>NC_135486.1:41205371-41892246 GCF_052094955.1 Ictidomys tridecemlineatus | reverse complement strand
CTTGTGCTTAGTCTGAAAGCAATTTTATTTTTAGTTCACCTGTGTTGTGACTGTGGCCCATTATATGAGATCAAGTGTGGAATTTTCCACATGTGACATCATGTTGTCTCTCAAAAATGTTTCCACTTTGGAGCATTTTGGATTTTGGATTGGGGTGTTCAACCTATAGATAAATTAGACACATAGAGGATAGATAAAATCTTTTGTATAAATATAAAAGTACAGGAGGCTATAGATAAGTATGCTTTGTTAGCTTGAAAAAGTATATCTCTGGCAACATTTTATAGCTTCAAACTTAACAACAGCCACAGTCCAAGTAATGCCAATTTGAAGATCAACAAAAGTGACCTTGAGTGGGCTAAGTAGAAGCCTCAGACAGCATGAAGACCAGAGATCCGGAGCTAGATAATGCTGGTCTGCAAGAAGCATCCACGACAGATCTGTTCTCAGATTCCAGATGCTCTGTGTGGAAAGAAAATAACCAAACTTTCTGTAATCAAGGGGCCTGGGAGATGAGGCTGGAGTATGTCCAAAAGAAACAATGTCACATCAAAGACCTTGGACTTCACTCTATAGGTAATAAATACTTCCAAGCAATGACCAGATTTGTGAGGGTGTGTGTTAAGATAACTCTGACAGCAATGTCCAGCATAAATTATAAGTGGCTAGTAGTAGGGAGAGAAAAAAAAAAGGGGACCATTAGATGACAAATGACAAGGTCTTCAACTAAGGTCTAGCAATTCTAGTCCTATCTCTCTTAAATCAGTGTTAAAATTAGAACTGGTTTCTTTGCTAATCTAAAATGCATTTGTTCCTGGCTTCAGAATTTGTATTACAGCTTCTTGTACTCATCCAAATTGAATATGTAATCAGTTCTCCACTGCATATTCTCTTGCTGCAATGTTCCTTATTACTGAATGTTCAGCAGATTCTCGAGTCAGGTCTTTCTATCAAAGGGTCCTTATACATCTCTTCCCTCACAGAAGCCATATAAGCTTCTTTTCTTCCTTCCTGCTTCTCGTCCTTTCATTCCGCAATCCTCACAGAAAATAAATGAGAATACGAGAGGTATCTATTTTCTTCCCTTGTGCATTTCTTTCCTCCTTCTTTCCCTCCACCCCCAACCTCTCAATTCCTTCCTGTCATTCCACCCCTGGAAGCTCCCACCTGCGTCTGATAAATGACACTGACAATGACCCTGACTACAGCCAAGGACAGAATATTTGGGGGTTCAGATGTCTGAACACCTACGTGTCTGAGATCCCAGCTCCTGCTGCAGTCTCCTTCTCTAGCAAGTTCTGCATAATTGGAGCCCACGCCCTCTCTGTATGCTGACTCCTCATTCCCTTGATGCCTGAGTCGCTGTGGGTTCTGCATTCAGTCATTCAGTCATTGACTCCCTTCTTCTCGAAGCTGATGACCTGGTAGCCTGTCTCCCGGGAAGCTCAGCACTTGAAGAGAAGTTCAACTTACACTTACAAAAATCCTTCCATGCGGGCATAAAAATAACAGTATATCCAGCTTAAAGATGTGAAAACTTAGGGCTTCATGAATAGATTGACTTCAGAGTCACACAATGAAGTGACATCCGCACCTGGACAAACAGCCTAGTTGTCTATTCACCCAATACACTAATATTTCTCAGATGATATCTTAACCAGATAGAAATATACTTTTGAATCAAAGTCTTCCATTAATGCCCAAGGATTTAATGGAAGTTTTTCACAATCCTCACAGGGAGAAAAAGAAAAAATAAAAGCTTAGGATCATCTGATCATGATTCAGATGACCTTTCTCTAAAAAACAAAACAAAAAAGGCCTAAAGTTTTGTTAAAATACATGAGCTGAATTTCAGAGCTTTAAATTTGTTATGTAGAGTTCAAGACAATGCTTTTTAAAAGTATTTCCAACTCTCCAGATAATAGAAGAAAAGTGTTTAACAATTTTATTAGTATAATCAAGACAACTTATTTTCCATCTCATTATAGACATACAAGAACTAAAATTGAAAAATATTAAAATCATTACATGATTATATTCTTTATTTCTTAAAATACAAATATTTGAATCAATAGTTTAATACCTGGGCAAGTATCTAATAGATAACTTGATGCTTTTCTCAAAGACATTAAACACAACTGAAATTCTAAGAAAAAAGAATTTCCTTTGAATTTACAGTAAGAGTTTCAGTCTCATATGGTCTCACTAAATAAAAATAGATGTCTTTTTTTTCTACACCCACCATAGAAAATTCTTCCACTAAGTTTCACAAAGTAAATGTTTTGTTTTAAATATTTTATATTTATACATATTGAAATAAGAAACAGAAAAAAATGAAAAGAGATTCAGTAATCCTTTGAGACATAGTTTCAATATTAAATGAATATTTTAAAAGTCTACCTGTTTAAGGGACATGAATTGATTTCATGTATCTTGACTATAAGAATTTTCAAATGTCTTTAGAGTGTTTTTAATTCATTTAAGTCTATGTTTGAGCATGAACTGTCCATTCTCATTCTTCTACCTGCCGTATTCATGCATCATATTATGGATTATGCAAAACTCCAAAGCCTTATATGATATCAGAAAAGTGAAGTTCAGTCTGGTCTTTGGTCATATTTATAACTTTTTTCCCCTCTGTCTGATGCTATACTAGAGCATCTGTTGGAGACCGCTTCTCAGAGGAAGCCAGAGAAGTTGCCCTCTTGGAGGTCATCTATACAAACTGCCACCTGGCCAGAGAGATCAGTTCTCAATATCCAAGAATCAATTGCATTAATGGCCTGCTACCTTCTAATGAGCTGTGCTGGTCTCTATTGTGCATGGAATCCATCTTCCATCAGTTCAGCCCAACTGGATAAATCCCTTCTTAGGGTCTCTTCTTTCCCAGCATCAGTCTCAGATACCCATTCTCTTTCCCCTGGGGAAACTATTCCATCCATACTTGTGCCTGACTTCTCCAACAAAGGCTACGTGGCTGAACATGAAGGTCATGTGAAATGGAAGAAAGGAGTCCTTGATCAATTAGTTTAAAGACACAACATGCATGAGAATCTCCAAAAGTGCCTTTTTAACATATATGCATTATTCACTCCTTTTTGTGTAGATCCCAGAAATTTTCAGAAAGAGACCTACACAAATCTGCAATAGATATTTCTAGAACCACACTTGGAGAAACACCTGGGTCCTGCAACACAAATGCAAGGCTGGCCTTCAGGAGGAACAAGAATGGGAAAATGCTATCTCAGCCTTTTAAAGAACTAACAATTGACAATAAGAGTGGACAATAAGAGTCAGTTTTTCTGTCTGTTTATCTTATTGTACATGTTTTGCAAATTTTTAGATTCTGGGTATCAGGATGAGAATCTGCTCTTCTGAACTGACAAAAGCTAGTAGCTCAAGTTATTAATGGGCAAGAAGCGGAAAAAGTATTAACATGATACAAACTGGACTATTTCACATGGATATGTAAATTATACATATGTATTTTCAGATTTTGCTTTTGCAAGTGGTTTCATCAGCTTATTTTGTAACCCTCTGTGTTATATATGTTCATGTATTTATGCCTTGTAGAAAATCATAAAATAATTTTCCTCTTCTCACAGAAAAATTTTTCTTATTTGCTTATTTTACTTTCACCTCTCAGTATGTATTGAGTCTTACAATGATAATCATTTCTGCCTAAGGAAAGGAGGAAGCGAAAAAAAGTACAAAGCAGATAATCAAACAACTTTCAAAGTGAATATTGCTTTTCTCCTTTTTCCTCCCTTCCAAGAAATGCTCTAAGACATGCATTAGCTGTCCCCAGGAAAAAAAAATTACCGTTGTGAAATATAGAAAATGAGTAGCTAGAAAACGTAAAATAATAATGATAAAAATCTAAACAGTAGTCTCTGGGAGGAGAAAAGTACATCCAACAGTTTCATTGTTTTTCTACCACCACCATAAAAAAAGAGAAAGGCAGAGAAATCTCAGAGAGAGGATATACCTGTGACTCTGGAAAGATCATTTCTCTTTGAACACCTATACCAAGAAAGTTTGTGTTATTATGCTAGTCATAAAAGTGAAAAAAAACATTGTGAATTAAATATAAAATATAACTGCATATAAGTCAACTTTGGGTTGTTTTATTCCTTTGTAACATACTCCATTATTTGTGGGGGGGGCGGTGGGGGGTACCAGGGATTGAACTCAGGGGCACTCAATAACTGAGCCACATTCCCAGCCCTATTTTGTATTTTATTTAGAGACAGTGCCTCATTGAGTTGCTGAGGCTGGCTTGAAAATCCTCCTGCCTCAGCCCCCTGAGCTGCTGGGATCGAAGGCATGTGCCACTGCGCCCAGCCTCAACTAAGCAAGCAATTACTTTGAGTCTTTTAATTAGAATTAGAAAATTTTTCAGAACACCAAGTAGCCAAGAGTAAGCAAAAGTTTTTATTCTCCCTTAACTACCTGTCCAGTAAAGAGCAAGTTGTACCCAGATAATCAAAACTCACACTGCTCTGAGTGGCCTTCAGTCCATAGCAGGGTGATTCTCTGAAGAGTGGGGTCAGACCCAAGAAGGACAGCTTGCAGGAGCATCCAAGGTTTTGTGAAGTAAGCCCATGTGACCATCAGACAGAGCAAGGGGGTATTAGTTCTCACTTCGTAGAAGAAATTATTACCCTTTGTGATACTGTGATCCATCTGTCAAGCTGTGTTAATTTAGGACACTGATGGGTCAGTTTTACCCCATTTTTTATTTAAAAAAGAAGAAGGAGGAGGAGGAGGAGGAGAAGGAGGAGGAAGAGAAGAAGAAGGAGGAGGAGGAGGAGGAGGAGGAAGAGGAGGAGGAGGAGGAGGAGGAGGAGGATTATTTACAAAGAGAACATTTAACAAAGGATTGTCAGGTGTTATGTGCTCTCTTTCCTTTTATCCCTTTTCTAAGAACAATAAGCTGTATAGACATCAATCATTTGTTCACCGACTTCTTATAAGAAGGAAAGTGGTTACAAGACAGCATTAAAGATTGCACATCTCAAGTAAGGCTATCCGTGTGTGTGAGCTTATGCTTATGGAAGAGGTAGAGGAAATAGAAAGCCAAGTGCATTAGAGGAACTTGAGAAGTGTGCACTCCTGTAATCCTAGCAGCTCTGGAGGCAAAGGCAGGAGGATCACAGGTTCAAGGCCAGCCTCAGCAACTGAGCAAGTTCCTAAGCAATTTAGCAAGAGCCTGTCTCTAAATAAGAAATAAAAGTTAAAAAGGACTTGGGATGTGGCTCAGTGGTTAAGGATCCTTGGGTTCAATCTCTATTACAAAAAAAAAAAAAAAGAGGCTTAAGAAATGAAACACACACTTTTGAATTGTGGCCAAATAGGTTGTATCTGGAAAATAACAATGCAACTTAATGTAAGTCAGTTTTGTCTTATTAAATTTGTGTTTTTAAAGACTCTAACTTTTCTATTAATAGGTAAAATTTGTAAGAGCTTTAATCAAGGGACACTTAGGAATGTAAAAAATGTCAAAGCAACAGTATGTCTTTAGACTTGTTTCAAGGTGCACAAAATACTAATTTTTTTTTTACTCTTTTAACCTTAAAAAGACAATTGGAGTGCATGCTGTTCTCTTTGAAAACTGAAGTGTAGAAGAAAACATTAAATATCATTCCAAACAGCTATTTGTATTCACTCTATCCTAACTTTTATTGCTTTTTGATGTGATTTTGTTGCAAGGTCATGATATTACGATGTCAACATTTTCATTCTTGAGAAAACACATTTATCACTAACATTTTATATCTTCACAAGAAAAAAAAATCATCTAAGAATAATGGCCAAAGGATCACAACTCACAAGACTGTGTTTTATACACAGAGAAATCATATCCTAATTTCTCAAACAAATTAAATTATTTCTTCTTTAATTCTGAGATAGATCTGGTTTGATTAAAAATATATGATTCAGAGGAGCAATGGATTTAATATGAGGGTAAATTTACTATATTCTGTACTTTGCTTTTTCATTTTATGATTTAAAAAATCCAACAAACAGAACAATGAATTATTTGTGTACTTTCTCATATGCAAATATCAATCACTTTCCTCACATTTGTTAACATAGCAGATGTCAACAACAACAACAAAAAAATCATTAACATCTTGAATGTCCCCCAAAGGCCCATGAATTAAAGACTTGGTCCCCAACTCAGTGCTACTGGAATGGCAGAAGTTTTAAGAGGCAGGACCAATTAAGAGTCTTCAGGTCATCGAGGGCATGCTCTTGAAGGGTACAGAAGGGTCCCATTTCTCTTCCTCTTTTTGTTTCTTCACCATAAGATGAACAGTTTTGCTGTCATATGCTCCTTCAATGAGCTGCCTTGCCCCCAACCTAAAAGCAATGACGCCAATCAACTAGAACTTTCAAAACTGAAAGCCAAATTAAGCCTAAAATAAGCTGACATCTTAGGGGCTTTTAATTGTAACAGAAAGCTAGTATACCACATAATTCAACGACATTTTTGGTTCATTTATACCACTATAACAAAATAGCTGAGACTGGATAGTTTGCAAAAAATATATATGTGTGTATTTTTTTTTCACAGTTCTAGAGGCTGTAATTTCAAGATCAGAGCACTGGCAGAATCAGTGTCTGGCAAGGACTCACTATTTCCAAAATGGTGCTTTTTTGCTATTTCTTCAATAACAGAAGTCTAGGGTGCTCCCTTCAAGCTTTCTTATAATTCTTTGATCCCATTCATTAAGGCTATACCCCCATGACTTAATTACCTCTGAAAGGATCCATCTCTTAGTACCATCACACTGGCAGTTAAATTTTAGCACATGAAATTTGAGAGCTACGTTAAGAACAGTCCAACTGAATCTGAGGCCCTCCTTCCTTATGTATCACCAAGAGTTGTTGGATTGCTGAGAAAATAGCTCTGAACTATTGTGTGGTTGTCCTAATTGGAGGAATTTTATTCAAGAACAAGCACCTCTCCATGTAAACTGCCTGTATCAACTCTGACAAACTATTTAGCCTTTCTAAGCCATTGTTCTCATATTGTATAAATTACAGAGCGTGAATTAGGGAAAAAATGATTTTATTCTCTCTTATAGCTGAGTAATTTTCCATTATGTATACAGGCCATATTTTTTTTATCCATTCATCTACTGAAGAGCATCTAGGTTGGTTCCACAATTTAACTATTGCTGCTATAAACATGGCATTTTCAGGTAAATGGATGGAGTTGGAGAAGTGAAGTTAGCCAATCCCAAAAAACAAATGCCAAAGTTTTCTCTGATAGAAGGAGGCTGAGTCATAGTGGGGTAGGGAGGGGGAGCATGGGAGGAATAGATGAACTCTAGATAGGATAGAGAGGTGGAAAGGGAAGGGAGAGGACAGGGGTTTAGCTAGAAATGTGTTGGACATTATTATCCAAAGTACATGTATGAAGACACAAGTTGGTGTGAAGATACTTTATGTACAACCAGAGATATGAAAAATTGTGCTTTATTTGTGTAATTTGAATTATAATGAATTCTGCGGTCATATATACAAATCAATAATGATTAAAAAAAATAATGCAAAATTCTATGTGAATTTCATGAAGTTTGGGGTTGTACATTTTCTGATGTATTTGTATATTCCAAAATAAATTTTCATAAGCCCTTCCAACTTTCCCTGTTTTCAATGTGTACATACAAATGCGCTATTTGGTGAATCTTGGAGCCTTGATATTTTTTATTACAGGTATACATTTCATCGATGAGTAAAGCGCCCTCAAGAACATGGCTTCTTCCTCAATTGGGGACGATGCATCTGTGCTTTCCCATCCTGGGCATACTGCCAGGTCATTTTATCTCTGGGTATTTTATGTGCCTTTACTCATGGGTGATCTGCCCTTTGGATGTTGTTTGCTAGATTTGGTGATTGCTTTTTCTTCTATCTATAAAGATTTTAAGAGTTTTCTTCAGGAAATAGATTGAGAAATTGAATAGAGCATTGAAGGTATTCATTTCAATAAATCTTACAGAGTAATTTCAAAAATTCAAGGACTTCTAATAAATCTGGTCCCAGCTTTAAAGCAATCATCAAAAGCTGGAAAATTAGTCAATGAAAAATTTGAAAACCACACCAAACAAAAAATAAAATAATTTCAGCATATATAATTGTTTATATTTTAATATGTCAAGAAGTAATTAAAATGTTTTATCTAAACCATTTTAATTATCTCATAGAAGGAAAAAGAAGAAGCATGACCTTGACCTAAACAGGACAAACTGTCAGTTTTATTTAGGACACTCAAGTAACAACAAGATTGGAGAAGGGCTACTTTTTCCACTCCGATTTAGAATTCTGTGTCTACACCAGCCTGACTCAAGCACCAAGTCACAGATGAGGAAGCCTAACTAAGACCCTAAAGACCTGATGTGACTTGCTTATTTCTTGGAGATAGAAATGCAGCAATGTTTGTTTGTGTGCAGACTGTTCCCAGAAATTGATGGAGAGTCAAGCAAGAACTGGCAAAACTGCTCTGCCTTCACCCCACTCTCTGACACATGCATTTCATAAGAAAGTCAAGCTTTCTCCTCACCTAAATAGTGACATCGCTTGTCCTACAGGGAGGAACAGTGAGCAAAGTAAAAAAGAAATCTTAATTTTTTCCCCCTACCTTGCCTTCTTCCTCCCTGATGGAATGGATTTTCTCTAATGAAAAGAAACGGAGAGATAAATAATTCTCATATGCACCCATCATACCCAAACGCACACACATGTACACACGCACATGCACACACAAACACACACAATAATAAAATAAATTTGAAAGGGTGGTTCTGATATGTCAGTATGGGAGGTTTGATTTAAAAGACTTAAAATGAATATCCCTTATACTAACAACCAACATACACTGAATCCATAGACAGTTTTCAGAAGTCGAGAGTACAGGTGAGCAGAAAGGAAGAAAATGATGTGGAAGAGTAATAATAATTAAAATAGGGCTGGGAATGTGACTCAAGTGGTAACACGCTTGCCTGGCATGTGCCAGGCCCTGGGTTCGATCCTCAGCACCACATAAAAATAAAAGATGTTGTGTCCACCAAACACTAAAAAATAAATATTAAAAAATTGTCTCTCTCTTTAAAAAATAATAATAATTAAAACAAAGACTTCAAAGCAATGACATGTGATATTTCAAATATAAAATAAACTAAACAGTTAGTCTTTTATTTGATTTATAATGCCTAGAGTTTGTGAAGGTAAATTCTTAAATTATGAATGACATCATGGGGAAAATTAAATAATAGTGAGCAACTTGAATATACCTAACTAAATTTTAGAAGGAAAGAGAGAAATAATAAAACAAAGGCAATATTTGAAAAATATTATTGGTAAAAAGTAATAAAATCAGCAATCCAAAAATTTAATAATTCACTGAATTCTACACAGGCAAAATGAAAAGAAATCCATACCCCCTCACATTATAGTGAAATTATATAGAGCATCAAAAAACAAGTAAGAAGGAGAAAGAAGCAGCCTTGAGAAAAATACATTCAACAGAGTACAAAGTGGACTCCCAATCAAATCTCAAAGAATAGCAGAAATCTGAAGACACAGGATGGTATTTTCAGTGTTGAGAGAAAATTATCAATCTATTATATGCAGCAAAAATATCTTGAGACAATAAGGACAAATATTTTCTGATAAATAAAACTAGTAACTTCACCTTCAATAGACCATCTCTAAGAAACTTCTAGATGGAGTTCTTCAGGCAGCTGGATATTTCTATAAAAAGGAAGGTCTGAGAAGGAAAAAGGAACAAGGAAGTCAAAGAGAAAAAACAACTAATTTATGATAGCAAAAAGTTTAATTCTGCCCCCCCCCAAAAAAGTTATAAAATAATACATCCTTAAAACACATAAAGCAAAATTTGACAGAATTACAAAAGAAAAAAATAACAATCTGCAATCAGGGGATTTTAGTACACCTTTCTCTGTAAGTGATAGGTCAAATGATGACCAGCTTAAAAAAAAAATCAGAAGGGACTAGGGTTGTGGCTCAGTGATAGAGCACTTGCCTAGCATTTGTGAGACACTGGGTTGGATTCTCAGCATTGCAAATAAATAAAAAATAAAGGTCCACTGACAACTAAAATACACCAAAAAAAATAAATAAATAAAAAGACCAGGAAAAGTCTTCAGTTTCAGGTTGCAAACCCCTTTGTAATGTCATTTTGGGACTTCTCCCATGAAACTGTAAAGTTTATTTTTCTACTATTCAAATAAAGGTTTGGGCATGTGATATGCTTTGACCAAGGAGCCATTATCAATGTGAACAAGCAACTCACTGAAGAATTACAGGTTTCTACAGTTTAAGCAACTCCAAAAGTTTCTGATATTTCCCAACATTTCTAGGCAGGATGTTGAAGAAAATCAAACTATGAGCTAAAATGAAAAATGTAAGGAAGCTACAGTGGAAAGTTTCCCCAAGTGTTTGTCTACTTATGTACAAGCTTGGAAAAGAAATAATTTATTACCAGTTGGAACTCTGAACTCAAATCTCAGGGCAGAACCCAGATAAACTAAATTGACACACGTAGAGAATTATTTTTGCTCAGGTCTACAGCAGCCCTAAGGCCTAAAGAAAGACAGGGCTTTTTGCTTCTGTATGTCTAAGCTCACAACTCCTTTTGGACTTCCAATGAGGAAAACCCAGTCCAGTACACACCCACCTGCAGGAAGAGGACAATTCGTAGAGAAGTTCTCAGCCCAAAGATGGGAAAGCTACTGCCTGGCTTCCATAAAATATTGAAAGATCAGAATGGTCCAAACGAGAAGTCAAAGGAAAAGAAAATGACTAGAATTTTTTCTTAAAATGGAACAGAACTGGCCAGACTCACTCTCTAGTCATGTTAAGCGATGTAAGAGTAATAAAGAAATCAAAAGCTGGTTTTCACTCTTTCAAGGGCCAGTGTCCAACTGAGAATGCTGATGTCCCTTGACTTACAGTAGTACATCTAGATAAACCCAAGGCAAATTGGAAATGTCGTAAGTTGAAAATGAACTTAATACACCTAACCTACCAAACATCCTTGCTTAGCAACACAGCACACTATAGAGTATAGGTTGTTCATCTCAAGATCACATGACCAAGTGGGACCTGTGGCTTGATGCCGGTACCCAGCATCATAACATTATCCTAATGCATCTCACCAGGCTGAAAAAAGATCATAATTCGAGAGGCAATGTATGGTTTCTACTGAATGTGTATTATTTCTGCATCATCATAAAATTTAAAAAAAAAAAAAGAAAAGAAAATCCTAAGGAGAATCATTGTATACCAGGGACCTGCCACACTCATCAGAATGTATGATATGAAGGTGACCTTGAGGTCATGTCTCCATTTACAACAATTTCTCCAGGAAAGTCTGATTCATATCATAATTACTAAAAGCACTCCCTCTGTGTCTCTGTTTCAACAATAAATTACATAATCAACCTACTTAAAGGAAAGTCTTTTATGCAGAAGTCAAAACCCTCTTGGATGACATGGTCTCCTGCTTACCTCCATTGCTGATGAACCCCACCCTCCCAGGACATGATACCTCACTCCTGGCTCCTGTCCAGTCACTTCTCACTCCCTACCTCTCCCCCGATTTCTCCAACATTGGGAAATCACACCAACTCTATCTTCACTTCAAATGAATGGAAATCTCCAAAGCATGTTTGGTACAATGATTCAATGAGTCATAAGAATTTATGAATGAAAATATAGAAATCCTCAAAGGATAGAATTCAAACTGAGGGCTAAAAGGTAAAAATGATGGGACTGTGGGTTAAAAATAAAATCTGAAAATTCTTGTTCTAGGTATGTTTTGATTTCCATTTTAGTCCTTTCTTTTATTATATGTGCTCCCATTTCTATAGATGCTATATTCAACAGTGGTAAGCCTTTGTTCTGAGTAGCTCTATTAAACCATTTTTTCTGTCCAGTGACGTCCATTTCATTTGCTTACATGCACTTTGATTTCTACATGTGCTGTAGGTGTGGGGTTTTTTTAAATTTTTCATGTGTTTTAATTAATTATACATGACAGTAGAATGCATTTATGCACTTTGATATGTCACACATAGATGGGATAAAAATTCTCATTATTCTGAGTATGCACATTGCGTTTTTAGCTATTAAATGTTTTGTCTTTTCTGTTCAGAAATTATCCAATTCTTCTCTTGGAAAATTTATAGATTGGCTCCTCTGGGTTTGAGACAATTCAGTTGTCATAGTACAGAATTATAAAATATCTAAAATGCATTAAAAATGATCTCCTAAATTCCATCTTTTCTTCCTTAATTTTTATTCTTATGTGATTTTAGCACTAGGCTTCTAAAAGCTCCTGTTTGTGGGTTTTTAAAAAAAAAAAAAAAAAAAGGTGTAAACTCCACCATCTGTCTACAATGATCAGATTTTTCCCCCTAAAACAAAAATAGAACAGAACTCTGATTCTCTAATTTTAAATTTTAGTCCTGTCCAGGTAATTTACAATTTATAATTCAAAAAGAGGCCAATAATTTAAGAAACAGACGTCAGGTTGTAAGCTGGACATGAGCTACTAACTGAGTCTACAAAACTGGACAGTGTGAATACAGTAAGCCTTAGCAGATAGTTTTATTGCTGTTTAAACCAAAGGAAGCAAAACCAATGATATTGGAATACCCCCAATAATTCTCTGCTTCTCATTTCTCCTCCTTAAAAGATTTCAGATCAATAACCTTATAGTCAAGGAGTAATAGAACAAGCTTCAAAATATTGATGTAATATTCAGTATTACTTAGTCAAATGTAGGTTTCAAGCTTAGTCTAAGCTGGGACACTTCGTTTCCCATGCCTCCCCATTCCTAATCTAAATTTAGAGTCCAGAATGCATAAGTTGTCTTCAGAGAAAGAGAAAGGTGATAAAAGGAGCCTGGAATCCACTTAACCAACTAGTTACAATGAACAGAAGAGAAAGGATGGAAGGACTTTCATTTAGGGCCATGACTACCTAGGAAAAGGACAGGGAGGCAATTTTTTAAAAAGATGGGGAGGGGGAATCACTAAATAAGTGAGTGATGGGTCTTAATGCCTTTGACCCAAGCATAAAATATAATATTGCTCTGATCAATTCACTTACCAAATTCTTCTTCCAATTTTGAGATGAGGTGAGACTGGACTGAAGAGGTACCAGGCACTGTGCTGGGTGTTAGTGATACAAAAGTTAGCATTATGCCCCCAAGGAGTGCATACTGTTGGAGAAAATGGCAAATAAATCAGGCTCTGGACTCCATCATTCAACCAAATATGCCTTCATCTGATTACTAGCTACAGAAATAGTTTTAAAATTTGGATTCATGTATTTTCAGGGATCTATGAGGCAACTCTATAGAGATTCACTGAAATTAAATGTCACAATGTTTTTTTTTATTCTAATATTTTAAGAACTCATCCAGTCCCAAGGAAATGGTAAATGTAGCCTTCTGATTAATGAGAAGCAACACATAAAGGAAACATGAGTTCAAAAAAATGTGAAAATTATACTCTGATTCAGTCATTCAGTGAATATTGATTTAATACCTACTGTGTGCAGGTGCTAGGGATGCACAGTGAACAAGAAGGCCAAGGACCTTCAAAGAATTTGTCTCATATATCACACACACATACACACACACACATACAAATTATATATAACTCATAAAAAATCATAATTTTAAAACAAGGATAAATGCCTTATGTTTCCTAGACTTGAAAAAGTTTAAGCTGTAAATTTAAAAGCACTGGAAAGGAAGAATGCTTTAAACATCAGATGCAGAATTTGAAAGTGAAAAATAAGTTATATGCATGATTATTCTCACCGCTCTATTAGCATATGAACTCTATGGACTTCTACACAAATACAGATGTCACTGCTCAATCATCACACTCAACAAGCTCAGATCCTCACCTAAAGAATCTCATGGTCTTCTAGGCAGCCATTACCAATCAGTTGTTGTCCTCACAGATGGAAAACATCCCTCCCAAAGTGTTTAGTGAGTACTGTCCCTGGGCCTCCCACTGTGTTAAATGCTAACAAGAGAAAACAGAACCCAAAGACACCGGTTGTCAAGTGGGAGTCCTGCACATATAAACAATTAAGTAGATTTTAATTAGTGGGGAAATAATTCTGGAGTAAAGTTGATGTTCTTTTTCTAACCTGAACACCTACTAGCTGTGGACTTTCATGCTTGGACTTGTTTCTAACTTCTCTCTGTCTCAACTTCCTTGACAATGAAATAAGAAAAATGACATCCTGTTTTACCTATTTCTCAGAGTTGTTGTAAGGATAAAACAAGACACTACATAACAAAGAAGTAAATACTAATTTGTCATAATTAAGTGAAAAATAATATGTAGTCAAAGAAGCATAAATGTGTTTTTCACTGAGTGATAATGAGCAATTATCAAAAAGTAAAATGCTGTCAAGAATTTGGAGAAATCGGTACTTTCAATTCCAATAGGCATATATATTACTGCACTGTTTCCAGAGGATAATTTGTCACAACAACAAATTTTTATTATATAATTATAAATTTTATATGGTTATCCACAGCACTGATAATAATTGGAAAAAAAATGAAACAGTTCAAATATCCATTAATAAAAGATTTGCTAAATAAACTATTTTTCTACCAATACAATATTTTTGAGCTAGTATAATGATACAGATTTCTACTTATTAGTTTAGGAAAATGTCCCGAATACATTATGACTTTGTCATTTTGCCATATTTCTATTTTTTTAAATTTGACATGTCCATGCACAAAAATAAATAAACAGTAAACAAAAATACCTGTAACTGTATTATAAATATTTATTCACAGTGGAAGATGGTGTTAGCCACCATGGTAAATATCTTCAGAGTGTTAGGCCCTGGACTATGTACTTTGTATTATTGATATATGAAAACCATGTAGAATAGGTAATATTCATTCTCTCTGCTTAACAGGTTCAGAAGGTTGTGATAAGTGTGTTTATGTAGCCAACTTATTCATGGGCCTGGGATCCAAACACAAGTCTCAGGGGATCCAAAGTCCATCATATTTCCATGGATACCCCCCATTCGCTTTTTTTTTCTTTTTTTTTCTCTGTATTATAATTATACAAAATTAACTGGAGCTGTGGTGCACGCCTATAAACCCAATGGCTCCGGAGGCTGAGGCAGGAGGCTCACAAGTTCAAAGCCAGTCTCAGCAACTTAGCAAGGCCCTGAGCAACTTAATGAGACCCTGCCTCAAAATAAAAAATTTTAAAAAGGCTGAGGATGTGGCTCAGTGGTAGAGTGCCTCTGGGTTCAATCCTCAGTATCAAAAAAAAATTATACATAATAGTGGGATATATTTTATATATTTATACATACACACATGATATAACAGTATAATTTGGTCATTTTCATTCCCCAGTACCTCCCCTGGATTGCTTATTTTAAATACAAAGAAAGAGGATTTCTAATTTCATAGTGGTGCAAGTAGGCGACCCCAAAATTTCTCTTGCTGAAGGCAATAAAGACACTGGACATTTTTTAAATATGTTTTAATATTTTACTGTTTTAGAATGGAAGTAGGGAATATTCAGAGGCAAAGGACACCAGATAAATAAAGTTCACCAGTCAACTAAGAACCTCCACATCAATCTGAGATGTCAGTGAGACTCACTCTCAGTGGGAGGCAGAACTATAAATAAGCACATGCTACTGAAGGGGATTTCAAGGTGACATATTTGTGGTAACTTTTTCACTCAGTCCAGGGGGTGAGTCTTCCCCAGAAATTAAAAAACATAAGTTGCACTCAAATGCATACTACTTGTGAGATAAAAATTAAATAATTCAAATTTAAAAAGAAGACTTCAGGCTGAGCATTAATTTTAAAGTGACCCTGAGTTGATAGTATCCTTCATAACTAAGCAGAAACAGATGAAATTCTTCTCTGAATCTACTCAGCTTCATCTCAGGCCTTAAAATGTTTCTATAAAGGTCCAGCAAATGTGAATTCATTAAATTCATTAATTCATTAAATGTGAATTCAAAACCAAAACACACTGGTAACATAGCATCAAGTGGGATCAACAGTGAACAGAAATGTTATATATATATATATATATATATATATATACATATACATACATATATACGTATGTATATATATATCAGGAAATTAATAAGAAGTTATGTTTTCTAATTTTGTGACTATATACTATATAGGATTATTTAGCTTTAATTAAATTGAATGTGTTGTAATTTTTCTATAAATATTCACTGTTGTACCTAATTTTGTATTCACAATATTGTATTTTTTAAGACACCTCTCTAAATTATAGTCTTTGGACTCCACAAAATTTATCTTTACCCCCTTCAATTTACAGTTATTTTTCATATAAAAAAAATCATTACAAAGCTAAATATATTTTGGATAATACAGCAACAGGCATTTGTAATAAATATGCTCCAGAGTAGCTAATTTATAAATGGAGCTAATTTTGAATCAACTTGCAAGTGTTAAATCTGCTGTTTATTTTTAACTGCTGCAAGGAAAACCGTGAAGAAAAAATCTACAGTCCCTTATCCTGCAGATACAAACATGTCCCTAGTGCACCCCAAACAGAATGATGGACATCTAAGAAAGGGAAATTAACCAGGTCATGGGACAAAAAAGCCATATATACACAGATATAGTCTAGGCCAGGGAGAGAAAGGGGGAAAAAAGAGTTAAAGTGAAAACAGAAACAAATATTCTGATGGTAGTTACATAAGAGCAAACTGTAGAGCTGAACCCATATTTTGTAGATCATCTGAAGTCCGTGTTTTATCTGCCTCTCTACCCAAAAACTTTCTGGGCCAGATTACCCTCCACTCTCAACTGTTCAGGACACGCAAACCAATTTTAAGAACATAAAGGGAAAAATAGCTTTTAAATGTTTTGCAAAGTGAATTATTTAATATAGTCCGTTGCCAAATACAAATTGTTCTGAAATAAGCAGAACCTTCTCTATCTCCATGGATAATGGAGAAGGGCTAGTTATGTGTGTGTGCATGGATGTTTGTGTTATGTACATTTCAAAAGTAAAACTATTCCTTAAGATAGACAAAAGCTATAGTTTCAAAGTCCTCATAAACTAGAACTAATAGTACACAAAAACCAAATAAACTCATGTATCATTTATGAATTATATCTTCTAGTAATAATCAGTAGATAAAGCCCTCTAATTTCATTAAAGCATAACATATTAATAATTCTAATAGCTAAATGTTAGAATTATTTGAAATGCATGGAGCATGACAAAAGATATAAAATTATCTAATAATGAATTTCTCTGGCTCATTTGTTCATTCTACTAATATTTACTAAGTGTCTGCATTTTACCATGCTCTGGTAACTTATTTATACTTTGTAGGGATCTCTGAGCCATTATTTTAAAAATTAAGAAAGAGAAGCCAGGTGCAGTGCCACAAGCCTGCTGTCTCAGCTCCTCAGGAGGCTGAGGCAAGAAAATCACCTGAGCCCAGCAATTCAAGGCCAGTTTCAGCCACATAGTGAAACCCATCTCAAAAACAGAGACAAGTTTCCATTTCAATAATGTGACAAAGAAGACGTGATAATATCATCAATCAAATATTAATTGGGTGTTCTACTAAATACTGGAGAATTTCATAGAGATCAAAAGAACATAATCCTTATACTTACTTACCGTGTGGTGGGAGAAGGGTTCATATATTAGTATCAAATAATTCTTTCATTCAATACTAAATTCTACACTGATGAGAAAATAACAACTGTCATTCAATTTGTGATATTGAGAGCCAGAGGATAAAGGATGCGGGAATCCCTTGGTCTGTTCAGCTGGAGTTGGTTGAGAACCCATGTCCTCTAGAACTCACTCACTGTCTACTCAGGGCCCTGGTGTCCAGCTGTGAGAATCTGCATCTACCACTGAGAGCATGTTTCCACTAAACTGGGATAAGTCCAATACTAGGGAGTTGACACTCTTCACCAGGCAGCCTTCAGCCAGTGACAGGAGTCAGAAGTTGGCACCTCAGCTTCCTTGTTCCTTAGGCAGGATAATCCTGGAGGATTTCACATGCACACATCTTCCAAAGATCCCCAGAGGGATTAGGTGCCAGCCACCCACAGTGGCAACTGCTTGCTAATGTACCGGGTTGGTGTTTTCTTCTTTCCTGGCTCACTTCCCCATTTCGCCCACTACTTCTTCCTCGGAGCCCAGGTCCCAAACAAACTATATTCACTAACTCCTCATGTTAGGGTCTCTTTCTAGGGGGGACTCTGCTGAATAGTTTCCCAAATAAATATTCTTGCCTTTTTTCTTTGCTTGATCAATAGGTTTATAATCTGAATAAGCTTCTAAAAGACCAGGCAAATGATTATATCAATTTGTTTTGTAAGTATATTCTTTTACCTAACAATCATTGGGTTGAATTTTCAAGGAGAGATAACTATTTAAGAACAGTTTACGCTGTGATTTTTTTCCACAATTATCTTTGAAAATTTTCTTCATGATCCAAAGTGTGTATCTCAAATATTACCAAGTTGATATATGTACAGCATGACACAAAATATGAGCATGCTATGAATACCTATTTTTGAGTATCTATTAATCAGGTGAACTTTTTTTAGGAAGTCAATCAAACAGTACAACAGCATAAATTAGTCTCATTCTCCACAGAACTTGCCACTTCCTCTTTGCTTCCTGGCTCAAGGTGAGTTAAGTTTTATGATACCCTGAGCAGAGAGGAAAACAGCCTGTACTCCAAAGGAATTGCAGAGCCTGAGAATATGCCCAGGCGGAAACTGAAGGAACATATATAGGAGTGGATTTTGACAACATTGGGCAGGGCAGTGGACACAGGATACATGGTGAGATGTGGGGGAGCTTACTAACAGGTGGGCACTAGCCCTTCCCTCAGGATTAAATATATTAGCAAGAACACCTGGAAGAGTTCCCAGGGATCTGGTTGGTTAGCTCTTTGAAATCCAGATTTGATTATGGCCAACTATAAATGAAATGGGATTGATAGAACATCTTTGGCATAGAATTGAAGACGCAGTTAGAAGGCTCAGGGAGGTAGAAATGTTAAGATGGATTTATTGCAGGTGATTCAAGAATTTCCACCTATTATCCAAGAGAAAGCCTTTAGAAACAGTTGACAAAAACTGAAATCCTTAGAAAAGAACAGCAGTATATTTTTAGAAATTTTGTTCTAGATGTCTTCTGTAACTCAAGGGGGATCATTGCTATTTGGATTTGAACATCGATAAGGATGGTAGAATCTTGGAATTCAGAGATCAGATGGAAGCACTTAACCTTCAGAGGCAAGATAGATGCAATGGGTAACAAAACAGTGATGTCAATCCAAGTGCTTTGACCTATTAGGGTCTATGATAATGGCTCTTAGGTGGAGAGCAAAGTTTTTTCAATAATTTATTAAGAGAAAAATCTGCATACCATACATCCATCCTTTAAATTGAGCAGTTCGGTGTTTTATAGTATATTCTCTGAATTGTGCAAACATTACCATTTTGTGATTTTTCTTTTTAGAATATTTCAACAATCCAAAAAGAAAACCCTTATCAATTAGCAATAACTCCTTGTTCCCCCTCTTCTCCAACCTCCTGGTAACCATTATCTACCTTTTATCTCTATCAATATTCCAACTATTTCATATAAATGGAATCATACAATATGTGTCCTTTGGTGACTTACTTCTTTCAGTTACTATAATATTTTCAAGTTTCATCCATGCTGTAGCATGTATCAGCACTTTGTTCTTTTTCATTGCTAAATAATGTTCCATTGTATGGATTTTTAAAAATATATATATTTATATTTTAGTTGTAGTTGGACACTATACCTTTATTTTATTTATTTATTTTTATGTGGTGCTGAGAATCAAACCCAGGTCTTCGAATGTGCTAGGCAAGCATTCTACCACTGAGCCACAACCCCAGACCCCACCATGTGGATTTTTTAATCCATTTATCAACAGTTTTCCACCTTGGGCTATTATAAATAATGTTACAATGAGCATTTTTGCATAAGTTTTTGTATGGCATAAGCTTTCAATGCTCATGGGTATAAACCTGGGAACATCATTCCTAGATGATAATGTTACTGTACATTATATTAACATTCTAAGGAAGTGCCAAAATGTTATCCAGAGTGGCTGGAACTTCTTACAACCCCCCTGCGATATACAAGTATTCCCCCATTTCCCCACAACTTCACCAACATTTTTTATTATCTTTTTATTTTAGCTCTCCCAGTTTGGATGAAGTGATTGTCAAGGGAGTCTGAAGTATTCAAGTCAGTTATTTCATGATTTGTGTTTCTTAGTGATTGAGATTGATCATCTTTCCATGGGTTTATAGACCATTCATGTATTTTCTTTAGAAAAATATCTATTTAGAGTCTTTGCTCATTTTTAAAATTAATGCATCTTTTTGTTAATTTGTAAGAGTTCTTGCATATTCTAAATACATGTTCTAAATGTGTCTTTTATCAGATATATGATTTGAGATTATTTTTCCTATTATATGAATTAATTATAGGAATGTAATTATATATAATATATTATGTATAAATTGAATTAATTTTTATATATAGTATGAGTTACAGGTTTCACTTCTTTCTTTAAAAAGTGGTCATTCAGTTTTCCCAAGCACCATTTGCTGCAAATACTGTTCTTTTCCTCATTAATTCTCCTGTCACCCTTGCAGAAAAGTAAACCAATTTTTTGCTGTATTTATATAATCAAAAAATATGAAGACAACTAAAATCAGCCACCCACAACAGAAAATTGTGACCTACTCATGATTTTCAGATCTATATAATTCCTAGAAATTAAGTCCATTTGTGGAAGTAAGTGACTGGATCCCCAGGCAAGGACCTTGAAATATCTCCTTGTGGATATGCAGTACGTTTTTTTTTTTCTGTCATTCCCTACTGGGATCTGGGGCCATTTCTTAGAGTGAACTGCACTGGAACAAGAGAAATTCTCTGATTTTTTAAGAAATATTATTTCCCCAGTTTCTCTTTATTTAATTGAGATAGATATACTTAACACCTGAAAGAGAGACAAAGGAAATCTCTGACCTGTTGCACTCCCCTTTGCAAAGAATCAACACACCTAGAAGGATTAAAAAAAATTAGAACCACCATGAATGACTTGAAAGATTCAATTTTGATGGTCTCTGTCATTTCCCCCATCAAATGTATGAATCAATCAAAATCAGCAAAGCAGGTGACATCCATAATTGAACCTGCTGTACCAAT
Organism: Ictidomys tridecemlineatus; assembly: GCF_052094955.1. Lineage (NCBI taxonomy): Eukaryota > Metazoa > Chordata > Mammalia > Rodentia > Sciuridae > Ictidomys > Ictidomys tridecemlineatus. Next base: position 41,870,917 of record NC_135486.1, on the reverse strand, counting down.
CATCTTTGCTAGAATAAATCCACACAGACTCTGGCTGTTGGTATTCATTTATTATGTTGGAAAATATTTTCTTCATGATATCCATCTGTCTTAGATTATTTCCTATTACTCTTACAAAATACCTAAGACTTGATGATTTATAAAGAACAGAGATTTATTTTGGCTGAGAGTCTCATAGCTAAGTCCAAAAACATGGTTCTACATCAGCTCAGCTTCTGGTGAGGCTCTTGTGCTGCATACTAACATTACAGAAAAGTGGAAGGGCAAACAGGTGTATGTGAGAGAGAGGGGGGAAAGCAAAGAGGCAGCCTTGCTTTTTAATAACCAACTCTCACAGTACACTAATCCAGTCCCTCTCACTCCTGCAAAATGGCATTAATCCTGTCACTTCTTAAAGTTCCAATCCCAGAAGCTAAAAAAAAAAATGTTAATCTGAAAATAGAATAGTAATCACTAGACACTAGGAAGGGATCAAGTAGAAAAAGGGTGGTTGGGTTTGATCAGTGCATGTTGTATGCATGTGTAGAAATATCACAAGGAATCCCATTAGTGTGTAACTAACATATTAAAAATTAAAAATAAAATTAAAGAATATCTCTCTTCCCAACATTATAAAATTCAGTGGGAGTGACAAACCATATTCAAATGATAGCACCATCCATAAGGAGAAGCGAAAATAGTTCATGCAATTTTTAGGACAAGAGCAAGAGTGTACCACTGCCATCTTAACACAGAAGTAAATTAGCTCTCTTACTATCTGTACTTCACAGATGAGACCTTACTCATCTAGTATCATGCTGGCTTATTCTATTTATGATATTATGCTCATTTGAACCTAATTTGGACAAATATAGGAACAGACAAGGACTTAATGCACCAAGCAAGACAATATACACAAACAAAAAAAAATAGTAAATTAGTAAAGGGATCCTCAAAGTTCATGGACTTACCACTTGTATGAAATGTGAAATTTCAAGGTACATGGTTTGGAACATTTCAAAATAACCTAAGAGAAAAAGATAAAAAGAGAGGTACAGAATTTGGTAGACCTCTTTGGATTTTGAAGAATGTATATACCAAAATTGGGAATAATATTCTAACCCATTTATCAGATGTCTTCAAAGGCTTCCAGCTTTGAGTGGAGATCACAGAAAGAGTTGGTTTCTCAGTGTATGTAGGAGACTTACCTCTGGATGCAAAAAGAGAAAGACTATATTATCTTTTTATACTATAAAAATACCCCTTCCTGAAACTTTCAGCTAGTGCTACAAAGATTAAACCTACACACACACACACACACACACACACACACACACACACACACATATAGAGAGAGAGATAGATAGATAGATAGATCTATACATATAAACAATAAATATTTTTTTTATTAAAGCACTCATTGACCTCTGGTTTTCCATAATCAAAACAATGTCTGATTCTTAAGGATTCCTTGATCATTGTGATGAGGATACAAAATCTTTCTAATATTTACACTAAATCAAGCTAGATTTGATAGATCCTTTAAAGTAAAGATCAGTGAAATATAAGTTAATACTTTATAAGTTCTATTTCAAAAAACTTACTTAAGAAAATTGATTCAGTTACTCTGATGACCAGACTTCATTTTCTCAGAATAAATCAATGTAGAATGGATCTCTTGCTGTTAGAAGGAAATATGTAACACTATTATCACTTGGTAATATGTATTATCACTGATATAACAAGGTTGATTTCCAATTTTCTGGGTTTTTTCTGAACATCTAAAATTTACTGAGCACTATTTTATATAGAATATTTATGTGTTATAGATAATAACTTGCAAGTTCTTACAACTTTCAAGTCATTTTTTTTAAGTTCATCTCTGATGCTCACCCTCACTCTGTAAGGTTATGCAGTTATTGCCATTCTTAGTTCTCACATTAGAAACCCCAAATTAAACTATTGAAGTAATTTGCCCACCCCCAAATTGCATTATGATTAAATGTTAAGATCAGAATCACATCATCCGATTCCAGATTTGGTTCTCTGACTACCTATTTTATTGCCATTTTATTCACATTTATTTTTCTCTTTTAGTGGGCCCATAGAAAATTAGAACACCTTCAGCAGAAGTTTCTAAAGGCAGTTTTTGTAAGGAAAGTTACATTCCATCTCTATGTCAGATTGGTCAAATCTTCTCCACTATTTATAAAACATGACAGACGAGATGCCACACAAAACTATTGCATCTGAAGACTTTTTTTTTCTTCTTTATTCTCGGACAACTGGAAAAGAAAGCATTGCCTGCTGTAATCAAAAGCACACCACAGTGTAAACAGTAACCATTACACTTACCATAGAGTGGTCAACTTTAAAACTTGTGTTTAAAAGATCCAAGATGACTGTACTATTCCAAAAATGATCAGGGCAGAAAGCTACAAATGTCACGTGCTTCTGGATGTCAAGGTTTGTTTTTATATGGGAATCTGATTACCTGTTTCAAAGAAAGTAATTATAAAACCTTACTTTACCCTCCAACCCAATATGGCCACTTCCTCCTCTACATTTTTTAAAAATAATATGTTCTTAGCGCCTAGTTTGCACTTACTCAATATTATTTCCCTTACTGTTGGTCTTTGCACACTTTTTAAAATAATTATATTGGGCTATAGTTTTTAATACTGTCTTGTTTCCTCCGTGAGACTCATAAGTACTCGAAACCTAACTTGAGACATCCAAGCTTCCTCAGCAATTAACATGTGTCAATATGATGGGCTATTTAATATTTCTGACTAAAACTTCTCCCCAAGGATGGACATTTATCTTATTCCAGTTATTATCTTTGATCTCATATTTTGGTCTTCTAAAAGTCACGGTTAGTGGAATTCTGAGATGACAATGCCTCATCTGCATGTATCTCCTGAGTGATAATTGTCGTTCAGATCTGGTGATACCACTATTCTCAATCTCAAAGACCCACACTCCTCCACTGTTATGATTGTCCCATTCATACACTTCTCCTTCATCACCGCAATCCTGATGTCTAATGTTGAAGCTCAGAACAAAATAATACTGAATATTTTAAGCCGAAGTAAATTGAGAAACCACAAAAGCAGGAAGGTCACTCACTGACCTTCTCCCATCTTTTTCTCCTGAAGCAGACCGTTTAAGAATTCCCACACCACAGAAAATTCCTAACTACTTTACAGTTACTCCATGATAAACATTAATTTAAGTTCAGCATTTATCACTGTTTTGTTCCTCAAATTCATTTTTTGTCTATTTTGTAAGATATTTTAGGCAGGTATATTCCAAAAAAATTATTTGTCTTTCATTTACATATCAATACGGGCTCTGGGGCTGGGGCTATGGCTCAGCGGTAGAGCGCTTGCCTGGCATGTTTGAGGCACTGGGTTCGATTCTCAGCACCATATATAAATAAATAAAATAAAGGTCTATCAACAACTAAAATTTATTTAAATATATATATAGGCTCTGTCCAGATAGCTCTGCTCTTGGCAATTTAATATTGTCATTTGAAATAATAGAACCTTCTAGTTTCTTTTTCATCTGAAGTTCCACTTATTCAGTTGAACTTATATTACTTAAAAAGAAAAGCCTTACTATCAGTTTGTTCTTTAAAAATGATGAATGAATCCTGCAATGGGTGGACTTAAGACTTACTCTACCTCATATCTTATTGTGATCAGTTATTTTTATACATACTGCATATTGAAATGCAAAAAAAATGATTTCTACTTTTAAAAATGATCTTATAAATGCATTTATAATATCCTTCCTCCTTGCAAGGGATTTAAAATATCTTAAGAATAGAAATGGAAAATTGGAATTAAGGAGTGTTAGGGAAGAAAGGAGCCAACACAGTAAGTGAACTTCATTTTAATTTTCCTGGAAACCAGAGCTAAAAAGATTACCTGCTATGTTATATAACTTTAAAAGTCAGCATACAAATTCTTCAAGATACAAAGACAGTGATTGGTCCAAATCTTCTGGAGATTTTCCAAGTACCCTAAGGTAATGCCTTGCAATTGCTTTATTTCAACAATTACTTATTAAGAACTGTTAAGCTTTTAATGTGTTCAAGGATTTACACTAGACATTGTATAGAATATCAAGATGTAAAAAGTCTCTGATTCTTACTTAAGGAATATGCATAATCCAGCTGTGCAGACAAGACATGAACTTATAAGGATCCCTGACAGTATAAGTCTATATATTATGGAAATGAAATGAATTGTGCAGACATTAGAGTTGGAGAAATTGGGAGGAAGGATAGACATCTGTGCCAGACTTAAGACAATTACAAAACAAGCAATTCTGGAGAAATTAGGGCTGGGGTATGAGTAGATAGGGAAGAATGTTTGGGGAGTACTGAGGGCAAAGATGAGGTAAGATTCCAAGATATCAGGGAAAACTGATAAGTTTTAGTATCCAAGAAAGATGACAAAACTTAGCTTTCATCCAAGCCAGGCAGAAAGCCACAGTGGAAGCCAAATCTTAAAATAAATGGACTATTCAGGTTCCAGTCTTCAAATCAGCTATCTAGAAATAAGGAAAGAATAAATTTCAACCAGAAAGACTTTCTGGATGCTTTTTTTTTTCACTTTATTTTTGGGGGCGGGAGTGGGAGGTACCAGGGATTGAACTCAGTGGCACTTGGCTACTGAGTTACAGCCCCCAGCCTATTTTCTATTTTATTGAGAGACAGGGTCTCAGTTGCTTAGCGCCTCGCTTTTTGCTGAGGCTGGCTTTGAACTCGCAATCCTCCTGCCTCAGCCTCCCAAGCCACTGGGATTACAAGCATGCACCACTGTAGGCTCTGGATGCTTTTTAATAAATTGCTTTGGGTGAGTGGGAAAGAGGAACTAGGATGGGCTGCTTCCCACCTGATGCAGTGCTCTGCAAGGGAAACTGCCTGCTCTAAACACCAGATGGAGAGCCACCTTTGGGAACTAGCAGTTCCAGAATGTGAAGAGAATAGCAAATAGAATAACTCCACCAGTCACTACATGTGAGGGCTTATCAAAGAATTGAACATGTTTATCCTACAGGTAAGGATAATGTGATAATTGTCTTGAGATTTTTTCCAGGGCTATTATGTACATAAGTAAAAGAAAATTGTTTTATTCCACACTTGTGGTTTTTCAACTTTCAAATATGTAAGAGTTACTTTGCATTTTTCTCAGGTGAATTACATTTGCTTAAAAATAAATTAGTTTTTCATCCCAAGAACTGGAATTTGGAAGGTTGTGAATGATAATCTGGCATTGACCTGGTACCCTAGGCTGAAGTTCCCCTTTCAGATAATATCCAGCTCTATCTTCTGGGGAGCCTCATAGATCCAACATTACCTCTCTTCCAACCAAGAAGGATCTTGATCTCTCTTGTAGGCACCAACTTCTCTTGATAAATCTGATAATACTTTATGCATTGGTCCATGAAAGGATGTGCTCTGTGGGCCTCTAAGCATGATCCTCTGGATTGAAGTGCTCCCAGTCTCGGAAAATCAGAAGTAACCAATGTAATGGAACTTGCACAAAATCATAAAGTCTCATGGTTAGTTAATGGCAGAGCTGAGATTTCATATACTCCAAAGCCTCATAAATTCTCTACCCAGAGTGAGAATATGAGCAGGGCACAAAATCTTCCCCTTTTTGAAAGTAGACCACTTCCTCAGAGCACACTCAGACATCTGATTTCCCACTTGGCACAGAGGAAACAGTCATTACTGAAACTGAATACATAGATCCTAGGCAATACAAAAGACATTCCACTGGGGAAAATAAGAAAACACTAGGACTTCTATTTATATGAACTTCAGTGCAATCTATGTCTTGGTATGATATATATGTTTCTACATGTAATACCAAAAGACTTCAGCTTCCATCTGGTTGAGGGGGGAAAAACTTGTATTATTTGGCTACTAGCTATAAGAGAAGTTGAAAAATGAAGATTTCACCTTTTCATGGCCTATGTAGTTGGGTGAAGCAAGAGAGAAAGAAGTTGAAATGAGAATTACAATAGCTTATCTCAAGCATTTACCAGTCCTAAGAAAGAAGATTAATAACTGAGGAAGACTAGTTTAGTGTTTGCAGAGAACTAACAGGAGAATTCACAAGGGTAAAATATCAGGATATGTCTCAGGGTGGCAAAGAACACAATGCTTTTAGGGCTTTTTTAGGGGCTTTCAATTCATAGAGACTTTTACCTTCAACTTTTGGAGTGATTTTTACAGGATGATGAGACATTAGAGGTAAAGCAGCACTGGAGGAAGAGAGAGGGACTCGAGTTGAATGGAGATGGCAGCCTGTGGTTGAAGCAAGGAACTGTGAGGGTATAGTATGGGAAGGGTCACCCACATCAGCATTGCCACAATGATGCAAGAACAAGGTACTTGGGCCAAGAATCAAATTCACAGATGTTTGGGGAATATGTAGCCAGGACATGACCAGCTGATAACCGAGATGGGTGAGAAAGTGATATGATCAATTACGTCTTCTAAAATGAGATTTTATCCAAAGATGGAGAATCTTATTAAACTTATAAAAGACCAATAATGAAACTGAGCAAAAATTTTAATACTTGTAACAGAAAAATGTTTACATGTTTGTACAAAAACCTATAGCATAGCTAATTTATTTCTATATTATAGTTTAAAGCATCTCAATGTTGTCTATACAAATATACAATCAATTCTCACTAATTCACTTATTAAATATATTTGAGTATCTGCTACCTTTAAGGTCCTACAGTGGAATAAGAGGAAGGAGTACTGAAATGATCTTTCAGAGGCCTGGATTTTTTACCTGATCTGCTTTTTAACTAGTTGTATGGTTTGTATATCTTTCAATTTCTTTCACCCACAGTTTATCTTTACCATAGGTTGAGTCAACTTAGTTAAATGAATTCTAAGTTCCTTTTACCCTATTATTTTTTTTCCAGTGTGTGTGTGTGTGTGTGTGCACTTGTTAATGCCATTAACTAACCATTAATATATTCACTGCCTCATTTGTGGAGTCATTTTACTGCTCTCTTAAATCATCATCAGCAAGTAAATAATAAAAAAGAAAAGTGTGGGGAGCCAATAACAAATTTTGTTTTAAGCTATCAACTCTAGAAGATAACACTAACTAAACTTAATTGTTTTGCATTAAATCATCTCAATATCTTTGGGGTTCATGTGAAACACAGATTTACCTATAGGTGTCCCTTAACTATTCTGCATTTATTCTAAATAACATAGCATTTGCTTCATTTGCTATTCTACCATGGTTCCTGCTGCATGGGGGAATTGGTGGATATTTTTTTTAATCTTGTGGACTAGTCAGAGTTTTCTATATCTGTTGTTTAAATTAGTAAAACATTCTTTCCAATATGAATTTGATTGTGAAGTATACAAAATGGTTTCAATTATAATTCCATGTTCACATGTTCATAACTTGACAAAAAAAATGCCTTTGGGGCTGAGACTTTCCATTCCATGTTCTATCTCCACCCAAATATAGCTATTTTTCCTCCTCTGGAAAATCTGAGGAAATCCCTATGATCACTTATGAATGTGGAAAAAATGCACTCTTTCAAATGTTTAATTAAATAAAAGAATCAACAAATACAAAAATCTTTAATATAAACCTCCCATATATATTTATAAAACCCAAAATATAAATATAGTAGACCTCGGAAAAGAGATCAGGTTTTTACCCAGTTAGGGACAATCCGAACTTTGAATGCTGACTAATTTGAAACTTAAAGCTATATTATGCAAACACAATAGTGATTTACAAATTAAAATTGATACATTCAATTTTGAATGTATCTCTAAATGATCATTTTATTTGTTTTATCTAATTGGAAGTTTGCATAGATGGACTCATAAATTACATATTCTTGTGAAAACTTCTTTTATAATACGGCCATGATTTTGAGATTCATTCAGGCTGATTCATGTTATGAGTTGGGTCTAAAAATACCCCCCCCAAGAAGATCACATTTTGAATGTATGATCCCCAGTGCAGAAAAGTTCAGAGATAGTGCTTTTATGGGATGATGAGAAAAGTAACCTCATCAGTGGATTAATCCACTTGATGGACTCATAATTTAAATATACTACTGGGTAGTAACTACAAGCAGCTGGGGCATGGCTGGAGGTTACCAGCCTTTGTGGATATATTTTGTTCCTGGTTCCTCTGTCTTTCTGCTTCCCACCTGCCATGAGCTGAGAAGTTTTCCTCCACTATATTTTTCTACGGTGATGTTCTAGCTCACCTCAGGCCCAGAGCAATGGAGCTGGCCAACCATGAACAACCTCTGAAACCAAGAGCCCAAAATAAACTTTTCCTTCTCTTAAGTTATTCTCATCAGGCATTTTGCTTGCAGAGACAATTCATAAAGTTATAGTCCATTTATTTGTACTAACAGACTTCTTTAAATGGATGTGCTAAAATGTATGTATCTATTCTCCTGTTAATGAATGCTTGCATTGTTCCCCATTTTTTGGTCTTAGGAAAATACCGATATACATGACTATACATGTCTTTGGCACATGTGCAAGAATTTTTCTATGATGCATACCTAGGAGTGGAATAAATTCATCATAATATACATAGACATACAACTGTATTGTGAGGTTTTTAAGCAAATTTACATTCTTGCCATCAGTATGCAGGAGTTACCCACAGCTTTGCCAATGCTTTGCCAGTTGCTTACAGCTTCACCAATGCTTAGCTCCATCCCATCTAATGATGCTTTTTTGTTTGTCTGTTTGTTGCAACCAGGGCTTGAACCCAGAGTCTTATGCATGCCAGGCAAACACTCTACCACTGAGCTACATCCCTAGCCCCAACTGTACTTTTAATTTCCATTCTCTTGAATACACATTTACTCAGTATCTTCTCAGATTTTTCTAGTCAATCGTTTCTTCTTTCCATCCATTGACAAATTATGATTATTTTGTGTACTTTATTTTATGGTTTTGTAGCAATTCTTATGTATTTAGCATATTCATTTTTGTCAGTTTTATGTGTTGCTAATATCTTCTGCCATGTTTTATGTTTTTTTTCTCTCTTTATGGAAACTTTTGATGAGCAAAAATTTTTAAGTTTAATTCAGCCAACTATAGCCATCCTTTGTTTTACAGTTTGTGATTTTCTTTCTTGTTTAAAAGAACTACTCCTTTAACCAATTTTTAGCCTATGATCCTACATTTATTATAAATAGGAGTTCCTGCTCTGTCTGAGATTGTGTCTGGGTTCTCTATTTCATTGATCTTTTGGTCTATGCCTATGCCAAATTTTCTATAACTTTTTAAGAAAAATCTTAATATTTAGGAAAAACCATCAAATTGATATTTTTCAGGAGTATCTTGTTATTCGTGGTCTTTTCAATGTAAATTTAAAGTTGTCTTTTCAATTTTTACCAAAAAAGTGCTGCTGGAATTTTTAATTATAACACTCACATACATACATACATACATACGCACACACACACACACAAACACACACACACACACACACACACACACACACATATACACATACAAACCTACCATATAAAGTTGGGAAAGAATTGGGCTTTTTAACATCTTCCTATCTATGAGAATGATATATATCATTTTATGTGTTTTAAAATTATTCTTTCTCAACCAAGTTTTGTTATTTTATCCATAAAACTCTCATATATGTTTTGTAATTTGTGTTCCAACAGTACCTTTTTAAATTTATTATCATAAATCACATTTTTATAGTTATATTTTCTAACTCTATTTTACTTGATATTTGTGTATTACTTGTTTATCCAGTAAATTCACTAAACTCTTTTATTAATTTTAGTATTTTCCATACATTATTTATGTATTCTATAATGGCAAACATTTAATCTGCCTCACTCAAGTACATTTTATTTTTGTTCTTATTAGTTTAAGACCCTCAGCTAAATGCTAAATAGATGTGATTAAGGCAATTATTACTCATTTTTTTTAAATTCACTGTAATAATTTATGATTCAATATTATCTTTTCTATAAAAATATCCTTTATCAATTAAGAAGAGTCTCAACTATATTAAGGTTTTGACTGCTGCAACAAAGAGACACAACTTTTGTTTTGGATAAGACAAGAGTTGAATTCTCTCTCACATTAAATTCTGAGCTGTTGGGAAAAGCTTTCCATAAAATTTATCTAGGTTTCTAGGAATCTAGGTTCTTTCTATGCATCCTTCCACTATTCCTAGGGTGTTTCCTCCTTCACAGAGTCTGAGATGGCTCAGCATCAGTTCCTTTCTACATAAAGGAGAAGAGAAAACCCACACCTCCTTCCTCAAAGGCTGCCACCTACAACTCCACTTATCACCCCAAGTTATACCCCACTAAAAAAAGACTCAGTCATATTGACAGCTAACTCTCAAGGGAGTTCAGTGTTTACCTTGAGCAGTTAAGTCTCCAGCATCTAACAAAGTATGATATTATCTAATTATAAAAAGAAAGACAGAAAAGATACTAAGGGAAATACAGCAGACTCTGCCATACCTCCTTTTCCTATTGTCCAGAAATATTTTTTAATCATAATATCTGTAGAATTTTCTTAAATTCTTTTCTCTGCATCCATTGAGAGGAAAATGTGGGTTTTCTTTTTAAATCTATTAAGGAGGTAATTTAAACTAACATAATTGTGAGCTGTAATACTATTTCTGGGAATAAAAAACTTGATTATGGTTTTTTTTTCATTTTTATGCACTGTCAGATTTGGATTGATAATATTTTGTTTGATATATTTGCATCAATATTCCCAAGTTATATTGGCCTGTAATTTTCTCACACTATCCACATTTAGAAAGTGACCTTTATTTCTTTTTGTTTGGTTCTCTGAAAGGTTGAAATTCTCTGTTTCTTGAATCTTTGACAGAACTTGTTGGTTAAAAAAAAAAAAAAAAAAACATTTTGGACCTGGTGTCTCCTTTGTAGGAATATCTTGTAAATAATAATCTAATTTCTTTAATGTTCAAAACTATTTTTTTAAAGAATTTTTCTTTTTCACCTAAAAGTGCCCACTTATTGAAATATCTTGTTTTCCCAGATTGATGGATTGGAAAAACATGAGATAAGAATGGATAAAGGTAAGAAATATAACTCCTAAGAAAGAGTAAAGTTAATAGGATATGATCTGGAAACTGCATTGGCAAAGGAGGCAAATGACACTTGTTAGAAGATGAAATAGCCAACAGAAACAGACATAGTTTTGCACAGAGAAAACATTCTAGGGAGAATGGAAATGGGAATATGTAGGCAGTGATTAAAATAGAAACTTTCAAAATATAAATTCTTAGAGGTGGCAATGCACTAAGTCCAAATTACAGGTTCAAAGTCCAGGTCTAAAACAAAGGGCTGAGAAACGAAAGTAAGCATTGTTGATGCAGAAGAGGTTAAGACGGTGTCACTGAGGGACCAGTTAACATTTGAGGCATTGATGTAGATAATGGAGTCACCCAGGGTACTATACAGAGGAAATTTGTCATCCATGCATGCTCTGGTGTGTGCTATGTGCCAGTCGTGGAGTTCAAAATGAGCCAACACAGGGAGAAGCCCTGCTGTTGATGGAGCTTCAATCCAGCCAGGAAAATGGAATTTAATTAACCACATGATTAATTTTAATTTAAACTGAAACAAGAGTATAGAAAGATGTGAACAAAATTTCTGAGGGCAGAAATCTGATCTATGCGTGCAAGTAAGAGACAGCTTCTCCTTAGAGGTGATGTTTAAGTTAGGGTACAAAGAATGAGTTCACCAAAAATAGAAAGAAAGCATTCCAGACATAGAGCACAGCATATGCAAAGACCCTCTGATGCAGGCTCTTGAAATAAACCCATTGAGATCCTATAGCAATATGTCCTTGTGTGGAAAACATGAGGTGGAAAGAAGTGAACAGATTAAAGACATTTTTTTCTTCTATAAAATCAATAGTATTTGGTGATATGCTAGGAGGGAGAAGTAAAATCTTGTCTGTGGTATGGTGATAACCAATCACTGAATTTGAGAATACTGAGAAAGGTTTTTGGGACAGAGGATAAAGAACAGAGATCATAATTTCAGTCTTGGCCAGGTCATGCTTGAGATTGCTTTGCCAACCTGAAGACCAAGTATGAAAATTATCATTAAAGATATTAAATTATCTTCAGAACAGCACATTAATCATTGACAAGTAACAAATTTTAGGGACAAGAGGAATTTTAATTCAATATAGAAAAGCCTTGTATATTTAGGAAGTTTTTAAATTATACAAGAATGGATTGTGGTCTCAGATTGAGCTTGTGGCCAAAAGGGCTTTACCTTTATCTGTAATGCTTCAAATTATCAAACATATAGTATATCCACGTGTTATGTGTATAATTAAAATTGTTTTTAAACTTGGGATCAGAAAGACACTTAGATTAAATGCAATAACCAAGCACACAGAAAAATAAGAGTACGTAATGAAGGAAAAAAGAAAGTCCACAAAAATCTTTAGGAAACATAAACAGGTATCATATAAAAATCGCATAAGCTAAGCATGAAGGAAACAAAGCACAGCACGGTTTTAAGACAGAGTAAAATTAACAAGAGCAACTCCATTTAAACTTAAAGCTCCCTACATTCTCCTCTAGGTGACCATGGGGTTATGACAAAAGACCCTTACTTGACCCAGAAGTGAATATTTTCATTTCATCAGAGTAATGTAAGTTCTCTTTATTGGTTTTCAATTTCCATGTTCAACTACAAATTATAGAACCTTAGATGTGGCACATAATATCAATGTTAACACTCTCTTGATTTTAAAGATGTGTCAAAAAATGTCAATGTTAACACTTTCTTGATTTTAAAGCTACATGGCTATCTGACAAGATACAATAAAAAAAACGGAAAAAGCAAGAAAATTTATAGGTGTTAGTGTTTTATGTTAAAGAGAAAATTAGTGAAACTAATAATCAACATTTTATGGGTACTATTTTCAGAATTATAAAGGCAATCATAGAATAAGTCAAAAGGATAATACTTTATAAATTTATGAGAGGAAAGAAAAGAAATACAAATTATTTCACAATTGTTTTTCAGACTGGGGAATCAGAAATAAGTAAAGGTGTGTTATCTAGAGCTATGAAAATTGCCAGCAGAAGAAACAAAAATAAAAATAATTTTAAAGGTTGTTGAGACATCTAAATTGAAACGGGATAAGCAGAGTGCAGTAGAATTCTGTACGTTTTTGTTACAGGGAGCATGCATTATTGTGGGCAGAATTTTTAAAAGAATAGACACTTCAGTTGCAGGCGTGAGGAGAAGCTAGAGACTCTCTCAAGTTCAGTCCAAGGAGAAGCTCTATTTCCCCTGAAGATGATCTAGCTGATGTCGAACTTAGATTGAATGGTACTCATCCGCCAGAAACTTCACATTCTCCCACAGCTACAATTCCTCTGATAGCTCCAACTCAGCTGCACAGCCACCTAGCAGGTAACACGGAGATGAAAAGGACCTCAAGCCCAACTTAAAAACAACCGAAAGTGCCTTTACACCTTTCTTACATTTAGTCATAATAAAACTAATAGTATTAAAATAGCCACTCTTTTTTGACCTCTTATTCTAGGTAAGACATTTCTGCTAAATGATGATTTTGTCTAAATCATCATCACAATCTTATGAAGTAGGTATTGTTTCCATTTTATAAGTGAGGAAAATGATATCTAGAGGGGCATACTACAGGCAAAGAACACAGGTAAGATTTAGGTCTGAGTCTGACTCTTACACTGATATCCTGTCCACAGCCAACAACTGCACAGTCCATCTGCAAATCTGAAGGATGAAGGCACAAAAACCCAAAGTCATTGCTCAGGAGTTAGGGTATTTTCTCCTGGTAGTCAAATCTAACCTGATCTTATGTGAGGTTCCATAAAATCTTAGCCACTTGGTGCAAATAGTTTTCATCACAGAAATGCATTTGACTTCAAGTTGCTCTCCTGGATGCCACTGAAGACTTCATATGCATACAGAGTATGTGCAAAGTGGTACTGCCTTAAAATCTGAAATAATCAGAATTCCAAAAATACCTGAATATGAGGATTTGGGAGATCTGTATATAGAACTTATTTTAATCTTTTAAAAATATTTCAAAGCCATTGGATCAAACTTAGAGAGATATTTATAGGTTAAGAAAATAGAACTGGCCAACATCTATATTCATCTATATGATAAAGCTAGGAATATACTTTTTAAAATAGAAAAAAAATTTTCATCAAATGTTTGATTGTCATTTATCTCTTTCTCCTAAATCTTTATTAATGTGGATGTAAATTTTTTTTAATTTTCTGGTAGTTTGGACTGCAATTAAGTGGAGAAGTCTGTGTAAATATATTTGCCTCCTACTTGTGAACTTTTGAAAAGTGAGAATCTGTCTTTTCACAAAGGTTAAATGAGACAGAACAAGTGATTATGACTTTCTTCTGGGATGGAAGTGACATGCCGATTTTGCTCAGGCCAAGAAGTGTTTATGTTTTGAATTAACCAATAAAACAAAAAAATGCTAAAAATAAATGCTGAGCTACAACACATTAAAACAATTATACAAGTGTTATTCCTAGTAAACAAAAGACTTAGATGATATTATTGCCTTTCTACATCCCCCCCAGCAAAAAAAAAAAAAAAAAAAACACTAACACATGAAAAGTAAACAGTACAATTTTGTGGCTGAAATGACGCTTCCATGTAAATTGCTTGGTGCTCTGAAGCTGTTCCTCTGTATTTACCACATTCATTTGTCACATGCTGTTGATGTTGGCTTTACCACTGGGCTTCTGTGAACTTAAATGAACTGTTTCTTTTCTAAATGTTTCATTATGAAAAAATTAGGTGTACACCAAATAAGAGGAAGAGCAAAATAAACCACTGTGGATCCATTACCCAGGTCCAGGGATGTCAACATGGCCACCCTTGTTGTATCTATCCTCTCCCCGTCCCCCGCCACTCTTTCACCCCACTCTTTCTTGCTTTTACTCTTTTGCAACATTTTAAAGCCAACTCAAGAGATGTAGACATTTCATCCTGAAATGCTTCAACCTTAATTTAATAGAAGTTTTTTAACTTAACAACATCATGAAAACTCTTAAAAATAACTTCATAATAATAATTTTATCTAGTAGCCCATCTGTATTTTAATTGCATCCATAATCTTGAAATTATCTGAGCAGTGTTCCTGTCTTTTTCATACCATGATCTTTCTCTTTCATAATTTTGAATTGTAATAATCTGCTTTGTTTGAGCTGATTTAAAGGAAATGATACATTCCTTATTGCAGGAGACCCGTATAATCTGTACCTGGGTTAAGTGAGTGGCCACTGAGGCTGGAGAACGTGGGCTCAACTCCCAGCTCCTTTACTGACTCGCTGTGTGATCTTGGGCAGGTTATGTAATTCCCATATGCCTCACTTTTCTTGTCTGTAAAAATAGGGGAAAAAATAACATAACACCAGAGGTTTGTGGTGAAGAGTGAATGAATCATTGCTTATAAAGCATTCACTACACTGCCCAGCAGGCATAGAGCACGGGATTTATTAGACTTATTGTCTTTTCTGTGTTGTGCCTCTTTCTGGACACACCGTGGGTTTAATTTCTGCATTTCTGCAATTTTCTCAGCATTTCTAGAACTTTGAATCTATGTGTCTAGATATCCAAGAAAAAATACATACAATATAGTCATTAAAATGATATTTTAAATGACAAATATTCCTGTACCTGACATGAAGTTGTACTTAGCTCTTCCTTGGAAAGAAGTCCCCAACCAACAGAGAGCGTCAGCTACTTGTGAATATATCAGATAGACAAGGGGTAGCCTAAAATCACATCCTTAGTGGACAAGTACAGTATTTAGAGAGGGAAGTGAATTTAAGGGAATTTATCCTCTGTGTCCCAGTTCCCACTTATTTTAGTTTCTTCTCCAATGGAGTTCTATCCTCCATTTTCTAATCTTGGTTTGTAATCGTTATAGTTGCATGATGATTTTTTAAAATGTTGCCTAAATTCTCTGAGGATCAGTTTCCTCGTCTTCAAAACGGCTCTAATAAAACTTGCTTTGCAAAATAGTTGTGAGGATTCAGAAAAGCAGCACGTTTAAGCACATTTTACATTGCAGTTTGTCCTTAAATAGCAGTATCTTTTCCACTTTGGTTAAATCGATGGCTCTATTTATTGTAGAGATGACATCGTATCCCTCTTGTGGCTCTTTTTTTTAATTCTCTCACTCTGTCTCTCCCACTCTCTTCCTGTTTTCTCTTTCCTCTTCACTGTCATTGCCATTGGGCATTCAGCCAGAACCTCTGTGTCTTGCCCTGAGCTAAGGAGGCTGAGATGTCAACTAGATGACCACTGCCAGGACATCAAAAACTATTAATGCCACTCTCAGGCCACTACTAAAAGTGATATCATTAACAACAAAAACTGCTTATATGTATCTGCGACTTCATAACTGTAACTGATTTTCAGACATCATTACATTTGCTCTTGGTCATAATCCCATGAACAGAATATCATTATTTCTCACTTTATAGTTAAGGTAGCTGTGAAGAAAACATTTGAGGACCCAGAGAAAATGTTGTTAGCAGTATTCTTAACCAAGATTAGCTTCATCTCAATTAACAATGTAGGATAATGCATATTTGACTCTTCCAATATGAAACATATTGATAAAGCAGGGAGAATAAAATTTGGCTTTGTGTTAATAGTGTTTCTTTTTAATTGTTGGTTAAAATAACTTAATTGTGAAAGAATATTGCACCCCTTGGGAAACTGTTCCTAATTTAAACAGATTTGGCCATTCCAAATTCTGTCTTGAAGATTTTAGACAAAGCTATTGCCAAAGGAATTGTTTGATGTATTATACTCAGTTTACTAAGTTTTACTATATTGGTACATTTTCTGTTGCTAAAACAAAATACCTGAGTTTAGATAATTTGGGGAGGGGGAAGAGGTTTATTTACCTCTCAGTTTCAGAGACTGAAAGTCCAACATCAGACAGCCCCATCTCTTCAACCTCTATTTAGGGCCCGTTAGCTGCATTCCAACATGGCAGAAAAATGGAAAGAAAACAGGTCAAGTTTAGAAGAGGCTAAGCATGTGGGGTTGGCCTTCACTTTGTAACAACCTACTCCCTTGAGGACTAACTCATTTCTTAAGATGAGCATTAATGCTTTCTGAAGGCAGTGCCCCCAATTACCTCATTATCCCCCTCACAAGGCCCCACCTCTTGAAGGTCCTACCTAGCACTTCAACACCACCCTGTCCACTCTGGGTACCAACCTTAGGGTATGCATTCAAACCATATCCAAGTCAGAACAACTTCTAAGGACATGAAAGTTAGGGAAAGAAGCTAAAGTGGCCAGAGTGTGTGCATGGTAGCCTCTCTGTTTCCATGAAAGGTGAAAGAGAGAACAAGGACTATGTAAAGCAAATGAACTTACTACCACTTGTGGTCAGTAAGGACAATCCACGTGTTCACCTTCACTTAATGGGAGAATCAGTTGTCTGCAGGGACTTTGGCCATGGCATCCCTAAGCCCATAACACTCGCCTAGAATGGATTTTTTGGCTGTTAATTAATAGAAAAACAATGTGAACACCTCAAAAATAATGATGACAAAATTATGCCTTTTCATTTCAAAGAATTTTTAGAGGTTAATGTAATTTATTCCATTACAGGATGATGAGAAAAAATATCTAATCATGGGAACTTGCTTTTTCTACTGTATTCTCTTTATAACTGTCACACAAAAATTATCCTTAGAAGAATTTGCTTAAATTACAAAAATTCCCAAAATTACACCTTCTCTAGTTTCACTTTTATCAAAAGTCCCCAATGGGAAATTCTGAATATACGTTATTGTTTAAAATTGTCCAAATATTTATAAGGCCAATACACATTGAATGTCAAATTCAACTGTTTTTTTTTTCCATTTTCTTTCCAAACATAACATAGCTCAGGGCATTATAAAGGATAATGGAGAATAATGATGTTTATAATGGCAAAACGGTTCCAAAAATAAAACGATTGAGGAAAATACGCAAAGGAAAGGGATATGAAAAAGGAAGCAATTAAAACTTCAGCCAAAAGAGATCAGGTGTGGGAGGAGAATGGAAATGGAAGTGAGATTTTAAAAGAAAACAAGTACCATTTTCATTATTGTTCAGTAAGTATTTAGTTGTTAGAAATAGCAAAGTGTTCTATAAACCAAGAATCAGAAAAAAAAAATTCTTGGCCAGGAAAATAAATCAAAGACCCATAGTTGCTAATGGGTGGAAACTCAATAACTTGACTGTATTAATTCATAAAATAAGGACAACTCAAGAATGAAGTCTAATTTGTATCTCCTCTCTGGATTATAGCTGCTTTGTATTTTAGCTTTCATCATAATTTATTGAAATAATGGCTGACATCTTGCTACCTCCATTAGATTATGCCCTTCTTCATCAAAGACTAGACTTCCATTCATTTCTCAATCCTCAGACCCTTTGTCCCCTCAACTGGGCAGGTGCTTGCTCCTTCCCCATTCTCTCTCTCTCTCTCTCTCATATATATATATATATATATATATATATATATATATATATATATGTATGTATATATATATATATATAATTATATAATATATAATTTATAATGTACATATAATATAAAATTTAGAATGTATATGTAATATAAAATTTAGAATGTCTAAATAATTAATAATTATATAATATATATAATTAATAATAATTAATGCTGTCCACCTCCCATGCCTTTCAGTATAGAAATGTGGTGACCATTCTTAATTTTTAATTTTCCTTTACATCATACATTGAACTTGTCAACAAACATCTCAATTAATTTTTCTCTAACAAGGGCTCTCAAATCTGACTTTCCTTCTCCATTCTTCTTGCCATACCCTAATGTTTAGGTCTCACTTGAAGCATTTGAAGGGTCTCATGACTGGCTTCTAAACCACAGGTTTCTCCCCATTCCTACTATCTTTCACAGATTCTGTGGTTAAACAAACTAACAAAACATAACGTGATCCATTCATTTATGGAGAGGTTTCCCATCACCAATGAGAAAGTGCTGCCTTTTTTTCATGGCACCACCACTCCGTGATCAGCTACCAGAGTCTTCCCTGGATCTCATCTTTTCCTCCTCTCTTCTCACCCACACTCTTATACTTCCCAAAACTGAAATTTCTACCTGTCCTTATTAAATGCTTAATATCTCCATTACTTTATATGTACTATTTCTTCTTCCTAGAATATATCCCTCTTTAGTTCAAGGCAAAAATTCCATTCATTCAAGACCATGCTGTAATATATCCTCCCTCAAATAATTTTCCAAATTTCCAGGCAGAGTTTGCATATCCATGTTCTCACAGCACATTGGTCATATTTCTATTAAACTATTAATTATATGGTACCATCATTGCTTGCCCACATCATGGTCTCCCCACTGGCTTGTGAAATCCCTTGAGGGCCAGCACTATGCAATCCCCATCAGCCGAACTGGATGTATGCTTGAATAGGAAAATGAACTGATGCGTTAATTAGTGAATGAAAAAGAATACAATATTAGATAAAATTTCTAAATGTAGAATGTCTAAATAACTTGGAAGTTTTCTCAAGCAATTTTAAGCTCCATTTACATGAATCCTACCTATAAACTGTTTTGATCAATAAAGCTAAGGTGGATTTCTGGACCCTCGTTATTTAAGACCATTGAGGTTATGGCATTACATGAAAGTAGTCAGTCCAATAATTGCTGCTCATTCAGGTTATTCTTCCTCTCCAGTTTTTTGGGTTTTATTTATTTGCTTAAAATATATCTCCCTTACACGATATTAAGATTCATCAGAAAGATTACTAGAGTTTCTTTGCTCTAGAGTTTCTTTGTATATCCACTTTCTCCTTACAGTATCTGACTGAGCAAGCTATTGATAAGTATTTATAGAATGAATGCATGAGGGATGGATGAATAGATGGATGATTCTTATCAGTTGCTGCAGATTATAACATTAAAAAATGATTTATAATAAGTGAGTGGACAAAGGCCTATAGACTATATTGTTAATTTAGTGGAGGAGAAAAACCAATATAACGACTCAGATGCCATATCCTCAAGAGCTACAAAGACACCAAAGCTAGTCTAGGACAATAAAAATCTGTCAAAAAGCTGGTTTGGAAACTTTACACTGGTAATTCTTCACAAGGATTCATTAAGGTTTCTGGTTCTTTTTTTAAAAAAAATGTTTTTAGTTATTAATCTACCTTTATTTTATTCATTTATTTATATGCAGTGCTGAGAATCGAACCCAGTGCCTCATAGGTGTGAGGCAAGTGCTCTATCACTGAGCCACAACCCACCCCTTTCTGGTTCTTCTTGAGGTCAGGAAAGATGAGTTAGTCTTTTGGGAATCTGACAACCTACATTTGCCTTCCTATCAATATCACACACTGATTAAAGAAAATAAATAAAAGTGTGCTATATTTTCCATGTTTTTTTAATATTTATGTTTTAGTTATAGTTGGACAACAATACCTTTATTTTATTTATTTATATGTGATGCTGAGAATCGAACCCAGGGTCTCGCATGTGCTAGGCAAGTGCTCTACCGCTGAGCCATAACCCCAGCCCTTTCCATGTTTTTTAATTGGGGCATTATAGTCATATATAATGGTGAGATTTATTGTTACATACTCGTACATGCATACAGTGTAACAATATAATCTTGTCAAACATCACTCCCCTGCTCTTCCCTCTCCCTTCCCTTCTTCCTACTCCCTGATCCCTTTCCTCTATTCTACTGATCTCCTTTTGATTTTCATGAGATCCTCACTTCCTTCCACCCCTCACCTTTTCTTTTTTCCTTTTTCTGCTCTAGTTTTTACATTTTACAGAAAACATAACCTTGTCCCTTTGGATTTCACTAATATTTCCAAGTTCTATCCATTTTCCTGCAAAGAACATAATTTTATTCTTCCTTATGACTGAATGTATACATTTTGTTTATCCATTCATCTGCTGATGGACACGTAGGCTGGCCCATAGTTCAGCTAGTGCAGACTGTGCTGCTGGAAACATTGGTATGCATATGTCACTCTAGTATGCTGACTTTAATTCTTTATGTTAAATATGGAGGAGTGGTATAGCTGGGTCATGTGGTAGTTCCATTCCTAGTCTTTTGATGAACTTTCATGCCGATTCCACAGTGTAACCACTAATTTGCAATCTTACCAACAGTGTAGAAGTGTTCCCTTTTCTCTACATTCTTTCAGGCATTTATGCTAAAAATGTTAAACATTTTTTTTATATTTGTTGACCCTTTGTATTTCTTCTTTTGAGAAGTGTCTGCTTAATTCATTTACCCATTTATTAATTGGAGGTTTTTTTCAGTGTTAAGTTTTTTTAATTCATTTTTTCAATTTCATTTATATTCTAGATATTAATCCTATGTCAAAAGAGTAGCTAGCAAAGATTTTTCCCCATTCTGTACATTCTCTCTTCACATTGTTAATTTTTCCTTTGCTGCACAGAGGCTTTTAATTTGATGCTGTCCCATTTATTAACTTATGGCATTATTTCCTGAGCTTTTGGGTCTTACTGAGAAAGCTGCTGCTTATGCCTATATGCTGGAGTATTGACTCCATATTTTCTTCTAAGAGTTGTACAGTTTTTTACCAAATTTCCAGTGCTTTGATCCATGTTGAATTGATTTCTATGCAGGATGAGAGACAAGGATCTAGTCTCATTCTTCAATACATGGATAATCAGTTTTCCCAATACCACTCGGTAAGTGTGCTATTTTTTATAGATTGAATTAAAGGATTGTTCTTACATTCTCAGTTTATTTATGAAAAGATTTACCATGGCATTTTCTTGCATAGGAAATTTATTAGTCCTTTTAAAATAATCTTTGGTTTAAAACAATTCAAAACATTTTAGTCATTGGGTAGGCAGTATACTGAGAAGTCAAGCAGGCTTAATTTGAACCCAGGCAGTTATTAAATAATAATGCATATGCTAGCTATAAACATTAAATGTCTTAAAACAATGTCTTAAAGGCACTTATCTCCATGATAGTCACACAGAAATTCCTCAATAAATACATTTTTTAAAAAAATTGGTGGTCTTTTCAACTAAATACCTGTTTTGATGTTTTAGGAAAATTCTACAAAATTCTACAAATTAGATTGTGCTGTTTATACATGTATTGAAAAAGATATAAGTTTGGTGGAAACTCATCCCTAGAACACATGCTTGTCTGGTATTCATAAATCAAATCAGCCTGAACCCTAGTGAAGCTGGAAATTTCTGAATTGAAGATTCATTTTTGTTCCATCTTTCCTATTTAAGAAGGAAAAAAAATGTTTGATGTAGACAATGTCTAAATACTTTTATTTATGTGGCCTAGAGTTAATATTATCCCTTTCTTGTTTTATTTTAAAAAAATCTCTTAAATGAATGAATCATTAAATTTAAAAGTAATTATCAAACAAAAAGGATTAACCAGTATTGGGGTAGAACATTCATAGTAAGTAGCACTGCTACTAAAACACTCTGAATACCCTGAGACATGATGATTGCATTTATGTTTCTGATTAGTTTTTACACTTATAAATCAAAGACATAAATGGAACAATTAAATTGGGCCCAGAGCAGACCTATCAATGCCTAATTAATGACCAAAATAAACTTTGCTTCTATTCAAAAGTATTGTTTTTCATCTGAATTACTGAACTATGCAATTCTTGGATAGAGTTTGCATATCATTCCAAAAATTCTACAGACAACATAGAATTAGCAACAATGATCCATAGAACCCTAAAAGCATAACGGTGCCCAAGATAAATATCTTAGCTGAATTTGATAAAAACAGTTCCCTCTGAGAAATGAAATAATAAAATTATGAATGCATGCTCTATGGGGGATGCCACAATTGGGTAACAATGGCCTGTCTATGAAGTAAGGGTCTGCCTGGCTACCAAGGGGGTGAGGGTGAGGTGGGGGGTTGGGAAAGATATTCCTTTAATTGTATAACATTGCATAATCACTAAATTCTTTAAATTTTATGCAAGTCCATACTTTACCTATTCAAAACTAAATGTATACTCTTTTTCAAATAACAAAAATATCTTCTGCCCTACCTACAGTGAAGTACAAAATGTAGTGCCCTAGCCTCTGGCCCAGTCTCCCCATACTTCCCCTCCTGAGCTTCTTCATAAACCCTCCCATGTCTCTCTATTTTGTTCTGTTTCCTGGACTAGATTCTTCCTCCCTGGTTTGATCCTTCACCTGGATGACCTGGTTGACTTTATCCTGGTTTACTTTCCTAGATATAGACTTTCTGACTTCCCTTCACTTTGTCCTGCATACCCTGTGGGACTCCCAAAAGTCTACCTCAGGTGCCTCACTACATATTGACTGCCACTAACCCTGTAGCACCCCATCTCTCCAGCTCTGCTGGGCTTGAAGTCCAAAGTCTGGGTTTCAGATTTCTTGCTGAGCATTTAGATATGTGACCCTAAACAAGATACCTAAATTAAAAAATTAAAATAAGTTAAATTTAAATCTGCCTCCACACTTACTAGCTATGCATCTTCGGTCAAGTTCTTTCTCATTCACATCTCTTAAATTCCTTATCCAAAACACATAGATTATACTATAACTGCCTTAATAAGAATTGAAAACAAAATAACTTACTACTCAGAATGGATCATAATACATAGAAGCACTTGATGGGTGACATAATTGAGGATAGAGTTACTATTTGTTATCATCATTTTTACTTTATTCACCACACTGGGGTTTATCTTTAGAACAGGGTTAAGCAAACTTTAGTATTTTAGATTCTGTGGGTCCAGAGCAGACTCAAAGTTATGGTATAGGTATGTATGTAGACATTTAAAAGACAACCATTTAAAAATGTGAAAAAACATTCTTAATAGAAAGAAAGGAAGGAAGAAAGAAAGAAAATAGGAAGGAAGGAACAAAGGAGAAAAGAAAGAAAGAAAGAAAGAGAGAGAGAGAGAGAGAGAAAGAAAGAAAGAAAGAAAGAAAGAAAGAAAGAAAGAAAGAAAGAAAGAAAGAAAGAAAGAAAGAAAACAGGTGGCCGCCATATTTGGCATTTGTGCCCTCATTTTCCAACCCCTAATTGCCATTTATTTAAACAGTAAAGATAAATGCCTGAAATGAGTTTAAGAATATACTTTACGTAATCCAATATATTTTAAATATTATCATTATAAAATATTATAAATATAAAATATTATTGAGATAGACTTTTTTAATACTGATCTTTGAAATCTGCTGTGTATTTTCCACTTACCACATATCTTCTGAATATAACATTTCAAAGGTTCAAGAGACACATGTGCCTGACGACTGTCAATTGGAACAGCACATAGTCTAGAATTCTGAAATAAAAGGGTTGGGCTAGATGAAGATGCATGCTACTTTTTGCTCTAACATTCAATTATGAAGCGAATTTAATTTCCTAGAATTGCACCAACTGCTATAGTTTGGATCTTACGTGTCCCCCAGAGATCCAAGTGGTAAGGCTTATTCTCCAACATGGTACTAAAGGGAGGGGTGAAACCTTCAAGACGTAGGGTCTAAGGAGAGGTCTTAGGTCATTGGGGGTGTGGCCATGAAGGCATAGTGGCACCCCAGCCCCCTCCTCTTCCTCTCTCTTTTGTTCTTTTGCTTTCCTTACTCTACCACACATTCTCCACCATGCTGTGCCACCACAGACCCAAAGCAACAGGGCCAACCAGTCATGGACTAAAACCTCTTAAGATTGTGAGCCTAAATAAAACTCTCCTCTTTAAGAGTTGATCATCTCAGGTATTTACTATACTGATGGAAAGTTGAGAAACACTTTCATCATTCGCTATGTGCCAGGCGCACTGTATTAAGCCCCAAGAAAAGATTAATAGTGGTTTCTTTCTCCAAGAGTTCATTACCTAACGTAAGAACAATTTCTAATCTTATAAGAACTTAACATAGTACCATATATCAGCATGTAATCATCACCACCACATAATCATCACACCCTGTTTTATCTGTCCAAAAATTGGTATACAACCTTTTATCACATAATAATCTCATGGTATAATTCTGTTCATTATGACATTTAAAAAGTAAACAGAGCAGCAAGTATTCACCAGCAGCATATAGATATGCATTGGTCTTCTCTCACATTGTTAGCTGGGAGCCTAGGATTCTCAGTACATGCAGATTATCAATATATTTCCAAAAGTCGACTTGCATGGTTTTTTCAGAACACTGCAATATGAATGGTAAATACACCTTTTATATGAGTACACTGAATAGGTCACACCAGCTAATGAGACCAATGATAGCAGCATAGAATCTTCATATACAAATTAAATTTTATTAAATTCATACTTTGAAACATTGTAGCAAATTTTCTCAAGAGTAATACTTGGACTACAAGTCACAAATCAATTATCACAAATGCATTAATGATTTTTAAGACTGGAAAAATGTTCACTAAACTGTCACAAAAAAATGACAGGCATCCATTTGGACTGTTCAGTTTTAATGTATATACACAAGTGTTTCACACATCCCTCCTCTTGCACCAAAGTCAGTTTAGTAATAAATTACTTTCCAAAAAAATGGCATTAAATCTGAGATGATTATGCAGTGAAATACAGTAGGAAAGGGACAACAATAAATAACATGGGGCTGGAAGGCAGGATGCATGCACCCAGAAGGAAAGAGCCAGTTCCCCCTGGGTGCTGAAGAGAGGGGCAGGACAGTATCCCAGAAGTGAGGATGCTTGGGCTGAGCATGCAAGAGAGTGAAGGATTTCAATTCCAGCATAGGGGCAACAAGATAAAAGGCATGGAGTCACGACACAGCCTGCCCCACCAGGTACCTGCATGTTGCTTTGAATGATCAGATGTAGCAAAGATTCCAATGAAGAGTCACACCTTGGAAGGATTTATTTAGCAATGCTACTAAAATATTTGTAATTTGCCCCATACGTGATAGGGAGGTGGGTGTTGTTATGATCAGTTTTGTAGTTTGTAAAGATCATTTGGCTGAAGTGTGGAGCCTAGATTAGTTGAAGGAAATGCAGGGGACAAGGTGCCACATTGGGAGGTCATTACAGTAGGCAAGCAATGATGAAGGGCCAAACCAACACCCAAGAGAGAGACACAAAGACAGAAAATGCCAAGGCCGACAAGAAGCTATAAGAGAAAGAAGAGGAGGAGGAGACAGAGACCTAGATTTTTGACCTGGATAACTGAGAACTGGGTTTCTATTCATCATTGCAGGAAAAATGAGAGAAGGCCCCTCGAAGAGAAAAAAATCTTAGTGGATCTCAGAGAAACTCGTCATAAATGGAAAGCTTCTCCATAGGAAATGTTCCCTGGCCAAGTTCAGTATAAGAGATTTCATCAGTTTGTCCTTCTATGAAAAGCTCAGTGAGAGAAAGAGCTATTTTTTAAGAGGTGCTTGGTGAGTTTCCAGCCCTACATGGGAACAATCCTACCAGTGCATTGTGTGAGGCTTGTTTTCTGTCAGAGCATCTTGAGTGCATGATCTAAAGTTCCCAAATCAATCACAAACTCCCTACAGAAAACTAACTTTGCCTGAACTGCAAATTCAGAGCTCTTTTCTTCAGTGTTTTGATGATGGAAATATACTGAGCCTCTCTTCACCTCAAGCAATCTTTAGTTATTCTCTGGTCAGTCCTTCTCACTGTACTTCTTGGTCTTATTATCCCAGATTTCACCAACATAATTAACAGTCTTTCAGTGCCGTGCCAAGCATTACATCCTCCCTTAAATTTGTCTGAGCCAGGCAGAAAGAGGCAAGATTTTCTACCTTGACAGCTGTTCTTATTATGGAGTAAAATCCTCCCCAGAAAGCCTCCCATCCTGTAGTCTTCCTCTCCTGATTCATGGGGTGGAACTGGATAACATGCCCACCCCTACACCACTAGCAAAGGACATGTGAATTACCATTCCCTGATCTAGACCAACTATGGTTCATTCCATTGAACTGTGTTTGAGGGGAAGGGAGGAAGGAGACCACCTTTCATGTGCTACCAAAATAATAATCAGTGTGTTCATTTCCTGTTGCTGCTGTAACAAATCACCACAAAACAGATGGCTTAAGATAACATGCATTTATTATTGGTCATAGAGCCAAAATGTATTTCACTGAGCTGACCAAGGTGTCAGCAGGACGGTGAGCCTTCTGGGGGTTCTAGAGAAGAATCTGGCTTCTTACCTATTCTATCTTCTAGAAGTTGCTCCATTTCTTGGCTTGAGGCCCCATCCTCCATCTTCAAAGTCAGCAACACCAGCAACACAGCATCTTCTAAACTTTCCCTCCACTTTTCTCTGTCCTTCTTCATATCAGCTTTTCAGAGCCTAAGTCTCCTGCATCCTTCTTATGAGAGTTGCACGATTACACTGGCCTTGCCCAGATTACCCAGGGTAATCTCCCCATGTCAAAATTCTTCATCACATCTTCAAAGCCTCTTTCTCCATGTCACACACTACCAGATTCCAGGGACTAGAATGTGGGTAGTTTGGGGAGCTATTACTCAGCCTACCATGATCAGGCTTCTACAACCCAAGAACAATAAATTATTGTCATAATAGCACTTAGTATGGCAATCCCCAAAGTCTGCACTTTATAAATGTTACCTAGTGAAAGACTCACACTTTTTTTGGTCTTATGTATGTTTATCTTTTTCTTTTTCTTTTTTTTAATTTTTTTATTTATTTCTTACATACATGACAATAGTGGAATGCATTACATTCATAATTATCCATTCACAGCACAATTTTTCATAACTCTGTATATAAAGTATGTTCACACCAAATTAGGGAGCAGGGAAATAGCAAGGATGGTGGAAGAAGATCATCATCATTATACAAAATTCATGTATGAAGATGAGAATTTGGTGTCAACATACCTTATATACAGAGATATGAAAAATTGTGTTATAAAGGTGTATTAAGAATTGTAATAAAAAAAGAGCTCATGTATAAAGACTCACACTTTTTAAGAAAGATACAGTCCCCATCTCACAGATGAGGAGAATTGTATAAAAAGCATCCATGTTTGGGAGTCAGGAATCACCCCAATACTTAGATCCAGCTATTTCCCTCACCTGTGTTCTGTTCTGCTTGGGCAAATCCATTACGAGTCACCAGGTGGAGGAGTTTAAATCCCTAAGCTAAATGATTTCTTCAAGTGCACACCTATCAGTGGCAAGTACACACCTTGACCATAATTCTTTAAATTCCAAGAAATACACAATGTTACATTTTTTTCAAGTGAGGTAACAACAATTTAATTTCAATTTACTTCTGAGGACTTACCCCTATGGGCACAATCAACCCTTATCCACCTATTTCCATATCCTCACTATGCCTTTCAACGTCATCAAAGCAGAGATCTTTTACAAACTGAACATTGTAAAATAAGGTTAGCAATACAAAGTGAGTCTATTGTTTTGTTTCCTTTTTGTTTTAAAGTTCCAGGACAGTCTATGTGGACATTTAAATAATTATAATAGATTATCTCCCTGGGAAGAATTCTCCTATTTACTCCAAAAAGTAGACAATTTAAAAAATTAAAATAACTAATATTTTGTGTTATGCAAAGTGTTAAAAAATGAGTTTTTATATTTTGAAAATTGGCAAGATTCACCTGCAGGTTTTAACACAAATAATAAGTAGTGATGCAATATGCTACTGAACAAAGTGTTTTAAATCTAACAGCATCCATTTGCCAAAAGATGGAGAAAGATGGGGTAAAGAGCTAATCTTTGATTTTTCACACAGATTGAGTTCCTAAGAAAGTACAATAAAATCAAATGTAGAAAGGTTGAACAAGAGCCTTACGTGTGTTATAAGGAAGATCTCTTTATCCAGGAAACTCAAATATAAAGTAGACCCCTACTTATATCTTGCTTTTAGTACATCTTCAACAATTTGTTCCCAGTTTAGTCTTTCCTTTTTTTTCTCTTCTCTACAAATGAACATCACAGTTAGCTCTCGGGTAGGATGAGTGTCCAACTGAAGTTAAGTGAAATACTGAGAGTTATAATCTCTATCTTCATCTTTATCACTAATATCAATATTTTGGCTTTTCTGTTTTCCATTCATATTTAAATAATGAGGATGAAATGCAATGGAATATGTCTAAATGATTCCAAAACAAATACTGCAGGACACCTAGCAATAGCTATTGGCTGGCAAGCAATGACCAATGGACATCACTCCAAATTCAGCAAGAGAATAGAAGTTTGGGTATAATATTATACAATGTGTGAAAAAAAAGATATTAAAATATCCAACAGAAGAGAAGGAATGCTGATAGCTCTGTCCTCAAATATTAAGTTCTCAGCATGTCAACTGGTGCATATGATGGCTCCCTATGTTCGTGATAAGGGAGGAGCATGAAGGATAGAGCAGGGTTTGTCTGTCTGGGAAGCAAGTTTGGCTTTTTGTTTGATGTTCAGATAATTCATCAATTGAAATACTTCAGCGCAATGCAGGACCAACAGTCTAGCATTCTTCTTCAATGTCCCCTGAAGTTCTGTCCCTCTTCCCTCTCCATGAGAGTCAGACTTCAGGACCCAGCCAATTTCAGGTGCATGGGATATGTGGCATCCAGTGTGAGCCTTCCCTGCAGTCATTAGCTGCTGTTTTCCAGATGTGCAAACCCATTCACTGCGTGCCAGTGCTGCTGCTGCAGATTTGGCAGTTTACAAGTGAGTCATGAAGTAAAAATGTCCAGGAAGCTCCAGCATGAGCCATTACATAAAAGCTAAAATTTGGACCATCCACTGATTTTTCATTTAAAAGTATTAATGAAGGGCTGGGGATGGAGCTCAGCTGTAGAGCACTAGCTTAGCTTGCACACGAGGCCCTGGTTCAATCCCCTACATCGCAAAATCCAACAACAGAAAAAATGTATCGATGAAATTGATGAAGAAGATTTCCCTTACAACCAGAACCACGTTCAGTATTGGGCAGGAACTCCTAGATGGTTTTTCTCAGGCCCTTGGGAATGTCAGAAGGTTCTTATTAAAATGAACACTGAGTAATAAACTTTAATAGTCTCCAGAGGTACGTAATTCCAAAGAATAATACATAAAAAATGCTGATTTAATAAGAGTGCTTATAAACGGCTCATAAATCATTTATTGCAAAGCATAATTTTGAATTACTCAAAAGATACTGAAGCCATGATAAATTATAACTCATGCTGAACTAAGCCTTATGTTTTCAGTATCAAACAAATAGATAAATTAATGTCCTTAATTAGCAGTTGATGAGGAGAAATCATGCGTAACTTTAAAAGAATCCTTTAACGTCTGTGAAATTTCCAAGTCTGTTGGCTAAAATGATCTTTTCCCTTTCACAGCTTTTTTTCACTTTTTTTTTTTCTGGATCTCCCTGAAAACTGTCAACCCAATAAATCATGTAGGATTGTGTGGCTGCCCATCACAGGCAATTGCTGTCTGACAAAGGTATTTCTGATGGCTAATGATTACTGTATCTGTCAAGCAGATAGTTAAAGTCATATAATAAAACCTAGAAAATCTGATGCTTCCCCAGATGTTTGGGAAACTGGTATTCTTCCTCCTTCACATATGCACTAGAAAGATGAACTGTGTTTGTCAAGAGAATACAAAATACAACACAACAAAATCCATTTCTCCAATTTGCAAAAGCAGCACCAATCTGGGAGGGAGAGTTAGAATTAAGACTCTGGGGTTTTCCATTCGTATCTTCTAGTTGTCAAAATCTGAAAAGGTATAATCACCCTGACAAGAAAGAGTCAGTGGTTTCTATGGCAATGTTGAGAAGGCAATGCCAAAGATAGGCCAAAGAGGGTAGAGAAGGGGTCAAGATTATTACTACAATTTCTTTCCTCGCGGAATCTCGTTATTTTCGACAGCTTGACTGAAAAAAAAAATCCAATTTTTGTGACTCTTCTTTATGTTCATGGGTAAGTGTCAAACTTCAGGTAATGCTAGGGAACATGGGAGAGGAAAGGAGTGGGAAGGAAATTCTCGCAATGGCATCCGATGGCTGAGATCAAAGCTGATAGACAAACGTCAAGAGTTTCACTGACGTCCTCAAAGTAAGGCAAACCTTGCACTTAAAATCCAGGCCCTGGAGAAAAAAAGAGTGGGAGCAGGTGGTGAAGCACTTTGATTATCTTATGAGACATATTTTTCAAGCGTGGGCAGGATACAAAGGCAATCTGCCAAGTTGCTGAGCATCATACATTATTCCAGATATTTTAATTATCTGTCATTTAGTTTGTTATGGAGTTAGAGTATTTGGAAATTATGAATTTGGAAAAGTTCCTGACATAGGGACTACCCATGGCCTAAGGCCTCTTCAGACAAGAAATGGTGCCAGAAGCAGGCACTTCATCTTTGGGCTTCAGTTTCCTGGTATTCAACAATGAATATTAAGAAGACATATTTTTCCTCCAATAATTATATCTAAAAATAACCAGGCCATAATAAGTGGAACAGAACCTATTAAGAGAAACTTACCTAACACTGAGCTGATTGTGGATGTGGAGCAGACACTGAAATAACCAGAGTGTGGATGTGCAGGAGTAGAGGAGACAGGTGCCAGTCATAAGAAGAGTAGCCTCAAACAGGGCAAAGACAAAGAGTCAAGTTCGTGGTAGAATAGCATAAAGGACCAATTTGCAGTCCCACCAGCAGTGTATGAGTGTGCCTTTTCCCCCACATCCTCGCCAACACTTATTGTTGTTTGTCTTCATCGTAGCTGCCATTCTGACTGGAGTGACAGGAAATCTTAGAGTGGTTTTGATTTGCATTTCTCTAATTGCTAGTGATGATGAAAATTTTTTCATATATTTGTTGATTGATTATATATCCTCTTCTGAGAAGTGTCTGTTCAGGTCCTTTGCCCATTTATTGATTGGGTTATTAGTTTGGTTTTTTGTTTTTTTTTTTTTCTTGGTGCTTAGCTTTTTGAGTTCTTTATATACCCAAGAGACTAGTGATCTATCTTATGTGAGGGGTAAAAATTTGCTCCCATGATGTAGGCTCTCTATTCACCTCACAGATTGTTTCTTTTGCTGAGAAGAAACCTTTTAGTTTAAATCCATCCCATTTATTGATTCTTGGTTTTAATTCTTGTGCTATAGATTTCTTGGAAACCTGAAAATGGAACCACCATTTGACTCAGCTATCCCTCTCCTCGGTCTACACTCAAAGGACTTAAAAACAGCATGCTACAGGGATACAGCCATATCAATGTTTATAGCAGCACAATTCACAATAGCTAACCTGTGGAACCAACCTAGATACCCTTCAGTAGATGAATGGATTAAAAAAATGTGGCATATATACACAATGGAATATTACTCAGCAATAAAAGAGAATAAAATCATGGCATTGGCAGGTAAATGGATGGCACTGGAGAAGATAATGCTAAGTGAAGTTAGCCAATCCCAAAAAAACAAGTACTGAATGTTTTCTCTGATATAAGGAGGCTGATTCATAGTGGGATAGGGAGAGGGAGCATTCGAGGAATAGACGAACTCTAGATACGGCAGAGAGTTGGGAGGGGAAGGGATGGGACTGAGGGTTAGCAAGAATAATGGAATATGATGGACATCATGATCCAAAGTACACGTATGAAGACACAAATTGGTGTCAACCTACTTTATATACAACCAGAGATATGAAAAACTGTGCTGTATATGTGTAATAAGAATTGTAATGCATTCTTCTGTCATTTATTTTTTAAAAATCAATTAAAAAATTTTTTTTAAAAAAGAATAGCTCAAAGGAACCAGGTCTCCCAACAATCAACACCGAGTATATTAGAGGCAAACTTAAGAATCTTCTCTTCTTAACACACTTTTTAAAGCAAATATGAAGTGCCAGGCATTGCACCAAGTGTTAGGAAAGGTGAACCCTCCAGAAAATGTCTCTGCCCTGGGAGGATCTAGCAAGAGTGCCTAATCTCTGCTCTGGGAATGGGGAAGACCTCCTGGAAGCAATGCCACTTCCATCAACCTAGTGAATAAATAGGAGCCAGCCAGGCGAAGAGTGGAGAAAGCATACCCCAGGCTGAGTGCTACTCCAAGGTCTTAAGGAAAAGGATCCATGGTATTTGACGAACTGAAAAAAAAAAAAAACTCACTGTCTTAGAATTTAATATGTGAGCTGGAGGAGAGAAAAACTGACTTAAGAAGAGGAAAAGGCAAGGACAAGCTCCTAAGGGTCTTGGACATCAGGTTGCAGAATGTATCTAAATGCCAAGAGATGTTATTTAGGATTGTAAGCAGAGGGGGACATGATCTGATATGCACCTTTGACTTTGGTGTGGATGATGTATTTGGGGAAAACCAAACTGAAGGCTTCACAACTTTAGGATGCTGCTGAGTGGTCCAGGCAACTGAACTTGGTAACTTGAAATGGGGAGAAGACAATGGAGGCAGAGAGAGTGAAGGAGGTAAGAGCCATTGAGGAAGTAAGCTCAGCAGCTCAGGGTGGGTGATTACATACTGGGAATGGAGGAGAGGAAAAAGCTTAAGGATGAGGTCTAGGTTGCCTTCTTTGACTGTGGGATAGGGATAAGGAATATTTGAAGAATAGTTGGACAGTCCTCCTCACAAAGTCTCTGTCTGTAGATAGCAGGGCCTTTATGTATCAAAACTGGAATTTCACTCTGGAAGGGGGAATGGCAGAAGTAGGAGGAGCTGTGCTCCATTTTTTCCTTTGGGTTATCACTTTTGCATTTGCTCTCAAGTTCTGCACCATCCAAGCTCCATCAGCAGATGGGATTGACAGCTTGTGCCTCTGTTCTGTGAGTCAATCCCTGCCTCCTCCCAACCACTACCAATAATTCTGTGTTGTAAACTGACACCTCAGACAATTACAAGTTAACCATTAAGTATGATTAATATTCCATTGTGTGTATGCATGTGTGTGTGTGTGTGCTTCCACACACGCACACGTTCATAGGGAAAGTAATGTGACTGTTGTCAGAATCAAAATGGAGTCGCTTGTGTAAGCTCTAACAACAATAAAAAAAGCAAATAAACCTGGGAGGCTATGAAAGAAAAGGTCTTACACATGACTGCCTGATGACAACTATGAAACACTCTCCTAGGACCACCACCTTGCACAGAGTCCACCACAGCCGTATACGAAAAGTACTTCTGCAAAGACATCTGCCAGCAACTGTCCAATTTTGTCTTTAAAAACTTTGCCTTGCCCCTCAACTTCTTTGAATATGCTCATAGTTTACTATGGCATAATTATGGTTAAGATGTGACACGTCCCGCAAAAACTCATGTGTGAGACAATGCAAGAAAGCCTAGAGGTGAAATGATTGGGTTTATGAGAGCTTTAACCCAATCAGCGCATTAATGCTCTGATAGAGATTAACTGAGTGGGGACTACAGGCAGATAAGGTGTGGCTGGGACATTGCAGGTGTATCTTTGGCTTTTATATTTTTGAGCTGAGTTTAGTCTCTCTTTGCTTTCTGGTAGCCATGTTCTGAGTCACTTTCCTCCACCACATTCTTCTGCCATGATGTTCTGCCACACTTCAGGCACAAAGCAATGGAGTCTGCCCTCTATGGACCAATACCTCTGAAATTGTGTGCCTCAAATAAACTTCCCCTTCTCTAAAATTTTCTTATCAGTTCTTTGGGTCACAGTGGTTTTAAAAAAACTGACTAAAACAGGCTGTTCTTCTTTGGAGAATCTCTCTCTCTGATTTATTTTGGATTGAAAAAAAATGTGTGTGTATAAATAAATATATGTGAATATGTATACTAATACATATGTGACATTATATGAAATTAAAAAGGCTGGAGTTCTTAGATCAGATGAAGGTAACTATTTTAACTACTAGAGAACTTCTCTTCAGGAGAAAAGTTCTTTACAAATTTAATGGATTCACTTTCTAACTCACATCTCCCCAGCTTTATGGAGGTATAATTGCTCAATAAGAGTCAACTCAGGACAAGCAGGATTTTTGTTTTAGAGGTGTTATTTTTATTTGTTTGTGTTTATAGTACCCAAGCCCTTTTAGTTTTTTTTATTTTTTATATTTATTTTTGAGACAAGAGTCTTACCAAGTTGCCCAAGGTGAACTTGAACTCATCATCCTCTTGCCTCAGCCTCCTGAGTCACTGAGATGACAGGCATACCAGCAGGGGTTCTTGACAAAAGTCTCAGGAATGAATTTAAAGATGTGTCAATCAAGAGGCATGGACCAAGGTTCATTTAGGAAAGCAGAGACACATTCAAGGGAGAATGTGGACTAAGTTGAGAGTGAGAAGCTCCTTGCTGATCTGGAGTTCTAATATGTGTAGAGAACAGGAAGTAGGAGCTGGAAGGGATATAGTCTTCCACAAGATGAAACTCTTTTAAAATTCTACCATATGAATGCCAGACCTTCCCCTCAGCCCCTACCACTCCATACAAGGCTGAGCACTGTTTTGTTCAGGGCAGTTTTGATTTCTCCAAATCAGGGCTGTCCCCTTCACCTAGAGGTGAAGCCACCCTTCCCACCTTGCCTTTATATCCATGGACTCAAATTCCATTTTTACAGACACAAACATTCCAATCTCCAGTATCAGTATTGTACACCTTGAATATATGCAATTTTTATTTTTCAATTATACCTCCATAAAGCTGGGGAGGGAGACAGGCAGAAAATCAATCAACTCACATTTTTTTTTTAATTTTTTTTAGTTGTAGATAGATGGACACAATATCTTTATTTATTTATTTTTTTTTATATGGTGCTGAAGATCAAATCAGGGCCTCACATGTGCGAGGCAAGTGCTCTACCACTGAGCCACAACCCCAGCCCTCATCAGCTCATATATCTAATTTACCTCCCTAGGGAGTCGTTCTCCAGTCTTTACAGTGTTATCTTCACCTGCTCTAAGAACTCCAGCTTTTCCAATGTCATATGTCTCCTTTTTTTTAGGTAGTGACCCAAAAGAGCTAGCTGAGGATTGTAGCTAAGCATCATCAAAATCCTCTGAGAGGACAAACAAAAGACCTGGAATAAAACAGCTCCTTCTAGTCATTTGCTCAATCATTTGTTTATTCCATTAATACTTATTGAGTCATTCGCAAATGTTTTGAAAATGTTAGCTGCTAGGCAGTAACTGTTAGGGGCAAACGTCTATGCTTAGGGGGAAAGAAGCTGCTGTTCTTTTAAATGTTAATAACCTTCAAGTTGTTTAGCATCATCATCATCATCATCATCATCATGGTTATTATTTTGTTAGCTAAATAAAAGGAACAGGGAAAAGCCACTGAATCGTGTGGAGTCACTCTTCTTTGCTCATTATACACTCATTATAAAGCTATGAATATGCATAGGTTTCCCTCGTTAAGTCCACAGGACTCCAGTGTTGAGGAGACAACACTAACTTGCTGTGGGTAAAGCCTTCCTTCACTCTCGTCTTCTTCTTGGGCTTATTGGCTTTACCCTCACCCAGAGATGAATCCGTTGTAATTGATTACAAAACTCCTTCGAATGATCTAGGCTGGGTTAGACACAGTTGTGAACAAGGCAAGCCATCTGCCCCTCCTAATGAAGAGGACAAGAAGTAAATATCTACTCATCCTCGTAAGTGCTGTGAAGGAGATAAACAGGGTGATGAGCAAGGAGTAGCTCAGGATGGCCCTTTGAATGGAGCAATCAAGGAATACCAGGGGGGGAAAAAAAAACGTTCTAGGAAGACGGAATAACAAATCAAAGGCTGGGAATGGAGAAGGAGTTTGCATATTGAGGAACAGAAAGCTTGTCCAGGAAAGTCAAGAGAAAGTACATAAATTTTTTAGAAGGTGGAGAGGCAGGCAGAAATCCTCTGCATCAGGTCTTCATAAGCCATGATAAACAATTGTGTTGTGTGAGTTTTTTTTGAGTTTTTGATGGTCATTTATTTTATTCATTTATTTATAGGCAGTGCTGAAAATTGAACCCAGTGCCTCACATATGCTAGGCAAGCGCTCTACCAATGAGCTACAACCCCAGTCCCAACAACAATTGTGTTTTATACAACCCAAAACCCACAATGAGATGTCACCTCAAACCTATTAGGATGGCTACTATCAAAATTCATAATAAATAAATAAATAACAACTATTGGCAAGAATATGGAAAAAAATTAGCTTTGTATGCCTTGGGTGGGAATATAAATTAGTACATCCACTATGGAAAACATATAGAGATTCCTCAAAAAAAATATTAATTAGGGGCTGGGGATGTGGCTCAAGTGGTAGCGCTCTCGCCTGGCATGCGTGCGGCCCGGGTTCGATTCTCAGCACCACATACAAACAAAGATGTTGTGTCCCCCAATAACTAAAAAATAAATATTAAAATTCTCTCTCTCTCCCTCTCTCACTCTCTCTTTAAAAAAAATTATTAATTAGAACTGAGGCTGGGCACAATGGCACACTGTGCAACTCTAGAGAAACTCTAGAGGCTGAGGGAGGAGGATCATAAACTTGGGGCCAGCCTCAGCAACTTAGGGGACTTAGTCTCAAAATAAAAAATAAGAAGGCCTGGAAATGTAGCTCAGTAAGTAAAGTATCACTGGATTCAATCCCCAGTATAAATAAATAAATAAACAATTTTTTTTAAGAAACAGAACAGAGATAGGAATTTGGGGATACAGAAAAAGGAAAGATAAACAGAGTATCAAAAGGGAAGTGCCCATGAGCCTGTGGAATGCAGGAAATACCCATGAATCTTCCAAGTGCAGAACAAGCATTAGTGGGTAACACAGCCCATGTCCTTGGCCCAGAACCTGGGCCCCCATCCTTGCCTGCAGAAACTAAGATGATGCAGACAACATACAAGTGCAAGGAAAACAGGGTGCAAAATTGTGTAACTCTGCCCTGACGTTTTTAGACAAGTTAAAATCATATATATATTTAAAATAAATAAAATAAAACAAAGAAGAGAATGTTGGGTTTTATTCTAAATGCAAAGCCCATCACTGAATGCCTCAAACAAGGATTGACAAAATCTGGTGTATTCTCAGAAAAACACGCTAGCCATTCTGGAGAAAACCAGCTGGTGTAGAGGAAGAGACGATTCCTAAGGCAAGAACTGCAGGAATCTGCATGAGAGGCTAGGAGAGGAGCTGGGTCTCCATGAAGGTGGAAGAAGCCCAACAGCCTTGAGGAAGGTGGAGTGAAGTTGGGGACAAGGGCAAATCTCTGCTCCGTGCAAGGCCTACCCTTTCTCCTTTCTGTAAACACTCCCCACTTCATCACAACCAATGGCTTTTAGAAACTAGTCCAAGCAGAATCGCAATTTAGCAAACACTGTTTGGCTTTATTTCCCTAGGTCTATTTTAAATGGCTTGGCTCATGTGTCAGGTGTATTTCAGGTCACAAAGGAAGGGTTCTTGTACCCAGCCCATAAATTCCCACAGGTATTTTTTTCTTGCTTGGCCCATCATCCCCTGTTTTCCCTCAACCCTACCCTCCTGGGAAGCTTTGCACTTGAACCAATGGAAAAGATGACGATGGAGGCTGGACGGCCAGCACTACCCAGCAGGCCAAGGACTCGTTTTAAAAATAGAATATGGAACCATTTAGCAGCCTAGTAAAAAGCCCAAATGCCACTGTTAGGAGGGGGCCTCTGGCTGTCTTGAGCATAATCAAGAGGAGCTTTGCCTCTTCCTACATCTTTATTTCTCCTTTTTTTTTCCTAATCGCTACCTCACCTTGCATTCATAAGACAACCAGTTCAGCACTGACCTATGTGAGCCAACTCTGGGTGAGCCACAAAGTCACTGGGACTAGAGGACTTCATCACAAATTGTATTAGGTTCATGTCAAGTGGATAATGCTGTGTCAATCTTAGCCTCTGATAAAGGAAACCCTCACAGTCAAAAACACCTTGACTGACCCTCTGCCAAGGTCTCGGCTTGGCACAGAATCACGAGCCACCACACACTTGCAGATTCAAACAGCAATTCTTTATTCCCGAACTCACACCGGCTGTCTACAAACACGTTCTGGGGAAATCCCAAATCTGCCCGCACAATTTACCTACTAAATACGCACAATTTACCTACTAAATACTTTCTCTCCACGAGAACTCAGGGGGAACTCAGGCAGCAGGCACGCCCTACTCCCAGCAGCAATAATCTTCAACCTCCAACTTCCCTAAAACTCCTATTGTCTTAAACCGGGAACGCCCTAAACCCAAGGACCCGGATACTTCCTCAAACCTGCAGGATACACCCTAATCCTGGATCCACCCTGGTCATTGAGCAGGGTCACCTTTCTCAAACACACATGCAAGGTCACAGCAAATTTCCAAGGCAAGTCCATTTAACACGGTGTACGCTGGCAAGGATTTCGATGCGTCATTCCTACTTGGCAATGGCCCTCAGCAACCCTCCACATTTTATCATCATCCCCAGTAGACCTGCTTTTTTTTATTGTTGTTGTTCCTATAAAACCTTGTAGGGGCAGGAAAGGTGCTATGTGTCCATGGCTCACTCTCATGGTGCTCCCAGGTGGTTCAGCCAGAGCTGGTCTCACCTTTTCCTCAACAAGAAGCCAGAGCAGCCAAGGATGGGAAAAAAATATACTGTGTGTATTTCAGTTTAGGACTTTCTCAGCATGTCCTTAGAAAGAAAATTCACAGGGAGCAGAATTCACAGGGAAAGAGATTCATAGCCCTGGCCATTTGGTGACCTGAGCCACTTCCTCTCATTCAGAAATAACACGGAGCTTCATCCTGCCTTAGGATTTCAGCTGTCACATTAGATTGTGCCTCAGCACCA
This sequence comes from Ictidomys tridecemlineatus, assembly GCF_052094955.1. Classification (NCBI taxonomy): domain Eukaryota; kingdom Metazoa; phylum Chordata; class Mammalia; order Rodentia; family Sciuridae; genus Ictidomys; species Ictidomys tridecemlineatus. The sequence continues at coordinate 41,831,053 of NC_135486.1, read as the reverse complement.
AATATTCCTTCCAAATAATTTTTATTTCTAGTAGCCAAAATAGCATGAGATTTCTAAACTATTTCTAAATTTTTTTAAAAAAAATTTAATTATGTTTCTTGGATTAAAGAGATTTCTAAGGGGAAAAAATAAACAACTTCTTGATGTTTTACTCTGAGTTTCCCCCATAATGTTAGTATGGTGAAATTCATCTGTCCTATTAACATTTCTATACTGCAAAGAAAAGAAGATAAACATATGGCTTATTTTTCTGACAGTTCTGACCCTCTCCAAATGTTTTCAATAGTAGATATTAAGATGGAAAAAATTATAATACCAAAAACCAATTTCTCAGACTATACTGTTCCCTGTATTGACTTCCTAACACAAGAACTCTTAAAAATAGGAACCACACTATTTATTCATGAAGGGGAATTAAGTTATCTGTTCTCAACCACAGCTCTAAGCTTCAGGGATCAAGATGAATTTATTTTCCCATTTGGGGTTGGTTTTTTCATAATAGGAAGGACGGATTTACACAGACTACTTTTTCGATCCTTTTTTCCTTCATGTTTTAAAATTTTATTTCTTAATTTGCATACTGTGTAAGATCTATTCCTGTGAATGTCTGGTTTTATGGGTTTTGACAAATGGGGAGAGGTACCCACCATCATGATACAGAAATGATAAAAAATTGTTCCTTGAAATTCTCCAGTGTTATTATTTTATAATCAACCCCACCCTCACCCTCAGCCCACCCCTCTCTTTTCCATCCCTATTGTTTTGTCTTTTCTAGAATGTCATATAAGTGGGATCATACCAGCAAAATGGCCTTTTCTCTAGTTTTTCAATTTCACTTAGTAAGTCTCAGGTTCAATCCTCAGCACCCAAAAATCAAAATTGTTTTCTATCCTATACCTGGATATAATGTAGCAGTTGGAAATGTATGAATATAATTTTAAGGACTTAACTAGGGATTTTTGCACTTGAGATTTATGTGCATTTTTGCATATATCAGTGATTGATCCCTTGCTATTGCTGAGTTGTACATACTGCATTGCACAGACACGTCCAGTTCACCACTGAAGGACATTTGAGTTGATTTTGGTTTGGAGAGATTACATAAAAAGCTTCTATAAACATTTATATACAGATTTCTTATATGAAAATAAACTTTTCTTTCTCTTGGGTAAATAGAAAGTAGAGTCACTAAATCACACAGAAAGGATAGGTTAAAATTGATAAGAAACCCTTTAAAGCTTTTAGTGAAGTTGTAGTATTTTGCACTCCCAGGTGCCATCCATGACACCTTTGATTGCTCTACATCCTCATCAACAATTAGTATTGTCTAAAACTCTGAGTGGAAATAAACTTTTTTTTTACAAATTAATTATCTTAGGTATTTGTTACAGTCACAGAAAGCTGTCTAACACAACCCAAATATTTCCTGATTCTGAGCTTTGCATTTAACTACTCACTCTGCCTGGATAGTTCTTGCTTTAAAGTGTATCCTTGCTTTACTTCAATTTCTCACAAGCTTACATACAAACATTATATCACAGAGATCTGCCCTCCTATATAAATCTTATAGAAAACCAAACTAGCAATTCCTTTCATACTGTTTCATTAGTCTTTGCAACACACACCATCTAGTATATCATATATTTTGTTTATTTCATATTTTATATCCTCCTCTAGAATACAAGAAAGCAGCTTAGTTTTTTTGTTCACTATTGTGTCTAGGATAGGGGACCTGGCACTTAACAAATAGTTGTCACCCAAATGGATGGAGAGAGGAGGGTCTTTGCAGAGAATTCATAGAAAGTGTGGTGGTATTTCCTTTTCCCTTCATTTAGGTACTTTGGTCTCTTTCCCAGCTGAATGAGGAAGACCCCAAAAGAACCAGTCATAGAACTTGGAGTTTTGGAAAAGGAGAGACTGACATCACATACCTGGCTGCAGGTGACTAGAGAATTCTGAAGGGTGAGGACCTGGAGTTCCCCACAACTGCAGAGCATAGAAACAGGGAGAGGCGAGAAGGGGAGTTTCAGAGGGGAAAGGAATCAGGAGTCTTCCTGTCAGATGCAAAGACACTGTGAAGACAGCCCATCAGAAGCCACATCGAAGGGTCCCACCCAAGTGCCTCCCAAGGTGTAGTGGTTTGCTAGAGAAGACATGCCAAAGCCTGGATGGTTTCAGCCATAGATATTTATTTTCTCATAATTCTAGAGGCTACGAGTCTGAGCTCAAGATGAGGCTAGAAGTCCTAAATTATGGTCACCATATCACCAAAGATGGTTCCTTTTGAGGGCTGTAAGAAGGATGTGTTCCACAACTCTGCTCTGGATTCCTGTGGCTCATTAGCAATCTTTGATATTCTGGCTCATAGGTGCATCACTCCAGCCTCTGCCCCAACTACTTCTCTCAGCATTCTCCTGTGTGTATCCAAATCTGCACTTTCCATAAAAACATTAGTCGCATTGGCATTAGGGCCCACCCAAAGGACCTCATCTCAACATAGACAATCACATCTGAAAAGACATTATTTCCCGCTAAGGTCACATTCTGAATTGAGTTGGGGCTTCAACATATGAATCTGGAGGGGGTGGAGGGAAAACCCACTTTAAATTATAACAATCTCTCACCAGAGTAAAAGAAAGCATTTAATCTTCAGCAGGACAGCCCACTGGCAGGGCACCATAGTTTTAATATAAACCATGGCAAGAAATCTCAACTCAGGTGAATGACCCACAACTTCAACAATGAACTCAATTATAGAGTGAAACTGACATCATCAGCAGAATTCTGTTCTTTCAAATGGGGATCTAATGATAATGCTAAGTAATCAACTGAAACGAGTAATTTTACAAAAGTAAAAAGTACCATGAAATTTTTTATTGGTATATTATAATTATACGTAATTGTGGGAGTTATTATTATACATTTGAACATGCACACAAAATAATTCGGTAAATTCAAACTGGGGAGTGCAATTGGCCAAACCATTTAATTTTTAAACAGCAGGTCCTCTCTGAGGCAATTTCTACAATCTCCTTCCTCTCTCTCTCTCTCTGTCTGTCTCCCTCCTCCAGCCACGCAAGATGTGAAAGAAGGCCAAATGGAAGAAGGTGACCCCAGTCCTGCTGTCATAAAGAAGCAGAAGGCTAAGAAATTAAATATTCTCTGCTTGGAAAAAAGTCTAAATTTTGGCACTGGAGAAACATGACACCAGCCCCAAAGGGACCTCAGTTGCTTTGTCCAGTGGCCCCACTTCATCCAGCTGCAGTGCGGAGGGCTATTCCCTATGTGCTGCTGAAAATGTCTCCTGTGATTAACCAGTACACACAGGCTTGAGGCTGCCAGCTACCCAAACCAGAGATAAAGCAAGAGAAGAAGCAGAAACTGTGGACCTATACTGCCCATGACAGGGATGTCCCACAGAGACACTTCCTGTCAACCACCTTGGTGAAGAACAAGAAGGTTCAGTTGGTGGTGACTCCACGTGACATGGATCCCTTCAAGCTGGTTGTCTTCCTGCCTGCCCTGTTTCAGAAGATGGAGGTCCTCTACTCTATCATCCAGGGAAAGGCCCTGCTGGGACACCTAGTCCTCTGGAAGGCATGCCACACCTTACCTTCACACAGGTTAACTAGGAAGACAAAGGAGCTCTGACTCGGCTGGTGGAAGCTATCAGGACCAATTACAGTGGCAGATACCATGAGATCTGCAGCCTCTGGGGAAGCAGTGTCCTGAATCCAAAGCTTCTGGCTCACAGTGTCAAGCTGCAAAAGGCAAAGGCTAAAGAACTCACCACTAAACCGGATTAAATGGGCTTTATGTAAATAAAAATGAAAGCTCAACATGGTAGCCTGTGCCTGTAGTCAGCTGTAGCTACTGGAGATGCTGGTGGAGGAACTTAGGAGTTCAAGGCCAGCCTGGGCAACACAGCAAGATTCTGTCTCAATAAATAAATAAATAAATGTATGTCTGGGAATATAGCTCAGTGGTAGAGAGTATGCTTAGCATGTCCAAGGCTCTGGGCTCAATCCCCAATACCAAAAATTTTTAAGTGAGTGTCTTTCAAAAATTGTTTGAGTGGCACCAACTTTTGCTGATCAAATAATGCATTTCCGTTAGTTGAGAGAAAAGTCCCATGATTTAGAGTTGCAATCTCTGAACAGAACAGGAAGGTCCTCCAGAGATAGGAGGTCGCATATTTTATCTGTTAATTTAACCACAGTTGACTGATCAGCACCAGTTTACACACTAGTATTAGATGTGAACAAAGCACTGCTCTGACGTCAAAGTTATGTCGGGGGTTTTTATTTGCTTTCTTTGGAAATATTTTTCTTGGGCTGTTTTATTTGATTTTGTAATGTCCAGGGAATTTAGAGAAGACAGAAGCACATCAAAAGTTTCTTAAGTGCCCTCTGTCATCCAATGACATTAGAATTGGCTTAAAAAGAATAGTCCTTCATGGATGTGGTGCTTTTCTTCCAGGAGCTCAGAGAGTCTTTTACAACAAGTATTATTTTCTGTTTTATAGTTTCTGAGGTGCTCAGAGGCTAGGCCAAAATCTGTGGGTAGATATGAAAGGGAAAATCAAAGACCAAAATATTGTGGTTAGACTCCTAGCCCATAAGCTATACTTCTGAGAAAAATGACTCCCTTTGTAACACAGTAATCATCAGCTACTGTATTATCTGGGTATCTATAACTATAGCTCAACTAACCAAAAGGAGTATTTGTTTAGCAAAAAATACTGAATCTGATCACGAGTCTCAGGATATTGTATGCATGTGAGATGCAGCAAGGAAATAAGTTCTCATGGATTTCCATTGGAAAGAGAGAGTCAATAAATAAGGTTAACTTGTAAGTGTACTGGGCTTAATATCACCATCCAATATTTCTCCATCACCTGGGACCTGCAAATGTGGCATGATTTAGAAAGAGCATCTTTACAGATATAACCAAGTTAAGACCGGATCATGCTGGATGATGGTGGGGCGTCAATCGAACATAACTAGTGTCTTTAAAAGAAGGAAATTTGATGGGCTGGGGTTGTGGCTCAGGGGTAGAGCGCTCACCTAGCATGCGTGAGCCACTGGGTTCCATCCTCAGCACCCCTTAAAAATATAATGAAGGTATTGTGTCCACCTACAACTAAAAAATAAATGTTTAAAAATAAAAGAAGGAAGTTTGAATGCAAAGACAGAGAGGAGCAAGAAGAAAATCATGGGGGCAGGAATTAGAGTGATTCCATTTTAAATCAAAGAATACCACTGATTGCTGCAGTCACTGGACGCCAGGAATGGATTCTGCCCCAGGGACTCCAGAAAAAAATCAAAACTATTGGCACCTTGATTTTGGACTTGTGTCTTCCTGAACTTTAGGACAATAAATTTCTGTTGGTTTAAGTTCCACAGTTTGTGTTAGGTCTTTATGTCAGCCTGAGGAAATAAAATAACACAATTTATGAGTGATGATAAGTATTAAGGAGAAAAACTAAAGCACTGAAGTGGGATTAGTTAGAAAACTACTATAATAATCCAGGTGATACCTGATGGTGACTTGGACCAATGTGACATAATCTTGCAGAAGGTTGCATGTTAGGTTGGCTGGAAAAATTCACTATGAGAAGGTAACATGGATAGAGACAAGACTGAAGGAGGTGAACAACCCATGATGATACCTGGGGAAAGTGTTCCAGGCTAGAAGGAAAAGCACGTGCAAAGATCCTGAGGTTTGTATATACCCAGCAAATGGTAAATGCTATGAGGTAGCTCAGGGAATGACAAGGAGGCCAGTGTGGCTAGATTTGAGTGACAGACAGTAGAAGAGAGAATGGAAGGAGAAGATGAGCTTAGAGAGGTGGTGGGTAGCCAAATGATGGAAATGCTATGAGCTGTCAAGACTTTCATTCAGACAGAAAGGAAGCTCTTGGAGAGTTTGGAACAGAGGACCAGAGAAGAGTGATAAGATCTGACCTATATTTAATAGGATCTTTTGAGTTGTGGAGAATATCCTGAAAATTATGAGACAGAAGCAGATAGATCATTTAGAAAACCATTGCAATAGTCCAGGTGGGCAATGATGCTGACTTGGATCAATGTGGGAGTTGGCAAAGATGTCTGCTCAGGGTATTTTTGTAGATATGGCCAATGAGACTGTGAACCAGATGTAGAACATGAGAAAATGAAAGAATCAAGTATAGCTCCAAGAAGCACTGCCAAAGAACTGGAAGAAGGGGCTTGACAGGCACTAAGAAGGCCATAAGGGACTAGGGATGCTGAGGGAAGTCGGGAATCGTCCAGAACCGTTAACCTTCAGATTCCAATTAGATATATAAGACAGAACACTGATTAAGCAGTTGGCCACACAAGACAGAGGAAGGGAGAAATCTTGGTGGGAGGTTCTAATTTAGAAATTGGGATACAGGCAGTATCACATGCCTGTGTGTTCATTATACCCTCCACAGTGCTTCTCACGTCCCTGCAGGAGGAGATATAATCTGGCAGTGCGGGGAGGGTGACCCTGCCTCTAACTTGTGACAGTTCCACACCCTTCTTATGGGAAGAATTAGAAAAACAGCTTCGCACAATCTGTTCAATGTTTTAAATTGTTATATATTTATTATTTATAACCCATCCATCTAAAAAAAAAGCCATGTTAGGCATAATGTTCAAACACATAAAAGAAGAAACATACAATTTGAAAAACTCAAACAGCAATTAGAGAAGTAAAATAAGTAAGCCAAGCACCTGTGAGTTGGAGACTTCTCCAAGTCCTTTTTTTTATGATCATCCTATTTAGCAGAGGATAAAAAGCCAGCAGGCATCAGACGCTCTAGAAATTGCTAAATAACATTTCCATTTTTCTCTCCTTTCTGGAAAAAAAATTTTGAAAGTATTACTTTGAAAAAAAATGAATAAAAGTTTTGAACTGATGGGTGAGATCTAACCACTCAAATATGAGCTGCCTGCCCCAGATGTCTGTAAGGAAAACGGGCTTCTTCCTCAGGGCAGGAAGCCAAGAGAGGCCTGCTTAGCATGCATGCCCCTGCAGAATTCCAAATGAGGGCCAAGACAGGGCAGCAAGGGCTCCAGCTCATTTCTCAATGGGCAATCTCAGTGTTGTCCTTACCAGAAAGCACTGCTTTGTTTATAGACGGTTGTCTGGTCCTTTGATAAACTATATATTTTCCCCTGTGGTCTTGAGTCTTCGGACACACTCTTTGAACTTTGGAAATGTAGAGGGCTGACAGCATCTAGGCAATGTGCCTGACAGTTCTATTCTCTTATCTTTACGGGAGACTTGCATTCAGTGTAAGTCTGGAATAATATGTGATCGTTGTCCAGAGGGTCCCTGAATTCTAACCATACCTCAGTTGTCAGCTGGCAATCTCTCATGGAAAGAACAATAAAATCCAAGAGCAAGAATTTTACTACGTCTGAAAGATCTCACTGGAATGATTTAAATTCCAATCAGTGCTGGCTGCCAGGGTAAGAAAGGGAAGTGAGAAAGTGTATTAAAAGAATCCTTTGGTAGCTCTGATTTAGAAATGGGTCTACTGGTGATATGATCATTTTCCCTGGGACAGAAGTTCTACTAGACCTCCTTCCCCCAAAGCTTGCTACTAATTTATCATTTTAACTATTTCTGGAATAGCTTGTGTGTGCCCAGCAAGTGATAAATGCTGTGCTATACTCAAAAGATGCATGAATTTCCTCAGGAAATCACAACCACACTGAGAAAAATGACAAAAAACACAAAATACATACACACATTAGCAAAAAGAAAAATCTAAAGCACAATAAAATCATGTGATAAAATGCAGTAGAAACAATAAATGCTGTTGTAAGAAGTCAAAGGAAAAGATTGGAATTACCAGAAACAGTCAAGGAGACGTCCTAAGGACATGAAAACTGAGGTAGATTCTGAAAAAAAAAATATATATATATATATATATATATTTCTTTGTCATAGTCAAGACAAGTAAAAGTCAGAAAATGGTTTGAGAGCCAGAATAATACCTCTGGAAAATATCCACAGTTGATCCCTAGAACCTATGTCTATATCACCTTATGTAGCAAAGGGGACTTTGCAGATGGGATCAGGAAGTGATTAAGAAGGAGGAATTATCCTACATGGACCCTTTCTAATCACATGAGTCTTTAAAGCTGAAGAATACGGCAGAAAGGTCCACCAGAGACACGGGAAGATAAAAGAGGAGGGATTAGGAGCATGAGGTGGACGCAACTCTCTGTGGAAGACAGAGTAACAGGTCACAAGCCAAAGAATGCAGGCAGCCTCTCAAAGCCGGAAATGACTTTCAACTGACATCCAGAAAGGAAGTGGTTCCTCCATCCTACAATTGCAAGGCCCCAAATTCTGTCAACAAACTAAATGATCCTAGACACAAAACCTCCCTTAGAGCCTCCAGAAGAGAATGCTACCCTGATAAACATCTAAATTTCAGTCCAGTAACACCCTCATGAGACACCTGACCTACAGAACTATAAGATAAAAAAAAGAATCTACATTGTAGGTTTGTGATAATTTGTCACAACAGAAATAGAAAATTATTCACATAGGTACAATTCCAATAGCTTAGCTCATACAGAGAACTTCAGTCAAAACTTTATTTTTTTATATTTTTTATACTTTTGCAGTACTGAGGATTGAACCCAGGGTTGCTCTATCACAGAGCTACACCCCCACCCCAAGCCCTTTTTTTTTTTTTCTTTTTTTGATATAGGTTCTTACTAAGTTGCTGAGGCTGGCCTAGAACCTGACATCCTCATATCTCAGCTTCCCAATTTCCCAAGCCTCTGGGATTACAGATGTATGTCCCTGTGCCCAGCTGATTTATTATTTCCGTATACACTACTTATTTCTGCAGCACAGTAGGAACACCATGAAACATGGCTGCACTTATACCACCTGCTTCTGAGAATACTCACAATAGCTGCCGCAGCCAAAACACATTTGCAAACGTTTCCTTGCACATAGGTCTCCACGCAGTAACCCATATAGCTCTAATACCCTGTCAAAATGAAATGAACTAGGGAAGAACACCCGACCTAAGAAAACTGACCATAGGTCAGTAGAAGCTTACCAGATGACCCAAGAGCATGCTTCAGGCTATGGTAATGGACAAAGCAATTGAATAAAGGCACGAAAGGAGTCATAAGGCAAATGGTGGTGGGCAGAAGGAAAAAGAGACACACAGAAAAGAAGTGGTAAAAAGAGGCCATTCAGAAGCTAACAGAAAGCATAAGTGCAATCCACAGGTTAGCAGAAACCCAGATATTAAAAGAAGAAGGCAATCTGAATGTGGTAGTGCATGCCTGTAATCCCAGCAGCTTGGGAGGCTGAGGCTGGAAAGTAATGAGTTCAAAGCCAGCCTCAGCAATTTAGGGAGAACCTAAGCAACTCAGCGAGACCCTCTCTCTAAATAAGATTGAAAAGGGGCTGGGGATACAGCTCAATTGGTAGAGTGTTTGCCTCGCATACACAAGGCTCTTCATTCAATCCTCAGCACCACAAACAAAAAAAGATGAGAGGCTGAGGATGTGGCATAGTAGTTAAGTGTCTCTGGGTTTGATCCCCAGTACCAAAAAGAAATTTTAAAAGAGGAAATAAGGAAGGGAACACAGGCAGTTATTTGACAGTGGTAGGAACAATGGAAACAGAGTGGCCCCAACTGTGGAGCAGGAGAGGGAAACCAACATTCCCCACTGCTGAGGGGGCGTGAGAGATCAAGACTGAAGAACAAACTTCCAGACTCCATGAAGTTCTCAGAGAAAGTTGCCCATTGTTTATTTCCTAGTCTTTGTGTCCATGGGTAACTAGACCACTCTCATCTCACAACCTGAGGGAGATGAACTAGCACATAGTTCCATACCATGCCACTCACTGAAGGTGATCGACCTTACTGAGTAAAAGGATAATTATTATCTTTTGACCTCCTGGAATTTGGGCCTCCATGAATTTCACATAATTAGTACAATCATAGCCTAGTATCAATTTCAGTTTTTTCATGGGTATTAGTCTTATTAGTTATACATGAGAACAGAATATATTTTGACATATTATACATATATATAGTATGATTTATAATGTACATATTCTCTTCTGATCATACATGATGTAGAATTGCATTGCTCATGTAATCATATATGATGCGCATAGGATAGTAATATATGATTCATTCTACTATCTTTCCTATTCCCATTCCCCCCCACCCTTTCCTTCATTCTACTTTGTTTAATCCAAAGTACTTCTTCTATTCTTCCCTACCTCAACTCCCTTATTGTGAGTTAGCATCTGCATATCAGAGAGAACATTTGGCCTTTGTTTTTTTTAGAATTGGTTTATTTCACTTAGCTTGCTACTCTTCAGTTCCATCCATTTACCAGCAAATGCCATAACTTTATTCTTATTTATGGCTAAGTAATATTATATATATATATATATATATATATATATATATATATATATATATATATATATATCACAACTGCTTTATCTATTTGTCTGTTGAAGGGCACCTAGGTTGGTCCCATAATTTAGCTATTGTGAATCGAGCTGCTATAAACATTATTGTATCTGTGTCACTGTGGTATGCTGATTTTAAGTCCATTGGGTATAAATTGAGGAGTAGGATAGTTGGGTCCGATGGTGGTTCCATTTCAAGTTTTCTGAGGAATCTCCATACTTCTTTCCACAGTGGTTGCACCAATTTGCAGTCCCATCAATAATAAATGAATGTACCGTTTTCTCCACATCCTTGCCAACATTTATTGTTGCTTGTATTCTTAATGGTTGTCATTCTGACTAGAGAGTGACATGAAATCTCAGTGTAGTTTTAATTTCCATTTCTGTAATTGTTAAAGATGTTGAACTTTTTTTTATAAATTTGTTAATTGATCATATTTCTCCTGTGAAGTGTTCATTTCCTTTGCCCATTTATTGATAGGATTATTTGGGTTTTGTTGTTAAGTTTTTGAGTTAGTTATTTATCCTAGAGATTGATGCTTTATCTGAGATGCATGAGTAAATATTTCCTCTCATTCTGTGGGCTGTCTCTTCACATTATTGATTGTTTCCTTTGCTGACAAGAAGGTTTTATTAGCTCGATTCCATCCAATTTGTCAATTCTTCATTTTACTTCTTGTATTTTGGGAGTCTTGTTAAGTCAGATCCTAAGCAAACATGATATAAATACTGGGCCTACTTTTTCTTATATTAGACCAGGACTATCATCTACTGCCTAAGTCCTTGATCCACTTTGAGTTGAGTTTTGTGCAGGGTGAGAGATAGTGGTTTGATTTTATTTTGCTACATATGGATTTCTAGTTTTCCCAGCACCATTTGTTGAAGAGGCTATCTTTTCACCAATGTAAGCTTTTGTTGCCTTTGTCTAGTATAAGATGATTGTATTTATGTGGGTTTGTCTCTGTCTTCTATTCTGTACCATTGGTCTACATGTCTATTTTGGTGCCAATACCATGCCATTTTTGTTACTATGGCTCTATAGTATAATTTAACTTCTGGTATTGTGATGCTAAGAATTGCTTTGGCTATTCTGGGTCTCATTTTTCCAAATGAATTTTATGATTGCTTTTTATATTTCTATGAAAAATGTCATTGGGATTTTAACAGGAATTGCAATAAATCTGTATAATGCTTTTGATAGTATTGACATTTTTTTAAATTGATTTTATTTTTTTAAATACATGACAGCGGAATGCATTAGGATTCTTATTACACATATAGAGAACAATTTTTCATATCTTTGTATATAAAGTATGTTCATGCCAATTCATGTCTCTATACATGCACTTTGTTTTTTGCATTACAATTCTTATTACACATATATACCACAATTTTTCATATCTCTGTTTGTATATAAAGTGTGTTGACACTCAATTCGTGTCTTCATACATGTACTTTGGATAATGCTGTCTATCACATTCCACCATCCTTGCGAATCCCCTATGCCCTTCCTTTCCCTCCCACCCCTCTGCCCTCTCTAGAATTCATCTATTTCTCTGATGCTCCCCCTCCCTACACCACTATAAGTCAGCCTCCTTATATCAGAGAAAATATTTAGCATTTGATTTTGGGGGATTGGCTAACTTCACTTAGCACTATCTTCTCCACGCCATCCATTTACCTACAAATGACATGATTTTAATCTCTTTTCTTGCTGAATAAAATTCCATTGTGTATATATGCCACATTTTTTTATCCATTCATCCCCTGAAGGGCATCTAGTTTGGCTCCACAGTTTAGCTACTGTGAATTGTGCTGCTGTAAACATTGATGTAGCTGTGTCCCTGTCGTATGCTGTTTTTAAGTCCTTAGGGTATAGACAGAGGAGAGGGATAGCTGGGTCAAATGGTGGTTGCATTCCCAGATTTCCAAGGAATCTCCATACTGCTTTCCATATTGGCTGCACTAATGTGCAGTCCCATCAGCAATGTATGAGTGTACCTTTTTCCTCACATCCTCGCCAACACCTGTTGTTTGTCTTCATAATAGCTGCCATTCTGACTGGAGTGAGATGATATCTTAGAGTAGTTTTGATTTGCATTTCTCTAAATGCTACAGATGATGAGCATTTTTTCATATATTTGGTGATTATTGTATATCCTCTTCTGAGAAGTGTCTGTTCAGGTCTTTGGTCCATTTGTTGACTGGGTTATTAGTTTTTTTGGTGCTTAGCTTTTTGAGTTCTTTATATACTCAAGATATTTGTGCTCTACTGATGTGTGAGGGGTAAAAATTTGCTCCCAGAATGTAGACTTTCTGGCATTTTTACAATGTTAATTCTGCCTATCCAAGAGGATGGGAGACCTTTCCATCTTCTAAGGTCTTCTTCAATTTTTTTCTTTAGTGTTCTATACTTTTCATTGTAGAAGTCTTTCCCCTTGTTTGGTTAGATTGATTCCCAAATATTTTTTGAAGCTACTGTGAATGAGGTAGTTTTCTTAATTTCCCTTTTTTAATGGACTCAACACTGATGTATAGGAATATATTTGATTTATAGGTGATAATTCTATATCCTGCTACTCTGCTTAATTCATTTAGTAGTTCTAGAAGTTTTCTAGTAGAATTTTTTGGGTCTTCTAAAAATCATGTCATTGGCAAATAGCAATAGTTTGAGTTCTTCTTTTCCTGGTTATATCCCTTTAACTTTTTTCTTCTGTCTAATTGCTCTGGCTAGAGTTTCAAGGACAGTATTGAATAAAAGTGGTGAGAGAGGGCAATCTTGTCTTGCTCCAGTTCTTAGAAGGAATACTTTCAACTTTTCTCTATTAAGGTGTTAGCCTTGGGTTTATCATGTAGCTTTTATAATGTTGATGTATATTCCTACTATTCCTAGCTTTTCTAGTGTTTTGAACATGATGCTGTATTTTGACAAAAGATTTTTCAGCATCTATTGAAATAATCATATGACTCTTGTCTTTAAGTCTATTGATGTGATGAATTATGTTTATTGATTTCCATATATTGAATCAACCTTGCATCCCTGGGATAAACCCCATTTGATTGTGGTGCACTATCTTTTTAATATGTTTTGTATGCAATTTTCCAGAATTTTATTGAGAATTTTTGCATCTATATTCATCTGGGATATTGGTCTAAAGTTTTCATTCCTTGATATATCTTTGTCCAGTTTTGGTATCAGGATGATACTAGCTTTATGAAATGAGTTTGGAAGGGTTCCCTCTTTTTCTGTTTCATGGACTAATTTGAGGAATACTGGTGTTGAAGGTATTGTAGAACTCGGCTGAGAATCCATCTTATCCTGGGTCTTCTTAATTGGTAGTCTTTTGATGGCATCTTCTATTTCATTACATAAAATTGATTTGTTTAAATTGTATATGTCCTCCTGATTCAGTTTGGATAGGTCATCTGCCTCTAAAATTTTGTCAATGTCTTCAAGATTTTCTATTTTATTAGATTATAAATTTTCAAAAAGGTTTCTGATTATCTTCTGTATTTCAGTAGTGTCTGTCATAATATTTTCTTTTTCATCACAAATTTTAGTAATTTGAGTTTTCTCTCTCTTTAACTAGTATAGCTAGGGGTTTATCAATTTTATTTATTTTTTCAAAGAACCAACTTTTTATTTTGTCAATTATTTCTTTTATTTCAATTTCATTGATTTCAGTTCTGATTTTAATTATTTTCTGTCTTCTGCTTTTCATGTTGATTGGTTCTTCTTTTTCTAGGATTATGAGATATAATGTTAGGTTTTTTATTTGGTGGCTTTTTATTCTTTTAATGAATGAGCTTAATGCAATGAACTTTCCTCTTAGCACTGCCTTCTGAGTGTCCCAGAGATTTGATATGTTCTGTTGCTATTCTCATTTATTTCTGGTTTTTTTATTATTATTATTTCATCCCTTATTTCTTCTACTATCCATTGTTAATTTATGCCAGGTTTCTGTTCTCGAAACTAAAAGGCTCAGGGGTCACTCTAGGTAAACTGGGCTGCACAAAATAACCACACAAGAGACACAAATACCTTTTTCTTTGGAGTTCCTGTGATGGCTCCTCTGACCTTAAGGGTCCACAGAAAGAGAGAGAGAGAGCATGCACTGACCCCTTTTATTGAGGAAAAGCTATTCAAATGAGGCAAGGGGTCAGGTTTCAGGAGGCTGAGTCTATCTTCATGATGTCCACTGTCAGCAGGTTGACTGACACCTGGGTAGGCCACACCCAAGGGCATAGTAAGAGAAGGGGACACACACAAGGCACTTCCATGGAAGATTCTATCCTAAACAGGGCAAGGGGTTATATTATGAAGGAACAAGTGAGCATAGCTTCACCCATGGGGCTGTAGCAAGACACACCCATTTCTGTGACTGAGTGCTTCAGCACCCAGATGGGGAGTGTAACTCAGTTACCCATAAGGTTGGCCTCCCAAATAATTTAATAGCAAATTATTTAGTTTCCTGGTGTTAGAGTAGCTTCTATTTTTAATTTTATCATTGACTTCTAATTTTATTCCATTATGTCTTATAGAATGCAAGATAGTATCTCTATTTTTTCTGTATTTGCTAAGAGTTGCTTTGTGGTATGAGATATGGTCATTTTAGAGAAGGATTTATGTACTGCTAAGAAGTGTATTCACTTGTTGATGGATGAAATATTCTATATAAGTCTGTTAAGTCTAAATTATTGATTGTATTATTTATTTCTATAGTTTTTTGTTTAGTTTTTGTTTGGAGGATCTATCCAGTACTGAGAGAGGTGTGTTAAATTCACTCAGTATTATTGTGTTGTGTTCAATTTGATTCTTGAAACTGACAAATATGTATTTGATATACCTAGATACTCCATTGTTTGAGGCATAAATATTTATGACTGTTATGTCTTGTAGTTGTCTAATTCCCTTAAGCAGTTTGAAATGTCCTTCTTTCCTTCTGATTAACTTTGGCTTGAGGCCCCCTTTATCTGATATAAGGATAGAAATCCCTGCTTTTTACAAGATGCATTTGAATGATGTGGCTTTTTCCCCATCCTTTCCTGTCAGTCCTTGGATGTCTTTGCCTATGAGGTAAGTGTCTTGGAGACAGCATACTGTTGGTCTTTTTTTTTTTAATGCAGTCTATGTCTTTTGATTGATGAGTTTAGGCCATTTACATTCAAAGTTATTATTGAGATATGATTTGTACCCCCAGTCATTTTGGTTTATTTCTGGTTTTTAATTTGAATTGGTTTCTCTTTCAATTGACTATTCCTTTAGTGTAGTTCCTCCTTTTGCTGGTTTTTCCTTTTTTTTTTTTTTCATTTCATCTTCATGGAATATTTGCTGAGAATGTTCTATAGTGCAGGCTTTCTAGTTGTGAACTCTCAGATCTCACAGATCAGATTAACTACATACATTCTAAAAACTTCTCTGACATTTCTTCCACTGTGGTGTCAATGGATTCTATTATTGGAGCATCTTAGTGTGTTTGGGTGACTTTGCTCCCCTGTTTTTTCATGCTGTTTTTGTGTCTACCCACCTAGCAGTGTGGATCTGAGGCAGTGTAGTTTCTACCCTACAGACTTATAGTGTCCCTGAAAGTTTCTACTACCTTGCCATTAAAGGTGAGACAAATAATAACAACAACCAATACAAACAATATAAAGCCTTAAAACAAAAAGCTTCTACTAAGATGTCTACAGTTTTACTGCAATAAGCAGAAATGATACGTTTAGTTATTTCCTACAATAAAAACAGTAAGTTTTTCAAAGGGTTTACAGTTTTAGGCGGTGGACAAAGAGAGAACAGAAGTGGTGAATGATGTGATGTTTATGATGAAGGAAGAGAGAAGATAGAAGTAAAAAATTAAAAGAAGAGTGAAAGAGAGAATAATAGAGGTTAGCTGTTAGCAGGAGAAAAGAGAGAAAGAGAAACAAGGGAAACAGATAAGTGAGAGGAGAAAATATAAACAAAGTAAAAATTCTTAAGAAAAAGAAAAAAGGAAAAAGGAAAGAATACAAGACAAAACTGAAATATATTAATCAGTCATCTAGTCCTCAATAAATTGATGCACGAAAAAAAATTGGTTTCAAAAATGGTAGAAATATAAAAGAAAAGAAAATGGGGGGAAAAAAAAGCTCTGTATGAAAAATTGAACAATTGCTTGCAATGGAGTTCAAAAAATTCTCCGCTTCCCATTTCCCTTCTTTGCAGTTAGATGGAGGTTGTCTACAATATGATGCCTGTGCTCTACCCTCATGGTGGGGTTGTTAGGTTGAGAGGGTTAATCCCATAGGTGAAACTCCTGGAGTTGGGTTTATATGTGCTTTACTTAATGCTAATTGGTCTGGAGATTTTAAATCAGTGCACCTTCAGGGCCCAGCAACTGGAAGATTGCACCCCCAGAATCTCATTTGTGTTCCACTCATGTGGTATAGGGACCAGTTCTTAGCCCACTGTGTCATCTGCAGACCCCCCAATTCCTGGTCAATGATTCAGTCTCCAAACTCAATCTCTCCTGCCTCTGCCCTTTCAAATTCCTGGTCAGGCACTTCTCTCCCAGCCCATCCTGCAATCAGCCAGATTGGAGGAGAGGGCAGCCAGGTGGGTTTCTAGATGAGTATTCCCCTGTGTAAACCTCTCTCTATGCTTAATTTTTTCCTGGTCACTTAGGCACATGCCAGTGTGGCCTGGCTTGGTTTTTTTTTTGTTTGTTTGTTTTTTGTTTTTTAATCAGACTTGGGTCTGCCAGGAATTGGCTCCCACAGCTGCCAGCCCCTACACCATGGCTGCAAAATAGTTTCTTCCCCTGTCCTCCATCAACACCACTGGGAGGGATGCTGGCTTTTTTCCCTACAAGGATATTGTGCAGCACACCTTACTATTTTAATCAGGTAGGGCATCTAATTTCTAAACTCTCTGTAGCCCGTCGCACCTCAGTCCTTTCAAGAATGGGGGTTCCTTTAATTCCCTTATTGCTTTACTGCATTCACAGAGGAGCCATTCTGGCTTGTGCCTCCAAGCTGTGGCGCTGGCAATTTCTTCCTTATTTTATTGCATTTCTCCTGAGTCCCCAATCTATTTTGAATGTTCAATGTTAAATTCTAGTAAAGTTCCCCCTAATTTTTGTGCATTCACCCACCTTGCTGAAAAACTGCTTTCTTGGTTTCACATCACAGAGCCACCAGGGTAGCAACCTCTCTATTCCACCATCTTCTCCCATTCTCCCCTACTGAATTTTTATGGAGAAAATTTTGTATTTCAACAATGTATTTATGTAACAATAAATATGCATTGGTCCACTGCCTTTTAGAACTACTGACAAGATGATTTTTGCTTCTGAAATAGATAATCAAAGTCCCATTTTTTTCCCCTTTCTACCATGAAAGAGTATCTCCTTTGACTACTCTTTATAAAGGAATCTTCTACTGAATGGTTCAGTTGCAAGAATAATACCAGATCAGCAATAAACACCAGATCTACTACTTGGAAATATCTAAGAAAACATAGATAAGGAATCACATAATGGTACATTCACAGTTTCCTTTTTTTTTTATTTTTAACATGTGGATAAATATAGCTACCATTTGCTGAACAAAGGTATCATGTGCCAGCCACTGTACACACATTATGACTAATGTTCATAAGAACTATTGTGAGAGATAGTAACAGGCCATGTTACTTTAGAGGTAAGAAGCAAGAGCTTAGAGGGAATAGATAGCTTGGCCAAAGGAACTCAGTTCTAAATGGCTGATGCTGAAGTCAGTTTGTTTTAAAGTCCTTATGCCTTGTTCATGCCTGCTTTGTGTTCTTTGATTTTTTTATTTGAAGTACACAAGTAAGCAGACCCTGAATATCTCAGGAAGCAGGGTTATGACATCTACTTTACTTTTCCTAATTTAATTAATAAACAGTAGGAAAAGGTCAGTAGTCTATGTTGTACCTTCTAGGAGAAAAGATTTGCACTGGGACCTGGTGCCACCTGTTGGTTAATCTGTGAAACTGGTGATTTAGTTTATTTCACCTGCCCCCAAGTCAATCAAGATGTCCTGCAAGAATTTTTAAAATAAGAGTTATATCAAGAACTTTTCTCTTGGTTTCATTCTTTCCTACCTCTATCCTCCAAAATCTGTGTCTAGCCATTTGGCACCTCCTAAGAATTACTGAGGAGGAAGAAGATGGCGGCGAAAAGAGTGCATCACCCCAGTGCGCCGCATCACTGAGCCAGTGAAAGACGATATGAAATGGCTGAAGAATATCTTGTTGGGAATTTCCAGTGAAATTGAGGCGCTACAGAATCTAATAGACAGGTTTCCATCGTGCTAGGTTCGGCTGTGGGAGCTCCATTTCTCCGCACGGAGGGTCGCATAGCCTGATCGCTCCGCGGCTGGTTGTCTGTGGCGCGCGCTGGGGATCGGCAGGGTGCCGGAGCGGGAGAATAGCGAGGAAAGGGAGAACAGCGATACGGATTCGGGGGGCTCCTGCCAGTGATACATCGGCAGCGCTTGGTGCGGAGTTCCGGCTTGAGACAGAGGAGAGAAGCGGTGGTTCCAGTCACCGGTCTGACCACGGAGGACGGTGGCCGCCATCTTGGAGAGATGATGTAATCATCCCATTGTTCTGCTGATCTCAGCTCATTCAGCTACGGAACAGGTGATTTCAGGCTGGTATTTGCCTGCGTCTAGCAGACAGATTTCTTGCTCAGGATCGGGACTGGGGATCTTGTGGAGAATACTCTTGAAGGCTCGTGCCTGGCAAGGCGTGGGCCGGGCACTGAGCAGCGGGACTTGGGTTCCCGGGACTTGGGTTCCCGGGGCTAACCGGGCCCAGGTCTGAGGAATCTGCAGAGACTGCCTGTGAAGGCGAGCTCCGAGTGGAGCGTGTGCTGAGCTTGGGGCGACTGGGTTCTGACTCCCGGGACAGTTTTGGCCTGGCGCTGGGGAACCCGTGGGGGTCGGGGTCGCTTGCTGGAGCCAGCTCCCAGCGGAGAGAGTGTATCCGGATCGGAAAGGCGGGGTTCTTGCTACCTAAGCTGCTTTGGCCCAAGGCTAGGGAACCGGCGGTGACTGCTTCTCGGCCAGGGTCCTGCTGGGTGCTGTGGGGGCAGAGTGGAGCTTCCACCTGCGCCCAGAGCAGGCCAAGTGACCCGCCGGCGTGGTATCATGAAACCCCAAATGCAGCTGGGGCTGAAGAGAGAAGCCGCCCACGCCTAGAATAGGACCATCAACCCACTGGCAAGACAGGCCAGGTAGCTTGCCAACGTGGTGGACACGTAACACTGAGGCAGTCGCGTCACACTGGTTGGAGTGGGGGTGGAGCAGGGTCGCCGCCCGGGTCCGGAGGGGGCTCAGCGACCCGTTGGAGAGGTAGTCAGGTACCCCCATTGGGAGTGGGGGCTGTACAGAACTGCGACCCACCGGCCTAGAGGTCTGCCAGCGTGGTAGACAAGTCACACCAATTGGAGTGGGGGCACAGCAGAGCCGCCACCCACATCCAGATCAGGACCAACGACCCCAGGGTGTGGTAGTTACGTTACCACAATTGGAGTGGGGTCAGAGCAGAACAGCCACCAGTGCCTGCAGTGGGGGCAGACCTGCGACCAATTAGCGTGGTAGACAGACCACCCTAATTAGGGGAGGAGCACAGCCACTACCCGCCCTGCAAGGGAGACTTCCCAACTATACAAGAGCAATATAAATAAATAGGAGGTAAATTTCAAAAACACAACAGTTGCACCAAGCAGAAAGAAACGCGAGCAGTATGAAAAGACAAGGAAAGAAAGGACCACAAGCAATGCAGGTCAACTCAACTTTAGAAGAGGTAATAGCTGCAACAGACGGAATGTCAGATAAAGAGTACAGGATATATATGCTTCAGATGATCTGGAGTCTCAAGGAAGACATGAGACAGCAAAATCAGACAATGAAAGATCACATTGACAAACAAATCCAGGAAGTAAAAGATCAATTTCACAGGGAGATAGAGGTAATAAAAAACAAACAAATTGAAATCCTAGAAATGCAGGAATCATTAAACCAACTTAAAAACTCAATTGAGAATACTACCAGCAGATTAGATCACTTAGAAGAGAGAACATCAGACAATGAAGACAAAGTATTTCAACTGGAAAAGAACATAGACAGCTCAGCAAGTCTGCTAAGAAACCATGAGCAGAACATCCAAGAATTATGGGACAATATCAAAAGACCAAATTTAAGAGTCATTGGGATACAGGAAGGCACAGAGCTCCAAACTAAAGGAATAAACAGACTATTCAGTGAGATTATACAAGAAAACTTCCCAGACTTGAAGAATGAGACAGAATCACAAATCCTAGAAGCCTACAGGACGCCGAATGTGCAAAATCATAAGAGATCCACACCTAGACACATTATAATGAAGATGTCCAACATATAGAATAAGGAGAGAATTTTAAAAGCTGCAAGAGAAAGAAAGCAGATTACATTTAGGGGCAAACCAATCAGGATAACAGCTGATCTCTCAACACAGACCCTGAAAGCTAGAAGATTCTGGAATAACATATTTCAAACACTGAAAGAAAATGGGTTCCAACCAAGAATCGTGTATCCGGCGAAATTAAGCTTCAGGATAGAAGATGAAATTAAAACCTTCCATGATAAACAAAAGTTAAAAGAATTCGCAGCTAGAAAACCATCTCTTCAAAAAATCCTTGGCAAAACATTACAGGAAGAGGAAATGGAAAATAACATTGAAAACCAACAATGGGAGATAGGACAGTAAAGGGGGAAAAATAGTCAAAGAGGATAACAAATCAGGTTTAGAAACATCAATAAACAAATATGGCTAGAAGAACAAATCATATCTCAATAATAACCCTAAATGTTAATGGCTTAAATTCACCAATTAAGAGACACAGGCTAGTAGAATGGATCACAAAAGAAGACCCAACAATATGCTGCCTACAGGAGACGCATCTGATAGAAAAAGATATTCATAGACTGAAGGTGAAAGGTTGGGAAAAATCATACCATTCATATGGAATGCGGAAACAAGCAGGAGTGTCCATACTCATATCTAATAAAATAGATTTCAAGCCAAAGTTAATCAAAAGGGATAAAGAAGGACACTTCATACTGCTCAAGGGAACCATACACCAACAAGACATAACAATCATAAATATATATGCCCCAAATAATGGTGCGGCTGTGTTCATCAAGCAAACTCTCCTCAAGTTCAAGAGTCTAATAGACCACCATACAATAATCATGGGAGACTTCAACACACCTCTCTCACCACTGGACAGATCTTACAAACAAAAGTTAAATAAAGAAACTATAGAACTCAATAACACAATTAACAACCTAGACTTAATTGACATATATAGACTATACCACCCAAAATCAAGTAGTTACACTTTTTTCTCAGCAGCACATGGAACCTTCTCAAAAATAGACCATATATTATGTCACAGGGCAACTCTTAGACAATATAAAGGGGTAGAGATAATACCATGCATCTTATCTGATCATAATGGAATAAAACTGAAAATCTATGATAAAAGAATGAAGGAAAAATCAAGCATCACTTGGAGGATGAACAATAGGTTGCTGAATGATCAATGGGTTTTAGAAGACATCAAGGAGGAAATTAAAAAATTCCTAGAGTTAAATGAAAACACAGACACAACATATCGGAATCTATGGGACACATTGAAAGCAGTTCTAAGAGGAAAATTCATTGCTTGGAGTTCATTCCTCAAAAAAAGAAAAAACCAACAAATAAATGATCTCATACTTCATCTCAAAATCCTAGAAAAAGAAGAGCAAAACAACAGCAAAAGAAGTAGAAGGCAAGAAATAATTAAAATCAGAGCTGAAATAAATGAAATTGAAACAAAAGAAACAATTGAAAGAATTGACAAGACTAAAAGTTGGTTCTTTGAAAAAATAAATAAAATTGACAGACCCTTAGCCATGCTAACGAAGAGAAGAAGAGAGAGAACTCAAATTACTAACATACGGGATGAAAAAGGTAATATCACAACAGACACTTCAGAAATACAGAAGATAATCAGAAATTATTTTGAATCCTTATACTCCAATAAAATAGAAGATAGTGAAGGCATAGATAAATTCCTTAAGTCTTATGACCTGCCCAGATTGAGTCAGGAGGATATAGACAACCTAAACAGACCAATAACAATAGAGGAAATAGAAGAAACCATCAAAAGATTACCAACTAAGAAAAGCCCAGGACCGGATGGGTATACAGCAGAGTTTTACAAAACCTTTAAAGAGGAACTAACACCAATACTTTTCAAGCTATTTCAGGAAATAGAAAAAGAGGGAGAACTTCCAAATTCATTCTACGAGGCCAACATCACCCTGATTCCGAAACCAGACAAAGACACTTCAAAGAAAGAAAACTACAGACCAATATCTCTAATGAACCTTGATGCAAAAATCCTCAATAAAATTCTGGCGAATCGGATTCAAATACATATCAAAAAAATTATACATCATGATCAAGTAGGATTCATCCCTGGGATGCAAGGCTGGTTCAATATACGGAAATCAATAAATGTTATTCACCACATCAATAGACTTAAAAATAAGAACCATATGATCATCTCGATAGATGCAGAAAAAGCATTCGACAAAGTACAGCATCCCTTTATGTTCAAAACTCTAGAAAAATTAGGGATAACTGGAACATACCTCAACATTGTAAAAGCAATCTACGATAAGCCACAGGCCAGCATCATTCTGAATGGAGAAAAATTAAAGGCATTCCCTCTAAGATCTGGTACAAGACAGGGATGCCCTCTCTCACCACTTCTGTTCAACATAGTCCTCGAAACACTGGCCAGAGCAATTAGACAGACGAAAGAAATTAAAGGCATAAAAATAGGAAAAGAAGAACTTAAATTATCACTATTTGCAGATGATATGATCCTATACCTAGCAGACCCAAAAGGGTCTACAAAGAAGCTATTAGAGCTAATAAATGAATTCAGCAAAGTGGCAGGATATAAGATCAACACGCATAAATCAAAGGCATTCCTGTATATCAGTGACAAATCCTCTGAAACGGAAATGAGGACAACTACTCCATTCACATTATTCCCCCAAAAAATAAAATACTTGGGAATCAACCTAACAAAAGAGGTGAAAGATTTATATAATGAAAATTATAGAACCCTAAAGAAAGATATAGAAGAAGACCTTAGAAGATGGAAAAATATACCCTGCTCATGGATAGGTAGAACTAACATCATCAAAATGGCGATATTACCAAAAGTTCTCTATAAGTTCAATGCAATGCCAATCAAAATCCCAATGGAATTTCTTGTAGAAATAGATAAAAGAATCATGAAATTCATATGGAATAATAAAAGACCCAGAATAGCAAAAACAATGCTAAGCAGGAAGTGTGAATCAGGCGGTATAGCGATACCAGACTTCAAACTATACTACAGAGCAATAGTAACAAAAACAGCATGGTACTGGTACCAAAACAGGCGGGTGGACCAATGGTACAGAATAGAGGACACAGAAACCAATCCACAAAACTACAACTATCTTATATTTGATAAAGGGGCTAAAAGCATGCAATGGAGGAAGGATAGCATCTTCAACAAATGGTGCTGGGAAAACTGGAAATCCATTTGCATCAAAATGAATCTGAACCCCTATCTCTCGCCATGCACAAAAGTTAACTCAAAATGGATTAAGGAGCTTGATATTAAATCAGAGACACGGCATCTGATAGAAGAAAAAGTTGGTTATGATCTACATACTGTGGGATCGGGCCCCAAATTCCTCAATAGGACACCCATAGCGCAAGAGTTAACAACTAGAATCAACAAATGGGACTTACTCAAACTAAAAAGTTTTTTCTCAGCAAAAGAAACAATAAGAGAGATAAACAGGGAGCCTACATCCTGGGAACAAATCTTTAATCCACACACTTCAGATAGAGCCCTAATAACCAGAATATACAAAGAACTCAAAAAATTAGACAATAAGATAACAAATAACCCAATCAATAAATGGGCCAAGGACCTGAACAGACAGTTCTCAGAGGAGGACATACAATCAATCAATAAGTACATGAAAAAATGCTCACCATCGCTAGCAGTTAGAGAAATGCAAATCAAAACTACCCTAAGATACCACCTCACTCCAGTAAGATTGGCAGCCATTAGGAAGTCAAACAACAATAAGTGCTGGAGAGGATGCGGGGAAAAGGGCACTCTTGTTCATTGCTGGTGGGACTGCAAATTGGTACAGCCAATTTGGAAAGCAGTATGGAGATTTCTTGGAAAGCTGGGAATGGAACCACCATTTGACCCAGCTATTCCCCTTCTCGGTCTATTCCCTAAAGACCTAATAAGAGCATGTTACAGAGACACTGCTACAACGATGTTCATAGCAGCACAATTCACTATAGCAAGATTATGGAATCAGCCTAGATGCCCTTCAATAGATGAATGGATAAAAAAAATGTGGCATTTATACACAATGGAGTATTACTCTGCATTAAGGAACGACAAAATCATAGAATTTGGAGGGAAATGGATGGCATTAGAGCAGATTATGCTAAGTGAAGCTAGTCAATCGTTAAAAAACAAATACCAAATGACCCCTTTGATATAAGGGGAGTAAACAAGGACAGGGTAAGGACGAAGAGCTTGAGAAGAAGATTTACATTAAACAGGGATGAGAAAAGGGGAGGGGAGGGGAGGGGAGGGGAGGGGGGATAGTAGAGAATAGGACAGACAGCAGAATACATCAGACACTAGAAAGGCAATATGTCAATCAATGGAAGGGTAACTGATGTGAAACAGCAATCTGTATACGGGGTAAAGTTGGGAGTTCATAACCCACTTGAATCAAACTGTGAAAGATGATGTATTAAGAACTGTGTAATGTTTTGAACGACCAACAATAAAAAAAAAAAAGAAGAAGAAAAAAAAAAAGAATTACTGAATTTAGAAATTGGTCCTAGTTCTCCCATTTACTATGGTAAACTCTAGGGAGATGGATTTGGTTTCCCTGAGTTTGAGTTTCTCACCCATAAAATAAAGTGACACCTTCCTACACCCCAAATTTGTTGATCTGAGAACCAAGTGAGATAAAGTTTGGGAAAGTGCCAAGTAGGTGCAGTAATGCTCCACGGACCTAGTGTTATTGAGGCCCCTTGTTGGTACTGATCACTGCTTTTTTATTTAAAGTTTGAATTACACAAGAGAATTGCTCACATGCACATTTGCCCCTCCAGTATAGATCCCAGTTTCCCTAACTTTATTCCTGCCTGCCCCATATTACAGTTATTTCTCTTCTTCTGGGTTATGAATTTCCAAAGGAATGGGCTGATGGATGTGTAAGTACACACAGTGTATTCACCATGTGGATTCATGATGTTGCACATATACTGAGGACTCAAAGATACATGTGATTTTTTAAAATATATTTTCCTCAATGAGTGTGTGATATCAGGTGTGAATCAACTTTGCAATGCTTCGTTGAGAGAAAAGAGATGACTTTTAATGACAGGTCAGAATGGAGAGGGAGAAAAGCAAGAGAGGAAATGTGAATTTCAACTAGTCATTGCTGAGGGCCATTACCAAGTAGGAATGACGCATCGAAATTTCCTTGCCAAGCGTACCCCATGCTGCTTAGAGGACATTCAATGGGGCATTGCATGCATACTTTAATAAGGTGACCTTGCTCAAGGACCAAGGCGGATCCGGGTTTAGAGCTGATCAGGTTTGAGGAAGTAACTGGCTCCTTGAGTTTAAGGTGTTGCCAGTTTAAGATAATGGGTTTTAGGGAAGTTGGAAGTTGAAGATTATTGCTGGGATTAGGGTGTTTCTGCTGCTTGTTCCCGTTGAGTTCTCATGAGATTAAAAGGGGATTTGGAGATAGCCTCGTGGAGTAGGTGTATTGTGCGGGAGACAGCAGAACGCGATTGTCCCTGGACCTGTGTGGAGGCGGTGTGAGAGCTGGAATAAAGAATTGCTGTTTGAACCTACGAAGGTGTGTGGTGGCTCGTGATTCTGGTGCCAAGCCGAGACATTGGCCTTGGCAAGTCATAAACTCTGTGTGAAATATTAAGAGTAGAAATGTTGATTCCTGGGAGAAAATCATCATCTTGCATTACATTTGCCAATAATTTTTTCCACAAACATTCTGCAACATGGAGGTGTTGAATGACTTATCCAGATGTCAAAATGTGCAAGTCAATGCTAGAGTTTTCTGCCGCTGTGTGTATTTCTACTGTACCATACAATCACTTCACTGTATGGCTTGAGCTCAGATTATTGGGATTCACGTGTACACAAATACTCATATTCACCCTTCAAACCCCAGCTCAAATGTTACTTCTTTGAGAAGCCATCCATGGTGCCCTCAGACACACATCATGACATCATTCTCTGTAATCATATAATAGGCATAACACTTTATTCTGTTCTCAGAGCTTTCTTTCCCCCACAAAGTCACTAACACACTGCCCCGCCACTCGACACAATATTGGGCACCTTTTAGATGGTCTATAATCATGAAGCACACTAATGCCATCCTGAGCAATGGTTGCCTCGGAGAGTTGACTATTAATAGATACAGAGCAGGGCGACCTCTTCCATCGAGTGATAGCTAGGAAAAGAACAACAGCAGCAAAGGAAGTCTCATAAATTAACAGGTGAACTAAGACTTTGAACATCATTTAAAAATTGCCATTTTTAAATGTCAAGTATCAGTCAGTAGCAAAGGATGCTGAAGGAAGCATTGGTTCATAGAATGTTCTGTGATGAGTGAACATGGGAGTCAGGGGCTCAAGTTTTGGAGTCCAAGTCTCAGACTCTGATTCAAATTTGTTTTCTCCAGACTTGCCCAAGTGACTTCATCTCTCAAAAGGAACACTAACATCTTTGACTCCTCTTTCTTTTCAGACCTCATTAACAATCTATATCCTGCCTGCTTCCTTCTACCTTTACATTGGTACAATATTTTCTCAAGACAGTAACCAGTGATCCCTTTAAAAATGAGAGATGCCCTGCTCAAAACACTTCAATTGCAATCCAAGGTTAAGGACAAAGAGGATGGAACGGCTAGGTGGAGATTTCTGTAGACCCAACTCCAGGAAAAAGCAGAGCTTTATCACTACTCTGAAATACCAGATGCATGAAAGATTAAATTCAGTACTATCCATTTTCACATGAGATTTTATGATTGACTATTTCAATGTAATAAACAGGATACTTAGATGTATTGAATAAGATTCAGCTGTTGAAAATGGTTTTTTTAAATGAATTCAATTTTTTTCACCTGCCTATTTGTAAAAAAAAATTCCCTAAATAATAACTATCAAGAACTTGAAGCAAACTGTCACTAAAAAGTCTTATCAGATTTTTGTGTTTGGTTGTTTCAAGCCTGAAATCTGACACACACAAAAATTCATGGTCATTGAAGTGAGTTTGTTTCTTATTTTAAATGGGCCAAGATTTCATTTATTTATTTTTTTCTACAAAGTAAGACACTTTCTCTTGCACTCTATTATTTTATTTTTCTCAGAGTGGTTCTCTAAGTTAGAGAAAATATAATAATTTGTTTTTCATCAAGCCCCAGGATAGGTATTCCCAAATCCCCTCCAGTCTGCATACAAATATCACCCCTTCCCATCTGTGCTATTACATAAAAAGTATTGGAAAGTACTGAAATAATCATCAAGAGAAATAGAGACAGCAAACCAATTCCAAGGCACGTTCTACTACCTACTAGCTAGGTGATCTCAAATGAAATCTTTATGAAATTTAGTTTCCCATATCTATAAAATGGGGATTACCTTATCACACTCTTGTGAGAGGCATGTAAGGTGATGCATATAAAGTACTTGGCACAGTGCCCAGCATGTCATCATTTCTTGATGAGGAACAACTGTGTCATGGCAGTAATGGAAATGAAGATGGTTAATGCTGATGAGATGCTTCAAAGTACAAAACCGATTTTATATGTTAGTTCTGTAGACATTTTCAGCTAACCAAACTATATAACTTTTCTGTATCTGGAGCTCTGTGGAGGTATAGTAAGAATTGCACACAAACAGAAATGGAACCTCATTTCTCACACACTGAGCTAAAAATTCTAGGCTTATTAAATGGGGCTTGGTACTTAATTAAATGGTCTCGGCATGCTACACCAATTACAGGGCACTGGAGAATTTCTTCAATTCAACCCTGAAACCCTGAAATAAAGCCTTAAAAAAATGCTGCATTGTCTTCTGTCATTTCACTCACTTTTCTCAGTTTTAAATATAGATAGGAAATAAAAATGGCATCGTCTTTCCAAGAATCTCATGCATTTTTCATACATGTGTGGCATTAATATACCTTTACTGGGTTTTTGAGTTATATTTATGACATTCTACCATCTGCAAGTGAGGTTCCAACTAGAAGGAAATATTTATATACACCAGGGAGTCATACATAATTTAATGCTGGAGCAGGAAAGAAGAAAGAAAGTGTTCAGCATGTTGTACAACATCCCTTACAAGGATATATATCTGAGTGGGAATTAAAGATCAAAGGAGTTTCTTCTTAAGCAACACCAGATATTGAAAATAAGAAAACATTTAATTTGGATTTTGTTTCCATTAACTATTACCTAGACAATCAGGATGGCTTTATTAATCGCAGAATTAAGGGATAAAACTAAAATTTTCCTTAAAATATTTAGAGATAAACTTTTAACATAGCACTATATATTTTGCAGTGCTGACAAAGTCTAGGAACAGCATGTGTTACCTATATTATAGTAAATTCAGTCATATTCTGGCAATCATCTCTGACTTTCTGAGTTAGCATTAGGCATGCTTATTGCATTATTATGCTATAATGTTTTCACTCTTGGCACCTCATATTTATTGCTTTATTGGAAATTATGTTATTTAAGAATTTTACAGCCTTTTATATTTTTGATTCTGAAATTTATAGTACTTGCTAATAACATGAAAATTTTAAATTAAAAAATTTAGATCCTATGATAGTGTATAATGCAGTAATGTAATACTGTAAGGTGGTAGCATGAAAACACAAAGATGTGTGAATTAAATAACGTTAAAGTAAAACCATTTTTTTCTATAAACTTGGATTCAAACTAGTAAAACTTATGTATGTATTACCCAAGACACTGTGATTGTTATTAATGCTGTTCAAAAATATGACAACTGTCTCCTCCTTCTGGATACATAGCTGCCGTTAGTTTCTTGGGTGTGTCATAATAAGGTACCACAAACTAAGTGGCTTCAAACAATGGGAATGTGTTGTCTCATAGTTGTAGAGGCTGGAAATCAAAATCAAGGTGTCAGCAGGTTGGTTCCTTCTGGGGCTCTGAATCTGTTACAGGCATCTTTTCTAGCTTCTGATACCCTCAGGCATTCCTGAGGATGTCATTTTCCCTGTGTCTTCATATCATCTTCCAGACACATGCCAATCTTTGTGAACCAATTTCCCCTTTGCATAAATACCAGTTTATATTGGTTTAGAGCCCATGTTAATAACTTCATGTTAACTTGATTGCCGCTGTGGAGACCCTATTTTTAGGTAAGGTCACATTCAAAGGTAATGGCGAATAGGACCTCAACGTCTTTGGTGGGTACCTATTGAACCCATGATAATAGAGTTGCACTCTTGCTGCCAACTTTGAAATTAGGCCTGAATACATGATTTGCTGAGACCAATGAATTATGAACAGAATTAATGTGCACGCATTTCTTTTTTCCTGCCAGGACATCCACTGTAGCATGTGCTCTGAAGGAAACTCCAATAGCCTGAGTCCCTGAGTCATTAAAATGAGCCAACTCAAGCTGGGCGCAGTGGTGAACGCCTGTAATCCCAGCAACATGGGAGGCTAAAGCAGGAGGATCTCAAGTTCCACAACAGCCTCAGCAACTTAGCAAGGCCCTGTATCAATTTTTTTTTTTAAAGCTAAAAATAAAACAAGCTGTGGATGAAGCTCAATTGTAAAACGCCTCTGGGTTCAATCTCAAGTATCATAAAATAAACTAATTAATTAATTAATTTAATTAAAATTAAAAAGGTGAGCCAACTGTCTTTGCATATTATGAATAAAAATGAATAAAAGCTGAATTTATCCTATCTTAAGTCATCAAGATTCCAAGGTTATTTTTTACTGTACGATATCCAACCCTGTTCAGATACAAAAATTGGTAATTAAAAATGGAGAGAGAGAGAGAGAGAGAGAGAGAGGTTAAAACAGAGCCCAATGCCAAGTCCCTTTGGACATGTAGCATTAGAAAAAAATATATATACTTTTGCAGATTAACCAAAGAAAGAAGACAGCATATAAACAACACAGAAGAATAGAAACAAATGGTGAATTTGATTGTTGATACATGAAATTCATTGGAATCAAATAATGGGAAGCTAACTTAGTGCCTAAGAAATCTGAGCTTTGGGGCTGGGGATGTGGCTCAAGTGGTAGCGCGCTCGCCTGGCATGCGTGCGGCCCGGGTTCGATCCTCAGCACCACATACAAACAAAGATGTTGTGTCCGCCGAGAACTAAAAAATAAATATTGAAAATTCTCTCTCAAAAAAAAAAAAAATCTGAGCTTCCCAAGAAGCCCTGAGCCCATCCTGATTCAGAAATGAAGGGGACACGAGAGAAAATAGCTGGTCTCTCAAGGAGTTAAGATTTGGGGTGAAATTAGAATTTTATTTCCTTTCAAGATGTTTTACAGTTGTTTTCATAATAATAAAGAAATAACACAGACAAATTTAATCTCTGGTAGCTAATAGAGTTTTTTCCGTAAGTAGATAACATTTTCCCAAGCAAAATCAGCCCAAGGTTAGGGTTTTGAGAACTTGGCATCATGAGACTCCTGAAACAAAAGACACTGGATCCTCTGAAAACTTCCAAAGGTTCCCAAGCAAGTGACCAAAGAGTATTTGGGGAAAAGAAACTATTTTGGTAAAATTTGGTAAGCGGTGTTCATGTCTGATTTTTTAATCACTTGTTAAATTTTTCACTAAGAGACTATGTCAGATTCATTATAATCATTTATAGTTCAGATTGACTTTTGGGCAAAAATAAGCACTGTAATGAATGATGTGCAAAAACTCCTGTTTCTGCTTTTAAATAAGCCCATTAGTTTCTTTATTGATTCAAATTTGCAGTTATATGGTTGTAAGCCCAAAAGAGTATTGAAAATCAAGTCCTTGTTTAAGTCAAATATGTTGTTATCTGTAATAAACAAGTTTATCTGATCTTCTCAGAGAGGATCAAAATGCTTTCATGAGAAAAAAAGAAAGAGAGAGAGGAGAAAAGAGAAAGAAAGAAAGGAAGGAGTGAAAGAAAAGAAATGGAGTTGATAGCAGAAGGAAATCTTTGCTCACAAGGACTATCAGATTCAAGTAAAGGTCTCTGTGGAATTATTTGGATCTTGACTTTAATTTAGAAAGTAAAATACCTCATCAAAATAACCTGGTCTAATCTAACCCCTTTTATCAAAGAATATCTTCCTTAGTCTGAAAAAAAAACAGATTATGTAATAATGAATTCCTTGGAAAATCAGCCTTCAAGGATTTGGCAGTATTTTTTTGAATGGTCATTATTTTATGTCTCTACAGTTTACATATCACTCAAAAAAAAACCCAAAGTGGATATGCGTATGAAAAAAAAACATTTTTAAAATATCTTCCTTGCCTCTGAGAGTTTCTTATAAAGTTAAAATGAATTCCCTCACATATATAAATACAAGCAGGCACAAACACATGCAAGTTCATACCCATGCATTCATACACATACACACACACACACACACACACACACACACACACACACTAATGCACGTGCACACACATGCGTGCTCGCACACACATCCACACACACACACACCTCATTGTGTGGTCCTATACTTAGAGCCAGACTCAAATATAATCCAAATATCCCTAGGGGCCAATAAAAAAGACAAACCCAAGAATGGAGAATTGTACACTAAAAACAATGTAGAAATTTTTTGGCAAAACTCTAGAGAACATATGAGGAATTATGTTGAGGTATTCATCCAAGGAAGAAAAGAATGCAACGTTAGATCTAAATTTATCATCACAGACACTCTTAGCAGAAATTCTGGACTTGTCCTTCTTAAACAGCTGGGAGTACTTCTAATAGTGTGCTCAGCTGGTTCTCAGAACTCTCGACTCAGCGTTGAACCACACTAAGATGAAATGCCAGAAATTCCTCAGCATAATGTAATAGATGGATCATGAGAGACGGGAACACGGTGTGCATTCACCATGTGTCCATACTTACTCACCCCTGGACTGTGTGCCTTGAAGTGATCTGCAGACACTGCCAACCCTAAGTCCTTTGAGGGCAGCCCCAGATATTTGAAGAGCTCTTTTTTTTTTTTAGTTAATGCATTTTAATTATACAAAATGATGTGCTTCATTATGGCATATCCGTACATGCAAAATCCCCATTACCATACCTTCCCCTTCTCCCTCTCCCTTATTGCCTTCCTGTTTTCTAATAGTCTCCGGGCTACTTTTATGTTTTTCTCCCCAGATTGCACATATGAGGAAAAACCTGTGATAACTTCTCTTGCTGTGTCTGGCTTATTTTGCTTACTATAATGTTTTCCATTTCCAAAAGCCATAATTTCATTCTTCTTTATGACTGAGTAAAAATCCATTGTGTGTGTGTATATATATATATATATATATATGTCACATTTTCTTTCTATATTCATCTTTTGGTGGGCACCTAAGCTGACTCCATAACTTGACTTTGTGATAAACACAGGATAAACACAGGTATCTCTATAGTGTGATAACTTTAGTTCCTTCTGGTGTATACTGAGGAGTGGTATAGCTAGAACATATGGTAGTTCTATTTGTAATCTTTGGAGGAACATCCATACTGATTTCCATAGTAGCTATACTAATTTATATTCTCACCAGAAGCAGAGTTTCTTCCTCCCCAACATCCTCACCAGCACTTATTGTTTTTTGTTTTGTTTCATTTTGTTTTTGTTTTTGTATTCTTCATGATTGCCATTCTAAATGGAGTGAAATGGAATCTCAGTGTGGTTTTGATTTGCATTTGTCTGATGGCTAAAGTTATTGAAAATTTTTTGAGAAGTATCTGTTCAGTTCATGTGTCCCCTTATTGATTAGTTTTAATTTTTTCCTTTTCTTTCTTTATTTTGGGGGGCAGAGGTTGGGGGTGTTAAGTTTTTTAAGTTCTTTACATATTTGAATATGAATCCTCTGTCAAAAGAATAGTTAGCAAAGATGTTCTCCTCTTCTATAACTGTCTCTTTACTCTTACTTATTACCTTTGCTGGGAAGAAGCCTTTTAATTTAATGTTGTCCCTTTATAGATTCTTGGTATTATTCCTAGGCTATTGGAGCCCTATTCAAGAAATATTCCCTGTGCCTATGTCTTGAACTGTTTCCCCCTATGTTTTCTTCTAGCATTTTCAAAGTTTTGTCTGATATTTAGGTATTTGATCCATTTTGAGTTGATTTTTGTATAGGGTGAGAGATAGGGATCTAGTTTCAATCACTATACATGAATATCCAGTTTTCCCAGCACTGTTTGTTAAAGAGACCATCTTTTCTCCAATGTATGTTTTTGACACCTTTGTTATGAAGATGTCTGTCTCTGTGTCCTCTGTTCTATTCCATTCGTCTACATGTCTGTTTTTATATTAGTACCATGTTGTTTTTGTTATTATGGCTTTTATATATTTTGAAATTAGGTATTGCAGTGTCTCCAGTATCACAGATCAGACCCACTGATCTGCTTAAGTTAGGGATCGCATTGCAAGAGAATATATTGAAATGAGCTTTCTTATTTCAATTGGACTTTAAGGACCCTAGCAAAGGCTTTCATCTTCAGCAGCAAGGTAGAACAGCTTTTATAATAAATAGCACCACAAGGAATCACAATGGGCCAGTTCTTTGGCAGTGACCAAGGAATATTCAGGATAGAATATATAGGCAGATCAATGAAACCCTCATTTAACTTTTATGTGAAAAATGCTCCAAACAAGATAAACAATAAACAAATATAGTGATTCGGGCAAATTCTCCCAACCAATCTGAGTTTATTTCACCCGTCTATGAGCCAAGAGATGAACTGGACATCCTCCAGGACTGAAAGGCCCTCTGCTTTGGCTCACTCGCCCACGGCAATGTGACAGCAGAAGGAAGAAAGAGTCAAGGAGAAGTCTATTCTTCCTCCTTACTGAAACAGGACATCCAAAACTTAAACAAAAACTAAACACATCCTGGGATGTGTGATCATCAATAATGTAGAAGACTCTGGGAAGGAACTTTATACATCCCCATTTAACTCTTCCTGTTTTGCTAGTGGGGAAGATAGACAGGTCTTGGAAACAGACTGAGATGCTGAATCATGTGGTGATGATCGAGAGCACCTGTTTTGTTTTGTTTTCCTTTTATCGTTGAACTATTTTTAATTAGAGCATTGCAGTTACGTGTAGTAGTAGAGTTCCTTTTGATAAAATCATACATGCATGGAATTTTATTTCAGTCCCTCCCCAGCAACCCCACCCCCCTCCTCTCCCACTCCCACTATTCTCTTTCCTCTACCCTACTTGTCTTCTTTTCTCTCATTTATTTGCTTAAATTTCATTGGTGCTTTCTACATATAGATAAAGTCCCTGAGGTATATTTACATATGCACATAACATGATATTGTTAAGGTCATTTCATATTCCCTCCCCTTTCCCATCCCTCCTTTCTCCCTCTTGAAATCCTCCTCCTACTCCACTCATCTTCTCTATATCTTTATTATCCTGAAGTGGCACACCCTTTCTCCACCAAAAAAGTCTTAACTGGGCTTCTCCAAAAATCTTCACCATGGCTGATTTTAGGACTGTCAGCAAAAGTGTCTCTGCAAAAGAGTTCAATGTGGATAAACTTCCTATTTTCGTGTTGCCCTGTTTACTTGGCCACTGGCCGGGAAGATACCAGCACGCCAGGTGCTTGACACCCCCTTACTAGCTTTTCACAAACGTATCTAGTATAGTAGTTTGTAGAAATGTGCAAACAAGGCCTCTGGCCTTGAGCTGGGCTTCACAGAGATGTCTACATTTTTAAGAAAAGAGAAGTTACCAATTGGGCTCCATGGTAACAACTGGCAGGGGGAGGAAAGAGAGGGGAGAAGAAGCTCTCCTCTTCTCAGGTGTTGTCCTTGAAGGGTTAACTTGCCCAAAACAGTAAAAGAAAAAGCTGCTTTTATGTGAATTTCTGCAGACTGTGAACTTCTGAGCCTCTCCCCTTACATACTAGGTATAAAACTGAAACTACTTGAACTCGGGGTTCAGGGGATTAATTGATTACAGCAAAAGCTGTGCCCTCTGAACCTGGCTGCAGCCAAATAAAACTGTTTCCTGCTATCTTCCATGCCTTGCCTCGTTTGTCCCTATAACAATCCAACCCCCCTGCCTTCTTTCCCTTACTTTGCTTTAGCATTCATATATCAAGATTCCCTTGATTTTCAGAGTCTGGCTTATTTTTCTTAGAATAATGTTCTCTATTTCCATTCATTTACTGGCAAATGCTATAATTTCATTCTTTATGACTGAGTAAAACTCCATTGTGTATATACATCACATTTTCTTAATCCATTCATCTATTGTTTGACATCAAGCTGATTCCATATTTTGGCTAATGTGAAATGTGCTGCTATAAACATTGAAGTAACAGTATTGCTATAGTATGCTAAGTTTAGTCTTTTGGATGAATACTAAGGAGTGATATAGCTGGATCATATGGGGATTCCATTCTTAGCTTTCTGAGGAATATCCATAGTGCTTTTCAGAGTGGTGCAACTCCACCAACTATGTATGAGTGTACCTTTTCCCTCACATCCTCACCAGCATTTTTTATTTTTTGCATTCTTGGTAATTACCATTTTGCCTAGAGAGAGATGAAATCTTAGTGTAGTTTTGATTTGTGTTTCCCTAATTGCTAGAGATGAAAAGCACCTGGCTTTGAGATGCCTCCTTATAGGAGAAAAGCAATTGAGGTATGATGCCTGAAATAAAGCTTTTTAAATTATTTTTGTACTTAGGATTGAACCTAGGGGTGCTTAACCACTGAGCCATATCCCCAGACCTTTTTATATTTTATTTAGAAACAGGCTCTCACTGGGTTGCTAAGTGCCTCACTAAGTTGCTGAGTCTGACTTTGAACTCAAGATCCTCATACCTCAGCCTCCTGAGCTGCTGGGATTACAGGAATGCACTACGGCACCTGGCACTGAAATAAAGCTCTTAATCCGTCAAGTGCTTCTATCGTATTCTAATAGATAATGCTAAAAGTTAATTTCTGTCCTTTGGCAAGACAATAGTACACCTACTTAAAATTCCTGCCATAGCATTAGATAATTAGATCAACTCTCTGCTACACATCATAATTGAAGATATAGGACACTGATGACATTTCCATCGTACTGGTTCACTACTTTGATGACATCATCACATGCTGATATGACCTAGAGAGCAGGAAGTAACAGATACTCTAGATACTTTAGAGATGTGCATGCTAAAGAGTTGGGGATGGATCCTGTGAGAATAAGAGTCCTGATAGGTCAGAAAAGAACAGTCAGGGCTCAGTGATTCCAGGTGCATGGGATCTC
Source organism: Ictidomys tridecemlineatus (assembly GCF_052094955.1). NCBI lineage: Eukaryota > Metazoa > Chordata > Mammalia > Rodentia > Sciuridae > Ictidomys > Ictidomys tridecemlineatus. The sequence goes on along the minus strand of NC_135486.1, from coordinate 41,793,905 downwards.
CCCTCTAAAGTAAAGGACATGTTTTTATGGCTTCACTGTTAGGAAAGGTGGCACAACACACTCTGGGGTTCCTTGAATATGAGAAGCTAAATAAGTCAGATTTGGGATGATGCTCTAACACATTTATCAAGGAGCCTGACAGCCACTGATTCTGTAGGAGGCCAACCGAAAGATAATGTTCTCAGTCTGGGTAAAGAATGCCAATAGAATCAGGAGTTCTGCCATCTATCTTATGACCCGAAGATGCAAGGAAGTCAAAGGGTCTCAAGTAGCCTGGATGTTATATGCAAATTGTAAACAAAGCGGGGAAAAAACCTCTAGCAAAATCAGAAAGAAAACTTCTTGGTTTCTAAAGGTTACATCTTCATGTGTCAAATTCTGTCTGCTAAGGCCCATCACAAATGCCACCTCTGCCATGAAGTCTTTCAGATCTCCCCCCAAACCATGTCTCCTTCCTTTAAATCTTTCAGAGTACTTCATGTTTCTTTTCTCACATTAGTCATATAATTTTACATTATAATTATTCATGGATTTAGTCTTCTCCATTTAGAAGAGAAGTAGTGTTTTGGGGGTCCTGAAGTGCCATATTGGTACTCCCAAAATATTATTGTATCAGATCGTCAAATGAATTCAAAACTGTGCATCCATCTCCTAACCCATGAGATGATATTCACTCTGTGTGAAGCAAATAAGTTAAATCACCAGTAAATGATGTGGCAAAGGTATTTAACTTCTTAGAAAGTTTATAAAACTCGAACCTGGGATCTGAAATTCAGCCAGTCTATCTCCTAAACTGTTACAGCCGGAGCTTCTCCCATGACTTCTACACCAACAAACCAAACACAAACCACATTGCATTTGGGAGTAGACATGTTCAAGGAAGATGGTGGCTTCACCCAGGGAAATTGGACAGACACCTGCAGGCCATTGGAACAAAGTATTATATATCCCCAGTGCTCCAAGGGTCTATATGTAGCAAGTGCCCTATGCTGTTCCAATGTTCTTTTCTTACTTCCAGTTCAATTTTATAATCTCTACCTTAGACGGGTACATTATGTTTATGGTTTATTACTTTGCATTTCCTAGAAAAGACATGAGCTCATTATTAAAAGGAATCATTACTTGTTTTCATGGAATCTGAAATAAATATTTTGATTAAATTTCTTTGACTCATTTATAACATTACACATCATAGTATTTTCCCTGGATAGTATAATGCATTTTAAATTATGGGCTTCATAAGATATTTTAAATATTCAAAAACAATTTATTTTTTTATAAATCAAATTCTTTCCATGCAATGTGTAGAATTTTAACTGTTATTAATGACTAGTGGGTGTAATTGATTAGCAATATATGCCAGCTCTTTTGTTCTTTTATTTTTCCCCCTGACCTTCACTAGTAGTATTCTATAGTTTTATTATGCTATATCCCCTTAATATTTCACAGTGAATAGGGTAGAAAATAACCACACCATCAAATTCACTGGCATAAAACCATAATAAGTCATTCATTCATACCTGACTGGAAAATACTGGCTGCTACCACCTTTTAAAGCCAAAAAACCTTAACACTGCAGTACAGACACTGAATTTGAAGCAGACTTGAACTCATATTGCACCACATTCCATCTGCTTCCCAAATTTGCCCAAACCTTTCATGATTCCGATCTTTTAGACCAAATCATACATCATCTGTATAGCCTAAGTGGCAAAATCCAATGACAGGTCACAGGCTTTTGATGTCAATTTTTAAAAAGCTTTTGGATAGTAGTTTCTGCAGGCTGCTGCTCCCTGGTCTTATTCTGACAAATGTGTCAGACATACAGTGCTTCAAATAGATCTCTCTCTCTCGAAACAATCAGCAGCTCCTTAATGGCTCTCTCTGGAGTGCTGAGTAATACTCTTAATTTATAATGCTTTCAATTCAAGGAATGCAGTCTTTGACTCTTCTACACTGTGAAGGGGAGAATACATTGTTACAATATTTCTGTAGAAAAGAAGTGCAATGTAATAAACCCTGCAGTATATATATCAAAGCCTTTAAAAAAATTCTGCATACTTCTTCATCCAACAATGCCACTTCTAAAAATTTATGCTGAGAAAAAAGCTATTTTGAAAGACAGCATCAGACGTGTATGAGAATGTTAGATGCAGCATTATCTACAGTAGTTAGAATCTTTTAAAATAACCTAAATGTCCAGCAATAGTACATTGATAGTTAAAATTTTTTGGTACATTTTAATATGACAGATACTTAGTATCTATTAAACACCATTTTGCAGAAAAAAATATTAATTGCTAAGTGACAAAGAAAACTAAGTCATCTGAATACCATTTTGTGTTAAATATGTGTCAAGAACAGGAGTGGATTTACTACCAAGCCAACGTACTTCAGCCCTGGGCCCCTCCTTGTCACCAGTCCTTCCCAGATGTCCATGTCCTCATTCAAGAAGAAAGTACAATTTCAGCTTTAGGGTATCCCAAGCTAGAGTTTACCCTCCCTGCCTTAAACACCCTCAGTCAGAGTTTAAGAGCCCACCAACTAACAGATCTACCTCCAATTTACCAGGCACAGCAAATCCCACCTGGAGAATCTTATACAGTATTTATATCCAGCTTTGTTCCCAAAGAGAAGGATCTGAGTAAGCCACTGCCCACTTTCTGGCTCAGAAGGATACTTCGACCCCAGCATCAGGGATACCTCCACCCTCCACACATACTAGACAGCTTTTATGGGAGAAGAGTTTCCTCCAGCCAGAAATACCTCACCTCCAACATGCCAATCTGCCAAGAGAGGAAGTTACACGTGAGACGATACCAATAAGGAGTGTGAAGGTAATACAAAAGGATTCTTCTAAACCAGCAATAATAAAAGCTTGATTTTGATTAACTGTATGAGTAAAAAGATTGATTTATCCTTTTAATTCTTTTTCTATACTTTGTATAGAAAATGTAATACAAAATTATTGTCTGTCAAGGAAGCAGTGGAGTGTTCCATCCAAATACAGAAATAGAGCAGGACTGTGAATCAGTGAAATATTTAAAACATTAATTTGTTTTTTGCTGTTTGCATGACATTTATACCTTTTTTTTAACCTTGTATAATTTGCAATTTCTGTATTTTCTTTCTCACTCTATATAAATATCTAATTTTGACCTCTACTTTGTATATATAGTTTTGTATTTTCTTTTTCTCAAAGTAGTTCTCCCCAATTCAAAAGTTTTATGCTTCAAAAGAGTTCAGGATTCATTCCTGATCCAGAAAAAAAGTACTTTAAGGATCCAAATACCCCAAGATATTAGTGATGAGGACACTAGTGAGATTAGATCTCTCTCAAATGAATGTTTTTTATTCATAAAATAGTACATGCTTAGTGTAGAAAATTCAGATCTCAGCAGATTTCTCAATCCAAAGCTAGGAGATCCTGGAACAACATATTCCAAGCTCTGAAGGAAAATGGATGCCAACCAAGAAGTTTATATTAAGCAAAAGTAAGCTTCAGATTTGATGATGAAATAAAAATCTTCCATGACAAACAAAAGTTAAGAGAATTTACAATGAGAAAGCCTGAACTACAAAACATTATCAGCAAAATATTCTGTAAGGAGGAAATGAAAAACAACAATGAAAATCAGCAAAGGAAAAAATAATCAAAGGAGGAGAAAAAACAAGTAAAAAAAATCACTGGGAATATAAACAATATTTCAATAATAACCCTGAATATTAATGACCTAAACTCATCAATTGAAAGACACAGATTTGCTGATTGGATTAAAGAAGAAAAAGACCCAACAACATGCTCCCTTCAAGAGACTCATCTTATTGGAAAAGACATCCACAGACTGAAGGTGAAAGGATGGGGAAAAAACATATAACTAACATGGACCACAAAAACGAGCAGGGGTTTCCATCCTCGTGTCAGACAAAGTGGACTTCAAACCAAAGTTAGCCAGAAGGGATAAAGAAGGACATTTCAAGCTTAAAAACACAGACATATGTTTAAAGTTTTCTTATTGATTAGCAGAAGTCAACAATTAAGCCAGGATAATTTATACGATCCCTGCAGAGACAGAGATAATGATGATCCATTTAATGGTCACCTGATACATTCTAACCCCAATGAGTTTTCCTCAATAATGAAAGGGAATTATTTTTTCAGGCCCATCAGGGACTATATTAAATTTTAGCATTATTAAAATTATGAAATTCCTTAATAGAGAAAATTTGTTCTCCTGGTAAAAAGGTTTAGGAGATAATATGATAAGTCTGGAGAATTTCAACAGAGAAGGAATTTCTGGCTCAGAAACCACAAATATTTTTCATGTTTTGTGTTCTCATTCTGATTCATGTGTGTACACACAGACTTTAATTCACCTGATTATTCATTCATATCCAATATTGTGGATCTAAGTGGATTCTAAGTGGAGTATGGAGTATGTATATGATATGAGAAAATATAAATATAATATATGTAAAAGAATGGCCATAAGTCTGTGAAAGTGAACAATATATCCTATAAGATTCTTTTCTTCCTAAATACAGGAAGACCACTTGCTAAAATCAAACAGTTTTATAAGCACAGTATTGTCACGTTGGGTGTTGGACACCTTTTATCTTAAATTTCTCATAAACAGATGCATAAATAGCAGGTTCTGTGAACCAAATGTCCCCAAAACATATTGTCCTGGAAAGTACAAAAAGGTCCCAGTGACAGTTGTGAGAGTCTCCCCCAGGCTCACTGGAAATCTCCCACTTCACCTCTTCATCCTCACCACCATATAATCATGTCACTCTGTTTTTTGAGTCCACAAGTTGGTTTATAACCTTTCCTTGCTTTATAACCTTTCCCTTGCATGGCATAATTCTGTTTAAAGGGTAAACAGAGCAACAATGTATTCTGTTTAAAAGGTAAACAGAGCAACAATGTATTCACCAATGGCACATGGATGCCCACTTCACTTCTGTCACACTGTGAGCCAGGAACCAAGAATTCTTCACCCTTGTGCATTGGCAGTGTATTTCCAAAGGCCACCTTGCCTGGTTTGTTTGGCACTGCAGTACTATCTTCTATGAGTGGCACTGAAACCAATGATAGTAATGCAGAATCTTCAGGCACAGAAGATTAAATTTTGTAAATCTGCATGGTACAACATTGTGGCACATTTTCTTAAGTGTAATATGTTGACTATAGTGCATAAATTAATAACAATGAGTGTGTTAACTTTTTTCCAGATGGTAAAAATAAAATGTGTTCACCAAACTGTCATGAAGAAATGATGTTCATCAATTTGGACTATTTCATCTTAATATATTTTCACTAGTATTCCATGCCTCCTAATCTTGCACCAAAGGCAGTTTAGTAATAAATGACTTTTGAATAATTTTTTAAAGCTTCATATAATGGTCACACCCTACTTTTTTTTTGCAAAAGAAAATTTGAAAGTAAAATCTGCACTGATTCTGTAGTGAAATATAGTAGCACCAGACCCAGCTCATCTCGGTCAAGGGTTTCTTGGAGTATCTCTCACAGACACTGGGATGGTCGTGACTAACAGACCCCTCCTCTTGCTACTCCCATTCTCAAAAGATTGTTTGGGCACCACATGCCCTTCTATTCTCACTGTCCCTGGGCTAACTTGAGGAAAACCCACTCATGGTATGTCCATTACCAATTCTATGTATTTGCTCAATTTCTCAAAGAAATACCTAATGGAGCATATTTTACTTTTTTATCTAATTTATTAATACTTTATGTTAAAATAAAAATTTTAGGTGAAATAAACTTAGAATTTATTTAAGCAAAGAATGTTAATCAGGCAGCACTCAAAACCAGAGAGGTTCAAAGAGCTCTACACCAGCAGTATGAGCAGTGGGCTTTTGCAGAGTGAAAAAGGAAGCAACGTACATAATTACAATTGGACTTTCCTGCCCATGGTTTCTGCATCCATACATGCAAACAACTATGAATTGAAAACATTTTGGGAAAACTCTACTGGGTATGTATATATTTTCTTGTCATTATTCCCTAAATAATACAGAATAATAATTTTTGCAAAGTACTTACATTGTGTTAGGTATTATACCTTACCTAGAGATGCTTTAAAGTAACCAACAGGCTATGTGTAGGTTCTATGCAAATACTATGCCATTTTAAATAAAGGACTAAGCATCCATAAATGTTAGTATCCAAAGAGGATTCTGGAAGGAATCCCCTCCCACTCCACCCTCCAGATTGGCTATATAAGATAGGGGTTGTCATTTGGGGGTGTTATTTGATAGGAGGTCTTTAGCTATATAATCAATTGCTGTCTGTGATTGGCTCCATTCAAAATTAATTATTTATGAGGAATACCTCTAAATTAAATTGTGTTTTATTGCCCAGTTGTTGCAAGACTAAAATAACCCCAGCTAGTGGCCCCTTGCTTATGTTGCTTTAATATTTCTTATTCGATCGTCCCTCCCCCCCCCCCAGGGCTTTAGTGACAGTCACTGGAAGGCAGGGCCATGTGCTAATCAGTATTGCACCATCAACTGGGCCTTTCTGGTTGGCTAAGCTAGGGTCCAAATATGATGAACACAAACAGACATCATCTCTGTGCCCCATCCTCAATCCATTCCTTACTCTGCCCCAGTATTTATCTGTAACCACTAGTAGAGGTATATTTTTTTTTACAGTCAGAGGTTGAGGGTTAAGGAAATTTGGGGGCATATAGAGTGAAGGGTATGATATTTGTTCCCAATAATTCTCTTCCACTCCATTGGAGCACCTGGCAAGGGCATTTAAAAATGAATAGGAGCCCAGGCTTTGGAAAATGTTACCTGGCTAATATCCTGACTCCCGTAAGAGACCATTGTGATAGTTTGATAATTACTTTAAATTCTGAAATACAGTAAGCCCTCAATAAATTATATTGTTGAGAAAAAAAATGTCCTTTTATTTTGCCTACTCTGAAGTAAATGCAAAAGGTTTTTTTAAAAAATATTTTGTAGAACTGGGTACGGTGGCACAAGCCTGTAATCCCACTGGTGGGGAGGCTGAGACAGGTGGATTGTGAGTTCAAAACCTGCCTCAGCAAAAGCAAGGTGCTAAGCAACTCAGTGAGACCCTGTCTCTAAATAAAATACAAAATAGGGCTGGCAGTGTGACTCAGAGGTCGATTGCCCTGAGTTCAATCCCTGGTACCCCCCAAAATAAAATAAAATCATGTATAACCTCCTATGATAGAGAATAACATCTTTCAAAGGTACAAACATGTAAGTGGGGAGTGTCACAGAAGATCCTCAGTCCTTGCCTTGAAAGTCCTATTTCTTACGGGAAAACATTTAATGGTCTCTGCCTAAGGGAGAAAGTCTATTCCAAAGTCAAAGATTTTTTTTGCATTAAAAAAATGAAATAAAAACATAAAAAGAAAGGAGATATTACTATGGGGACGTTGGTCCCCACCATGTCATATGATCACATGAAGAATCCAACCTGAGCATTTAGGAACAACTCAATTTTTCAACATCAGCCCTTAGAAATCATTAAAAACTGAACTGCAATAATAAAGTCTGTTTACCTAAGACACTAATAGCCAATTGTTCTCTAATGTTTGCAACAGACATTCACAGCCAGGACATAATGTGAAGATAGAAGCTATTTCCCAGATTCATTAAAAAAAAAAAAAAAACAAAACAAAACTCTTAAAACTTTGAGAATGTTAACCAGCCCTTAAGCTGCAACATGATATAATCTCTAATGAAACAGGAGTTTTGTCATTTTCTGACCCCTTTTTAAAGGGTTAAAAAAAATCACTTGGCTATACAGGAAGAATCATATATTCTGATTTATTTATACCTCATTCCCATTGAAGAGTCTTCTGTTATACTCGGGTTTCGGGAACTTCTCCTCTAAGATGCATGCATTTAGAATGAAAACAAGCTTTCAGTTTCTCTCCAGTGTGCCAATTAAAACTTCCACACTTGGTGGGAGATGGTGGTTTGAGCCTTGAGGGTGGTTAGGAAGATGAAGCCAAGAACAAAAACTTTGGCTTCATTTGCTTTATTATCTAAGCATCAGGTTGGTTATTCACTCGTTATTTCAACAACTATCATTTTCACAAAGAATTGCTTTTAGGAATATCTTTCTGTCACACTTATCCATAAATCTACTTCAATTCCCTCTTCTACATTCTAAAGAACATCTCGTTCCCTAGGATGGGTTTCTTGAACAGCACTTTGGCACAAGACTAGAAACCAGCCATATTGGGCTTTCTCAAGCATATTCTGTGAAACATTTACAAATCAAACCTACAGGATGGAAGAAAAGAAAGACATTGGTGGTCAAATAAGAGTGAAAAATAAAGGTATAAATGCCACAATTTATACCTTACTTGTGGCATATTAGAAGAGACAAGAAGCACTGCTCAAAGAACACTTAACTGTTCTTCATAAGCTCTTGTGCATATTTTTTTTTCACCACAAAATCCTTTTCATTTTCACATGGAACCTCTTATAAACATCTTGAATATTGATGGTTTTTGGCTTGTCCATTGAGAAATGCTGGGTTCAAGAGCACTAAGGCAGAGGGCCATGTGGATGATATTTCAGAGTCCTCCTAGGATGTGGCCAAGGATCCTTTGACTGATGGTTCCAGATATTCTCAAAAAGGAGTTTTACTATTCAGTAATAAACTTTCTGAATCACAAAGCAGTCCTCAGTAGCAGTGAATGTTCTGCATACAATGGAAGCAAACCATTTACTAAGCCCATCCGAAGTGTTCACTATGTATTACAAACCTGTGAAGACAAAACTATTATTTTATGTTCAAGTGAGAAAGCTGGGATCAGAGGGGTTAATTCATGTGTGCGAGATCATGTTACTATTAAGGAGCAGCACCAAGATCTATCTGTCTCAAAAATCAATGTATTTTCTAAAACCTTAAAAATAGAAATAAATATTAATACTCTGAGCACCTGTTATTGGTTTTACCTCCTATGTTCAACTCTAAGGATTCATCATTCAGCAAAAAAAAAAAAAATGGATAGACTCTTATTATTATCAAATGTGGAAGCCAAAGGCATATTGTGTTTGGGATTCAAGGAATTACAGAGGCTATGCATTCCTGCAGAGATATTATTATCGAGTTGAGTGAATTTTTTAAATGAGATTAAATAAAACTAAAAATATAAATAATAATACATAATAAAAATACAAACAATATCAAGAGGGGGTATATGACTGTCAGAATCATATCTGACTAAATGGATAAGATCCTCCAGATACTTATAGAAACTATAAGGATGTTAACTGCAAGGATACATTGATTCATCAAAACAAAATTTACCAACTACTACCTATCAAGCACTATGTTGCCTTTGGAGTAGATTACAGAGGACTTTTTAAACCAAGCCAAATATCTTGGACCTTGAAGCAAGTTCTCAGATTCTTGTTCAGCCATGGAGAATTTGCATGTGGATGGGCGAAGACTCACTTTTACTCACCCATGAAATGGAAGCAGGTGGAATATCTACCCCAATGACAGTTTTGTGGTATTTGAACAACAGAATGTATGAAAGTGGCTTAGAAAAGTGATAAGAGCATGGAGTATGCTCTATAAAGTCCAGCAATAAGCAGTCAACAGAAGTGAAATGTCGTGAAAATTTTCTGAGACACACAGAACATAATCAGTGAGTCTGGAGTGGGGAGAGAAGGAAGCCATTGGAGCTAGACAGAAAGCAGTCTTGGCGCATGGGGTAAAGGAAGGAAGGCGGGAGGGGTTAGACAAGCATCTGGTTGCAATACTGTATCCTGCCCAGTGACCTGGCCACAGTTCATGTTGACTGGTCAGGTACCAGTTTTGATGGAATGCCACATCATTACATGTTTTAAACATCATCTTCTGAGCATAGCAAAATGGACATATAATTAACCACTAATCTGATTTTTCTTTCATCTGTAACATGGAGAACTAAATTCATTGTTATTACCCTGGAAACTACCTATGTAGCTTAGAAGTGATGTCTAAAAATACCCAGCCTATGGTAGGTACAGAACCAATAAACAATTAGTATATTAAAAACATGTTCTACAAGAAATTCAATCTACCAAGTATTATAGTGCCTTTCTATCATGTCACACCAAGCAAGATGCGTCAGGCAGTCTCCAGTGAAAGTTCTCAGCTTCTTTTCCCTTCCATTTCACTTATAGAGACCACGTGTTCCCATCAAAATCAAATTATAAGCAGGAGATTCTTAACGTGCCCCCTCCCCTAACACTGCCCCAATCCATCTCTTGCTTCAGAATAAGTCACGGATCAACTTTAACCTACAAAAAAATGAAAGTATCACTTCGAAATCATTTAGGCATGTGTGTGTGTGTGTGTGTGTGTGTGTGTGTGTGTGTGTGTTCCCTATTTTATAGCTAAGATTTCCAAGGAAATAAAATCTGATCTAAGCATTTAAAAGCTAACAAAAGAAAGTGATTAGCTTTACTCTGCATCCCAGAAGTGTTTCCCAGGAGCCCCACAAGATGAGCAATAGGATGTGCAGACTGGTTTTATGAGTAATGAGTCCTGATTCAGACCCAACGCCAGGCAGGCAGGCTCAGAAAAGTTGAGCTATTTATTAAAATGCCACCCAAAGACCATTTAAGATTACACCCAGAGCTGGGATAGTGTTCTCTCACATCTCTTTGTGTCAAAACTAGAAAGAACTAGAGAGACCATCCCTCCCAACTCCTTCCCCAATGCTCCTGTGTCCCCCCAAAAAATCCTAACCCCAATCTTTCCAAAAAGTGCCTGTGAAGGGAGTTCACATATTTTTAGTATCTGTGAAATTTCTGATCGTTAGAAAGATTTTTTATTCCAAGAAGTCAAAATTCTGCAACCCTGAAAATTTTCACACGGGGAGTGGTCCTGAAGACCTTTCTTACCTATTTCCCCTAAGTCTTCCTTTTTCTAGTTTATCATCCCCACTTTCTTTATCCACTCTTCAGAACATGTATTTTCCAGGCTCTTCACACTTTGGATCACCTGCATCTGAACTTATTTCAGTGTGTCAACAACAATTCTCTGGATCTGCAAGAGGGTGGTGTGGTAGGTACCCGTTCTCCATCCTCTACAAGAACAATAACAACAAGCCACTGCAGGAGTATGAACCTGTGCTCCCGCTCCTCTGGAGGCTGAGGAGGAGAGTGGCTTGAGCCCAGAAGTCCACAGCCAGCTAGGGTTGTAATAGTGAGACCCCCATCTCCAAAACAGACAGACAAAAATAACAATTAGAACGCTACCCATCCATGAAGGGAAACAGCCCTGAGAAGGCTCAGGAGTCCAATTAGAAACCTGCAGTCACACAGCAGAGCTGAAACACAGAAACTAAACACATGGAAAAGATCACTGGGGACTTCTGCATGGCTGAGACATCTGGAGTTTCCTAGGAACAGAGCAGAGGCCTGGCAGTCGGCATCACCCATGAGATGGGAGCCACCATGGTTTCCAGTGGCTGGATGGGTGGAGGACATCAGCAGCCTTTGTCACTGAGGAGTCCAGCAGCCCCTGAGGCTTCCGTACACCCTGGGGTTTTCACAGTAGAGGATCCCTTACCATGAAAGGGGCTTGGACCCCAGGCGCCTGCTCAGCAAAAGACACTGCAGAGCAGCTTTCTCCATTGAAGTAACCAACAAGATCCCCAGAGAAGGAGGTACTACTGGGCATCCCCAGGATGAGGGCACCATCATTGCCCAGAACCCCAGTCCATGGCAGTGCTGCTTACATGGCCGTGGTACAGAGATGGCTCTGCTGCTCTGCCCACCCTAGAGCCTCACAATGGAGCCACAGCTGCTGCAGACTTCTCCTGCTCATACACCAGCTCCATAGTGCCCAGCAGGATCTGCACTGAGAGAGACAGACAGAGAGCCACCATGACAGCAAGCAACCACCAGAGACCCTAAAGCCACAACTTCTCCACACATACCCAACTGTTCCACAGGCCTCTGTGCCTCACAGACTGCTACCAACACTGCAATGGAGGTGCCTACACCCCAGAGAAGAGATGCTACCACCATCCCATACCCAGAGCTACATTCCTTTCATTTCTGCAAAGAAATATCTGCACTCCCACATCCATTGTGACATTATTCACAGTAGCCAAAATGTGGAAACAACCTAAGTATCCATCAGCAAATGAACAGATTTTTTTTTTTTTTTTTTTTTTTTTTTTTTAGTTTTATCATTATATATTTATTTGGTTTTTTTTTTTTTTTTATTGTTGGTCGTTCAAAACCTTACACAGTTCTTAATACATCATATTTCACAGTTTGATTCAAGCGGGTTATGAACTCCCAACTTTACCCCGTATACAGATTGCTGTATCACGTCAGTTACCCTTCCATTGATTCACATCTTGCCTTTCTAGTGTCTGATGTATTCTGCTGTCAGTCCTATTTTCTACTATCCCCCCTCCCCTCCCCTCCCCTCCCCTTTTCTCTCTACCCCTTCTACTGTAAATCATTTCTTCCATTTGTATTATCTTGTCTTACCCCTCCATTACATATTTCTTGATATATCATATTTCACATTTTGATTCAAGTGGGTTATGCACTCCCATATTGCCCCTTATACAGATTGCAGATTCACATCAGTTTCACTTCCATTGCTTTACATATTGCCATCCTAGTGTCTGTTGTATTCTGCTGCCTTTCCTATCCTCTACTATCCCCCCTCCCCTCCCCTCCCCTCCCCTCTTCTCTCTCTACCCCCACTACTGCAATTCATTCCTCCCCCTTGTATTATTTTTCCCTTTCCCCTCACTTCCTCTTGTATGTAATTTTGTATAAACCTGAGGGTCTCGTTCCATTTCCATGCTATTTCCCTTCTCTCTCCCTTTCCCTCCCACCTCTCAACCCTGTTTAATGATGGTCTTCTTCTTGTGCTCTTCTTCCCTAGTCTGTTCTTAATTACTCTCCTTATATCAAAGAAGACATTTGGCATTTGTTTTTTAGGGCTTGGCTAGCTTCACTGAGCATAATCTGCTCTAATGCCATCCATTTCCCTCCAAATTCTATGATTTTGTCATTTCTTAATGCAGAGTAATACTCCATTGTGTATAAATGCCACATTTTTTTTATCCATTCGTCTATTGAAGGGCATCTAGGTTGGTTCCACAGTCTTCCTATTGTGAATTGTGCTGCTATGAACATCGATGTAGCAGTGTCCCTGTAGCATGCTCTTTTTAGGTCTTTAGGGAATAGACCCAGAAGGGGGATAGCTGGGTCAAATGGTGGTTCCATTCCCAGCTTTCCAAGAAATCTCCATACTGCTTTCCAAATTGGCTGCACCAATTTGCAGTCCCACCAACAATGTACAAGTGTACCCTTTTCCCCACATCCTCGCCAGCACTTATTGTTGTTTGACTTCATGATGGCTGCCAATCTTACTGGAGTGAGATGGTATCTTAGGGTGGTTTTGATTTGCATTTCTCTGACTGCTAGAGATGGTGAGCATTTTTTCATGTACTTGTTGATTGATTGTATGTCCTCCTCTGAGAAGTGTCTGTTCAAGTCCTTGGCCCATTTGTTGATGGGATTATTTGTTATCTTATTGTCTAATTTTCTGAGTTCTTTATATACTCTGGATATTAGGGCTCTATCTGAAGTGTGAGGAGTAAAGATTTGTTCCCATGATGTAGGCTCCCTATTTACCTCTCTTATTGTTTCTTTTGCTGAGAAAAAACTTTTTAGTTTGAGTAAGTCCCATTTGTTGATTCTAGATGTTAACTCTTGTGCTATGGGTGTCCTATTGAGGAATTTGGAGCCCGACCCCACAGCATGTAGGTCGTAGCCAACTTTCTCTTCTATCAGATGCCGTGTCTCTGATTTGATATCAAGCTCCTTGATCCATTTTGAATTAACTTTTGTGCATGGCGAGAGAAAGGGATTCAATTTCATTTTGTTGCATATGGATTTCCAATTTTCCCAGCACCATTTGTTGAAGATGCTATCCTTCCTCCATTGCATGCTTTTAGCCCCTTTATCAAATATAAGAAAGTTGTAGTTTTGTGGGTTGGTTTCTGTGTCCTCTATTCTGTACCATTGGTCCACCCGCCTGTTTTGGTACCAGTACCATGCTGTTTTTGTTACTATTGCTCTGTAGTATAGTTTGAAATCTGGAATCGTTATACCACCTGATTCACCTTTCCTGCTTAGTATTGTTTTTGCAATTCTGGGTCTTTTATTCTTCCATATGAATTTCATGATTGCTTTCTCCATTTCTATAAGAAATGCCGTTGGGATTTTGATTGGCATTGCATTAAACCTATAGAGAACTTTTGGTAATATCGCCATTTTGATGATGTTAGTTCTGCCTATCCATGAACAGGGTATATTTTTCCATCTTCTAAGGTCTTCTTCAATTTCTCTCTTTAGGGTTCTGTAGTTTTCATTGTATAAGTCTTTCACCTCTTTTGTTAGGTTGATTCCCAAGTATTTTATTCTTTTTGAGGATATTGTGAACGGGGTGGTTGTCCTCGTGTCCATTTCAGAGGATTTGTCGCTGATATACAGGAATGCCTTTGATTTATGCGTGTTGATTTTATAACCTGCCACTTTGCTGAATTCATTTATTAGCTCTAACAGTTTCTTTGTAGACCATATTGGGTCTGCTAGGTATAGAATCATGTCATCTGCAAATAGTGATAACTTAAGTTCTTCTTTTCCTATTTTTATGCCTTTAATTTCTTTCGTCTGTCTAATTGCTCTGGCCAGTGTTTCGAGAACTATGTTGAACAGGAGTGGTGAGAGAGGGCATCCCTGTCTTGTTCCATATTTTAGAGGGAATGCCTTCAATTTTTCTCCATTCAGAATGATGCTAGCCTGAGGCTTAGCATAAATTGCTTTTACAATGTTGAGGTATGTTCCTGTTATCCCTAGTTTTTCGAGAGTTTTGAACATAAACGGATGCTGTACTTTGTCGAATGCTTTTTCTGCATCTATCGAGATGATCATATGGTTCTTATTTTTAAGTCTATTGATGTGGTGAATAACATTTATTGATTTCCGTATATTGAACCACCCTTGCATACCAGGGATGAATCCTACTTGATCATGGTGCACAATTTTTTTGATATGTTTTTGTATCCGATTTGCCAGAATTTTATTGAGGATTTTTGCATCTAGGTTCATTAGAGATATTGGTCTGTAGTTTTCTTTCTTTGAAGTGTCTTTGTCTGGTTTCGGAATCAGGGTGATGTTGGCCTCGTAGAATGAATTTGGAAGTTCTCCCTCTTTTTCTATTTCCTGGAATAGCTTGAAAAGTATTGGTATTAGTTCCTCTTTAAAGGTTTTGTAAAACTCTGCTGTAAACCCATCAGGTCCTGGGCTTTTCTTAGATGGTAATCTTTTGATGGTTTCTTCTATTTCCTCAATTGATATTGGTCTGTTTAGGTTGTCTATATCCTCCTGACTCAATCTGGGCAGATTATATGACTTAAGAAATTTATCGATGCCTTCACTATCTTCTATTTTATTGGAGTATAAGGATTCAAAATAATTTCTGATTATCTTCTGTATTTCTGAAGTGTCTGTCGTGATCTTGCTTTTTTCATTCCTTATGCTAGTAATTTGAGTTCTCTCTCTTCTTCTCTTCACTAGCATGGCTAAGGGTCTGTCAATTTTATTTATCTTTTCGAAGAACCAACTTTTCGTTTTGTCAATTTTTTCAATTGTTTCTTTTGTTTCGATTTCATTAATTTCAGCTCTGATTTTAATTATTTCTTGCCTTCTACTTCTTTTGCTGTTGTTTTGCTCTTCTTTTTCTAGGATTTTGAGATGAAGTATGAGATCATTTATTTGTTGGTTTTTTCTTTTTTTAAGGAATGAACTCCAAGCAATGAATTTTCCTCTTAGAACTGCTTTCAATGTGTCCCATAGATTCCGATATGTTGTGTCTGTGTTTTCATTATACTCTAAGAATTTTTTAATTTCCTCCTTGATGTCTTCTAAAACCCATTGATCATTCAGTAACCTATTGTTCATTCTCCAAGTGATGCATGATTTTTCCTTGCTTCTTTTATGGTTGATTTTTAGTTTCATTCCATTATGATCAGATAAGATGCATGGTATTATCTCCGCTCCTTTATATTGTCTAAGAGTTGCCCTGTGACATAATATATGATCTATTTTTGAGAAGGATCCATGTGCTGCTGAGAAAAAAGTGTAGCTGCTTGATGTTGGGTGGTATATTCTATATATGTCAATTAAGTCTAGGTTGTTAATTGTGTTATTGAGTTCTATAGTTTCCTTATTCAACTTTTGTTTGGAAGATCTGTCCAGTGGTGAGAGAGGTGTGTTGAAGTCTCCCATGATTATTGTATGGTGGTCTATTAGACTCTTGAACTTGAGAAGAGTTTGCTTGATGAACGCAGCAGCACCGTTGTTTGGGGCATATATATTTATGATTGTCAAGTCTTGTTGGTGTATGGTTCCCTTGAGCAGTATGTAGTGTCCTTCTTTATCCCTTTTGATTAACTTTGGTTTGAAATCTATTTTATTTGATATGAGTATGGACACTCCTGCTTGTTTCCGCAGTCCATATGAGTGATATGATTTTTCCCAACCTTTCACCTTCAGTCTATGTATATCCTTTCCTATCAAATGCGTCTCCTGAAGGCAGCATATTGTTGGATCTTGTTTTGTGATCCATTCAACTAGCCTGTGTCTCTTAATTGGTGAGTTTAAGCCATTAACATTTAGAGTTATTATTGAGATATGGTTTGTTCTTCCAGCCATATTTGTTTATTAATGCTGTTAAACCTGATTTGTTTTTCTCTTTGATTTTTCCCCCCCTTTACTGTCCTACCTCCCACTGTTGGTTTTCATTGTTGTTTTCCATTTCCTCTTCCTGTAGTGTTTTGCCAAGGATTTTTTGAAGAGATGGTTTTCTAGCTGCAAATTCTTTTAACTTTTGTTTATCATGGAATGTTTTAATTTCATCTTCCATCCTGAAGCTTAATTTTGCTGGATACACGATTCTTGGTTGGAACCCATTTTCTTTTAGCGTTTGAAATATGTTATTCCAGGATCTTCTAGCTTTTAGAGTCTGTGTTGAGAGATCAGCTGTTATCCTGATTGGTTTACCCCTAAATGTAATCTGCTTCCTTTCTCTTGTAGCTTTTAAAATTCTCTCCTTATTCTGTATGTTGGACATCTTCATTATAATGTGTCTAGGTGTGGATCTCTTATGATTTTGCACATTCGGCGTCCTGTAGGCTTCTAGGATTTGGGGTTCTGTCTCATTCTTCAAGTCTGGGAAGTTTTCTCGTATTATTTCACTGAATAAGTTGTCTATTCCTTTGGTTTGGAGCTCTGTGCCTTCCTGTATCCCAATGACTCTTAAGTTTGGTCTTTTGATATTATCCCATATTTCTTGGATGTTCTGCTCATGGTTTCTTAGCAGACTTGCTGAGCTGTCTATGCTCTTTTCAAGTTGAAATACTCTGTCTTCATTGTCTGATGTTCTATCTTCTAAGTGATCCACTCTGCTGGTAGTTTTCTCAATTGAGTTTTTAAGTTGGTTTATTGCTTCCTGCATTTCTAGGATTTGTATTTGTTTGTTTTTTATTTCCTCTATCTCCCTGTGAAATTGATCTTTTACTTCCTGGATTTGTTTATGAAGTTCCTTGTCAATGTGATCTTTCATTGTCTGATTTTGCTGTCTCATGTCTTCCTTGAGACTCCAGATCATCTGAAGCATGTATATCCTGACCTCTCTGTCTGACATTCCATCTGTTGCAGCTATTACCTCTTCTAGAGTTGAGTTGACCTGCATTGCCTGTGGTCCTTTCTTTCCTTGTCTTTTCATACTGCTGGCGTTTCTTTCTGCTTGGTGAAGCTGTTGTGTTTTTGAGATTTTCCCTCTATTTATTTATATTGCTCTTGTATAGTTGAAAAGTCTCCCTTGCAGGACAGATGGTGGCTGTGATCCTCCACCAATTGGTGCGATCTGTCTACCACGCTGGCGGGCCCTAGGTCTGCTCTGCTGGCCGGTCGAAGGTCCGCCTACCCAGCAGGCGCGAGGGGCACCTCTGTCTCTCCGTAGGTTGCTGGGCCTAACCTCCCGATGGGTCCCTGGTATGCCTACCTTGCAGGCACTGGGGGTGGCGCTGGCTCCGGCCGCAACAAGCCGCTGGGCCTGATCTGCCGCTGGTCGCAGTCCCGCCTACCTTGCAGGCACTGGGGGAGGGGACGGGCCTGCCCCACAGAAGGCCGCTGGTGGGTCGCAGGACCCTGTTCCCTGCAGGCGCGTGTGTCAGCTCTGTCTCTTCGCAGATTGCTGGGCCTGACCTGCCTGTGGGTCGCCGGTTCTCCTACTTTGCAGGCACTGGGGGTGGGGCCGGCTCCGGTCCGCAACCAGCCGCTGGGCCTGATCTGCCGATGGTCGCAGTCCCGCCTACCTTGCAGGCACTGGGGGAGGGGACTGTCCTGCCCCTCAGCAGGCCACTAAGCCTGATCTGCTAGAGGTGACAGTTTCGCCTACCTTGCAGGCTCTGGGGGAGGGGACGGGCTTGCCCCACAGAAGGCCGCTGGTGGGTCGCAGGACCCTGTTCCCTGCAGACGCGTGTGTCAGCTCTGTCTGTCCGCCGATTGCTGGGCCTGGCCTGCCCGTAGGTCGCCGGTTCTCCTACCTTGCAGGCACTGGGGGTGGGGCCGGCTCTGGCCCCAACCAGCCGCTGGGCCTGCTCTGCCGGTGGTCACAGTCCCTCCTACCTTGCAGGCACTGGGGGAGGGGACGGGCCTGCCCCACAGAAGGCCGCTGGTGGGTCGCAGGACCCTGTTCCCTGCAGGCGCGTGTGTCAGCTCTGTCTCTTCGCAGATTGCTGGGCCTGACCTGCCTGTGGGTCGCCGGTTCTCCTACTTTGCAGGCACTGGGGGTGGGGCCGGCTCCGGCCCGCAACCAGCCGCTGGGCCTGATCTGCCGCTGGTCGCAGTCCCGCCTACCTTGCAGGCACTGGGGGAGGGGACTGTCCTGCCCCTCAGCAGGCCACTAAGCCTGATCTGCTAGAGGTGACAGTCCCGCCTACCTTGCAGGCTCTGGGGGAGGGGACGGGCCTGCCCCACAGAAGGCCGCTGGTGGGTCGCAGGACCCTGTTCCTTGCAGGCGCGTGTGTCAGCTCTGTCTGTCCGCAGATTGCTGGGTCTGGCCTGCCCGTAGGTCGCCGGTTCTCCTACCTTGCAGGCACTGGGGGTGGGGCCGGCTCTGGCCCCAACCAGCCGCTGGGCCTGCTCTGCCGGTGGTCACAGTCCCTCCTACCTTGCAGGCACTGGGGGAGGGGACGGGCCTGCCCCACAGAAGGCCGCTGGTGGGTCGCAGGACCCTGTTCCCTGCAGGCGCGTGTGTCAGCTCTGTCTCTTCGCAGATTGCTGGGCCTGACCTGCCTGTGGGTCACCAGTTCTCCTACTTTGCAGGCCCAGATTTTTAATTTAATTATACTCTACACACACACTGAAATACTTACTACACACCCTTTAAAAATTAAAAAAAAAAAAAACTTCTTCCATTCGTGATTACTTGGATGAATCTGAAGGACTTTATGCTAAGTAACGTAAACCAGAAAGAAAAAATAAATATTTTGAAATACCACCTGATCCCACATACATGTGGAATATTAAAAAAAATTGAATTCATAATAATAGGGAGTAGAAGAGAGGTTATCAGGGACTAGGGGTTGGGGAAAGGAGAGAGGTCCAAGTTTATAAATTTTCAGTTATGAATAAGTTCTGGAGACCTAATGTACAGCAAGGTACTGTAGTTAATAATGATGTGTTATATACTCAAAATTTGCTTAGATCCCAAGTGTTCTTATCCAAAAATAAACATGGTGACTATGTGATGTGACAATATGTTAGCTTAATTTAATAATCATTTCATAATGTATTTATACAACAAAACATCACATTGTACATCTTAAGTATTCTTATTTGTCAATCATACTACAATAAAGCTAGAAAAAAGGCAAGAGTAATAATGATGATGCTTGCTCTGTATGTCTAACCCAGAGATGAACACAATATTCTAGAAGTGATCTGACTAGTGCTGTTTCAAACACTTCTCTTGTTCTGGAGATGCTCCTTCCATTATAGCTTAAGAACATCATCTTTTCAGCAGGCCATGATCAGTTAATTCAGGTGAAGTTCACAATCAATGAAACCACCCTCAATCCTTCCAGAGAAAACTCTGTTACATAAATTACCTAAACCATGGGTTTGATCCTCTCCTTACTTTGGTGCAGAGCCAGAGTCAGAATTGTGGCAGAAATAGTCATGGTTAGTAATTCCAGAGATTGATACACACAGCCTATAGTATAAAGCTGGGCAAAAGACAAATGTCCAGAATTGTGAAGAATCTGAGAAGTTACCCTGCTTGCAAGTAAACAAGTTCACTGCCACAGTACTGTGCAGAAGGCACAAGACTCCTAGGTCAGAGACATTGGGTCTTACTGCTCACAGCAAGAGCCGTAACCACATAATAGTATTGTTTCTCTGAACCCTGATTCTCACAGGACAACACAAAGAGGCTCAGGTGATACCTTCACATGAGGTGGGCTGCATTCCAGGAAACAAACTCTCATCTTATGGAACCTGAATCTTTTATACTGGACAATAAAAACACCTGCCTTTGCTCCAGAAGACAATACTTGTACCTTCCAAGTCAGTTGGTTGTGCAAACATCCTTAAAAAGGTAGTCTGGAATAAAAGCCGACCGTGTCTGTCTCTGCAACATATAAATAAATGTGAGACCCATGTGGAATTGTCTCCCAACAATAAACTACCCAGCATCTGTGACTCAGAAAACTGACTATTCAGAAAAATAATGACATTTAAAACTTGCCTCTATTAGAAAATAAATTCTAGACATAACAACTAAGTGCAATATATGATTTTTGATTGGATTCTATACCAGGGGAAATTATGTTGTTATTAAGGAACTATAAGGATAATTGTCTAAATTTGAATAAATCTATATATTAGATCACTGTTTTATCATGGTTAATTAGCTAGATAACTACTTTACCAAGTTTAACTTCTTAAATTTGATAATATTATTATGGCCCTATTTGTAATATTATACTCACTTCTGGATTTAGATATTTGAGAGAAATATCCATTCACCAAATCATGTTCAGATGTGAGTAATCAAAATGGCAATGGGCTTAGATAGTATATGATTTTTTTAGGAAATACATAATGAGTTATTTAGAAGTAAAGAAACAAAAAATGTTCATGTTCAACTTGCTCTCAACTAGTTCAGAAACATATTTTATATATATTTGTGCATCTTTTACAGGTAGAGATACAGAGCTTGAGGGAGAAAAATTTAAAAAAAGATAAAATAAATGTGTGGAATATTATCTTCTGGGGAATCTGGATAAAGATGTAGAGAATTCATTGCTACTTTTTAGTTAAACTAATGACTTCAAAATAAAAAGTTGTTTTTTTTTAAATCATCGACAACTAGGAAAAATTTTGAAATAAACCAGGCTCCATAGTGCACACCTGTAATCCCAGCAGCTCAGGAGGCTGAGACAGAAGCATTAAGAGTTCAAAGCCAGCCTCAGCAATGGCAAGGCACTAAGCAACTCAGTGAGACCCTGTCTCCAAATAAAAAGTACAAAAGAGAGCTGGGGATGTGGCTCAGTGGTCCAGTGCCCCTGAGTTCTATCCCTCTTAGGGTCCAAAAAAAAAGTTGAGATATATTTAGTTAATTTTAGGATGCAAAAGATCTTTCTAATTATGTAAAAGAAATGAAAATTTCCCAAAAGACAACAAAAATTTTCAAACTCTAAATGTCAAAAAGTCCATTAAAAAAAAGCAAGTTAAAAGAAAAACAGTATAAAATTTCGCAACAAGTATTGTGAAAAAAGCATTAGTGTCCATAAATAAGAAAGGTTTTATAGTTTAATAAGAAAAATGAAACTCTGTCAATGAAAAATAGTGGAGAAGTGGCTAAAAAGAGAAATTTCATTCAAGAAGAAGAACAAACTAAAGAAACAGGGCTGGGGATGTGGCTCAAGCGGTAGTGCGCTCGCCTGGCATGCGTGGGGCGCTGGGTTCCGTCCTCAGCACCACATAAAAATAAAATAAAGATGTTGTGTCCACTGAAAACTAAAAAATAAATATTAAATTTTTTTTCTCTCTCAAAAGAGAGAAAAAAAATCAATTTTAGTAGTTACAAAATTGCCAATTGAAATAATACGTATCAAATCAGCAAAGACTTCAAAAGATGATGCTCACGGCCCTAGTAAAGATAGAGTGAATCTCAAGAACTACCGGAATCTCATTTCAGAAAAGCAAATTGGCAATATGCCCCAAATGCTCTTAAAATATTCATACCCTTTGAGGAATTGAAAGACATAAATGGGAACCTGGGCCCTCTGAACTCCAGCCACAAGTTCCCTTCCACCCCAGTTTGGGCAGCAGTTAGCTCCGCACTGCAGTGACCCCCGCGCACGTGCCCATCAGCACACTGAGCCAGCCAGTGGAGCTCCTGCCCTCCGTGGTCTCCACTTGCTGTGTTCCTGAGCCGGCACCATTCTGATCACAGCAGGAGAGAGAGAGCCTCTCCAGCGAAGTGGAACTTCTATTTGAATCCCTTTCATCTCTCCAGCCCTCACCCCACCAGCAGGAGGGAAGGGGCAGGAAGGCAGGACCCTACCCATCCCCAATCATCTCTCTCCTGCCTCCACCCTCCTCCCTCCAGCTTTCCCCTTGTTCCCTGCATGAGCAGGAACTTCCCACATTTTATATTCTGATTTCTCTCCTTCTGTGTGGTTTGTAGTAAAATTCTTATTCAACTCTCAATTTGACCTTTGTTATGCATAAGGAAAGTTATTTAATTTGAAAACTCTTTTTTTTTCCCCTCCCTCAATAAAGCCTATCTTTTGAGACTGTCTTGTCCTAGACTTTGAGATCCTATATTGAAAGCCAAAAGTATCTTGGACTTTCTGGTAAAATAACCGGAAAGCACATGAGGTATCTGGCAAATGAGACATTTGGCTGAATTTTGGATCAATGACATAAGTATACGTGAACAAGAAAAGTGTATTAGTGTGTTTGGAAAAAAAAATGCATTATACTTGTTACCTTGCAATATGATTGGAAGAAAATAACACACAAAGATAAATGGTAATAGTAATGATTACTGAGCAGGGATTAGTGCTGAGCTTCTTGTCTGAGCTTTCAGAATAATACAATGTGCACAGGCTACTTCTAAAATCAAAGGCAAAAAAAGGCAGGACCATGATCATCTGTTTATTGTTTACTGGTTCAGTGATCATATCAGGGGGAATGGATCTATTTAAACACACTAACATAGTCCCCAACTAAATGGGGACTCTCTTCTACTGATGATCTCTAATCACCTTGGGATAGTACATTAAGATTTTATCTGTGATTTTGATTATTACAAATTCCTAAATTAGCTTTCAAGTCAAATATTTTTCTGGATTATAATTTCTGCAAAGATACATTCTAATAGGAAAAGAAACTATCTCATTTTTACTCCTTCATAAAGCATTCTTCTCAAAGTCCTGAGTATAATTTAGGTCAGCTTGTTAACCATGCAGCGCTGTTGTGAGTGGTCAGATATTGGAGGGGAAGCAAGGAAAGAAGGAAGGGAGGGAGGGAGGAGGGGGGAAAGAGGGAGGAAGGGAAGAAGGGAGGAAGGAAAGTAAGAAAGGAAAGGGAAGATGTCACAACCTGACAGCCAAACCTCAGGAAACCAGCAAGAGGTGATGGAGAATTAAGAAAGACAAATAAACACTTACAGAGAGAAAGCTGGGACCAGGTGGAACACTGAACTCTAATGGAATAACAGAGACCCAGAGCTGGTATAGCACATTGATTATACAGGTTTTATCATCAAAAGGTTATTTATGGGAAAGTTTCTGCAAAGCAGACAGGTTTGAAGGTGGCACTGGCGAGACATTGGGGTCATCTTATTATGTCCAGAATTCTTTATCCCCAGCAGCTGGTGTCTGAGCTCCGTGCCTTTGCTCAGAGCCTCCTCAGGCAGACATCATGATCACAACTGGGCAATCTTCAACTGCACCTTTGCACAAGAAGTTCCCAGCGCAAGCACAGCCACAACCATGAGGCAGTCAGAGACCATAATCCAGGTCACCACTCTCCACAGGAAGGGAAGGAAATGGAGAGAAAAGGGAAGAAATTAATTGAAACACAGAGACCAAAATTGGCCCAAATAATTGGTCATTGGAAAAAGGGTAAAACAGAATGTGAGTCTCTGTTTTTTTTTTTAATTATTGTTTGTTCAAAACATTACAAAGCTCTTGACATACCATATTTCATACATTTGATTCAAGTGGGTTATGAACTCCCATTTTTACCCCATATACAGATTGCAGAATCACCTTCAATGAATACCCTGGCTACTTAGTCTCACTCTTGCTCCAGACAGAGCTTTTGAGAACAACTGATTGAAACTTACCAATCAACTGAAATCTACTATTCTGTAAGTTGGAGAAATAAAAGCAAAAAAAAAAAAACAAAAAACAAAAAAAACCCCACAACACTCCACCTTTATCTGTGTGACAAATTCTGTCCCAGGCTCTAAGAAACGTAAACCCCTGTTCAGTGACTCACTTGTGGTTCCTTTTCCTCTTTTCTCTTTTACTTTCTGTAGCATTAACTTTCCTTCCTCAGTAACTGAATTCCTAATATGGAGATGGAAAATAATGCTATGGCCAGAAACAGGAAATGATCTGTTTCAATTTCATTCTGAACACCAGTTCCCAAGCATCCTAATTCATAGGTTCCAGGGAGCAGGTAATTTAATCAACCTTTGTTAGTTACAGAGACCTAGTGCAAAGCTTTACTGGAAAATTTCAAACTGAGACCTGAACTCTTAGAAGAAAGCATAAGGATAAATATTCATGACCTTGGATTTAGCATTAGATTCTTAGCTACAGCACAAAAGCTTTCAATGAAAAAAAAAAAAAACAGACAAATTTGATAAAATTGAAAAAATTTACCAGGTGTAGTGGCACATGGCCCAGCAACTTGGGAGGCTGAGACAGGAGGATTACAAGCTCAAAGCCAGCCTTAGCAAGTTAGCAAGACCCTGTCTCAAAATAAAAAATAAAAATGACTAGAGATATTGTTCAGTGGTAAAGTGCCCCTGGGTTCAAATCCCAGTATAAAAAAAAAATTAAAGATCTGAGCATCAAAGCATGTTTATTAAGGAAGTGAAGAAACAACCTACAGAAAATACTTGAAAATAATATATATGATAAGTATCTACTATCCAGAATATATAAAAAATTCTTATACCTCAGCAGCTAAAAGACAAGCAATGCAGTTTAAAATCGGGCAAAAAGATTTAAAAAGATATATGAATAGTTACTAAGCACACGAAAAGCTGCTTTGCATTATTAAGCATTAGGAAAATGCAAATCATCACCACTGTGAGATACCACCTCATGCTTCCAGGGATGGCTATAATCAGAACATGGCAAATGAAGGTGAGGATGTGGAGAAATTGGAATCCTTACACATTGCCTGTGAGAAGGTAAAATGGTACACAATGGTAGAAAGCAGTTTGCTGGTTGACTTAATCAGTTTTTCATTACTATAACAAAATACCTGAGACAATCAACTTAGAAAATTTTTATTTGGGCTGACAATTTTAGAGATTTTAGTCCATGATTGGTTGGCCATGTTGCTTTGGGCCTGTTATAAGCAGCACACCATGTTAGAAGTATCTGCCAGAGTAAAACTGCTCACCTCATGATCAAGAAGCAAAAAAAAAAAAAAGACAAAGGAGCTGGGGCCTTACTATTCTCTTCTAGGACATGTCCCTCATAACCCAAGACATTCTCAGAGGCTCCATCTCTTAAAGGTCCCATCACCTCCCAATAGTGCCACAGTGGTGACCAAACCACTGAAGCCACATAGACCTTTGGAAGACACTTATCCAAAGGATATCAGTGGTTCTCCAAAAAGATAACTAAAGAATAAACATATGATCCAGCAATTCTATTTTTAGATACATACCTTAAAATATTGAAAACACAGGTATTCACATAACTATCTGGACATAAATGTTCATAGCAGCATTATTCACAATAACTAAAATGTGGGTATTCCAAAAGTTCTTCCCAAGATTATTAGATAAATAAACTGCAATATATACCCAAAAATGAATATTATTCAGCTATAAAAAGGAATAAAGTTCTGAGGCATGTTACAACATAGATGAACTTTGAAAACATTATTCTAAATGCAGGAATTCCACTATAAATGGCCACATATTGTATGATTCTATTTACATAAAATATCCGTAAAAGCTTAACCCATAAAGATAGAAAACAAATTGCTTCCCCAAGATCTGGGAGAAGGGGAGAACAGGAATTGACCAGTTAATGGGCCTGGAGTTAGTTCTCTTTGGGAATGATGAAAATGTTTTAAAACTATTTAGAGGTTACAGTTGCACAACATTGTGAATGTACTAAATGTCCCTGAAATGTAGAATTTAAATGGTTGGTTCTATGTTAAATGAATTTCATCTGAATAAAAATAAATAAAAATAAAAAACTGAAGCCTACATTATTGTCAAAATGGACCTGTAGTGACCAGGTCAATTGTGGCTACCTTATAGTTCTTGAACAATATTTCCTTACCTTGAGAGTTTTTCACAGCATGAATCTTTCCACCCCACCCAAAGAATATATACATAAAGCCATGATCATCTCCTCCACAACATTGCAATATAGATGCCGATGAGTGATGTACATTCTACCAATAGTAAGCACCTATGCCAGACATGAACAAGGAAGAAGAGACAGGAAGGAACAGCCATGTACAAGGAACTCAGTCTTCTGGCCACCATGGCAGAGTAGGGTTTGCTCCTTCCAAGACAAGTGTGCTAGGTATCTATCCTCTAGTTTTTCCCATGATCATTGTCACAAGACTCTCAGTGACAGCAGCTGAATTTTCAATGGGACACTCATACAATATAGTGGAGCATTATTCCTGAATGGTATTATAGTTAAACCCTCATCACTAGACTCTGATTGCCTTTTTTAAAAAACCCTTTCTGCTTAACTATCTCGAGTGAATTTCATAATTTGTGACAAGAACATTGGCCAATACAGTAATTTGTGTCAGAAGTGGGATGGTAGTATGAGTGGCATGTGTCACTACACCTCAAGTCTGTTTGTCAAATTTCGCTTCTCATGCCCATGACTCTGTTAATGTAGAGGTGTTGGCATATGTAGAGGACATAGTTATACAGAATACATTGGTGATTCCATCAAACTGAACTTTGACATTGCTTCTAGGATCTACAGGGCTATCAAATCACTAGACAAATGGGCTACACAATGGGATTGTAATGTGGATTGGGGTTTCTGTCCCAGGTAGCAGAAATATGGCTTACAAGATGCTATTTGAGCATTGGTAAATAGAGAGGAATTCAGGAACTCTTCTGGGACATTTCCATCTACTATTATGTCCAGTGGTGGTCTCACAGAAACTATAGCATCTTTCTAGAGGCAGTATCAACAAGTGCTGAGATGCCTCATGAAGATGTGGATCACTCCATAAAGTAAAGAACACAGACCTGTTGAAGTGCTGCATGAGAGCAAATGGAAAATGCGCAAGAAATTTATAAATACCATTTACAGTGTCAGGACCAGTTGTAGAAAGAGTACTAAAATAGCTTTCCATATATTCATATTTATATATGCCAACTACTTTTTAACATACATTCATATGTGATAAGTAAGTTTCCTTCATTCTCTTTCCCTCTACCTACTGTTTTGTGTGAAGTGTATAGGAGATGGTAAACTCTGAAGTTTCAACCTTAGGTTACAAAATACCAAGACAGACTTGCAACAAAACTACAATATGAAAGAGCCAGATTTCATAAATCTATACTTAGAAATGAGTCTGGTATCTGAGACTTTGAAAGCCCTCTTTTAGGGAGAGCAAGAATTTGCTTTTACTTGTATAATGGACAGTTGTGTCTGTCAGACAACAGCAGATAACAGAGATTCTGTTTTTGTTTCTGTTTTTATTTTGAGGGTTTCTTTTATGTCATTTCATTTTTTATTGTTTTGGTTTGGGTTTGGAAGCTGATATAAGGAAGAATGATAGATTAATGTTGGGTGGGCTCTTCTGATCTAAATTTTGAATGTGTTAAGAATTAGTTTTAGCTTCAAGTATTATAAAATTCAACCAAATAGTGGTTTAAACAAATTAGAGGTTTTATTTTTCTTACAGAAATATATATAAGTCCAGAGGTGGATATTGCTGAAATATAAGGATGGGGTGCTTAACATGCATTGAGGGAGACAACCACAATATCAACATAGTGATGAGAGATCACTAAATAGAAATGATCACATCCTGGGTTCAGTGGCACATGCCTGTAATCCCAGCAACTTGGGAGTCAAAACCAGCCTCAGCAACTTGGGAAGGCACTTAGCAACTCAGTGAGACTCTGTCTCTAAATAAAATACAAAAAAGGGGGGGGGCAGAGATGTGTGGTCCAGTGGTTAAGCACCCTTGGGTTAAATCCTCAGTACCAAAAAAAAAAAAAAAGAAGAAGTGATCATCTACGTTATGTGAAGACACTGATTCAACATTCAATTTCTACATATCCTGAATGACTGCCATGCACCAAGCATTCTGCTTGGCAATTTGCTGAGGGCCATTGCCAAGTAGGAATGACGCATCGAAATTTCCTTGCCAGCGTACCCCATGTTAAATGGACTTGCCTTGGAAATTTGCTGTGACATTGCATGTGTGTTTGAGAAAGGTGACCCTGCTCAAGGACGAGGGTGGATCCAGGTTTAGGGTGTATCCTGCAGGTTTTAGGAAGTATCCGGGTTTAGGATAATTTGGGTTTAAGGCGTTCCTGGTCTAAGACAATCTGGGTTTAGGGAAGTTCCAGGTTTAAAGTTATTGCTGCTGGGAATAGGGCGTTCCTGCTGCCTGAGTTCCCGTTGAGTTCTCGTGGAATGGAGAAAGTATTTGGGACGTGAATTGTGCGGGAGAACTTGGATTTCCCCAGAATGTGTGTAGAGGCCGGTGTGAGTTCGGGAATAAAGAATTGCTGTTTGAATCTACAAAGCTGTGAGTGGCTCGTGATCTTGTGCCCAGCCAGACTGCAGCAGCAATTGGCATAATATTTTAAAAATCTACCATTTATAGAAAATTCATTGATTGTTCTTTGTGTTTTGCATGCAATAGTTTTCATCTGAAATTAATCTATATACGAAATTAGCTCTACCTATGTTTTATAAGTGAGGAAATTGAGGCTCAAAGAGACTGAGCAACTTGGCCAAGAACGCATAGCTAGTGAGTGGATTCGGCAGTAATCCAAGCCGCCACTTTCTTCTTTCAAAAGACAATTTTAATTCATTCACATTCTGTAGTCAATGAAGCATCATGATTTCTGAGCGTCTCTGTATTTCAAATCCAACAAGCTCAGCAAACAAATTGAGTTTACAAAACGAAAGCTAATGCTTATTAGATGAAAATAATAATGAGGAAGAACAGAAGGAAAAAAAGGAGTGAAAGAAGCTAAACAAGAGTACTTCCTGAAAAACAAATAGTGCTGGGCGAGTAGTACATGTCTGTGATTCCAGCAGCTCACAAGGAGGATCATGAGTTCAAAAAAGCCAGCCTCAGTAGCTTAGTGAGGCCCCAAGCAAGTTAGAGAGATCCTGTTTCTAAAGAATATATATATTATATTATATTATATTATATTATATTATATTATATTATATTATATTATATTATATTATATTATATTATATTATATTATATTATATATAGGGGATACTGGAGTTGGGGCTCAGTGGTTAAATGCTCCTGGGTTCAATCCCTGATACTCAAGGGAAAAAAAAATTGGTAACCTTTAAGAAAGATATATAGGGACTTCCATTTTTAGCACACAGAAATTAAATATCCTGAAAGCTACTGGTCATAAAAACATCCAGAAATACTAAATAAGACAGTTGTAGCTCTTATAAATACATTGCTGAGCTTATGAGAAATTAAGACAAATCTCCAGATTCAAAAATAAAGTAAAATCATGAATATGAAAGCCAAATCCAGCAGCTGACAGTCTCCAGTATATTGAACTTTCAGTTTTATTAAGTGGCTTTTTGCATATAAATAGAAAACTAGTAAAGAAAAGAGGGGGCAGAATGTGTAGCTTAGCATGCGTGAGGCCCTGGGTTCAATCCCAAGTACTGAAAACAAAAAAAGAATGAAAGAGAAAGACCACAGTGGGAATAAAACCACAAATCAAAACAGAACTCTCAGTTATGTGCAAATAAATATAAAAACATGGATGAAATGAATTGCTTTTTAGAACAGTTGAAAAGCAATAAGACAATTTCTGTTGAGTCAAGGGCAAGACTACATGATTGTCTATTACCACTGTTTCATTTTTTTTTCAACTTATTAATTTTCTTAGACCATTTCCTATTGCTATTAAAAAATACCTGAAGCTGAATTATTTATAAAGAAATAAAGTTTATTTTAGTTCACAGTTCTGGAAGCTGAGGAGTCCATAGCACAGTACTGACATCTGCTCGGCTTCTGGTGAGGACCTCATGCTGCTTCAGTTCATGGTGGAAAGCAGAAGGGCAAGCTGGCATGTGCAGAAGAGAAAAAAAATACAAGGGACAGCCTTGTTTTATAACAACCCACTCTCGTGGTAAGCAAACTAGTCCCGTTAACAGGGAGAACTCTCTCATGTAAGAAAGGCATTAATGCATCCCCAAGGAGTCCAGCTCCAAGAACCAAACACCCCACACAAGGCTTCCTCCTCCTAAAACTGCTGCACTGGAAATCAAATGTCAATTTACGTTTTGGTGGGGATGAACGATATTCAAACCATGACATTAACCAATGCAGTGCAACAAAAGAAAGACCAGGTAAAAGCAGAAAGGAGGAGGTATCATTTACACTTTTTAAAGATGAGATGCTTATAAATCTGGAAAATCAAAAAAAACCTACCAGAAAACTACCATACTGCAAAAAATGTGAGAATTCAGAAAAGAGATTGAGTTTAGAATTAACTCCAAAAAATTAGCTAAAACCAGTTAGAAGACATACTAGAGGGGAAGACATATACTGCAACTAGTATCAGAAGGATAAAATTTCTAGAAATAAACTTACTCCAAATGTAATAACTACATGTGAGGAAATATTTTAAACATTACTGAAAGACACAATGTGAGACCTTAATAACTAAGAGAATCAGTCTCATTATCAAATAGGAAGATTCATGATTTCAAAGATACCAATTCTTCCCTAAATGAATATGTAATTTTATTGTAATTGCCATTAAGATAAGATGGAATTTTTTAATAGTTAGGCATGATTATTCTAAAATTTCTATGGAAATGCTATAGGGAAATCCTGAATTTTAAAATAAAGAGCAATTAAAACAGTATGAGGTACTACAGCATCCAAAACACACTATGAATGGAGGAGAAAAAGATTCAGAAATGGAGGCAAAAACATTGAGGTCTCTGAACATGATAAAGCTGCCATTCTATTCCAGAACACAATGATGCTATTACTGAATACATTCATTTTAATTTTATTTTCATTTTTCAATAAATAATTCAGTATTAACAGTGTTGCCATATGAGGAAAAATGATTTCATTCTTATTCCTTCTATCCAAGCAAATATTAGAGGGAACAATTATTTAACACATCTTTTTTTTAAAAAAAAAAAGGAAGAAGAAGAAGAAGAAGAAGAAGAAGAAGAAGAAGAAGAGGAGGAGGAGGAGGAGGAGGAGGAGGAGGAGGAGGAGGAGGAGGAGGAGGAGGAGGAGGAGGAGGAGGAGGAGGAGGAAAAAGTTTTTAACTTTAAGGTGAAAAGACCTTTTAAAATATGACCAAAAGATGCAGGAGCCAAATAAGAAGAGATTAACCAATTCAAATACATGAGAAAACATGAATTTCTTCATGGCAATAAAGCAAACAGGAAAAAATATTTGCATCAACATGTCATGATCCATTAATATCAAATGAATTTCCATGAAGGTCAACATACCAATAGAAAAAAATCAGCAGACAATATGAACAGATGATTCATCATATAGTAAAAATTGGTCTTAAACATTTAAAAGATGATGGACACTTCACTCAAAATAAAAGAAATTCTAAATAAAAATCATAAGATGCAGTTGATTATCGGCTGAAACATTTAAAAGATGTTGAACATCACTAAGAATAATAGATTTTCTATATAAAACTACAAGATAAAATTCATTGTCTTGTTTGCTGCCTTATTATACTAGAAATCCAAAAGTTTTATCAATTTATAGTAAGATCAGGGTTAAACAGAGCCTCACTGTCTTCACTGATGGAAATTAATGCTACATTATGATGGTCATCTGTCGAGGTCTGCCATTTGCTCTATTGTTAAAGTCACATTGGTGACTTCATTCAGTATAATTTTCAACACTTCTAACAAGCTTCTTAAGAATTTAGCAAATCACATAACATAGCAAAATGGTTTTAATTTAACTGCATTTAAAAAAATCTTTTGAATATTTCAAATACACACATTTAAAAAGAAATGTGCATTATTATTCCACCCAACTTCCAATTAAGAGGCTCCACAGTTACTGGAGTGTGATGTATCTATCTTCCTAAATAAAAATTTCTCTAAGC
Organism: Ictidomys tridecemlineatus; assembly: GCF_052094955.1. Lineage (NCBI taxonomy): Eukaryota > Metazoa > Chordata > Mammalia > Rodentia > Sciuridae > Ictidomys > Ictidomys tridecemlineatus. The sequence goes on along the minus strand of NC_135486.1, from coordinate 41,761,210 downwards.
TTGCTTTAGCAACTCACATGTGAGCAATTCTCTGAGATGATCATATTATCTGCATAATAATGATCATTTTATTGGCCAAAGTTTTATTTTTATAATTTAAAATGCCTATGAAACTGATCTGAAGGGATAATGTGATTTTGGAAAATATCATGGCAATTATTTCTAATATGTGACAATTCTCAAAGCTCACAGTATAGAAAATAAACATTAAAATATAATGAATTTTAATAAGATAATGTTCAGGGGATGTATTAATGAAAATACAAAATTTCTTAAAGAGAGAAATGCAGCTGTGTGGTTGATCACCTAAAATTATGAAACTATCATGTGGGAAAACTTACTAAGAAACATTCCATAAATACATTTTATTATTCTATTTTTTCCTAGACTTTTTTTTTTTAAGTTTTCATTCTCTTATTTTCTACCTGTTTTCCACTGTGAAAGATCTCAAAAAATGGAAATGAGAACTCTCATGGATTTGGCCACTTCCCTCTCCCCCCTTAACTTCTAACAACAAACTTTAGTAAATAATTCTTAAGAATGTCAAAGTAAGCAATCAAAAAATTTCAAAAATTTGGGTCTGGGGATGTGGCTCAAGTGGCAGCACGCTCGCCTAGCATGCGTGAGACACTGGGTTCGATTCTCAGAACCACATAAAAATAAAATAAAGATATTGTGTCCACCTAAAACTAAAATATAAATATTAAAAATTTTTTCAAAAATTAAAAAATATCAACCTATGGATTTAACTAACATATGAACCATGAATATATGCTGTGGGTTATTATTACATCATGGTCACTGTCAGTAAAAAAATATCAGAACCAAGTGAGAGACACACACACCCAAATGAGAGAATTTCTATTATTGAATGGGGCAGGCACTTTAGACACAGAATTCTGTTGGAGTCCAGAAGAGGCAGGGATCAAAGGAGACCAAGATAACCTGCAGAGCCTAGAGCCTTCTGCAAGTGGTGATAAACCGGGAAGAAGATAAAACAAAAACAACTTTAATCTGAGTAAGAGTTATGAAGATAGAATTTTATGGAACAGGACAGAAATCAGCTTGATACCTGCAAAAGCCTTATGTTGGGGTGGTGGGGAGGGGGAGAGTAGAAAAAAAAATGAGTAGAAAGAGGAAAGGCTGTGGGAACTTTAGAAACCTTCCCAAGACCACACAGCCAGTGAGCACCCGAGCCAGGTGGCAGCCCACACAGAGCTGTCTATTACTATTTGTTCACACACCTCCACCTCAAATATATTTTCAAAAATTTGCAAAGTAGAAAAATATTATTTTCTGAACAAAGAGCAGTTTTGGTGGGTTAACTTATAGGTTCTATCATCAGGAAAACACTTTTGCAACTTTATTCCCGTGTTGTGGATTCTCTTCTCCAGTCTTCTCCAACAAGTTTCCACTGGGTGAAAACACTCCCTTTGTCACTCCCTTGCCTTTGTTGATTGCTGCTGCACTAGAGAATATGAACTCTTTCCTCCTTCCTTGTAAAGTAATTCTACCTGCCTTACAATACTAAACTTCTAGAACATTCCACATCTGCCTCAGTTCCTGTAAACCCACACTAATACCTCCTTTCTCGGAATCTCTTTAAACCACAGTTGAGCTGTTAATTATAAGCTTTCCTGTATTGTTCTCTAATTTTTATCGCATTGATTTAAAGTATTTTACTAAAAACACCATATGTATAGGAATCACGTTGTGGGTTTTCTTTCTGTGTCCTGCATAGCTCTAGCTACATTCGATCTTTATTATTCTTTTCCTTTTTCCTCAGTACAGCTTTACTCAAAAGTAACCATGGGTCAGAAATATTGAGAACAGTTTCTTCAATATCCTCTCCTGGGGGAAGAACTGAATAGAACACAAACCAGGAAGATCTTGTAAATTTCCAAAACATTTAACCTTTTGGAGATGACCTCACTAAAAACCAAGGCAGGTCAGACACAGAGCTAAAATAATGAAGATGGCATTTTTCCCCTCTAGTCTTTTTTCTGTTTGAAAAACAGAGCTCTAAAATCTGAAACATTTCAATTCACTCACTTCAGAAAAATAAGCATATTAAGATGCAATGTTTATTTGAAAGATGTATCCTATTAGCATCCAATATCTAAAATCCAAATGAGTCACAAATCTATCTTTATGTTTAATTCAAGGACTAGCACTAGCCAAAGGTCAGCTAGAAGCTGAGTGGCTGCAGACTAATATGCAAAATGGTACCATCTTTGTAAATTATTGTGCTCTGTCAAACAATAAAGTAGTATGGGGTTACTCAATTAGCAATGGATTAATTTGATAGTAGAGTAGTTATAATTCAAAATACTAGGGGAAAGAATTGACTAAACTGTTAATCACTGCCATTCTTGCAAAACAATGTGTGGTGTACTTTTCTATTTTCTCTTGGAATAACTTTTGTGTGCACATGTGTAATAGTTAAGGTGATTGAAGAGGAGGATTTTATAATGGAAACAGGTGCTTTCTTAAAATTCTTCCATTTAAGATTGACATTTAATATTTTACTATAGGGAGCTATAATTCTCTTCTTTATTCCCAGATGATAATTGGTCATCTCAGGAGATAAAGAAAAAAAATCAACAGAGAAGCATACTTCTCTACATCACCTCTCACAGCCTCGGAACAACTCCACAAATCATTCAATGTTTGTGGACCACTGCAAACAGTAGATTCTGGAGAGCCATATAATGGGAATTAAGAATGGAAGAGGATATACCTGGAATTAACCTGCTTTCAAAAAATATTTCAACCTATTTGGTTTAAAGGTCTGATTAAAGGCTGAGGATGTAGCTCAGTGGCAAGGCTCTTGCCTAGCATACATGAGGCTTTGGATTCAATCCTGAGCACTTCCCCAAATAATAATAATAATAATTAATTGGCTTTTCCTAATGATTCATGACTCAGTAATCATCCATCTAAAGATTTTTTTAAAAATCCCCTTTAATGACATGAACAGAGGAGGTGGGTTTCCTAGACAGAAAAAGGCTAAAGAAAGCAAAAGCAAGCAACAGAGGATTGGCCTTTACAAAATTCCTTTCCTTACAGGGTTAAAACAGAGAGAACATGATTATCATACTGGATCAAGCAAACTGGGCCTCTTCCAATTGCTGTGAAACCCCTGTTTTGGAAAGCTGACCAGTTTTAAAGTTTGATATGATTAGGTATGAATCTCCTCTGTTTTAGAAAACTGGACAGTTTTAAAGTTGGATGTGATAAAGTGGCCCCTAGCATGAGAGACTCCATTCTGGTTTGATCTGGTCTGTTGGAGCATAGCACAGGAGCTCAGTCCAAAACAGTGACCTCCCATACATTTTATTTAACACTGCTCAGGACACTTCATTAAACAGGCAAATCCTGAAGTCGGTAGCCCCCTGAACATGATGCTAAGAGAGCAGATGGATCAATAGAGGTCTTGGAGGAAAAAGAATGTAATACAACAAATGAAAGAGGAAGCCATTGTTTCTCTCTTCAAAGAACATATATTTTTCTTGTCTTATGTAAGACAAGAAAAATGCATAAGACAAGAAAATGCATAAAACAAAAAATGCATAAGACAAGAAAAAAATATATAAAACGTGCATTAATATATATATTATATATAAATATATAAAACATGTATTATATATAATTTATAAGACAAGAAAAATATATATATATAAAACAAAGTGCTCATGTGCTTACACAGTAAGGAATGGTCAGCTTAGGATTACACATATACGAGAATATCTACTTCATTCTATCACCTTTCACTTAAAAATCACTCTTCAGTTACTACATGTTCAAGGATGTAAGCACACTTCTTAATTCTAAACAAATCATGCTATTAATTAAATGTCAATTTTAGACATTAAAGACCTCTAAAATCAAATCATTCCACAGTGAAACCCATGAGCTAACAAATTCCTCCCATAAACACAGTTTCCAATCTATTTTAACATCTTTTAATATGAACAGCTTGGAATCATCTAGCCTAGGAGGGAGTTCTCTATTGTCAAAAGCAAAGACAAAAATAAACCAAAGAAAGCTGCAAGACATAGACTGGCCTGCAAGAAGGAAATTTAGAAGAAGACCATCCCTGAAAATCCCCAGCAAGGGGCTTCCCAACAGGATGGAATAACTGTAACTGGATTTTTTTGATCCTCCTGTCTGAAATGCATTGTAAGCTCATATGAAGTAAGGTTTCTGACACTGCACAGCAGGCAGGACTGTGGTCTCTGAGAAAAGATGGCCAGCACCGTGGACCTGCAGTGGGCCCAGAGGAGGCAGGGTCCAGGCTGCAAGGCAGGTAGGAGAACCTAAAGTTAAGGAGAGAAAGGGGCTGCAGGAAGGCCTGGGTGGTTGGAATTTACAGGACTGAGTAAAAGAGAGGAGAAGATGCAGGTAAGACAGAGAAACTGAGCCCTGGAGACCTAAGGCTGTCGACTGATTGGCAGGTGCCTACGAGGTGAGAAAGAACTATCAGGAGGGAGCAAAACAATTCCCAAAGACCACCCAGGGCCTCAATAGCTATATTCCCAACTTTTAGGCAATAGGAAAACAAAGCAGCCAAGTGGCTTGAGAATTGTTCAGGGAATTGCTGCTTCTCCTGGGAGGTGTTGGAGGACTATTTGACTGTTGAAACTATTTGTCTACATGACTTTAATTAAAAAAAGAAAAAAAAAAACACAGTTTTTAAAAACACCATAACAGCACTATTCACAATAGCTGCTGTGGTTTGGTCTTAAATGTCCCCCCAAAGCCCAAATAATATATTAGTGACAAATAAACAGCTCTATTTCTAGCTTGTGGGTCCATGGGTAGGTGGTGGAGCTTTTAAGCAGTGGGGCCTAAGTGGGAGGTCCTTCAGTTTCTGGAAGCATGCCCACAAATGGATTTGGGAACCGAAGTCTCTTCTTTCTTTTAGCTTCCTGACCATGAGGTGAGTGGTTTTCTGCACTCTATCCTACCACCATGATGTGCTATCTCACCACAGGCCCAAAAGAATCAGGTAAATCAATCATGTATTGAGGGCTGGGGATGTGGCTCAAGCGGTAGCACGCTCGCCTGGCATGCATGGGGCCCGGTGTTCGATCCTCAGCACCACATACAAAGATGTTGTGTCTGCCAAAAACTAAAAAATAAATAAATAAATATTAAAATTCTCTCTCTTTAAAAAAAAAATCATGTATTGAAACCTCTAAAGCTATGCACAACCAAACCTTTTCTCTTTATAAGTTGATTAATTAAGGTGTTTGTTACAGTGACAGAAAACTACTACAATAGCCAAAAGGTATTAAGAATGGCCCAAATATTCTTCAACAGACAAATGGTTAAACAAACTGAAATAGCCATATGATGGAATATTATTCAGCCATAAAAATAAACAAAGTCCTGATAATGCTACCATACATAAAACTTCAACATATAATAATAAGTGACACAAAAGGACACACATTTTATGAATCCATTTATATAAATTATCTAGAATAGATGCATCCATGGAGAAGAAAAAATGCAAAGTAAAGGTTGGGACTGTAGCTAAGTGGCACAGCGCTTGCCTAGCACATTTGAGGCACTGGGTTAGATCCTTAGCACCACATTAAAAAATAAAATAAAGGCATGCTATTCATCTACAACTACAAAAAAAAATTAATGCAAAGTGAGGGTTGCTGTGGGCTGAGGAAAACTAGGAATGAGGATAACCAGCTTAATAAATAAGGAGTTTTGCCAGGTGCAGTGGTCAACGCCTGTAATCTCGATGGCTCAGGAGCCTGAGGCAGGAGAATTGCAAGTTCAAAGCCAGCCTCAGCAACTTAGCAAGAACCTAAGCAATTCAGAGAGACCCAATCTCTAAGTAAAATATTTTAAAAAGGTGTGGGGATGTGACTCAGTGGTTAAGCCCCTGTGGGTTCAATTTCCCAGTGCCAAAAATAGATAAATAAATCAGGGGGGTTATTTGGAGAGATGGGAATGTTTTAGAACCAGCCAGGACTGATGGTTTTACAACATTGCGATTATACTGAATGCCACTGAGCTGTTTGATTTAAAACAGTTCATTTTGTATTATGTGAATCTCACCTCAATAAATTATTCTAAAAGCTACCAACAAAAACAACAGATGCCATATGTAATCAAGTTTTAGATGTGAATTGCCAATTAGTTGAGCTCTAATTAAGCTTTGTAGTAACCAACACAATTTATTTTCTCCAGAAAGCTTGACAGAAAGACTTCCAAAAGATTAGATTCCCCAGTAAATGACAGTCATCATTGTTGAAATACTAACATAATAAGCAAAGTTGCAAATTTGTTTGTAATTTACTGAACAAGCAAACACAGCCAAGAGAGTGGGGTTGGCTGCTGATGCTAAATCTCTGCCACATTTGGGCAGGAAAGCCTTGAAGCACCTTCAATCTTTAACAAAATACAAATTGCCTTTTGATTTAACACCACCACCACAACGAGTAGGAAATTTCTACTAATTTAACCTCAGCTGAAGAGAATTATAGCTAAGTATATAATGAATGCAAGCTACTTAGAAAAAAAAGAATTTAAATGGCCTATCCCTTGTGGTTATATTTTTTATCCCAACAGCTTATGCATTTGACTTTTCCAGCTTATAGTCATATTTTGATTCTGATGATTATATCTGGGTCTAGGTTTCACATATTGCAACAGGATTTGACACTGAAAAACCTGGAAGATATGTTGATTTGAGGTTTGGATTTCTTTTTGTTTAAAAAAAAAATCAAATGACATGAAAGTATCACAAACACATTTTTGCAATCCTACCTTTTCCTATATTGTTAACAACATCAACAAAAGAAAAATAGTAGTCTTCTTTTCCCTTGGATTTAAATATAGAGGCAAGGTAATATAGGAAAAAGCAAGTGGGGGAGTCCAAAGGACATAGATTCAGGGCTGGGGCTGTAGCTCAGTGGCAGAGCTCCTGCCTAGCATGTGTGAGGCACTGGGTTTGATCCTCAGCACCACATAAAAATAAACAAAGGCATGCTGTCCATCTACAGCTATAAAAGAAATTTTTTTTTAAAAAAAGAACATAAATTGGAACCCTGGTCCTGCCCCTTATAAAATGACCTGTGTGGCAGTGCCTGTGGCAGATGCTCAACCCACAACAGGTGTGATTATTATCATGATTCTAAAGGAAGAGAGGATTGAAAGAGAAAAGAAAGGATGAATAAGAGAAAGGAAGGAAAAGGGGGGAAATAGGCAAAGAAAAAGAGGAAGAGTGTGAATGGTAAATATCTCATTGCTGTACATGCTGAAATGGGACTCCTGAATTTTTGCCTGGTTCTTCCTCTGGTTTTCCTACTGGGCTCCTGGTTTTCTTTGCTCTTGTTTCTCTCTTGGGATGTTGGTAAGTGTCTCATCAGTTCCCATCTCCCCTTGGGTAGTACTCTATGATTATGCACAATTCACTAATGGGGTAAAAGAACAACAAAACAGTGAAGTCAATGATGTTTATGGAGACAGATTTTAACTAGATCAGAACATAATAGAAATCTAGTTGGTCAAGGCAAAAAATATATATCATTTCTCCTGAGGGATCTTTTCTCTGGGTATTAATAATCCATGATCAACAGAGAGAGTTTAGAAACATTGGAAGGTACTAGGAGATTGAAATCACAGTGTGCATTTCCACCCAGAGATAACCAATTGATGTGGGTTTTTTTTTTAATTCATTCCAGTCTGTTGTTTCTAGCCTTGTGATCTCAAGCTATAGTATGATATTGTCTCCTCATTTTTTTAAATTTTCATTTATATCATGAACATTTTCCTTGTCTTTATTTTCTCAAAAATATTGTATAGATGTACCCTCATTCATTTAACGCTAACAACACATTAATGATGCACTTTCTACCCCAACCCCTACCCCATCCTAAGTGCTTCTTCTCAGAAAAGCATCACAGTTATAAAAGAAATGGTAAATGCAAAAGGTAGCATTAGTGTTAAGACTTGTCTTGTGTGTCTTAGTTTTACAAAAAAAAAAAAAAGAAAAATTAAAAGTATATTTTAAAAATCAAGGAAGTTAGAAAACATTGAGAAATCATGCCACTCTTCCCCAAATACATTGTTACTCTTCATATGACACATGTCACTTGTATGTCAATTTCCATAGTACAACAGCCTAGGGAAGGTTCTTCCTCTCAAGTCCTTTTCCAACTTGAATTTATGACTTGCTTTGGAGTTGAGAAGGCCATGTCCTCCAGGATACAAAGAGATCATTCTGGCTGTGGATATGAGCAGGCCTTGACCTTTCCTTATCAAGGAGAAAATTTGCCAACAAAATTGACAAGGTCATGTCTCAGCGAATTTCAAGTAACTGATTTTCCCCAAAATTTAATCGCACCCACCCCAGACCTGACATGAAAATTAAAAATAAAAATAAAACTTCAATCAGATGCCAGTGAACTTCTGCTTTATTTCTTTCAAACAAGAAATATTGAGGGATATGTTTTCTTAAATCTTGAGACAATAATGAAAAAGAAAGATCGAAGTATTTCAACCTCCTAACAAAGTACTAGGCACTAACTAAATATTTGTTGATAAATAAACAAATAATTAATAAACTTTAGCACTTAATGATGTGGAGAAATCAGAAAGCAGAGATCAAGAGTTGATAGTTGTGAACTTCAGCAGTAGCGAAAGTGTTTCTTGCTACCTCTGTTCACTAGTTTTATTTTTGTGCAAGACACTATGCTTTTTTTTCTCCTTGGGAAAAAAAATTATATCTAAGCCTCATTTTTCCCATCTATAAAATAACATTATAACAGTTTGTCTTCACAGTCTTACACGCTGAATAGTTGAGATCATACTTGATCTTGTATGTTATAAACAGTGAATGGACCTCAAGGACCAACCGGTTTCAGACTATGAGAAAAAAAAGCACCAGAACACACAGAACTGTTTTGCCAGCCTGGACATGCAGAGGGTCAGCCTGCATTCTTAGAAACGTGGAGATGTTACCCAGAATGATACATAGTCCTATCTACTACATTCAAACCAATTAAAACTAACTTATGAGAAAAATAGGATCCACACAGAAAGAAAATTCATTTCATTTTCTACTACCATAGGTAAATGAAATGTGTTTAACCATGATTCCAGCCATAATTCCCCCTGAATGTGATCTGTGACAGTCCCACAGGCAACCACTGCCTCTAAACCGCAGCAGTGTCCTGTTACTGACCACAGAGGCAGAAGGGACCACCACTCACAATACCAGGCGGCTGAGGATGAGGCATCCTTTCCTGTTATTTTTATAGGCTTCTAGCTACACTTCACAGTTTCTAAAGGTCTGAGCACACAGAATTCTACTGGGGGTTGAAGTAGGAGAAAAACAATAAAGGGAAACCAACATCCATCTTTCAAGGTAAATCCGTTTCACAGCAAACTTCAGATTCCAGAAAAAGTCAGATCGATATTCTCTGGTTGAACATAGTCTTCTGTTTTAGAAGAAAGACTGCCCAGATAGCGCCAGTTCAGGGCAACCAAGAGCATGAGAAATGACAGATAAATGGGGGAGTCCTGGCTTTGGGAGATCAGATGACATGTGGGAGAGGATTCACCTTGTTTGAGTGGAAAATGGGCCTGAGTTGAAGATTCTATGATAAATCTCTTCCTAGGCTGATCTTTTAATAGCATTGACAGCTTATAACTTTGACAACTGGCACAAGGTGGCATTCATTTTTAGGGTTACTGCTTGCCCTTTCCCAATCTTCACTGCCTGGTTGAACACCTGCTGATTACTGGCAGCCAAAGCAGCAATGCCATGAGTACAGAGTAACAGAAGTTAAGCACCCTCTGGTTTCTGAGTCTGGAAAGGTAAACAACAACATCTGGAACGTGGTGCACGGCATTGATTATAAGTTCATTCAGGCAAATGAGTCGATATTCTCTGGCTTAGCAAAATGCTAACTTCTTAATGTATCTGCTTCAAATCTCTTGAGGCCCAAATTCTCCCTTCTTATTGGTCCTCTAGAGAATCATGAATGATATTAGTTTTCTAAAAAATAGAGCCATAGACTTGGCAGGCTCTGGGTCCCCAGCAACTAGCAACTCCTAGTATTTTAACTTCAAACACATTTGATAGATGTTAATTATGAAAATTTGTGTTCAGACTTTAATAGTTTTTATTAAAAGTTTAAAGAATGGACTTCAGAACGATAGCTGTGTTTTACTAATGAAATTATTACCAGCAGATAACATGATTTCAAGGACAAGGTTTTTTTTTAAGTGTGTAACAAATACCAATTATAATGTTGAAGCTTCTAAATTAATTTATTTGAAATATTTTTTGCTTCTATTCAGTTCCTTGCAACAGTGAACTTTTGTTTTTCAAAATGTAGGAGAATTAAGCCCAGAAACCCTCCTCCTCAAAAGGTTACTCAGGAGAAGCCATGTGAGCATCTGTTAAAAAAAAAATCAGTGCAGAATGATAGATGATGACCACCAAGGTCTTGTGATAGTTGATTCACGTATCATACAAGACAAGATTTTTTGAGATGGCTTACATCCAGTCAGCTGCCACCAATACTTCCCTCCCTCGACAAGCACCCTGTTCCCCATCAAGGAGTGAAGTCTTTTCCTCCCTCTCAAAGCTGGGCTAAAGTGAGACACCTGCTTGGCCAATACAACACGGAGAAATTGAGGTTCTCAAGCCAACAGGAGTAAGCTAGAGGGATTTAAAATTAGTTTAATAAAATACAGTTTATTTACTCCAGTTTTAGAAACTAGAGAGAATTGAAGCAAAAAGACCTATTCAGAAGTGACAAAATAAAACTGTGTCCTAAATAATGCCTGAATGAATGTTACAATACTTACCTGTCCTAAAGTTATCTTTTATATTCCCTTTTTATTGAACTCCTCTATCCTTACTTGGAAACTACTAATTAAAAATTAAAAGACACTGAGTTTTTAGTCAGGCACAGTGTTGCCTGCCTGTAATCCCAACAGTTCAGGAGGCTGAGGCACGAGGATCGTGAGTTCAAAATAGCCTCAACAACTTAGAGAGGCGTTTAGCAACCTGGTGAGACCCTGTCTCTAAATAAAATATAAAAAGGGCTGCAGATGTGGCTCAGTGGGTAAGCATCTCTGGGTTCAATCCCCAGTACCAAAAAAAAAAAAAGACATTGAGTTTTCAGAACTTTTTTCCCACCTTACATGTCAATTGATTATTGTAAATATTTATTGTTTTAAAAGCTCTAAAAAATTCCAACTTTATTTAAAAAACAAGAAAATCTGTCGCACAGTTAAAATAAGTGTCACACATTAGCCCACAAATACTTTTGTTTTTCTTGTTTGTCTTTCAACAGGTTGTCGTTGTGTTACCCTGAACTTGCTACCTTCTTAAGTATCTGGAATTACAGGTAAGCAACACCAAGGCCAGCTATCTTGTGTTTTTACTTTCTTGATAATCTCTTTTTATTCTTGTATTCAATTTCAAAGGTCATTTGATCATATTTTAAACACATATTAAAGAATAGATAAACCTGAGTGTGAGACGACGGGTTAGTTGAACTATGTTAGATTTGTGTTTTCCCAGTCTTTTTTATCTGCCAAAACACATTTGCAAATTAAACAGCTGTTTTAATCCATGCTGCTCAAAAGTAAATGAATCTCTAAACTTCCTTTTATAACACATTTTACTAACGCCAAAATCTTAAACTAAACCACTTGAATACTGTGTTTATTGGCTTAAGTTCTTTAGAGCTTGATGGAGGTACTATTTGTCACTACAAATTTCTTCTCTATCATGTGTGAAGCACAAGAGAATAGACATATAATTCTCTCTTTCTGAAAAATCGGTCTCAGGGTAGATCCACTTCAAAAGCTTAGAGTCCAACTTTGAAGTTCTCTTCTCTTCAAAAGCTTTGCCTTGAAGTGTGTTGTGGAAAGAAATGCACGGAGGGACGTCCTGAATATTAAGATTTATTAAGAATTACTTCCTGTTGTGAAAAATAGAAGCAAAATAATAAACGGGGTGTCATTCTGAAAGGAAACTTGAAGAGATATAGAAATCAAATTCTCCTTTACCAAAAAAAAAAAAAAAAGTTTATTTTTAAGGGTTTCAGCATGCTTTTTCTTCACGGCTTTATTCGATTAGCAACCAAAAGGTACAAGTTTTTCATCCTAAACAAGACAATATTGCAAATGGTTTAAGTATTTTTTAATCCTAATGAAATTTAAAATTGCATTAAAGAAAAGAACAGCATATAAAGCCAAGGGTAAAAAAAAGAGTAGTGCTATTTATCTTTGTCATCAAATTAGTTTAGAAATATTTAAAATATTTAGAAACAATTGAAAGTGCTACTTTATGGAATAGCACAGAGATAGTATAAAAGAATATATGCCATTTATTCTTTATTTAGGAGACACACTTAACCTGTAGTAGTTCCATAAATACAGAAGTATTTCTTTGTCCATTGATATGGCTCTAAATTATTGAGTGCCAGCCACGGTGTAAGTGCTCAGAACACATTTGCTAAAGAAATGAATGAATCACTAATAAACCAGAGAGAATACTGAGAAAGGATAGCAGAGTGATTGCATAATAGAACATTACAGTTGTTTACAAATCATGGACATCTAGACCTGGAAGAAACCTCCAGAAATTACTGAGATCTTTGCTCCTCAAAGTGTGGTTTGCAGACCAGCATCAGCTGCATCACCTGAGAGTTTGTTAGACATGCATTTTCTCAGAGCTCATCCAGATGGCTTGGATCAGAGTTTGCATTTTGGCAGGTACAATAACGTTTGCAAAAGTCCTGACTTAAATTATTCTGGCCATAGCCCTAATATGGGACATAGGCATGTCTGAACATTTATTATAGCACAGGACAGAAATGAAAGAAGCCTTTGGGAAACTGATCCCCTAATTGATACTGATAACGAGGAGTAGGCACAGGACAAAAGAAAAAGGAAGACAGGCTTGGTGACACATGCCTTTAATCCAAGTGACTTGGGAACTTGGGGCAAGAGGAACACAAGTTGAAAGCCAGCCTGGTCAATTTAGCGAGGCCCTAAGCAACTTAGCTAGACCCTGTCTCGACATAAAAAAAATAAAAAAGTCTGGGCATGTAATTCAGTTGGTAGAGTGCCCCTGAGTTCCATCCCCAGTGCAGTGAGAAAAGAGAGGGGATGGGCGGTGAGTCTCTGGTCATAGCCTAGGTGAATGTCAACAAAATATGGTTGAAGACCAAGTAGAAGTATTTCACAATAAGGAAAAATAGCAGTGGTCTCATCAAGCAGGTTTCTTATCAGTTCAATAGGAGGTAGGTACCCTCTAGTTCCTTGGAAGGTCCATATAGATAGATTACAGAGCTTCAGACACTGAGCTGAAATATTAGAGAAGGACTCTGGGGTTGGTGTGATAAAAGGAAGAAGAAAGGAAGGAGTAAAAGAAGATGGGAGGGAAACAGGTAACCAAGGGAGAAGCAAGGAGAAAGAGAGAGGAAGGATCTAAAAAAGGTATGGGGGTGAGGGGAACGGAAGTAACCTCAGGAACCAAGAGGAAAAGAGGAAAAACAGTTCTATTAAAGATCTACCATGTGACAGACACTGAGCCAGGTGCTTTGAATATAGTATCCAATTAAATCCCATACCATATTCATTATTATCTGAACACTGGAAGTGAAAAGATAAAACTGAAGCTGAGAGAACAAAAAGAACATAAACAATCACTTCACAGGAACCACATATGAGCAATAAAAATTCCAAGAGCTCAGGTTTATGATAAATCAGGGAAATACAAACCAAAACCAAATGAGATCCCATTTTCTGCATACGTGTTAATAAAAATGAAGATTACTGACAATACCAAAGATAGCAGATGCAGATCAGTAGGAACTCCTACATATTGCTTGTGGGAATATAAATTGGTAAAATTGTTGCTATGGTTTAGATGTGAGGTGTCCCCCCTCCAAAAAAAAAAAAAGAAAAACTCATATGTAAGACAGTGCAAGAATTTTCAGAGGTGAAATGATTAGATTGTGAAGTATAACCTAATTATTGGATTAATCCACTGATATAGATTAACTGGGTGGTAAATTTAGGCGAGGTTGTAGCTGAAAGAAATCAGTCATTATGAGCATGCCTTTGGGTTTACATTTTGTCCCAAGTGAGCAGAACTCTCCCTCTGCTTCCTTATTGCCATGTCCTGAGCTGATTTTCCCCTCCATACCCTTCTGCTGTAATGTTCTTCTTCACCTTGGGCCCAGAGTTATGGGGTCAGCCAACTGTGGACTGAACCTCTGAAACCATAAGCCAAAATAATTTTTCTTCCTCTACCTTGTTCTTGTCAGGTCTTTTGGTCACAGTGACATAAAATTGACTAAAACAATCACTTTGAAAAAAAATTGCATTATCTTGTAAAGTTGATGTTCATACCATTCAACCTAGCAATTCTATCCTTAGGTGTATACCTTAGCTAGAGACAATCTTACAAATGTGAACAAGATGAGATTGACAAGAATCTCCATAGCCACACTGCTCTTGACAGAAAAAAAATACTAGAAAATGTATGTTGAATAAAGAGCAGATAAATTAATTGTGGTACATTCATACAATACAATACTGTGGAGCAATGAACAGGAATGAATTGGAGCCACATTGAGCAACTTGGATTTATTTTTGCAGCATACTGAGAGTAATAAGCAAATCTTAAACACAACATATAATATAAAATCTTTGCTTTAAAGATCACAAGCAATGCTAAAAGAAATGTTCAAGCAAATATGAGTGCTAACATTCCCAACATATAACCCCACTGGTTCAAGGAGCCACAAGCCAAGATATTGTAAGCTGAGCTGTGATTTCCTGTAAGTACAGTATTATGTACTGAGTTTTCATATCACACTCAAGGAAATGACAATAATGTACAAACATGCATTTTTACAACCATGGAATATGTAAAACAACAAAATATAAAACTACGTTGGAAATGTTCCTTTTGTGGGGGTCAGTTCTGTAATCAATTTGGACAATGTGGGCTCTATCAAATCATGTCCAAGGATGTGTCTCTTTCCTGATGAATCTCCCTCTAACGAAAACATTCTTTCCTCCAAGGAACTTTGATCTGCCTTCAAAATGAAGGTCATCCTTTCTGTAATTCCCATTGCCCAAGTGATGCACATGAATGCCTCCAGCTTTTTAACAGTAAAATGATAAGAGGGTTAGGAAGGGAACAGAGGGGAGGAGAGATCAGTTTCCATAGTGACTTCTTCAGAGTGACCAGTAGTTGCAGCAGAAAAGCTGTTGAGCCTGGGGTGCTTTCTTTAGACTCATTCATAAATAAGAGTCAAAGTCAGCATAATAAATGGCATAAAAGCAGCAGTGGAGGGGGATGGCTGGGTAAAATGCAAGTTAAGAATGTCCTATGCCAGTTTGTGACATGAGGTGCACCTGTTTATCCATATCCTCGTCTCTGGATTTAAAAATTAAGAAACAAGGGCTGGGGTTGTAACTCAGTGGTAGAGCACTTACCTGGCATGTGTGAGGCACTGGGTTTGATTCTCAACACCACATATAAATAAATAAGTATACAATAAATAAATAAAATAAAGGTCAATCAAAAACTAAACAAAATTAAAGTAAGAAACAAAATGGGATAAATCCATACATAGTTATACATTCTAAAGACCTAGAAATGTTAGAAATATGACTCCAAGTTTATCAAGTGATAAAACACAGAACTTAGTTGAAGAGAAAGGAGTTTCAAATAACATCAGAGGTCAGTGATGTGGCCCTACACATAAAGCTATTGGATCTAAAAATAAAGTCTGGTGGCATGTATTAGTCTCAGTCACTTACCTCCATCGGGCTAGCCAAACAAATCAACAGAGAGCTGGAGTCAGCCTGTACCACTGGTTTTCCAAGCCTGCATTAGAGCTTTTCAACATATTTCTACCATCATGGAAGGAAAGGAAAAGTTGATCCATGTCTATGTTGACATGGGAGCTGCATGGAAGTGAAATATAGTCATCTACTTCTAGTTCTTCTGCTTTTGTTCTACAAACCTCTTCAGCTGAACAATTTATAGGGTATGAGCTTCTTGAGAGGAGAATTCTTTATAGTCTGGCATGAAGATTCAGCCACTATAACCAGTAATGATGACAATGTTACATAAATATAAATTTAGTAATATTTTTTTACTGCAGTTTGAGTTGATAGAGGTAGGAAATATTTGTGCTATGTGTTGTAAGGCAATGAGAAGCACAGCATGTCTCCCTCAGGGAGCTTATGGTGATAATATAAAAATAAAAAAGCTGTGATAATACAATATACAGGTGATAATATAAAAATACAAAAGCTGGCACATCTGGAATCAAAGAGATATTCTAAAAGGCAATATTCAAATTAAAGAAGAAATTATAAGGGAAATTATAAAATTTCCTACACCTAAATAACAATGAAAAAACTGTGTAGGACTCCACTAAAGTACTACTCAAAAGATATTTTATAGTTTAAGTAAGAAGGATGGAAAATAAGTGAGCTACATGCTCAACTTGCAAGAGCAGAAAGAGCAACAGAATGTACCTGAAAGAATAAGGAGGAAGTTTGTAGCTATACAGGCAAAAATCAATGGATTAGAAAATTAAAAAATCAAAATGTGATAAACTACAATGGATGGCGATGGAGAAGATAATGCTAAGTGAAGTTAGCCAATCCCAAAAAAACAAATGCCAAATGTTTTCTCTGATATAAGGGGGCTGACTCATAATGGGGTAAGGAGGGGGAACATGGAACAAATAGATGAATTCTAGATAGGGAAGAGGGGAGGGAGGAAAAGGAGGGGGAGAGGGAATAGCAAGGATGGTGGAATGTGATAGACATCATTATCCGAAGTACATGTAAGAAGACACGAATTGGGTGTCAACCTACTTTATATACAACAGAGATATGAAAAATTGTGGTATATATGTGTAATAAGAATTGTAATGCAAAAAACAACACAAATACATGTATAAAGACATGAATTGGTGTAAACATACTTTATACAAAGATATGAAAAAGTGTGCTCTATATGTGTAATAAGAATTGTAATACATTCCGCTGTCATGTATTTAAAAAAATAAAATCAATTAAAAAAACTACACAAATGCCAGAGTATCTCAATAGTTCTATATTCTTCTGGAATGATGGGGAAAAAAGAGTTGAATAAACTAAATACATAATAAAGGGAGAAAGTAACAAAAATACATCAGAGAGCTTAAAGGTAAAGATAATATGAACAATATCCACTAATACGTCTGGTAACCTAGAAGAAATGGATATGATTTTGGAAAAATATAACTATAACACCAGAGTTGGAATAAATAGAAACTTTGAACAGACTCAGAAGACTGTATACATGAATTCTACACAACAATTAAATTAACTGATGGCTTTTCTATTATAGTAGTTGTTCCAAAACACAGAATAAGAAAGGTAACCCACTTTCTTTCATGATGTTAAAATAATCTTGATTCCAAAATTAAAGTTCAAAAACCTGGAAAAAATATATATATGTATCTGTCTCTGTGTGTGTGTGTGTGTGTGTGTGTGTGTGTGTGTCTGTGTGTGTATGACTTTAGATTGGAGAATTATCTCACAAACAAAACTTAAAAAGCATAAATTCTAAGTCTAAATAGTGACACAGTTGAACAGTTTCTTTTCAACAAAAGTTAACCATGGACAACATTTCCCAGGAAAGAGAGGAGGAGAAAGTACTCATGACTTCCAAAACAATTTATGTAATTAATATCTAAAATATACCAAGAACTTTTTTCTATTCAATGAGAAAAAGACAAAAAAAAAGATAGGAAAAAATTAGTAAATAATGTGAAGAGGCAATTTACAGAAGGAAAATCTCAAATGAATCATAATTACCTTATTAGTTATGAAAAAAGCAAAGTAAGACAAATATTTATCCTCATCAGATTGCATAAATTTGATGTAACATAATGCAGGTGCTATAGGAAAACAGGATTTCCATGCAGTGTTGAAGGGAATAGAAACAGATGTGACTACTCCTGAAAATAATCTGATAGTCCTTGAAGAAACATATCATGCCTGAAGGTACAGTCTAGCCATCCTACTCTTGGGTACTATGCATATCCTAGAAGAATTTCCTACAGTTCTGTGTGTATCCTACAACACTTCTAAAGTTCTAGATGCTCATGCCAATATTAGCTTTGGCCAGAGTTGAGTCGGCCTTGGGACCATCACTGAGGAAGTAAAATAGGTCAAAAAATTTATAATACCATTCAGTAGTTAACAGAAACACTAAAAACATAGCAGGGTGAAAAACATTTTAAAAAGCAGATTTAGTCTGTGGCACTGTAACACAGAAATTGACAGGACAAATCTTATTTCTCAAAAAGTATATCACAGAAATATTTCAAACCTGTTTACAGTGGATACCTTGAGAGAAAAGGGAGGTAAGAAATGAATGTGGATAGAGAGTAAAGGTTTTTTTCCCAAAATGTAATAATTTTTTTAAAAAAAGAAGTCTTTCATGAACCAATCATAATACTATGAATTAGTTAGGATTAACTCTGAGCTTGAAGTTGAGAAAAAAGCCATTTGCACCTCTCCTGTGTGTCCAACAGTAGGCACTGGGGCCCTGGGACGAACAAGGCCTTGCCATCATAAAGCTTACCCTCTGATGTCAGTGGTGGACAAAGTCAAGTAAACATACATTATAATGTCGAGTTTGAGTTCTATGAAGAAAGAGGCGGGGCGGGGGGGGGAGAACAAGGAGTTAGAAATCATTGTAACTCTCATAGTCCTATAGGTCCTGTTGTGAGTACTTGGTTTACTCTCAGTCATAACTGTGCTCAGTGGTGAGCTGCAGCCATCTGGCACCTGCTCCAAGAGAACTAAATGTGAGCACTAGGAACTCAGTGAGGTCCTATCTGTAATTTGAAATCACCAGGGTGGGAGTATTTACACAATGGAAATGGGCACACTCACAAATCAGGGCTGTTTCTCTCACATGCCCACAGAACTGTTAACATCCTTAACACCATTAACAACACAAAGAGGGAGCTCTTCACATCACTCAGCCAATGAAGTGGAACCCAGGCAATCTAACCATAGATTCTAGATGTTTAAACCTTCACTATACAAAGATACATGGAACTGAAGACGGTGACAGAATCAAGGGAAAGAATGTTGTACCAGAACACTTGATATGTTTGGAGACACACACACACACACCAAAAAAAATATGTATATATATATATATATATATGAATGAAATAAGGAGCTGTGATCTCACTCTGTGATTACAATACTATAATTAATTAGCAACACTGATTTCACTAACAACCACTTCCTTCTCAGGACAAGGATCCCTACTGCAATTTGCATACCTGTTCCCTGGTTTGTGTGGCTCTGTGCCAGTGGCAGCCCTTGTGGAAGAAGCTGGCTTTATTTGCTTGACTGAGTTGGCCTTGCCTGGAGGGAGAAATGATTAACAAAAATACGTTCAGTAGGATGATGAATATTTGCACTTCTTTTGACCACACAGATGAGGCCCCTCAGAAAGAAAACCAGAAATCTGCCCTCAAGGAAATGTGTTTGTAACCAATTTGATTTTATCTAAAATAATTATAATAATGTATTCCAATCTTCACGGTGATTGCTTCCTCGAGATTTTCTAATACTCTTCATGTGATCTGAGTTCAACCATTTTCTGGTAACCAAATCAGAAGCAAAGGACATTTGTGAAATGAAAGTTCTGTGGTCTGAAAAATGATACAAATGGTGGAAAAATCAGGTCAACTCTACTTTCCCAAAGATTTATTATAACTTCTTCATCTAGAAATTTTTTATTGCCATGATAAAACATAAAATATAATTTATTGGCATAATAACTTACATACTTAAGAGTACAGTGTGATAACTTAATATATATACATATATACTTTATATACATATATATATGTATATGTACATATATAATTATAAGGACCAAAACAGAGTAATTAGCATTTCCATCTCCTTAAACACTCACCATTTCTTTGTGTGGGGAGCCTTCGGGCTCCTCTATTCTAGTTCTTCATGAAATCTATAATGAATTATTGACAACTGTAGTCACATTACTGTGCTATAGACATTAGGACTTACTCCTTCTATGTAACTGTATTTTGGCACCTTGTCCAACAGAGTGTCCCTCTTCCCCTCCCCTTCTGGCACTAACTTCTTATACATTGAGAATATCAGCATTCCCGTGTTTGGTTTTTTTCCTTGCTTTGTTTTGTTTTGTTTTGTTTTATGAATGTGCAGGAGTAAAATGTTCATAAGGTATAAAAATTAAATTGAAATCTACACACTCACAGCCCACATGCCAAAAAAAATAGTCTTAGATTCTTTATGAGATCTCAATATAGAATTGATGTTTTCAGTATTTGTTTAAATTTTCCTTTGAATGACAGTCGGTAGGCACCAAAGAGTCTTATAAGGAAAAATAAATTGGGATCTGTTAAAGTCATCTCATTTTCTTGACAAAAAGGATCCCTGAGGAAAGAACTGCGTGCCTGCAGTGATCTGTGCTTCCCCTCCCTCCCTCCTCTTTGGGATTGTTCTCCTTTGTAATAGTGTCTCTTCCACATGAGTGTGTCCACATGGTGTTGATTTTCAGCTGGTTGTTGGTGCGTGGTGTTCTTAAAAAACACAGCCCGGACACTACCTGAGACGGCTTCAGAGTCAGCCCAAGGTGTGCCCTCAACTCCTCTCCACAGGACAGTGAGATGCCTTTCTTTGGAATTTATCATTTTAAGTTAAATTTTTACTTTATTTACTATGTGCAATGGTTGGCGTCCCTGCCTTTTCCTTGGTGAACAAAGAAAACCCCTGGAAAATAACCCCCAAACTCTGCCTGGCTTTGTGTCTTTTATGTTTTCCTTCAACCAGAGTGAGCAAACACAGAGACAATTACCGCACACAGTAAAAGAAATAAATGACTGTTTTGTCCTGCTTTTCCCTTTATCTCCCAGTTGTGCGTAGTCAGTGCTCCATATTTGAGAGCATTATGTAGTCTGTGATGTACTTCTTCCTCTTAATAATACACCAAAGATATCATACTAGGCCAAAAAAAAGCAGCTCCAAGAAATTCTGATATTGAAGGCTGAATGATTTTTAAAACTTACATTGGCTCTTTGTGCCAACAACCGGAACAACTAATTCCAGAAACCCAGCTACATTTCAAACAGAAAGCATTGGCTTTGTTCCTCCCTGAAGTATGTGGGTTCATAAATTCAAACCAGTTCCCAAGTGATACAACAGGTACAGCACACAGATCTGTCTATAAGGAAAAAAAAATTTTTTTTTTCTTTTTGTAGTACTAGGGATTGAACCCAGGGCCTGGTGCACACTAAGCAAATACTCTACCCCTGAGCTATATCCCAGCTTTCTCTATAGGAAAATAAAACTCAGAGCTTTCCTGAAATGATACACTCCAAAGAAATATCACAGACCCCATGCCAGGATAGGAATAGATGTGAGTCACAGCTCCTTTTATTGTAGTTCTACATCTTTCTGTGATTTTTTTTTTCTGTGTCTCATGCTGCTTTGGCATGGAGCCAGTCTGCCTTTTATACTTGCTGCTGAGGAGCATCTGTCTCTCTGATTTCAGTCACTTGAAGTTTAGATCTGAGTAGCACCCTCAGCCATGATTTACATGGCCACACTCATCTTGTTTGGTTTGCAGTTTACAGAGGTAACTGCTCTTTCTATGGTGTGGCACTAGTTGTAGCTCCCTGTCATGCTGGGAGTGGCTGTTCCTCCTTGCCCTGGACAGATCCATGCTCTCCAGTCTCTAAGCACCTGCAAACACATCTGTGCACACAGGTGCTGCTAGAGGTGGGGTGTAATTAAAGGTTGGTAGTTGGCCAGTTATTGCACTGTTGAGAAGAATTCACTCTTTTGCTACCTATCCTGTGGGCTGTAAGGTCTCTTCCCAGCCTTGTCCCTAACACCTACCACACTGAGGGCAGTCCAGGATTTTGCCATTTAAAAATATCTTGGCGGGTGGGGAAGCTGGGGTTGTGGCTCTGTGGTAGAGAACTTGCCTAACATGTGTGAGGCCCTGGGTTCGATCCTCAGCACCACATATAAATTAACAAAGTTAAAAATCCATTGGCAACTAAAAAATATTTTTAAAAAAATATCTTGCCCGATATATTCAGCCTGTTTAAACAATTTGTATAGATTGGACCATATGACATTGTCAACACCTGACCTACAAAAGATGTCGATACAAATACTGCCCTCCAGGATAGTGAAATATACAGCTAGTCTAAGAAATATTCATTGTCAGGCTGTCAACTACTAATGTACCATTATTTTCTCCCACAATTCAATACTCAAGCACATATCGTTATTTTTATCTCATACCTACCTCATAACATGAAGACATTTCGTGAGTATTTCAGATTCTATAATTCGAAAAGAAATTTTCCCAGCCTACTACAGCTAACCCACTCATCTGTTTTTCTTTTATTATCACTAACAGTCTTGCATATTGCATTAGCAACTGTCTCAGAAAATAGGCAGGAGAAGGCAAGCATAAATAAAATTCATTTTCCTGATAGTTTATAGTTCTGGTAACTTTTTATTATGAACAAAGATTAAATGAAGTTTGGAGACTAATGCGGTGCCTATGTCCTCTTTCTTCAGAGAATATCAAATGCCAATTGCAGATATAGTGGGTGAAATAGATATCTACATTATCTTCCATAAAATTTTCCAAAACTTCTAAGGAAATTTTCATCTAGTCAGATATAATATCATGTGATTACATGAAGCCAGTAATACCAAAACACACAATAGAATCTTCTCAAACACTTCTCTGAGGAAACCAGATATGTTGTGAATTTTCAAGAGCATTGTGTCACAAAATTAATACTATATATAAAAAGCGTATAAAAGACTGAAGGTACCTTGGGAAATAGGAAAAGTAAGCCATAACCCTAAGAGGAAACTCAAAGTTAGGTAATATTTCTTTCTTTATGTGGGGCCTAGTAATTTGATGCAGTTAGTAAATTACAATGTGATTCCATTATACACTAAAAAGAACGTGTAACGCTCGCAGAGAGTATTCACCTCAGCTAGATTATTAGAAATTCTAAACCTTTGAGGGGAATTATTACCTAAGTACTTCCAGTGCTTTAATTTCATGTATTTTTGTGCATTGCACAATAGTAATAAAAATAAAATGATCTACAATTCTAGTTTTAAAATTGTCTCTAGTATCTCCATGATATCTCTTATACATTGATTATCATCTTCCTTTGGCTTATAAACATATTCAATTTTTCATTATAACTAGAGATATCATGGTTAAGACTAAAAGTTTTCAAGAATTGTGTATATTTTTAAAAATTCCTATAGACACAGATATCCCTGATTTGTCACTGATATGTCACTAAATTTTTCCTTAAAACTTCAAGCTTTGAATCTTAAAATGTCCAGCACCTTTATAATTTCATCATTTTGTTTCAAACTGAATTCATTGATATCAAGTTTCATAATACTAGTTTTCAGCCACTTGTATTTCTTTGAGGGCTTTTCCTTTGCCTGTATTAAATTTGTTTGTTTTCTTAAAAATTTCTACTTGATGAAAATTTCAAAGGAGAATAAAAAGAAAAACTGCAAAGTGGAGCAAAATATTTGCAAACCACATATCCCACAGAGGACTATGACTTAGAATATATGCATAGAAATCTCAAAACTTAACAGTAAACAATACAATTAGAACATCAGCAAAAGGCATTTCACTGAAGATGAAATAATAATAATAATAATAACAATAATCATACCAAATAAGTTCATGAAAACTATTCAACATCAATAGGCACTAGAAAAATGCATATTAAAGTCACAATGAGAGATCACTGCAAACCAATCAGAATCACTAAAATGAAAAATAGTGAGAACACCAAATGCTGGTGAGAATGCAGAGAAACTGGATCACTTGTACATTGCAGGTAGAAATCTCAGAAATTACAGTCATTCTGGAAAATAGTGTAGCAGCTTCTTCAAAAAAACTAAAATCTCCAACTATCATATGACTCCATATTGCAATCTTGGACTTTTATTCCAGAGAAATGAAGACTTGTGTTCATCCAGAGACACTATCACTTACAATAGTTCTAGTTATAGTAGCCCCAAACGGGGAGCCACCTGAACGCCCCTCAAGGAGTGAATAGTTAAGCAAACTATAACATGGAATAAAAAACTGTAAATACACACAATAGTATAAAAACCTAGATGAGACTTCAGAAAATTATGCTGTATTAAAAATAATACAGCATAAAATGTTACATACAGTATTATTACACTCTTCAATATCATTGAAATAACAAAATTATACAAATGGAAAACAAATTAGTGATTGCAAGGGACTACGGTAGTGGTAGAAAATTCGGAAGTGAGTGAGGTTATCAAAAGGTCTCCAAAGTTTCCTTTTGGTGATAGAAATGTTCTATATCTTGGCTGTATCAATGTCAATATCCCTGTTGTGATATTGCATTATAGTTTTGCAAGATATTACTATTGGGGAAAAACTGAGTAAAGGGTACACCTGATCTTCTGTCTTGTGTGTTATAACTTCAAGTGAATCGATAATTATCTCAAAATAAAAAGGTTAGTTAAATTTTTTTAAAATGAGTAATTGGTTTTCTAGTCAGTTCTGTCAGTTTTTTTTTTTCTTATAATTTCTGGTGTTGTGTCTGCATGGGAAAGCCTCTTCCTCTTCAGGATGACAAAAATACCCTCCTATATCTAATGCTTTGATAGTTTTATTTGTAACAGATGGAACCTTTCTCCATCTGGATGTTTTAAAATCTGGTAAGCCATAGTATTCCTCATTCTGGACCATTCCATGAGTCTCTTGATGAAATACTGCATGCAAATTTGTTCTTTCCACACCACACGCCTCCTCTGCATTCTCTAACAGACAGTGCTGTCGTGTCTGCATTCTCAAATGCCCCAACCTCTGGTTTTGTCAACCATGATGGATTTTTTTTGTAAGTTTTTAAAGGAAATTTCTAATAAAATACTTAATATTTTTGATGAAAGTGTTCAAAAGAAGAATATGGAGCCTTATAAGGAAGGTAGTTGCCAATACTAAAAGAAGACCAGTAAGCCTAACTTGCAAGTTAGATTTCTGTTGCACCATTGTCCTGGATAAGACCTCAGGCAGTGATGCTGGCACCCGCGACTCCACATAGCACCATGAATGTGGACTGCAGCCTGTACAAACTTAGAAGCAGCACTTTTCATCAGACATGCTGAGATCCTTTCCCTCTCTGCTAGTTTAACAAGTCAGGGGGGCTGCAGAACATGGGTGAAGGGAAGAAGGTCATAAGAAAGGAGAGGAGGGGACTGAGTGTCTGAGCTTCTCCCCAGAACCCTGATCAAGCATCTCACTATACTGAGAGATGCAAAGAAAAGCCCCCTTTCTCTACATTTCCACCTCCCAGGCTCTGGCTGTCTGAATCTTGAGTAAGAACATCAAACAGCAGCCTGAACTCCAGTGACCTAATAGAAAGAGAAGGAGCCCTACAGGAAACAGATGCCGGGCCGGGAGGTAACACAAGGGCTTGACCTGCCCGAGACCACAGGGCTCCCTGACATTTGAAACACAGCTCCTCTGACATTCTACAGCCCACAGTTTAGAAGTGCAGCCTGGGGGAATCAAAGAAAGTACAATAACCCCAGGCTTCTCTGGTCAGCAGCGAAGACATGTGATTGTCATGAGCAAAAAGTGGTCACAAATTTGGAATCCTGTTGAATGCATTAAACATCCATAAATATGGAGAGAATAATTTAGACTTTATCTTCATCATTTAGCTTCCTTGGGTAAACAAGGAAAGAGCCTCACATCAAGTATACATAGTCAAAAAGGAGAATGATCCAAAAAAAAAAAAAATGAAGCAAGAGCATGGTCTCAAAACATTTAATCATCAAGATGGATTATAGTAACAGCGAGTTGTTGGATGCAGCACCAAGACTCAGTACTCTAAGACTATTCTGAATTGAGATGTAACCTTGTAGGTGAGGTATCAGCTTTAGCCCCTCTATACACTTTAAGTGGATGAGTATACAATTTAATCAAAGGCATAAATGTAAATGGAAGAATGTCTAGCTTTCCCATCCAACTTATCATAGAACTAACTACAACTCTGCATTTCTAAAGTAATCCAAGCAAATTATTTTTCAGCAAACTAGACACTGAAAATCTTACATTAATTTTTTTGTAGATTTAAAATTTTAATATTTATCTGTGTGAGGAGAGGGATATTCCAGTAGAGTTTGGTTGGAATAACACTAGCACTTTTGATTTGCATGATGCTTTCAGTACTGTGCCTTCATGGGAGTTGCTTCACATGCTCATAAATCCAGGTACTATTGGGATTCAAACCATTCCTCCTGTTCGCAATCTGACTGATGCTAGAAATTACTTGCAATAAATATGACTTGAGATAACAAGGGAATGGAAGTATTCTTATTTAATTTTATATGTTTTTTTTCTTAGTTTTCCTTATAATGGAATTACATCCAAAAAGTACACACAAGTTACAACACTAACTGCAACACACATACACACACACACACACACACACACACACACATACACACAGTGTGTGTGTAATTTCTAAAAAGTTTAATTCTCCAGTACAAAGTCCACTGTTTTTCTATGACTTAAGCTACTGTTACTAGTAATAATAACAGGGTACCCAGAAACCCATTTATCCTACCATTTTGCGTGTTCATGATATGCCAGATATTTACCATCACATACCTAAAAGTCATGTCATCTTCACAACAGCCCTGTTAAGTAGGTACTACTGCTGTCCCCATTTTAATTATAAGGAAACTGAGCCTTTAAGAAACTCAATAAATGAAGAGGCAAGACTTGATCCTGATCCATCTGCCTCCAGAACGTGTGCTTAAGCCACTAAATTGGATTGCTATTCCAAATGGGTGCCTCCCAGTTTTGCATAATGCAGGAATAAGGAGCCACCTCTCAGCTCCAGGGTACTAGGGTTCACTTCACATTTCCTGAAACACACTATACAGTTTTCTTTGGATTGTATGGAAAGAGGACTCTTTGTTAACCAAAGATTCCCTGAAAATGCTTCATCTACTACATAGACAATGCTTCACCCACAGAATTATTAATAATAGCAGACACATTGAAACTACTTATTGTGTGCCATGCACTCTTCAAGACATTTTATATTAATTCATTCAATACTTAATAATTGATACTATTGTTGTCTCAATTTTACAGCTGAGGAAACTAAGGCACAGGGAGAATCTTTAAAACTTTCTTGAGATCACATGGCTAGAAGCAACAGCTGTTGCAACTAGCATTTATGAGCATGAGCTATGTACTAGATTCCATACTGGGCTCCTTGGAAGGCACTGTGAACCAAGTAGATACTGTCTCTGTCCTCCTAAAGCTAACCAATGGTCTGATGTGGGATGGAGAAATGAATCACACAAATATATGGACAGGCATTGCACAACACTTCAATCATTGAGGTGGTTCCATAAGATTTTAATGGACTTGAAAATTCCTATTGCTCAGTGACACCATAACCATCAACCTGACCATCATACCATCTTGTGCAGATAATGATAGAACATAAAAGATAGATAGATAGATAGATAGATAGATAGATAGATAGATAGATAGATAGATAGATAGATATAGACTGACCATATAAGCTAGATGTGTATAGCCTACCCTATGTAGGTTTGTTTAAATATATTCTATAATATTTGCACAATGACAAAAATTCCCTAATAATGCTTTTCTCAGAATGAATGTATCAATACATGACTGTATATGATGACAAACTATAATAATATATGAAGGAACAAAAAATAACAAGGACCTGCTTTAGATTGGATGAGCAAAGAAGTCCTCTGTGGAAAAATACATCCACGCAGAGATCCAAAATGGAGGTTCCAGCCACATGAAGCCTCTGAGCCAGGACGGAAGTGTGTATTTGAATAGGGAGAGTTGGAGGTCTTCCTGATAATCCCAGCTGATTTCTTTATTGCAGCATTTTAAAGTTGTAAAGGGATGACTCATTCTGTCTCTGTTTGATCTTCTCATAGTCTGACAACAAAATAACAGGACCCAAGAGCTCCCACAGGACATGAAAAAGGGTATCCAGAAACCCATTTGCCAATGCTTAGCCTACCACTAATCTCAAGAGTACGGTAGAGTTGCTTTGCAAAGATAAAGAGCAAGCATTTCTCCTGGGAAACTGTAATTATGCTCTGTATCCCCCTCCCTTCCCCTGTCTCTCCCACAAATGAGAAGAGTGTTGTTTCACCCCCACACTATGTATGAGACATAGTGGTAATGGACTGGTGTCTGGTTTGGCTGAAAAACTGTCAAGTGTGAGGCCGTGACTGGGCCATGCTGAGGAGCACCATTCTGGAAAAGTGGGTAGCATTGGGGTGATATGTGCTTCCAGGCAGGCAAGGATACAGCGGAGGCTCCCGTCAACCAGGGGCCTTGTGGGTCTTGTGGGAGCCAGGCTGGAGCCACCTTCAAAGACGCCTTGCTCAAGAGGTTTACCAGAGACAGTCTTGTGGGGTGGAAGGCCAGATGCCCAGACACAGTTTGCATCGTTAAGTGACCAGCCATATTCCACATCACAGGACTAGTCACTAGAGGTTCCCAATGGGGAGTTTCCTGGAATCCCATAAAATGTATCCCTAGGGAAAGACCTAGGTTTACATTTGCCAAGCCTCATGAACACTGAGGACAGATTATGAAATTCCAGTCTCTGTATATGGTACAATTCCTTTCTTCCTTCTTCCTGGTTCCAAAGGGGTCAGATTTCAGGGTTGTGAGCTGAGTTGGAGGAGCAGAACCAGGTGAGCATATGGATCTGACATCATCCATGTTTATTCCTCATTGTGAGATGCAATATCCAAGAGAGAGGGAAACACTTTCAATCTGAAGTTCTAAATTTTATTATGCACAAGGAACTGGGTCTTTTAAAGCACTGAAATAGTAGTATCTCTAGGCTGAGAAGCGTCCTAGGGCCTTTCTATCACTCAACTGTAACTGGAACAGGCAGAAGACCTATTCAAGAATGTGTCTATGAGCAGAAGAGAAAACTTGTAGATCTCAATGAGCAAGTTCAAAGATTCTTGGATGGATTATAAATACAATTGGTTTTAATCATTCAACAATATTTACTGATTGCCTACAGTGCACTATGTGTAATTCTAATACTTAGAATGTATCAGTGAATATAATAGCTAAACTGTAGAACCAACCTAGATGTCCTTCAATAGATGAACGGATAAAGAAACTGTGGTATATATATATACACAATGGAATATTACTCAGCATTAAAAGAAAATAAAATTATGGCATTTTCAGGTAAATGGATGGAGCTGGAGAATATCATGCTAAAGCCAAGTAAGCCAATCCCAAAAAACCAAAGGCCAAATGTTCTCTCTGGTAAGTGGATGCTAATCCATAATGGGGGTGGGGCAGGGGAGGACAAAGGAAAAATGGAGGGACTTTTATTGGGCAAAGGGGAGGGAGGGGGCATGGGGGCAGGAAAGATGGTGGGGAGTGGGGCATGTGGGGCAGGAAAGATGGTAGAATGAGATGGGTATCATTATCCTAGGTACATGTATGACTGCACATATGGTATGACACTACTTTATGTACAACCAGAAAAATGAAAAGTTGTACTGCAATTGTGTACAATGAATCAAAATGCATTCTGCTGTCAAACACACAATATTAAAATAATTAATTAATAAAGAAAGAATACATCAGTAAACAGATAAAATATCTTTCTTCCTACAACTTGCATTCTCTGGGGGTGAGGGGTATGAGAGATAGTCATATAAGTAGGTAAATTGTGTGTCCTGGCAAATGGTGATTAGTGCAATGAAAACTTGATCAGTCTAGATTCGTTAAGAACACTGAAGGAAGTGTTAGCTTATAATTTTTTTTAAAAGAGAGAGAGAGAGAATTTTTTTAATATTTATTTTTTTAGTTCTTGGTGGACACAACATCTTTGTTGGTATGTGGTGCTGAGGATCGAACCCGGGCCGCACGCATGCCAGGCGAGCGCGCTACCACTTGAGCCACATCTCCAGCCCCATTAGCTTATAATTTTAAATCAGGTTAATTTATAATTTTAAACCCTTGTGGGCCTTATTGGGGGCGCATGATATTGACAAAGGATACTGTTTCAAATCATAAGACAAGTCTTGTCACTCCTCTGTTCCAAACCCTGAAATGGTTCCTATATTCTGCCTGATGGATCCAGAAATCACAGAGGACAAGAATGGAAGCAGAGAAAACTTCTAGGAGATGATTGCAATAATCATAATGAGAGATTGTGGTGGGAAATATTATCCGTGCAGGAGGCAAGAAATAGTCCAACTCTGGAGATAGTTTGTAAAAGCCTTTCCTGACCTGGGTAGATAACATAATGTGGGGAAAAGAGAGTTAAGGTTGGCTCCAAGGATTTTTACCTAAGCATCCTGAATATTAGAATTACCAAAAACAGATATGGGCAAAACTATTGTCAGAACAGATTTGGGATTGAAGAACAATTTTGAATGGTATTTACTCTCTAAGGTCCATTAGACCATCATGTGGAGAAGCTGTGAAAATCACTGGATATATAGTTCTGGAGTTCAAAAGAGGTCTGGGCTAGTTACACATGAGAAAGTGGAGACTGAGAATTGCCTATAACTTGGAATAAGATCCCCAATACATAGAAAAGACACCTATTGTAAACAAATGTGAGTGATTGATAAGGTGAGAACCCAGATGGCAGAGAAAAAAAATTCATTTGCACAAAACTAGAACAAAGATTTCTAGCAACTCTTATTATTCAAAGAAATCATTTGTAAAGTTATATATATATACACACACATACATATATATCTTCATCCTTTGGTGATTTGTAAAGTTTTTTTCATATTAAGTTTTTTTCATATCTTCTCCTAAAGATACTATGAATATTTTTGTTTGTGTTTTGTTTTTTGAATTTCTTAAAAATAGGAAATACCCATCTATTCTTCCATACTGAGAGAAAGGGCAGGCAGCTGGGGTGAAGAATGACTAGACAATGGGGAAGAACCTCTCTACTATTAACACAGAGAATGTTCTCCCATCATATCTCTCTCTCTCTCTTTCTCTCTCTCTCTCTCTCTCTCTCTCTCTCTCTCTCTCTCTCTCTCTCTCTCTCTCTCTCTTACGTTGTCAATTCATCTTTACTCTTAATTGGCATCATCTGTCAATCTCACCATTAGATCGCTGGTCATGGGAAGGTAAGCATCCCGCCATCCTCCTAAAAAGTAACGAGAGTGTGAGATAGCCCCAGCCCACGTTCTCAGGGAAACTCCTACTCAGAGAGGAGTACGTTCATTTCTTTAAGTCAACCAGTCAAGAATATTTGTCGTCTCCTCTGTCTGTAAAGTATCACTTAGCTATCCATGATTGAAGAACTCAGAGTTCCATTCCCACCACTGTTCCTTGATGAGCCCTCTAACCACAAGAAAAGGGAAATGTAGTCTCCCTCTCTGTGGCATAGACCAAGATTACAACTAGAGGTCAGAGGAGCAAAATTAATGTCACTCTGACCCAAAGATTTGGAAAGAATGTAAAAATTCCATTATGAAAAATGAAAGGGCAAGAAAAATGGTGGTCATCATGGCTAGGTACATTGCAGGACTGATTATGTTTCCAAGAAGGACAGGGACACTGGCATGCAGCAGGTACAGACTGTCTGTTCTGTTGAACCCAAAACTGGAGTTTTCCTAAATTATTCCCCAGATTCATTTAGATTTTGTATTGGGATCCTAGTTTAGACAGCAGAGACAAACTCAACTGTTGGGTCCTTCACAGTCCTGTGGCTCTGAGACAATGAGGGAGTAGGGGTACCGAAAACAATGAAACAGACACTGAAAAACACATAGAAGTGAAAATAAACATAGCCCAGCCAAAAACAAAACAAAAAAAAAAATGTAACGTATTTCAACTCAGAGGATTTAGCCTGAATTTAGAAGACAGTGGAAGAACTGCTTCTAAATTGGCTGGGAGGGTTCTTTATTTTGCCTTATTCAAGTCCTATCTAATGATTCTAATGACTTTAAGTGTTCCTAAATTATTCCCCAGACTTGTTTAGATTTTTATATTGGAATTGTAGTTTAGACTGCAAGGCACACTGACGTATTTAGCATACAATCAACACAACTCTCAATCTGCCAGCATTTTCTGGCCCTCTGTCAATACAGTGAGTGTTGAAATTCATACTCTCACCCCTAAAGTATTTCAAGATTATACCATTCCTTCAGAATTATGAAAATCCACTTTCTGAGTTCACTGCGTTGGCTTCTTCTCCCCACCCACCCCACCCCACCCCCAACCTTCTCTTAGAGATGTGGTACTTTTTTTTTTTTTTTTTTTTTTTTTTTTTTTTTTTTTTTTTTTTAATTTTTTTAATATTTATTTTTTAGTTCTCGGCGGACACAACATCTTTGTTTGTATGTGGTGCTGAGGATCGAACCCGGGCCGCACGCATGCCAGGCGAGCGCGCTACCGCTTGAGCCACATCCTCAGCCCGAGATGTGGTACTTAATTTGTCTCACTCTCCCATCCAGGAGAACTTTCTATGATGACACATTCTACACCAGTGCCATCCAACACAGTCACGACTAGCCACACCTGGCTATTGAGCACTTGATAAAGGCTACTCTGCCTAAGGAGCTGACTTTTCCTTTTATTAGTTTAACCTGAATTTGAGCTTGAGGATGAAAAGCCACCTGTAGCAGGCTGTGGGCAGACCAGCTGAGGGACCCCTTACAAAGGAGGAGTATGCGTTTCCCAGGACTGCCTTAGCAATGTTTAAAAATCAGGATAGCTGAAAGCAGGAGAGATCTATTGCTCGACAGCTTGGGAAGCTAGAAGTTAAAATTCAAAGTGCTCACTGAGCCCTGTTGCATGGGAGAACTCTAGAGAATCCTGTTGCCTCTTGAAGCTCCTGGTGTTTCCCACGGTCCTAGGCAGGTGTTCTTGCCTTGTCGCTACATCACTCAGGTCACATGGCCCTCTTCTCCCTGTGTCTTCGTGTCATCTTTCCTCAGTATGTGTCTGTCTCTGTGTCTTTCCCTTTAGGGCCCATTCTAATAACCTAGTGACTTTCTTTTAACTTGATTGCTGCTATCAAGACACTACATCCAAACAAAGTCACATTATGAAGTACTGGAGGATAGGACTTTATTCTATTTGGGGGGAGTGATTCTAAATTCAACATATAACATTTGGCAACCTGGTTCCTTTCCCAATCTAGTCCATTAAAGGCAGCAGGACCAGGTCAAAGATCCTGTTGGGCTCCCACTTCCAGCATGGACCACAGAACTGTGAGCAGGAGATCTCGAGCCTCTGCATCCACTCACATCTAAACTTCCCAGTGTCTTCCCCTCTCATTTGGGTGCAGGTTTGGCAGTGAATCAGGAGAACACCACCTGAACGGAATCCAAGGTGTAGCTCTTCCCCATCTCTCTGGTCTGGCCTGCACTGTGCTGCCTTCCGACCTCACCACTGCTCACCATACTCTTAGAGCCTGAGATGAGAAAGCCTTGCCTTCTAGCATTCAAAAGGAAAAGTACACGTGACTTTCCCCACATTTCCCTTTGCTGAGTCAGTAGGATGCTCCTTTTTGTCAAGCAACAGCCTTCTGTTACTGGGTGTGGCATTGTACGTGGCATCTCATCCTTCAACTTGTTAACATAATGGACCAGCCAAGGGCGATGGCCACGGATCTCCCCAGATGAAGTGTGATTGCATTCGTGGTAGATCAGAGCTGGGTGAAGAGCGGGACCTGAGACTAAAAGAGAATAGAGCAGCAGGAAGAGGATTCAGATTGAATAAACAAGTCTACAATCCACAAAGAGAAAAGGATGGAGATGGAGCCACTGAGGAGTAGAGTGGTCCAAGGTAGCTCAATAAGGACTTTGAAACCCAGAACATGAGCTAAGCCCTTATGATGGAAATTTAACGTGTCCACTCAACCCAGCTAAGGGGATGCCCAAACAGCTAGTAAAACGTGATTTCTGGGTGTATTTCCAGAAGAGAGAAGCATTTGAATCAGTAGACTGAATAAACATCCCCCTTAGCAATGTGGCTGGGCATCATCCAGTCCATTAAGAACCAGGAAAGAATGAAAAGGTGGAGGAAGGTAAAATTCATCCTCTCTCCTCTTGAGCTGGGAAGCCATCTTCTCTGCCTTTGGACATCACAGATCCTGGTCCTCAGACTGTCAGCCTCAGACAGGGAATGACATTGGTTCCCATGTTCTCAGGCCCAAGGACTCGGACTGAATTACATCACCAGCTTTCCTGAGTCTCTCTTTCCTGAGTCTCTAGTTTACAGATGGATTTTCATGGGACTTCTCAGTCCCCTATAATCATGTGAGCTATTTCCCAAAATAAGAATAATAATTTCTCTGGAGAATCCTGAAGGACATAGCCATAATATAAGATGCTGAGAAAACTAGTATGGTGGCATGAGGAGAGTGATGAAAGAACACGAGAGAAACAGACATTCAATTCACCAACTCTGCCAGTGCATAGTTGAGTTTACACAGTATGATAATAAGTAGAGTCTGTTTTCTTTCCTTTTTTCCCCCAGGGGGACTAAACACAGGGTATCACATATTCTAGACAAGGGCTCTACCACTGAGCTACATCCCCAGCCCTTTTGAAATGTTATTTTGAGACAGGGTCTTACAGAGTTTCCCAGACTGGCCTAGATTATATGATCCTCCTACTCCAGCCTCTGAACAGCTGGATTACAGGCATGCACCACCATACCTGGCTGTTTTATGTCTTTCTGTACTAGCCCCTAGCACAATGCCTGGTGCATAGGAGTTGCCCAATAATAATTAAATTGATTTTTTTAAAAGTAGATGACTCTTGGAAATTAGCATGTGATATCAAGGTCAGGTTCTGATAAGCCAATTGGAAGAAGAAGATGAATAGTTTAAGAAGAAAGATATTAAGAACTAAATGATGACGTGTGAAGAACAAACATAGTCTTCAGTAATATTGAATGAATAAAGGATGAAATGGGGAAATAAATGAGGGGAGAAGTCAGAAACAACTGAGGTTTCTTACCTGAGTCACCAGTGATATAAGACTTAAGATAAAAACCTCAGTATGAAGTTTTATGTGGTAACAAATGCCCGTGACCATCCTACAGATGTGTTTTGTTTCACCCACTCAGGGTTAAAGAAGAGATTTGAAAAGAGATATTTCCAATGGACATAATAGTCCATTGCACTACAGCTAATACTGGGTACCAGTGACACATCTGCTCAAGATCACCTGTGAGGAATAGACAAGTATGAGGAGTGGACATCTATCTCTTCACACAGCCGTGTTTAACCATGCAAGAAGGGCTGATAATGTACTAGTACACACCAGGTTAGCCAAACATATTGTTAAAATATTGAAAGAGTTTAAGCCAGGCATCGTGGCCCACGCCTGTAATCCCAGCTACTTGGGAGGCTGAGGCAGGAGGATCACTGTTTCTCGTCCAACCTAAGCAATTTAGCAAGGCCCAAAGCAATTTAGGAAGACCCTGTCTCAAAATCTTAAAAAGGCCTTGGAATGTGGCTCAATGGTTAAGCACCCTGGGCTTAATCCCTATACCAAAAAAAAAAAAAAAAAAAATTAAAAATTGAAAGAATTGATATTGGTTGGTAAGCCAGCATTATTTTATGGCTTACAAATGTATCTCTGCTTCTCCAGCTGTCTCAGATGCACTCCACAAGAGTACTCCAGACCTCCTTACCATCCAGAAAACAAGGAGTTTTCCCAATGGCCTGGGAAGGGTATTGGCCCTCTTCTGACGGGGAAGTGCTGGTGCCTTATCAGTATCCCTGCATGTTTGCCACCTGTCCACTCCTCACGGGTGGCAGAGTGTGCCACCTCGGCTGGAACCTCAGATGCTTCCCATCTTCAAGCACACATGTTCATCTACAGTTCCTGACTTTCCTCTGCTGCCCTCTGCATCTCAAAACATCTGGCTTGTTGACATTATCCTTATGTGACCTTTAGAAATGTGGCTTTGTTGTAGCCCCCTTCCCGCCCAGGCCCTGAAACAACTCCTAAGCTCAAACTCTCAGCTTAATCGACCTTCTAATCCTCTGCATTGCTGACTGTCAATTTGTTTGACCATGTCCCCCCTTCTCTGGGGTTGGTCTCTCATTGCTGTCGAAGGCTAGATTTGAATCCCGAATTCTCGAGTGCTCTTTGATGACCAAAAAGTAGGTAAAATAAAGTAGGAAGAAGGTTTTATTATAGAAAGAGTTCCATTAAGTAAAAAGATAGGGTCAGTTTCCTAATAAAATTCAGATAATCAGAAGATAGGGAAGAAAATCAGAAACACTTTTCTGTGCAGCTTCCTAAGTGTTTCAGCCTCAGTTAGCAAAACATCTGAAGTTTTAGGGGTTCCATCTCAACAGTGGACTCCTGTGGTGGCCAGAATTTGGCTGCATTTCAAAATAATAAGCATTTGGTTCAGAAGGCTGTTTAAAAGAAATAAAAAGGCATAAAATCTCCATTATCCAATATGGTTGGTATTAGAATAAATTGATTATCCAAAACCTAACGTGATCACAGCTCTGCCAAGAGCCTGGCAAGCAGCAACTGTTGACATAACCCAAATTCCTAATGAGCTATTTGTAACAAGTGATGACTTAATAAACATTCACATCCATCTTTGCTCCTTGAATCAAATGGAGGAAGAAAAGAACAGGAAGAACCCTCCAAGGGAATAAAGAGAGTACCGAGTCGACTTTTTCTTCCCCTTTGTGAGCCTAAAAAAATGTGTCTACAGGCAAAGAAAATTTCAATATTGTAGTCAGACTTCGCACAGCAAAATGTAAGCCGTTCTTTCCATCCCTGAAACTCTAAGACAAACTAAGAATAAAAACACCAAATGAAAAGACTCAGTGTCATCTTGCAAAACTAAATTCTTTTTTTTTTGTTGTTGTTGTTGTAATGTGCAAAAAAAAATGTATAGAATTATGAGGACAAACATAGATTCAGGAAATCCTCCATTCTTTCTTAGTTGTACTTTATTGAATAATGAGTCCAGTACTTCGAGCTCCTGAAATTCCTAAGGCAAATTTTTAATCATTTACATTGAATAATGATAAGCACTGCAAATTTAAAGAGAAAACTTAGAACATTTTAAGACATGTATATTCGTGATTTTCTAATAGACAATAAACTTTAAAAAATTACAGCTGTTTTGAACAACAAAAGTAGCATGTTTAACTCTGTTCTATCACAATAAAGAATAAAGAAAAAAGATCTTTCCTCGTTTTTTACTAGACCGACTTTGGTAAAAACATTTAATGTTACTGGATTGACTATATAATCATTTATATGCTTCCTAAGACACTCTTCAACTTCCAAGTTACGCTCATAACATACTATAGGAAAGAAAATATTTTTGTAACTCTCTGAAAATATGATAAAACTGTCAAAGACACATGGGATTGTTTATATAATCTTGAAATATGTCATAGCACTATTTGTTCTTTAGTGGAATTAATTTTCGGCAAAATAGGTAAACTTATAAAACTTCCAAAATAAAGCCAAGGGGAAAATCTATGCATGTTTGGGTATGGTGGAAAATTTTTAAATATAACACCAAAAATGTGATCCATGGAAGCAAACATTGTTAATTTAGGCTTCACTAAAATTAAAAACTTCTGTTCTACAAAAGATACTGTTAAGAGAATAAAAAGATAAGCCACGGACTGGAATTTTTATCTTTGTAAAACACTTACCTAGTAAAGGATCTGTATCCAAAATATACAAAGAACTCTTAAAACTCAACAATAAAAAATGTTTTTAAAGAGGATGACATACATAGAGACAAAAGAGAATGTCAGAGAAAGCAAAGATAGAGATTGCAGTGGTATATCAATAGGACAAGGAACACCAATAACTGCTGGCAGTCACCAGAATCTAGGAGAGAAGCATGAGACAGATTCCCTCTCAGGGCACCCAAAAGGATCCACTGCTGCCTGACACACGTTGTTTTGTACTTCTGGCCACTTGAACTATGAGAAAAAAAAAAGTTTTTAAAATGAGCAAAAGATAGGGCTGGGGTTGTGGCTCAGCAGTAGAGCGCTCGCCTCGCACCTGCAAGACCCTAGGTTCAATCCTCAGCACCACATAAAAATAAATAAGTGAAATAAAGGTATTGTGTCCAACTACAACTAAAAAGTAAATATTTTTTTAAAATGAGCAAAAGATAACAAATAAGCATAAAAATGAAGCCCAACATCAGTTAGCATTTGGGAACTGCAATTTAAGACAAGAGACACCACCATATACCAGTTAGAATTGCTAAATTCAGAACACTAACAATACTAATGCTGACAGGATAGCCATAGAGATTCTCTTTCATTACTGGTAGGAATGCAAAATGCTACAGCTATTTTGAAAGGTGATGTGGCAGTTTGGTAGCTAAACATAATCTTACCATATGATGCAGTAATTGCTTTCCCAGATATTTATCCAATTGATTTGAAAAGCACGTCCTCATAGAAAACTATCCATGCCTGCTTTTCGAAGCCTGACTAATGGTTTACAAATCAGGAAGGAATCCGTGTCCTTCAATAGTTAAATGGATAAACCACATATTACATCCATACAATAGAGTATTATTCATCAACAAAAAGAAATGAAATTTCAAGCCATAAAAAGCAGGAGCGCGTTAAATGTATATTACTAAGTGAAAGAAGCCAGTCTTTAAAAAGTGATGTGCTGTTGATTCCAATTATATGACTGCTAGGTTTGGATGTGGTTTGTCCCCCAAACATTTCTGTGTTGAAAAAACTGGTCTTTGCTGTGACAATGTGAGAGCTGATGGGTCCTTTAAGCACTGGAGTCTAGTGGGAGGACTTTAGGTCATTGATGGCACTGGCACTCCCCTTAAAAGAGATTAAAGAATTCCCATGGAACCTGAGTTAGTTGTCCCAAGAGAAACTTGTTAAGAGTGAGCCTGACCCCCAAGTCTCTCTTCAGCATCCTATATGACAATGTGATTTCTCATTGAAATTTCTCATTTCATTCATGCTCCCACCATCGTGTTCCCATCCACCAGGAAGCCCTCACCAGAGCGCAGCCAGATATCAGTGTCATGCCCTTGAATTTTCTGTGATCTAAATTAACTTCTTCTCTTTTTAAATGTTGCTTGCCTTAGGTCTTTTATTATAGTAACAAAACCTGGGGGCTGGGGTTGTGGCTCAGTGGTAGAGCACTTGCCTTGCATGCATTGGGCACTGGGTTCTATCCTCAGCACCACATAAATAAAATTTTTTTAAAAAAAGGTATATAAAAAGTGTACAACTACTATAGGCTTCTAGAAAATGCAAAACTATAAACACAATAAAAATATTAGTGGCTCTCAGTAGTTCATGAGTAAGGAGAAGAGATACATAAGTAAAGGACCCAGGATTTTTAGGGCAATAAAACTATTCTTTATCATACTATAGTAGTGGAAACATGATACTGTGTATTTGTCAAAATCTATTGGAATTTATGATACAAAGTATTAACTTTCATGTATATAATTAATTTTTAAAAAGGTTGGGTTTGTGGCTCAGAGGTAGAGTGCTTGCCTAGCATGTGTGAGCCACTGGGTTCAATTCTCAGCACCACATAAAAATAAAATAAAGGTATTGTGACCACCAACAATTAAAAATTAAAGGTTTAAAAAAATCATTTAAGAGGTAAGGGGATTCCGGGAAGGAATACAGCCTATGACAAGAAACCCTATCTTACATACGTATAAATAATCTCAGTGAAGACATGAGGAAAAGGTGCTGACTTTGGAAATGAGTAACTATGGAAATAAGTCAGAGTCTATAAGAGTAAATTTTAAATGAACTACATATGAGAAATGTACTCTAGTTGACACAATTGTGGCCTGTGAGAATATGAGTTAATGATGTCAATACTGCTGCACTGTACTAGAATTGAACAGTTAAGTAAACAAATAATGGCTGATGGAAGTCAGGTTTCTTACTGCTGGAGTGGGAGT
Organism: Ictidomys tridecemlineatus; assembly: GCF_052094955.1. Taxonomy (NCBI): domain Eukaryota; kingdom Metazoa; phylum Chordata; class Mammalia; order Rodentia; family Sciuridae; genus Ictidomys; species Ictidomys tridecemlineatus. The sequence goes on along the minus strand of NC_135486.1, from coordinate 41,721,069 downwards.
TTATAGGCAAGTAAGGAGAGAAGCTATAATAGTGGGGGTATGTCAAACTGGCACAGGAGCCAACTGAAAGAGCTCCCAATGTCCAAAGCTGGAATCATTTAAACAACAACAACAACAAAAAAAAATGGCATTGGATTAGAATCCAAATATAAAATAAACACCCAGAATCCAGACTAATATAAATAAATGATTTGGTGAATTAATATATGGAAAGAAGTGATAAAATTCCCATTCAGAAGAATTCTAAACATTTTATTTAGATACTCTACCTTAGAGGAACAAGTTCAAAACTCCCCATTCTCTAAGTGGGGGCTGAGTCTCGTGAGCTCCTGCAAAGAGCAACCTGTGGCCAAGGTGAGGGAAGTAACTTCAAAATGAAGAAACCAACAACCACTGCCTAAGGTAGGTGGTCAATGGACATTTCTAGAGCAGTCATTAGTCATAATCAGTCCTTCATGGGAGTGATTGATGATGATTACTATCCCTTAATGAGGAAAAGACATGTGACAGGGGAGCCTAGGTAGCCATCAGGTGATGAAGAGCAACATGTACCTCTGAGCATTGAAGTGCTCAAGGGGGAAATTTTGCATTGACCTGAAAATAGCCAACTTCAACCCAGAGCATCTATCCCTAAAATCCCTCTGCACACATGCTGAGCAATGTTGAAAGGAACATTTAAATCAACTCTGCTGCTCCCATGGGGGCTACTCCTCCCCCTGGCGGGCATAACAAAGGGTCAGGTTCATCAGCATCCTGGGGCTGATGATTCTTAAGGCGTCTTTGTGTCTCCATCCTTTGATTTAGAAGTGTCTTGAGAGAGGGACTGACTTACACATTCCCATTCAAAGTCAACCCCTTTATTCCTGAAGATTCTGAGCAGTATCAATTCTCACCTCCTAGAAATAGAGATTTGGGTTTTTGTTGTTGTTTGTTTGGGGGGTTTTGGGTTTTGATTTTTGTTATGTTTATTTGTTTGTTGGTAGTAGCACCAACCCTGATGAGTAGATTATCATGGGGGTGGGGGGATGGTTTTTAGAACGTGTCCCTAATTCAGACACATTTGGTAGAAAAGTAACAAAAGGAAAAACATGCATTAAAGAATTTATTTTTATTAAACTCCAAATACATAAGACAGCCAACATGATCTTCCTCGGTCAAGGTCCAGACAAGCAAAAGAAATCCTTTCTATTATTTAAATACAGTGAACTTCATCTGAAGAACTGCTAAGTCGGTATGGAAATGAGAAGGAGAAAAGAACACAGCATACACAGAGAAGTTGCAACTGCAATAAGCAGCGACCATTTTTAAGGCCAAAGGGAAGAGGTGTAAATTATTAAAACGTAAAAGCCTGGAGCAAGGGCCTCACTGTTGCTGGTTCTCTGAGGGAGCATGAGGAGGCTGAGGCTTGTCGGGAAAGTTGTCAACGGAATCCAGATGCTGCTACTGAAATAAACTGCCACTGTCGAATAAGGAAGAGAGGCTGAAGGCAACACAGACAGGAAGTAAATAGCAAGTGGCTGGTCCCCAAAGTTTTCAGTGACCCTCCAAGCCCTAATTACTGAGAAAGCCAGGAGCCAATCACACAGGACTTCTTCCACAAAGCACGTGCAGAGTAGATGAGAAGCAGAGAGAAAAGAGCTCTTTTGATGGTATTTTATGGCAAACCATTGATGAGAGAGGGAAAGACTTAAAGCAAATAATAAATGTCTAAAAAATAAAAATAAACTTTAAAAGTTACCGGCTTAAACATTTCTCTCCAGAGATCTTAACTGAATTCCTTTAGAAAACCTATTCTTTCGAGATAATGCAGAGACAGAGTCTGTAAGACATTCTCACAAATTCTAAACTCACGAAGAATAGGTTTAGGTTCTACTGTAACTTGTAGAGTCATATGAGATAATCCAATTAAAGGAGAAAAAGATGAAGTGTACACAAACCTGCTGGGCTCCAACTTCCTGACCTTTCTGTGATTAGATCTTTGAACTGTATGCCATCTCTATTTATCTCAATGAAAGATTGAGAACCAGTTGTCCTGGATGGCAAACAAATAGTCACCAAACAAGTGGGAGGAAAATGCTCATCTGGGTAATGACAATAACTCTTTGGATAATAAGAATGGCTCTGTGGATTCCAGGACAGATTAATCACATGGGAATTTTCCATGAGATGTTCACCCAATCCATCAGTTAAAGCCACTGTGGGGAAATATTTGGTTGTTTATTAAGATGTATTGGGTCTGGTCTTTACAAAAACGAGCCCTGGAAAGTAGTTGCTCTCATTACCAGTCCCAGGCTAACGTTTACAAGTTAGTTCATTTCTATCCATCTCCCATCCTTCCTGTACCCTGGCAAAAGAAAGAAGGCAAATGTCATCCCAGCAATAATCATCAATAAATATTTATAGGCTGGACCCTGTATTTGAATGGGAAATATAAAAAATGTAAAATGCTCTATTTTCCCAAAGAGTCTTCAAATTCAGATGAAGAGGTAGGAATATATACATTATTATAGCACATGTTACATTGGGGTGATTAATATGATAACCAAATGAGAAGTCATCAAGTTCATCCCAAGACGAAGCAATCAATCAAGGAGGTAGACAGAAAAAAACTGTACAGAGAAAGTGGAGTCACACTGGGCATTGGAGAATTAAGTAGGACTTGGAAGGAAGGAGTCCAAGGAATGATGAAAATAGATTGGAAGCAGGAATAAGAATAGGTGCCTTAAGGAATAATAAACCATGTAATTTGGTTGAAGTGAATGTTGGTCCCAAGGTATAGTAAAATATAATGTTTTGAGAAATTATTATAACTACAGCAGCTTGAAAAATAAAACTCAATTAACACTAGAGTTTTCTTCTTTTTAGAAAAATCCAAAAGACCATAATTATATTATTGTTTTTCCATTTATAAAAAAAAAATCCACATTCAGACTATATTCCATTTTTTTTCATTCATCACTCAGCTATAGTGAGTTAAAGTTTTCTCCATGAAGGGCCCTGTGCTGGGGATTACCAAATCTGCAAAGAATTTTAAGATATGTTTCATTTGGAAACATTGGATATGAAATTAAGGCAATGCATGATGAATAGAAAATGAGTTACATGGTATTAATGACCATTGTGTTTTGTAGCCTGGAATGGAGGGAGTATGTCTGCTGCTTGAATAACTGTTACCAAATAAGTGTGCATTGATCTTGGACTAAATAAATCAGTATTGTGCCAGAGAGAAGGAGAAAGGAGGAAGAGAAATGCATGAGGTTGGTTGAAGGGAGAAGAACAGGCAAGATGGCAGCGCCCCATGGGATGCAGGAAGACCCAGAAGGAATCTGGGGTAGTAAGCTTAGAATAGGGTGGCATTGGTGAACAATGAAATAAGCAGATGGAGTCAGGATATTTTTTAGAGGACAGAATTAACAGTTTTGGTGATTGATTATAGTCAACATATAAAGCAGAAAGAAAAGCCAAGGATGTCTCCCAGGTTCTTGGCTTAAGACACAGAAAAGATGGAAGTGCCACTCAATTAATTGGAGGAGGATGAAGTGCCATTTATTTAATTGGGGGTGGGGTAATACGATGTCATCTCTTAATGATGGATGATGAGATTACTTATTTTTGTTTTTCTATATTTCTTGAATTTACACTGGTGAACACTCATACAATTAAAAAAAAGTAGAATTCATTATATTTAAAGTTTCAACATGTAGAATGAAAGAACTAAACAAGTTTCTGGGTCATGACTTTGTTGGAATCACGGGTAAATTATTTTACTTCCATGTTTTAAAAAAGTATTTTCTGATTTTTCTACAAGGGATGTGTGTATGGGTATATTTTATAACGAGGAAGAGCAATTTTGTGTTTTGTTGGCTTGCTTTTTTTGGTAGAGAGTCAAAACCGTATGGAGATTGACAACAAATAAGTCATCCTGGTCAGGAACAGATGAGTCATGGGTCCAGGCCAAGGGAAAAGAAAATAAAAGGGAGCAGGATGGAGACCAACAGAGAAGCGGGTCCAAATGTCACATTCAGACAGCCTTGATAGCTGAGCCACCTCCCTGTTGGTATGAGAGCCAATTCCAGAATGATTCTAGCCCTCTGGACTGCGGAGACTAAACTGAGAAGAGATTCTCAGAAAAGGAGAAATGGGGTACACGGAAAATTACCAAGCTCTAGAGGCTAACTTTTCTATGAAATTTGCCTTCCCCACTTCTGGCCTTACTTTCAGATGAATGTTTGACCTCCATGGAGTGGATCTCATGGGTGACCATTGTGGTCATGTGAAGAGTCTAGTTTTCAGCATCACTTCAAGGAATTGTAAACCTTTGTACCAGTGAGGGTTGGTTTTCGTTTTTGTATTTTTCTTACTGACCATCTCTTAGCTCTTCCTGTCCCATTGCCTTCTATAGTATTTCCATTATCGATTACTTATGAAGTGGATATGGTATCTAAGTCAACCAAAATTTTAAAAGTTTCCTGGTTTATTTACCTCAATCATTTTTATTTGAGTTTGGAAACTAGGAACCAGTTAAAGTGGTCATTTGATATAAAAAACAATAAAACAAAAGACTTTTGAAAATGTTTGCCTCTTTCACACTTCAAGTCAGCAATAAACAAAGGACAGAATTGAGAGGAAACCCTGGTAAAGCTGTCTCAATAGGTGACATGGTTAGCCCTTTTTCTCCATGGATGGATGTGTCATAAAAAGTCACCAAGAGAAGAAATGTGTCCTCGGTATCTCTTTCTACAGATAAAAATAATTTTTAGAGTTAGCTTGGGTTTATAAACAATATTTTCTAAATTTGCTTTGACTATTCGGTTGACTTAAAAGATACAGTACTTTGTTTTCCAATGACCATTTCAGAGATTCTTCATCTTGCTTTTTGATCTTCAGTCAAGTGTGACCCTCTAACACCTTGCTGTTAAATTTTTCTCCAAAACCCAGTATTTCTGTCAAGTGGTTCATAGTCTCCAAAATAATTTGACAGCACTCTTACCACTGTTATTTAAAGAGAATACTAAGCAAGAGTTTGGAAATGTCAGTATCTGTCCTCTGATTTTGCCCGGGTTTTCATAAATTGATAATGATTCCAAGTAGGTTGTCCATGTAAAGCAAAGAGGTCTGAGGGAAGAAAGAAGGAGGTATTAAAATTCTGACAGGTTCTAGCTGGGGAAATATTTTTAAATGTTAAAGCTCAAGTCGTGTAAAAGCCACTCATTGCCATGATTGAGAGCTGTGAACAGAGAAGCTCTGGAATGCAGGGGGCGGATGAGTGAGTGTGGGCTTGGGGGAAAATGAAGGAATTGTAGATGCTTGTGGTTCTGACAGTGGACTCACATATGGGTTCCTTACACACACACACACACACACACACACACACACACACACACACACCCCTTCAGCTTCATCTAGGACTATCCTGTGGTTTTGAAGGCAGAGCAGAGGGAGGCACTGTTACATGGAACTTAAGACCCGGTTCCCTTGCTGTCCATCAGTGCCATGAAAGGGAAAAAAAAAAAGGTGAAAATTACTCATATTAACAGACGCCACAAGCTCTACATATTTTTTACATTTATTTTTTAGTTGTAGGTGGATACAATACCTTTATTTTATTTTTATGTGGTGCTGAGGACCAAACCCAGAGCCTCACACATGCTAGGTAAGCACTCTTTCCTCTGTGCCACAACCAGCCCTATAGTTTTTAAAAAAACACCATTCTGGGCTCCTGGAATGTCAGTTCTGGAACATAGTAGGCTGTGTAGAGAAAATCATTTCCCTCTGGATCTCAATTTCTTCACCTTCAAAGTGATAAAGTAAACTTAGATCCTTAAACCATATTGTTATAATAAAAGTTATAGACACCCCAAAAGTCATCTAATTTTGGATCTTTGGTGACTGTAACTTAAATTATGTGATGTTTAAGGAGATTACAATTCACGGAGTAATGAGTCACTTTAAAGATTTGAATCAAGAGCTAGATGCAATGGTGATTGCCTATAATCCCAGCTACTCAGGAGGCTGAGGCAGAAGGATCATGCGTTTCAGGCCAGGCTGGACAACTTAATGACATTGTCTCAAAACAAAATTTTTATTTAAAAAGAGCTGTGGGTATAACTCCGTGGTAGAGCACTTGCCTAGTATGTGGAAGGCCCTGGATTCAATCACCAGTACCACCAAAAAAAAAAAAAAAAAAAATTATAAACTTTTTTTCGTGAATTCCTCTATGTAATTCAGTTCATTTCAAGGCTAAAATTGGGTTTCAGACAGGTTCCCCCGTACATTGGTTGTTTTCAGTGACCTCAGGAAAGGAGGGTTGTTAAGTAACTGGGTTTCACTCTATAGCCTACCAGACTCAAGAAAGTGTAGACAGAGTATATGCTGACTGACCCGTCTGAAAACAGGCTTTGCAACTGTTATCAGGAAACTTATGAGTGAAATAACAGAATCTTCCACTGAAAGATGCTTTACACACACCTGTAATCCCAGTGGCTCAGGAGGCTGAGGCAGAAGGATCAAAAGTTCAAAGCTAGTCTCAGCAATTTACTGAGTCCCTAAGCAGCTTAGCAAGACCCTGTCTCAAATTTTTAAAAAATCAAAAAAGGGCTGGGGATGCAGCTCAGTGGTTGTACCTCCAGGTTCAATCCTCAGTACCAAAAATAAGTTAAATAAAATATAATTTTAAGTTTTCTAACATGACAAGAAGTCCCAAGTTGGATCAGAAGTTTAACAAAAGTTATCAAGGACCCGGTGGCTTTCCATCTTTCTGATTTGGCAGCCTCAGTGTGTTGGAAATACCTCATTTTGGGTCTCAAAGTTGGTTATTCCAGGGTGGTCACTATAACCAATCACCATCAAAAGAGAATGGGGTGACTGAAATTGACTAATCCTAATTATTCTTCCTTCCTTGGTGATGGGTCTGTACTCAACCAGCAAATTGCTGCCCAACATCTGAATAAAAGTGAGGGTCTTGTGACAAGAAAGTAAAAGTGGCAGTTAGATAGGCAATCACCATCTCTGCCACACCAACTATGTTCTGTCTATAGACAATTAAAACATGGCTAAACTTGGTTTAAATAATCTCTCTTCATTAACTACAATCTATGCCACATTTGGGCAATCAGTGTGAGACTTCCAAATCAACAAATTCTCTTCTTAAATGAGTATATGACAAACTCAAGGCGGGGGGAGAAAATCTAATTTTGTTAGACATATTGGAACAAGATTTAGGATGCCAATTTGGGTCTCTGGCTTTCATAACACCAGATAGGTAGGTGGAATTTGCAGTAAATCTTCTCAATGAGAATTTGTTTCGAATTCTAGGAATGATGGGTATCCTCCATTTATTAGTCCTGCCATGCAAATAGGTTATATGCAAATCCAGGAACATCTGGTATGTTCACAAGGAAAGAGCCTCTGATGGTTTCATACATGCAGTCTCGAAACTCTAAAAACACGAGTTGGGTAGAGCCAAGAGGTAGTTCACTTGTCACCAAGTCTTGGCCATTTCAGGAGGAACATGGTCCCCACACTTATGGTGCTCGTTAACAAATCTGAACAATGATACTTCTCTCTTTCCCCACATGTCCAAGGCAAATCGCCACCAGGCCACTGTATAGGCATCCACATAGGCTGTACATAAACATCACAGAGGGAACAAATCATTGTGGGCCAATGCAGGACACCTTCATGACCCTCAACTGGCCTAAGTCCAGGAAGATGGCCACTAAAACAACAAACAGATGGTAACCAGGACAAATAACCCCCTCCTGTGGACTGCCCAAGGAGTCAAGGTCTAGCAGGAGGGAGTGGGCACACAGCCAGCAAACGCTGTTAGATAACACAGCTGTGATTTCAATACCAAAGGGATCTGTTCACATTTCAAACTCGGGAATATCCCAATTTCACTAGAAAGTGCATAGCTGGGAAATTTTCCCACCCCTTTGCATAAGAAGCACTAGAGAAAACAGATATAAAACTCCCTGTTCTGATAACAGGACAATCTCAACTAGAAATTTGGATGGCAAACTCCCCACTATAGCAAAAAGAGTAAATGAAGTAAAGTGCATTTTTCTTGAGTGGAGCTGTCTTGGTCCCTAACAGAAGGAAATTTTCCATTGGGTTCAGAATGGAATTCTAAAAGAAACCTGACAGGCTGGTGGTCAGCCTCTTAGCTGACAGAGAGGCATATGGTTATCTATGAAGATCTTTGGACTGGGAGGTCAAGACTACAACCCTCAGTTGTGTTTTGACACAAACTTAACCTGTTTGGGTCTTTTCTTGAATGGTAATATAGCGCTCACTTTGCAAGATGACTTAATATCAAAGAGATAAAGCATTTAAAACCATAAGGATTTGGTTTGGCAAATATGGTGGTTTTTTTTACACATTATCCTCTGATCATCATCAAGATGCCCTAGAGGAGAAAGGAATACAGTAATCTATTCAACTGCTAATCCTTGAATTAAAGGGACAGGGGCTGGTGGGAATTTTGTGGGCTGGAACTCAAGTCTGCAAGTGAGCAGAAAATGTACAAAGCTTGGGGATATGTGTGCTTCCTTGTGATTTTCTAAAACATCAATAGAACCATTTAAATTTACACACACAAACATACCAACATTATCCAGCTGCCTTTGCCTGCAGCATCAAAACCAACATAAAGCCACCACTTTTCCTTTCAGACTGGAAACAGCTGCTATCCCAGACAGGAGCCTGCATCCCCTTGTCTCTGTCCTGAGACCACTAGACACTTCCTGTCTGTTAGCACAGAAGCAGAAGAGTGGGAAACACTGGAAAAATAGTTAAAGGATAGGAAAATAAGTTTTGGACAATCTCTTTCTTAAAATGTTTTTGTAGAGAAAAGAAATGCTATGAGTGGAGGTTTTGTATAGTTTGAAACGAACCTAATTGCCATTTTGACATGTTATGAGCTAAGTTGTCTTTCTGGGCTTGAACTTAAGAACAGTTTGTTATGTTGTTTTTATAAGGAAATGTAGTCTGAGTTGCAAATAACCAATTTATATTCAAACTTCAGGTGCACAAAAACAAGTCAATTTTGTAAGCAAAATTGCAGTAATTGTTTTCTTTGGGCATTTTTAATGAGCCAAACAGACAAAAACAAAAAACAGTGTATGGTTCATTTGCATGATCAGCAATAGGATTATATGTACAAATCTAAGGTAATTAAATTTTATTTGCAAAAAAAGCATTAGCATTATTGAGATGAAAATTTTATAGGAAAACAATATGAAACTAATGCTTTATGTAAGATGAACAAGTTTATCTAACAGTTTTAAGTTGAAATATTTTTTTAAATTGTCCATGCAATTAACTGCATATATAGTATGACCAACATTTTATGAAGTGCAATATCATAAGAATAGCTAAGTACTATCCAATCAACTTAATCATCAAAAGGATTCCAAAAGGTGTGATTGCAACTTCACCAATGAGTTTAAAAAGGCACACAATGTAATTTGTTCAAAGTCGTATGGAATCCCAAGTTTTCCCACACCTTTCACTTGTAATGTCAATATTATACTAAACTTTTATAATCAAAGCCTTGCAAATATTTAGATTTTACATATTTCCAAAAGACTCTTTTTAAAAAATTTACCTTTATTTAAGTACAATACTTTACTAAGTAATAATGAAGTGACTAGTTACAATTTGGGGGGTTAAAATATATAGCTAGTCTCATGTTTTGAAAATTCAATATAAGGTAGCACAAGTTAGATGCAATCATCCTAGACTTAGAGATGTCTCCATCACACATAGACAGTAGAAAAGCTACTTATGTAACCTGAACATCTACTATCAGAATTATCCAGGAACAGCTTGCCTCTAGAGTCCCAGAATGACAAATGAAAGGGGTTGAAACTCATCTTGGCTGCTTTTGAGTAAATACTTCAACTCTTATATTGATGATCCCCACTTTGCAAGGTTGTTGGCAAAATACATTGTAATTATTAAACATGTTCTACCCAAATTCTAAGCATCACTTAATCTCAGCCTACACATTGGAGAGTTGTCTGTTTCACAAAGGTATAAGTTTTGAGCAAACCTGTGAAAACACCTTGTGAAACATAGAACTTCCCACACAGCATTCATGCGTTGGGCCATAGTTCAGGTTGAGAAGTGGCAGTAGATACACAACGCCTGGGGATTGACACAAGCCATAGGTCCCCGGGATTCTTAGCCAGTGAACTTGGCATAAAGCCTGTTCCCCAAAAGGAAGGCAGCTTATCCCAATAGAAATGGGAGACAGCAACACTCAAGTATCAGCTGGCAGGTACCAATTTCAAGCAGTATCCTCTTCAAAAAATAATTGCAACTCCCACTCAACCACAAAAGAACTATGAAAACATGTTAGTGATGAGCTCAGCTTCTATCAGTGGTGCAATAAAATCTATGCCCTGCAAGAATGGATCAGTTGGTCTTCCACTTCAATTTCTTTCATGATGTATTGCCAGAGTCCAAATCTTTGGAACAACTTTGAAGTTCTAAAATAACGATCCATTTGCTGAATCACGCTTCAGAGTAGTAAGAAGCCCTTTGCAGATTCAAGCCAGTAGGAAAGTGAAGCAGGTGTCCCCTCCCAGTTAGGGAATAAGTGCCCTGACCTCTTTCCAGGCTCAAATATCCAAAAAAAAAATTGACAGTTCAAATTAAACAAATAAATTGAAGTCCAATGAGAAAAAGTACAAATTTTAAAGGTGTGTGAGGTAGCACTTAAGGAATCAGGCTACATTTAAATGAAAGGTTTAATTCCATTCTTACTGAAGATGCCATTTCTTTGTACTCCTGAAAACTGCCAATAACACAAAGAGCCATTTCAGTTCCAGTAGAATGTTCAAGGAAAAAGTATCAATTTCAACCAAGACCCTCATTGTACAAATGATTATCAGATTCCCAGACTTCTGAACTTGGTCTATTTCACCGTGTTTTGTCAGCTAGGATCTTATTGGTGATTCAACCAGTTTATAAAGTACTTGAGAGCCGGGCTGTAACCCATACATAGATCAGCTCTCAGTACAAGACATATTACCAGCTCAAGGAAAACATAATACTGAATGACCAACCCACTGTTTATTTCTAAAATTCTGAACAATTCTCTATGATTACAAAAATGAAGATGGTAGCTAAGGCAGGTACTTCTAGGGGCAAGCTCCTTAAGGGCAAGAGTTGCTGCCCCTTTAAATGACTGCTAATTTTTCAAGCTGTATTTCAGATAAGGCCCACTAGAGAAGACAGGAATTGATAAAAATCACCTAAAGTGACACAGCCCCTCTTCTACGTGACCTAAAGCAAACTTTGCCCATTATAATGCTAAATTTTCCACCTAGGAGACCTTCCTGAAGTCTGCCATTTTTGAACATGTCATGTATAAAGAAGCATGACCTGGAACTGAGCATGCTCAGGAATGTATCTTTTTCTCTCCCGGTTGTGCTTATGTGCTTTGCACTCACCAAGGGGCAAACCTATTACTGTCAGTAACAGAAGTATTTGTGCAACAAAATCAGGAGCTCCAGCAAACTTAAGAAAAGATGAAGATGCTTTCAAGGACCCAAGAAGCTGCCCAGCAGGGTATATGGAGTGGAATCCTCCAGCCACTAGAGACAGCCAGTAAAGCTGATGGCCTGATCCCAGCAATGTTTATTCAGGGATGTGCCCTTGAGCACATGGCAACCTTGGGATGATTTATGATAAGGATTTTGTACCCGGCCACAACCCTGAGCAACTGAAGAAACAAGAGGAAAGTAGGCTATCACTTTCAGTACATGAATACTAAGTCGCTTAATATGGCTGAAGCATTATCCAACCATAGAAGTCAGTTTGCAAAGGGCAATTTTAAAATATAAAATGATGTTTTTGTCAAGGATTGACCATCAATCTGAACCAAAAGCCAAGAATAAATTATCTTTTACTAACTCATGTCCTGAAAAACTTTTTTCCCCTGATTCAAGGACATAAAGGCTTATTGAAATCTTTTTAATTTGAAATGGCTTGTAATACATGCATATTTTCAAAACACTCTCATCAATAAATGGAGCTGGAAAATGTCATACACTTGCATCCTTGCTAATGTAATTTAGCTAGCCTCATGCCTAGCACATATATCCAATGTGCTAGGCATGAGGCTGGACATATTTTCATTCAATCTTTATGACTTGCATTGTAAATCATATCTTTTCATATACCTGAATATGTTCACTGAACATACTTGTATCGTGTGCTCAAAGATCTATATCATTTTCCCAAATATTTTACTTTCATAAGAGGCTGTTGTACTTAACAAGTAATAATGGCCAACATTCATAATACCTTTATATTTAGGAATGACTCACTTTTAAAAACACGAAAGTAATTTTTTTTAATCAGAGGGAGAAAAGGCCATATTTTAATACAAAACCAGATGTGACATTGCATACCAAAGAACTATAAAGGTCTTTAAGATGAAGAAAGCACAATGACAGAAATCATGATACAGTACACCTCTAAGGAGCCTACAACAGACTAAGAAATAAACACACATACCTCCCCAGTACCCCCCACACATGTATGTACAGGCTGTATGAGCAATGATTTTTAAAACACATTGGAAGAACAGGATGAACATACCCACGTGTGCAAATGTACATGTTTTCCTTAGAAACATAGCATGGTTTTCTTTCATTTTACTAAGCTTACAGAAATTCAATCTAGAATTATTTCATGCCTAACACATGTAAAGGAAAGAGTATAAAGCAAAATTTTGCATTTTCCTGGAGTTGTTGATTGCATTTTTTTTGGGGGGGGGAGGTGGTTAAAATCTACATACAAATAGAGGTTGTTACTTGCTTGCTATTTACTTTTAACAGATTACCAAAATGCTTTATACAGCACTATTTACATTACAATAGATATATTACACCAGCAATGGTGGCCAGGGGATCAGTGCTTCCAAACTTCTCCAGTACTTACATGTGGAGATCTACAGAGGACAATATATCCAGAAGATAAGGAATGGTTTGCTCCCCACTGACAAAGTGCTCCCTGACCAAAGAAAAGTCCTTATAGGCAGTATCTTCTGGTCAGCCACAGTCATTATCAAGGAGTCCAAACCCTTGAGGCTCTTCACTGGACCTTGCAGTTCTCACTACTCCTGGGCTCAGTGCAGCACCTGGGCTTGGGCAGGACGGCCTCGAGTGGCTCTCAGGCCCTCTCTGGGGTTGACAGCTGAACTTCTCTCAGGAAGATGATTGACAGACAGAGATTTCGTGGTGGACTCTTGGAAGGCAGAGCCTGAACCGCCTTGGCTCTGTTGAGCACCTTGACCTGCAACACACACTCTGTCAGAGACTAAAATCATAATCACGTGTATATAACATGAAAATACAGCACTATGTCACCAAGCTCATAAGTTGTATACAATTTTAATATATTCTTCCTTGAGAACAGGCTTCACCTAACAGAGGAGTTAGAACATCAGACATGAACTCACAACAAGTCATCTAACTTCCCTGGACACCTCTGATGGCCAAGCTTGTTCCCAAGAAAGAATTTAAACTCTTAGAAGGCAAAGACTATCTTTCTTACTTCTGTATCTCCACTGCCAACAATATGCTCCATTACTTGGTAAATGTTTATTATATTCCTAAGTGAGAACCAAAATCTGCCTCCATTTGTCCCAACTGAACCTCTGTTGTCATTTAAAATAAGTATAATCCAAATGAGTAATACTAACCTCATAGGTAGGAGCTCTATTTACAACATTTAGAAGACCCAGGACCTATTCTTCATATAAAGATATTTTAGTTGGGCTCTTTATGTTGTTGTTTGTCTCACCACTAGATTTGAATTACAGCCGCAGGGCAGCTATCAGATGCCCTCTATAAGGCCCTGGCTTTCAAGAGAAGGAGGTATCCAAAAAAACTGAGTCAAGATTTGAGACTTACCTAGTAGTGAAAAAAAATACAGAGTCAGAAAACAAAGAGCAAGACAAATGAAGTATAGAAAAGCTTCAACTCAGTTAAAGGCAAAAGTTGAAGCAACAAGTAAGGAGATCTTTAAAAGAAAAAGAGAAAGCCAACAGGTGGTCAGCACAGATGTTGGAAAATCATGATGTGACAAACGTTCCCTGAGTGAATGACTTCCAGGGACCCCCTTCTGAAGCAAGAAGAAAAGAGAATGGAAATTATTTTCCCCTTTATATTCTTTCCATAGGAAGTATGTAACTTTAAAAGGCAGTTAAATACTTTTCATTATGGAAAACAGTGAATCTGGCCAACAATTCAAACCCTGGAAAGCTTACTTCTATCTCAGATCATGTGCAGCAATGAAGGACCAGGACTAAGTGGAAAATTACCATCCATGAAAAGCTGAAGGAAAAGAACAAGGTTTTATTGATATTATCTTAAAAGAGAGAGAGAGAGAGAGAGAGAGAGAGAGAAATATCAAAGCAAGTGTTTCCCTTGAATGCATCAAAATATAGGAATGTCAAATCTTTTCTACCTAAGAGAGAAAATGCATAAGAAATAATAAATTGAGTCAGTAAAGCTTTTTCTTAATCCCAATTAAATGCCTAAAGTGCACTCCTTGACTTCTGCTCTCCAGACCCTATTTCTCTGATACTCAATCGAAGAAGCTATATTCTGTGATTAGAGTTTAAACTAGGGATTTGAACCTCACATTGGTTAGTTAACCCTAGAATAGTCCATGAACAGATGAAGTCAAATTTACCAAGTATTTAGTCTATTAAGATATTGTATCCATATCCCAATCATCTTACCAGTGAAGGCAGCCACAGTGGGGAGAGAGTGACAATGTGCATGTCTCAGTGAAAACAAACTTCACTGGCAGAAAACTATGCAAGGTTCCCATTGAAACACAGACAGAACCACCACTATCCGTGATGGGCTTATAACATAAGGCTGGTCCTCTGGCACTGAATGCCAAGTCCACGGTCAGATTAAGTCCACGGTCAGATTAAGTCTACCATCACTGGCTTCCTTATCCCCAGCAAACTGGGAGCTCCTGGATTTATTCATCCCCAATAAAGATTGGGGATTCATACATAATCTGCATTTCATCCATTTTCCCCCTTTGAACTTATCAGATGTCACTCAATGTGAGAGAGAACTCTCTCTCTCAAAACTCAGCCAGTCACCTTAGGGGAAAGCTCATAATCCTGGGTGTCTAAGCAAGTGATTTTGAAGGAATACCTTCTTCTAGATTTTCAAAACTAAACAATAAAATATGATTAACAGATTGAAGCAAATTTACAGGGCAACTCAGAAAATACGGGATTAAATTGAAAATTACTAGGCTAAGTTTTAAAAAGGCTGAATTTAATCATGAAGCCTCCTATACACTCCTCTCAAGAGGACCCCCCACCATTCATCTCCAAAGTGCACAACATTGCTTAGCAATTCATGACTACTGGTGCCTACTGAACTGCATAGCTAATGCACAGAACACAAATCTGCAGGAAACCATGGTTACTGCTCTGGAGCAGCAGGCTCAACAATAGTGTAGAAAGCGGGCCCCCTAGTGTGCAAAGAGCTTTTTCTTAGATAATAAATCTGAACACCACATGCGAACAGCTTTTACCATCAATTCCTCATGAAAGAAGGGGGAACAGCAACACAAGCTGATTTCAAAGATGATTTCCTAAAATACCTTTATAAACATCTATTACTTTGGTCACTTCAAGACAACATTCACAGCTCCATTCATTCAACAAATATTTGCTCACTGTCAGGCTTCTCATTAGACATGAAGACACAGGTAAACCCCAGACATAATCAGCTACCTACTCACTCTGCAAATAAGACAGACATTGAGCAAGAACAAGAAAGGCAACTGCCTTAAGATAATAGAAGTACAGAGGACTAGCGAAGTGCCGTAGTATTCTGTTTCAAGGAAGGGCTAAATACTTCATTTGCTCTCCATAAGTATCAAACAGGAATGGATATTGGTTTCTACTGGGAGTAAGGGTGGCTCTTAGTCAACTCTCCAGGAAATGACAGTCTATACCAAGAACCCAAACCTGACTCCTCCTGACTCTGTGTACAGAAACAGCAGCTATTGGAATATGTAGTATTAGGAATAAAGATCTGTTAAGCAGGAGCTGGGTGTTGTGGCTCAGAGGTAGAGCACTCACCTAGCACATGCAAGGCCCTGGGTTCGATCCTCAGCAACACATAAAAATAAATAAAAATAAAGGTATTATGTCCAAGTACAACTAAAAAATAAATATTAAAAAAAGATCTGTTAAGTAAATATTCTCTATACTTCAAATACATTTTCTGGGCTGCTTATAAGCTACTTTCAGAAATACAGAGGTCTCAAACATTCTGCCCTATCCTCAACAATCACAACAGAGAAATACATAAACAGCTCTTTTCTTTGGATAGCTACTGAAATAGTGCTTTCTTCAGAAAATAAAGCCATAAACAGTAAGTAGCTGGGGGCAGATGAGTGAGAATAAAAAGTCTGAAACAAACAATAAGCAATACGCATGGCCAGAAACAAAACTTGTATTTGAATCCCTTAACAGTCATGCTTCAAACTTTCCTACAAGTCCACCGAGGTTTCACACAACAATGTCATTTCTCAGCAAACTATTTGTAAGTGGTCGGTTGGGTGGAGAATGAGATCATGCTGCAGGACACTGTAATGCTTATCCTAGGGCTTGCTCACTGCTGACTTATCTATACCGCATTAGAAAGAAAGAAGGTCAGACTTAAAAGGATGCAGAGTCCAACCCTGGCTCAGATAGCACTGCAGTTTCTGAATAGAAGATAGGAGATGGATGGATGTTCACAATAGTTTACCTTTTGTGATCTGCTGCCACCAGCTGTTGGTTTGGAGGATTCTGCAAGGTTTTCTTTGCCCGAAGTTAAGGGTGACAGGGCTAACTTCTGTGCAGCAAGGCGAGGACTGGTCCTAGTAGCCATTGTTGTTCTCCGAAGGACATATGGGCTAATCTTTCCTGTTGGGATGTCAGCAAACCCTAAGACAAAAAAAGGTGACTGTCAACACTGCTAGGTCCAATACTATATAGGCTTCAAATAACATTTATTAGGCAAAGTTTTAACAAAGATAAAGGTCCAAAACTATTTTCTCTCAGTCACAGAGACAATGTAGTAAATTTAATAGTTATTCTAGGAGTTATCAAATTGAATGAATAATTTATATGTTATCTTTTATTAGAAACATAAAAAACTGCAATGGAAAAAAGGGGGAAAATAGCATTACACAGAAAAAAAAATTCTGCTTCTTCTTTTAAGATCTGAAGAACACTAACAGGCCTCATTTAAAAATATGAATTGGAGAAAAAAAAGAGGGGAATGTAAAATGGTAACAGCAGCTTTAGGCAGCCACTCCCATGCAGGACTAGGTAGGACAGACTAGCCTTCCAGACAAGGACTTCACACTCCCTAGGGGTATCTCCTTCTAGAGAAGGAAATGACATGACCTTCATGACTAAGAGAGGAGATCAATCCCAAGGACAATAAAATCATGTCACACTCCACAAGGACCTTCAGGGCTAACTAAGCAGTGATCATTTCTAAGCCTTTACAAATAAAAATCTCCTATCAAAAAGAGATAGCTAAGGCTGAGGATGTAACTCAAGCGGTAGTGTGCTCGCCTGGTATGCACCGGGCACTGGGTTCAATCCTTAGCACCACATAAAAAATTAAAAAAATAAAGATGTTGTGTCCACTGAAAACTAAAAAGTAAATATTAAAAAATTCTCTCTCTCTCTCTCTCTCTCTAAAAAAAAAGAGAGAGAGAGATAGCTACCTATATAGTGGCTAGTTATTCAGAACAATGTTTCTCAAACCATCTATGGCAAAGAATGCATCCTGATTTTTGTGGGGGTAGGAAGAGATGAGGCAAAATGTCAATCTGCTGTGGAGTAATATTTTTGTATAATAAGACTGAATCAGGGCTGGGGATATAGCTCAGTTGGTGGAGTGCTTGCCTCAAATGCACAGAGCCCTGGGTTCAATTCCCAGAACCACCAAAAAAATAGAAAAAAGTCTATGTGCTTTGACGTTACAGCAATTATCACATTGCTATGAAAATTTCCAAACTCTTACTTTCAATTTCTGAACCTTTCTTTGTCATGAACTAGTAATGGGCAGTTTGTAGACCAGCCCCAGGTACCTGAGCCACACTTGGTTCTTTTGAAAAAAAAAAAAAAAAGTGTTGAGTGGTTTCAGGCAGGGTAGTCAACCTCACCAGGTCCTCTGTCCAGCTTGTATACTATCTGAGTTGGACCCGACTCAAGAAAAGAAAGCTTGAGGGGTCCTTGATTTGTAGATATGTCTGCAAAGAAATATCAAATTCTAAAAAGGATTTTGACAGTCATTTTTCAAATCAACCAGTTCTTTAGGTAGTATGCCATGAGTAATGAATCCTACTCATTCCCTCATGACGGAAAGGAAGATATATATCTTATCAATTCAAAAGTGGTTTCTAGAGGCCAGTTAGGATTGTTGCACAATAATCTAATACCTCTAACTTTTTTACATGTGAATTTTTCAAAACAACACATATAATTTTAGTTATTTTGTTGATGGTGTTGTTTTATTTGTTTTAATTTTGGTTCTAGAGACTGCAAAAGCTAAGCATGCACTCATCGCCCAGCTACAATTTTGTTTTAAAATTATGCGTACCTTTCTTCACAACCTCAGGGAGTCCCTCTGGCTCATATTCAGTCTCTTCTTCATCCTCAGCAGGTTGAACCCCACTTTTGCTGGTTTTTCTAATTTTTTTAGGAAACATCTCTGGGGTGGAAGGTGTTAGTCCTCCACCATTCTCCCAAATCCCACTGGACCTTTCCCTCTTGCCTGAAGCTTTATTTTGACCAGATGATGACTTCTTTTCTCTAACAGAAGAGGCTGGAGATGGTCCTGGAACTGGTGAAGTTAGCAAAGGAGAACTTCTGAGATCACGTTTAGATTGCTGTAAACTCAGACTAGCAACTTGTGTTTCTAACATCTCTTTTGCTTTCTCCAGATTTTCATGGCTTATGAGCAGGGAACAGTACTTATCCAAATATTCATCTGCCTCCTTGGTTTTTTCTTCAAGAGTTTCTTTTAGCTCTTTGAGCTCAGTCATTAATTCATCCACTTTAGCTTCCACAACATTGCCTGTCCAAAATAAAATGATATATTATAGTAATTTGATGCTGACCCAGACACATTGGGCATTAAGAAACAGCAAATAATTTTAGGCCTGTTCTTTGAATTTTTTAGAGGATTTATGGAGATTCATCTATTCATGTTCTAAGAGTTCAAACAACTTCTATTTTGGGAAGAATCTACTTATTCTAGCAGAATTTTAGCATGCTCTTATTGGAATAGCTTAAATAAAAGTCACCAAAATCTGAAACTCCTATTTCAGCCACCCTATTAAAACTTCCTTGTAAAACTAATTACATGAGTGCTTACATGAAAAATGGCTTTTTCCTCACCCATTCTTTCCAACATAAGTGAATAAACATAAGTCTCTATTGTATGGCTTTGAAAAAGTATAGGGGACCAGTGAATAGGAAAGTCCAAAAAGGCTCTGAAACCATTTAGAGGTAATATAGGGCCTGGTGGACAGGAGTTTGGGGGCACTATAAATCTCCCTGAAATTCCAACCTACTCCTACCCAGAGCACTTCCGACAGGGGAGAGTGCTGTGTGCCCTGCACGCTGCATTCTAAGCACACTTACACCATGCCCACCACCATCTGCCCACATAGGAGGCAGGCTACACTGAGGGCTAAGTAGAGAAAAGTGATAGGGAAAGTTATCATTTCTTTGCTTTTTTAGTTTTGCCAACGTACCCAAAAATACAGCTCCCTACATCTTCCCTTTAAGCAAACCATGAGGATGGGCCACAGTGAACCAGAATCAGCCAATTATAAATTAGCAATGTCAATGCAGATCAAATGCCAATCTGCCTTTGATGGAGAAAGGACTTAAGTAGGCATCAACATGAAAAGCTCTTCATAGAGGCTCATTAACAAAAGGTACTATTATTGTTTAAAAAACTATCAGGTTTTTGCATATTTTATAGAAGAGTAGATGAAATAATTCTATTTGAAAATGCAGGCCTGCTTCTGCATTCTATAATGACTTCAAGAACAAAAGTCAGAAATTGGAAAACAGATAAGTGCTCAAAATCAGCACTGAGAATAGAGCACTATAAACAGATCCTATACATGCACACCACAATGCTATTTCACCACTGGGAGACAGTCTTGTAACTGATGTGTTTAGCTAATGCCCACCTGTCTTCTGCTTCTGTGCAGCTTCAAGTTGAGAGAGCTGTTTCTGCAATGTTTTCTTTTCCTCTTCCAGCTGTTTACAGGATTTGAGCAACAATTTTATTTTGCCCTGGGCACGTTCATTTTCCTTCTTTAGCTGATTTACATATTTTAGATGGTCCATCTACAAAACAGAAGTAATTCCAATTAAAATCTGAATTTCTCTTTATAAGCATATGGGAAAACAATTACAAGACATAATAAAGAATCATATATTGTAAATTTAAGAATTGTGTGCAAAACGGAACTTCTGAAGACACACACAACAGTACCCCTCCACTCAGTTTCCTAAGTCTCCCAAAAGATAATGTTGTTCTCTCCTTTCCTTTGTTAGTCTCACAATCATCAACCACGTTTCCTAAGATAATGTTGCCTGGCTCCTTCAGGGCCATGATGGTGAGATCACTGCAAATCTCATCAGAACATAAGTCTGGTATCAGTTTTTCAAAAGCTAAAAAGAGTATGGTGCATTACAGATCTTAGAAAAAAAAAAAAGGGAAATGTGCACACTGAATTATCAGAGTGTAAAGAGTCTGCCCCAGAGTAAGTCACTTTGCTGTTATTTAGTTCTTCCAACATCACCTTCAATTCTTCAGTTAGCCTGCTCTTCTCTTCACTAAATTCTTTCTTCAGCTCTGTTGTTTTCTGTGCCATCTCGTGCATTTCCCTCTGCAGTTCAGTTTCCTTCGCAGTCATTGTGTTTACCTGAAATTTAATGTTCATTAGGTTCTGCTTTTGGTGGTCTGTTTTGATCAAATTAACTACTCTGATACAACCTATTTGTGACATTACTTTGGCCTGAGATAATGAAACCTGGCTAATCTTCCTTTCTATTCCACTAAACCAGTACCCTCAAAACCTACCGGCAAGCTTACATCTTCTTCTCAGCAAAGATTTAATAAAAGACAGGAATAAGGAAAAGAATAATAAGGATAGCTAATATTACTATGTCTCAAAATCCTTCATAAAGGTATTAATTTGAATGAAGCATCAGAGAATAATCAGTGAGGCACACCTTAGCTAATTATCAGTTCGTAAACCTCTATAAATCCCCCTGTATTGTACTCATCTGCAGAAACATGCTTATGATTAGTTAAAAAACAGTTGTATCATTAACTGCCATCTCTCACAAAGAGCACAAAAACCTGAAACATGGAAAACACAAGAGTTATGATGAATTACATTTTCCTGACAATTTCTATGATTTGTTCACTAAAATTTTAATTTGATTAAAATTACTTCCTAGATCAGTGAGTAAACATATTGGGCCACACTTATATTTCCTTTAATAATTTAAGCTTCTTAATGGCAGATCTCCCCTTTAATCATCACCTCCCAAGACAGAAGACTGCACAAAAGAAGGTAATAAAAGAAGGAGCTCATACCACAAAGCACCTCAGACAAATTCTAGGAGCCATGAATGCTCAGTGTCTTCATTTTCTCCTAAAAGTAAAAAAGGCAGGGCAAAAAGGCAAGAGACCCCTCCAATACCAACCAGTGCCTGTTACTCTGATATTAGTGGCTCTCAACTGGGTAAGGGGAGGCTGCCACTCTGATGTACTTACTGGAAGAAAGGGAACTACAACAAGAACCAGTAACTACACATAATCCAAAGCTTACCCCATGTGCAGGTGTCACATTAAAAATTTGATTCAATCCATGAAGATGTCCCTTATGAATGTGTCACAGCAGTTACTACATCAGAGTCAACTCAGCATTCCCACAGTTCAAGACCCCACAAATACATCTTTACACAGTATGGTACAACAGGACACACACCATCTAGAAGGAATTATGATTCACAAGAGGTTTCCCTCCCTTGTATTACATATTTAAATATACATATATGTAGCCACTTACCTTTTCAACAAAAGACATTTTTTCCCTTTTTGTTAGTTCAAGCTCACTCTCTAGATCCTTATAAGAGTGCTGCAGTGCTTGGAAGGTGTCCTGCAAAGTGTCATTTCTGGATTGCAGCATTTGAACTTTCTGCTCCAATTCCACTGTCACATTTCCCAGTTCTGCTTTTTGCTTCTGCCAAAGTTGCTTCTCTCCTTCCACCTGGGACAGTTTAGAGGCAAGCTGTTCTTGGTCTTGGATTTGATGTTTTAGCCTACTGACTTCTTCATCCTTCTTCTCTAGTTTCTGTTTGCCATCCTCCACTTCTTGAATAAGGCTATTCACAGAAGATTGCAAAAGAATATAATTAGTTTTGGCTTCATCAAGGCTCTGTAGCAACTGAGCCTTCTCAAGTTCAAGAGAATCTACTTGATTACTCAGATTCTGTTCTTTGGTCTTACAGGCCTCTTGGTCATTACACAATGTAGTCATTTTTTCATTTAGCTCTTTTAATTGTGATTGAAGCATCTCCACTGCAATTTCAGATTCTTCTTTCATCTGTATTTTTTCTTGCTCTTTTTCTTGCAATAGGTTTTCAAATGAGGAATTCTGTATTTCTAATTCAGATACTCGCATTTGCTCTTTTTGTAATTCTTTTGTCAGGTTTTCTTTTTCTGACCTTGTATGAACAAGATCTAATTCCAAGTCTCTCAGGTTTCGGGTCATCTCTCCAATTTCTGCTTTCAGAGTCTCTACCTCTGCTTTGGAATTGTTGGCCTCAAGAATCACGTGTTCTTGGGTTTTTTCTGACAGCTCTAGTTTTCTTTCAAGGTTCCCAGCTCTCTCTTTAAGCAAATCTGCATGATGCTTACTTTCTTTCAGTTGTTCCAAGACATGGAGCTGGTTCTTTCTATCAGCTTCTATGTGCACTTTCAGCTTTTCAATGCTGCTTCTCAGCTGACGCACTTCTTCCCCAGGTGGGTCTGAATTTTGTTCCTTGGCTCTTTGGATTTCTTGGTCATTATATAAGGCTTCTACTTCCTCATTTAGCTCTTTCAATTGTGTATGAAGCATCTCCACTTTGGTTCTAGATTCTTCTTTCATTCGTATTTTCTCTTGCTCTTTTTCTTGCAATAGATTTTCAAATGAGGAATTCTGTATTTCTAATTCAGATACTCGTGTTTGCTCTCTTTGTAACTCTTTTGTCAGATTTTCTTTTTCTGACCTTGTATGAACAAGATCTAATTCCAAGTCTCTCAGGTTTCGGGTCATCTCTCCAATTTCTGCTTTCAGAGTCTCTACCTCTGCTTTGGAATTGTTGGCCTCAAGAATCACGTGTTCTTGGGTTTTTTCTGACAGCTCTAGTTCTCTTTCAAGGTTCTCAGCTCTCTCTTTAAGCAAATCTGCATGATGCTTACTTTCTTTCAGTTGTTCCAAGACCTGGAGCTGGTTCTTTCTATCAGCTTCTATGTGTACTTTCAGCTTTTCAAAGCTGCTTCTCAGCTGACATACTTCTTCCCCCCGTGGGTCTGAATTCTGTTCCTTGGCTTTCTGGGTTTCTTGGTCATTATACAAGGCTTCTACTTCCTCATTTAGCTCTTTCAATTGTGTTTGAAGCATCTCCACTTCGATTCTAGATTCTTCTTTCATTTGTATTTTCTCTTGCTCTTTTTCTTCTAACAGATTTTTTAATGAAGAGAGCAACTCGTTTAATTCTGACACTTGCCCTTGTTTTTCTTGTAGTTGCTTTGTCAGATTTTCTTTTTCAGCCCTAACTGTGACAAGGTCTGACTTGAAAACATTCAGGCTTTCAGCCATCTCTTCCATCTGAGTTTTTTGGGTCTCCATCTCTGCTTTGAAATTCTCAGCATCGAGAATCACCAGCTCTTGGTTTTCTTCTGACATCTGCAATTCCCTCTCAAGGTTCTCCACTTTATCTTTCAGGGAATCATTCTCCCGCTGGCTTTCTCTCAGTTTCTCCATGACATGGAGCTGCTTCTTTTCATCAGCCTCAATGCGGACTCTCAGTTTCTCGATGCCTCTTCTCAGCTGATGCACCTCCTCCTGGGTTGAGCCCAGCCTCTCTGCAAACTCACCTTTCTCCATCAGTGCAACTTCCAAGGCCTTGGAGACAGCCAACTTTTTATGTTCTGACTCCTGCAGTTTGGCCTGCAGGCTTTCAGATTCCCTCATCAGGGATCCTTTCTCTTGATTCAGTTGTCCAATTTGGTTCTCCAGTTCACACTTTGCAAGAGACAGGGCCTGTGAGTCCTCTTCCAAATTCTGAAGCTGCTCCTGAAGATGAGCTTTGTCTTTCAACAGCTCACTCACATCAGAGGACAGAGTCTGAAGGAGTTCTGTTTTGTCCTTGACCTCAGCCTCTACCACCTGAATATGATGAAGACTCTCACCATGTTGAGACTCCAGCTCTTGAATTTTCTCCTTCATCTTTGCAGACATCTGATCCAGGGCCTCATTTTCTTTTGACACAGAATCTAATTCTCCCTGAAGCCGGTTTTTCTCACTTGTGACCACAGAGAGCTCCTCTTCAAGGCAGACAATAACTTTCTGCTTATTTTCTCTGTCTTTTTCTAAACGTACCTTCTCTGTTTGAACTATTTCCAAGTCAGCTTCCACAGAGAGGGCATGATGTTCAATTCTAGCTTTCTCAAATGTGAGCCTGTTCAGCTCATTTTCCACATCAAGAAATTTCTCTTTCCATTTATCATCTGCCAGGGATATGTTACCTTCAATAACTTCATGCAATGATTCATCTGTGCCCATCTCCAAATCAGAACTAAAGCCATTTGAAGCTTCCACTCTCTGGCATGACTCCTGGTTATCCTGGTTATGAGAAAAGGATTCCAACTTTTCACTTAAATCAGATTTTTCTTTCTTGAGTTCCTCAACTATTTTCTCCCATTGCATGCATGATTCAATCTTGGTCTTCAGTTGTGCTTCCTGTAAATTGAGTTTTGAGTCTAACTCTTTTATTTCATGTAGCAAACTTTCAACTTTTTTGTCCCGGTCTTCTATTGCATGAAGTAATCTCGAATTCTCGTTTGATGTCTCTTTCACTTGCAGTTGGAGATTTTGGATGTATGCCTGATTCTCTAGAAAATCCATGGGTACCAAGGTATTTGGATCAGAAAATGCCAATTCAGAAATACATCCTGAATAGCCCTGGATTTTGTCTTCTGCTGGTATCTCATAATTGGTTTTTGAGGACTTCTCCCCAGACTCTTCTCCTATAAGTCTGGCTGTATTGGTATTGGTCTCACTGATTTTCTCAATCTCTAGATTGAGGTCTTGCTGAACATCTTTATCACAAATCTGATGAATATCCTGCTTGAGTGTTTCTTCTGTAGTTTCTGAATTATGTTCTTCCTTTATGTCACAGCTATCATTTTGGTCCTGAATAGCCTGTTATTATAATAGATCACAAGAATGCATTTTATTTTTCAAGAAGCATCAAAGAGAATCAATATTACTACTTTATAGAAAATGTTATCTGGCTTCTGCTAAAAGCAGATCTTTCCAAATCACATATTTCCTATCACATCTTTCCATCTGCTTTCTCTGTCCAAATACTCAACACAACTAAACATTCAATAGGTTCCAAATATGTGCAAGGCAATGACAATGTATTCATCATGAAGATATAAGTTACTTTATCAATTAAATTTAATATATTGAAATTTTTTTCTTCCTTACTAGGAATACTCTAGCTCTACATATAAGATTTCTTTGTGGGGCTGGGGTTGTGGCTCAGCAGTAGAGCACTTGCCTAGCACGTGCAAGGGGCTGAGTTCAATCCTCAGCACCACATAAAAATAAATAAAATAAAGGTATTGTGCCCAACTATAACTAAATTTTATTTAAAGATTTCTTTGTGAATATCAATTAAGTAGCCAACAAATTCCATATAAATGTTTAGCTCCCATCCTCAGTATTTATGATACTCCTTAATAAAAGAAGGTATAATGTTTCATAACCAGATTTCCAGCCCAAGGTCTCCATGCCCAATACAGCATTTACCACGAACATTCTTAGATAAATTACATATAAGCATTTCATTTCCCTTTCATCTACAAAATAAGGAGTTGATATTTTGGCTAGTCCTCTTGACCCTCATCATGAATTCCCTCCCCACCTCATAGAAATATACAGAGAGACTCAAACTATACAGTATTATTATTTGAACTGGTCAACCAGAAAGGACCAAGTCCTTAATAACTAAACAAGTACGTATCCAATAAACAAAGACTGCCAGTCCCAGTGGCACATGCCTGGAATCCCAGCAGCTCAGGAGGCTGAGGCAAGAGTATCACAAGGCCAAAGCCAGCCTCAGCAAGGCCCTATGCAACTTATCAAGACCTTGTCTCAAAACAAAAAATAAAAAGGAATGGGGAAGTGGCTCAGAGGTTAAGCACCCCTGGGTTCCATTCCTTGTACAAAAACTAAGGAGAGAGAAATAAAGTTCTCTTTAAATGACATAATACCAAATCACAGATTTGTACCACAGCAAATTGTTAGAGAGAAATTGTTAAGCAATATGTTAAACAATCTGCTATATTTAGTTTCATGACTATAATGCTGTAACATTACAATAGTCTAAAAAGGGCATGAGTTATAAAATCCTTATCATATTGCCATTCATAAGTGTGCCTTATTAACTCTCAATGAAAACACACAGATTCTAAAGACCTTCTGAATCCATAATTTTCCCCGGCTTTAGCAACACCTTAAATAATTTCCCATATAATAAATAGTAGTAATAGTTGAAATAGTAGCACTTTAAATCTACTCATTATAGAAATGTATTCCTCAAATAAGATTTACTCATTTTTCTAAAGTTATAGTTGGTTTTAGAAAAATTTTGGAATATTTTATATTTCCTTGAACCATATATTTATACACTAACTTAGATTTCATGTCAATTTCAAGTCAACATTTGTTGAGTGACTACTGATCATGCCAACAGAAATAGCACGTAATCCAGGTACTTACTTCTACTTCAGAGTCAAGCAAAGACCGAGAACTTAGGTCCAGCCCTTGCAGCTGGAGTCGTGCTACTTCAAGCTCAAGTGACAGGTGTTCCGTCTGCTTCTTTTCTGCTGCCAACTTGGACTCCATCTCCAAAGTCACACTTGTCAGCTTCTGCTGCCACTGTTCATTTTCTGACAAATACTGCTTCCTGAGACAATCGAGCTCTTTCCTTTCAGAACTTAATAACTGCTCAAGCTCTTGAATTTCTTTATTTTTCAGAATCCCTTCACTTTCGATTTTCTCTTCCAGATTCTTGAGGGATTCCAAGTACACCTGACAGAGGGTCTCAAGTTCTTCCACACTCTTCATGGGGGCAGTTGGGATTTCTTTCTTTGCCAGATTTTCCTCCAGACGGCTACAAGATACTTCATCTATGTTAGACAAGTTTGCTGAAATACTTCCTTCTAAACTACTCAAGAGAGAAAGGTCTCCAGTCTGTTCTAAAACATCTTTGTAAAAAGAGGATTCTCCAAAACTTGTCAGGCTAGGGCTGTCTGTCACACAAGAGAAGGACAGTGACAGATTACGCCCCTCCTCAGGTTCTGGCTTCAAGTCCTTTACCAATTCACCTTGCAAGTTTCTCAGATTCACTGACAAAGCCGAATTTTCAGCCTTCAATGTATCAACATAGGACCGTAGCTCTGACATTTTAGAGCTCATCTGACAGTGCTGATCATGTAAAATTTTGTGTTCACTTTGTAAAGATGAGAATTTCTCCTGTAATTCTGCAAAATGCATTTGAACTTCTTTATTTGACAAGGTCAAGCGCTCATAGGAATTACTGTCATCCAAAGGATTCAAGGACACTGACATCTGCTCGTTTTGTTGCTCACCATATTCACCATCTGACATTTCTTTCACTAACTCATCTTGAAGAAGACCATTTTCATCATTTAATATTTTAACTTCACTTACTAGTTTCTCTACCTCTTCTGCCATTTTACTCGTTGTTGTGATACACTCTGATCTTGAATCATTCAGCTCAGATACCAGTTCCAGCTTTTCAGCCCGCAGTGCCTCACACATTTTCTCTAGCTCATTCAGCTTGTTCACTGCTGTCTGCAGAGAGCAATGAAGCTGTGCATTGTCATTCTGACTGGTTGACAATTCATGAAGCACCGAAAGGTACCTTTCTTCTGTATCTATTTCATAGTCTTTAAGGCCACTAATTTCCTGTGGCTGATCATCTTGCAAATTTCCAGTTCCTAATTTTCCTCTAATTGTCTGTAATTCCTGCTGCAAGCACTCTTTCTCCTTCTCACTTTGTTGAAGTTTCAATTCCATATTTTTCACCAAAGCTTCTAATTGTATAAACTGTGTAGTACAACTGCCTGGAGCAATGTCTTTAACTTTAAGATCCATGTGATGCTGAAAATCACATTTACTTATCTCATTCTCCGTTTCTTTCACAGAGTCCCTAATTGTTTCCAAATCTGGATGCTGCTGTTCCAGTTCAGTCTTTGTCAGCTTCATCAGTTGCTCATTCTCTTGTAATAAGTCATTGACTTCCTTTTGCAGCTTATTTTGTTCTTCCTTTAGAGTCATGATTTCTTGCTTTAAACCATTAGCCTCATTCTGAGAATTGTTTTGGATGTCTATAATCTCAGATCTCAGAGTTTGTTGTACTATCCCCAACTCTAGCATTAGTTTCTGGTTTCTTTCTTCAGCAAAAGCTAATTTTGTTAAGAATTCTTGATGTTCCTTTGCAAATGCTTCCTTTAACTGTTCCAGTTCAGTTTTTCTGTTTTCACAAATGCCAGTGCATTCCTTTAGTAAGCATTCTAATTCAGAGTTCTTTTCTTGCACTGCTTTGTATTTTTCATGAAGATCCCCCAATGCACTTCCGGTTTCTTCACATCTCTGTTGTAAAAGAAGTCTTTCTTGCTTATACTGATCAGATAACTCTGAAATGCTTTTCTCTCGTTCTTCTATACAGCTGGAAAAATTCTCATTTTTTTGGATTAAGTTCATTTTCTCTTGACTTAAGGTTTCATTAATTTCTTTGAGTGCCCCATTCTCTTGGGTCAATTCTTCAATTTCTTTTTTGCTTAGAGAAATGATGGAACTCATTTCCTTTTTCTCTGAGCTCAGGGTTTCAGATAAAAGTTGTAGCTCCTTTAGAGAGACTTCAAGTAGATGGTTGCTCTTTTTTAATTCTTGAATCTCTGCTTGCTCAGCTTCTAGTTGTTCTTTCAAAAGTTGCAACTCCTTTTCCTTGTTCTCCAGGGCAACTAAAGTTTCATTAACCACATTCTGATGAACAACAGTGTCTTCCTGTAACTTACTAATGCGATGACTCGTTTCAGCCACAAAGCTTTGATGCATCTGTTCTGCTTTCATGAGATTTTCTTCTATTTCTCCTTTGACTTGCACCAACTCTTCACACTGCTTCTGGAGATCTGAATTCATCTGCTTTTGAGACTCTAAGGAAAATTCAAGTGAAACAACTCTGTTTTGTAAGAGAGCTGAATGCTTTGGACTTTGGTCTGCACCTAAGTAGCATTTGCTTATTTCGGAAAGCATGGTTCCTTGTTCCCCTGTTAGATTTGCAAAGGAATTATTCACTGTAGGCTGCTGTTCAAAAACCAAACAACTTCTGTGATGATTCTCATTCGACACCAGATTAGAATCCTTGGATCTGAGGAGTTCCCTGAGGTTCTCATATTCAGCATGCAAGTTTTGGTAATGCTGGTCTTTGTCCATTATTTCACTTGACAGTAACTGAAGCTTGTGTTCGAGATCTCCAACTTGCCCAGTTAGCTCTGAAGTTTTCAGACACATATTTTCTATTTCTTTCTTATGCTTCTGATCAGAGTTCTCAGCTTTCTGCTGTAGTTCTACATAAGCTTTTTTCTGTGTCTCTATCTCCATGGTCTTGCTCTCTATCACATTGTGAAGGTTTCTGATCTCAACATTTAGGTTTTCTCGTTCCATCTCCAGGGTCTTTTCTCTCTCATTGTATTCGTGACTTTTTATTTGCTGAGTCTTAAGGCAGGTTTCCAAGTGATTGATTTTACTCTGCAAACTTTCCTTTTCTGATTCCAACTGATTTAATAGTTTTTCATTTTCATTTTTCCAATGAGAAAACTGAGTTTTCTCTTCTTTCAATTCTTCATACTCTTTCTTTTTTAACTCCAAAGCACTCAATAAAGCTTTGGATTCTTTTTCTATCTTGCTTAATTTATCATTCAGTTGTTCAATGTGATGTTCCCTCTTCTTCAAAAGGTCTTGAGAACAGTCCCGTTGTTTTTCCAGATCGGCCAAGGCAAGCTTCAGTTTTTCTAAGGTCAAGGAGTTTTCCTGCTGATTAATTTTGTCTTGAAGATCTCTTAACATGGTTTCCTGAGAGGTATTCTTAGCTAGTTTAAAAAGAAAAAATTGTCAATGTTTTAATAATTATCTATTCTATAAGAATTCTAGCCAAGCATGGTGGCACACACCCATAATCCCAGTGGCTCAGGAGGCTGAGGCAGAAAGTCACAAGTTCAAAGCCAGCCTCAGCAACTTAGTGAAACCCTAACCACCTAGCAAGACCTGTCTCAAAAATTTTTTAAAAAGGGGGTGGGGGATCCTGGGGAGGTAGCTCAGTAGTTAAGTGGCCCTGGGTTCAATCCCTGGTACCAAAAAAAAAAAAAGAATTCTACCCTCTAGCCACGTACAGTGGTGCACACCTGAAATCTCAGGAACTCTGTAGGCTGAGGCAGGAGGACTATAATTTAAAGGCCAGCCTGGGCAACTTAGGGAGAACCTGTCTTAAAATAACATAGCAAGGGCTAGGAATGTAGCTCAGTGGCAGGGTGCTTGCCAGCATACATAAGGCCCTGAGTTCAATCCCCAGCACTGACGTTAAAAAAAAAAAGGAAACAAATAACTTCTTAAGCCTTGTAAAAAATCAACATTATTGCTATATCCCTCTTGGAAAGCAGATCATCTAATAATTACCTAAGTTTATATAAAGACAGTGAGGAAAAAGCTCGTTTTAAGGATAGTATGATAGTATCACACTAAGTCTTCTTTTAAGCAGCTTCATAAAAGTGCTATATAAAATACCAAGGAGGGCTGGGGATGTGGCTCAAGTGGTAGCGCGCTCGCCTGGCATGTGTGCTGCCCAGGTTCGATCCTCAGCACCACATACAAACAAAGATGTTGTGTCTGCTGATACCTAAAAAATAAATATTAAAAAATTCTCTCTCTCTCTAAAAAAAATAAATAAATAAAATACCAAGGGAATATTTCCTTGAGCACTTCTTTACTTCTTTTTCTTTGTGTATATCTAAATTTTCCCCATATTTTGATTATTTACTCCAAGAAAACTAGGAGAAGAGAACTAAAATTGAAATATCCTAATTCACGCTATGGTAATTCTGATGTCTCAAAAAAAAAAAAAAAACTACTCACAACACCATTTTAGTTACAAGTTCATGATGCTACATATCAGTTAACTCTCACGGCCTATATGTGAGTAATCTTGGAGAACAATGTCATCCACAGTTTAGCTTCTCGCAGTAAGGATGACAAGAAGATATGAGAATCATCTGGAAGCTTTCATGACCTTGTTTTCTGCCCAATGCCTCACCTCTACCCACAGCCCCTCGAAGTTGGGGATAAACATAATGTGTTCATAGAACAGTGATGAGAAGGCTTCATATTCCTCAAGTATGTTGGGGGAGGAAAAAAGTTGAGAACCTCAATAGTATGACAGAGGCAGCATGTATCACACTCTCAGAAGCAATACTGAATGATAATCATACACATTTCTAACCTGCTAGTCTCAAATCTATCCACTAGGCATTGATGGCTTGTGGAACAATGATCCAAAAACTTCAATTTGCTCTATGTGGAAGGCCCTCCAATAATGACACTGGTAAACAACACTTAAAAGAGTCCTAACCATTACACCCTGTTACAATTTTCCTTCAGAAAAGCTAAAAAACTGGCATTTTTTGCCTATGGAAAATGAAAGTCATCTTGAGCAGATTTAGTCCCAGCTTCTTATAAGGCTGAAGCAGGAGAATCACTTGAGCCCAGGAGTTTGAGACCAGCCTGGGCAACACAAAAAGACTCAATTGCATAAACAAACAAACAAACAAACAAATAGAATAGTCATAGGGACATTGACAGATATTCATGGGTCATATTTCTTTGAGAAGAAATCCCAGACATGCAGACACCCCAGAGAAGAAAATATATATATAATTTAAAAACACAGCACAGACAAAAATGAAACAATTGATGGGTTCATTTGCTGTAAATAGATAATTCCTTGACTTTAAAGTCAGCAAATAAAGTCATTCAGTCAAAATTTTTTTTAAAATCATTCAAATAGGTTATTCAAATTGCAATGGTCAGGGCTGAGGTTGTAGCTCAGTGGTACAGCACATGCCTAGAATGTGCAAGGCACTGGGTTCCATTCTCAGCACCACATATAAATAAATAAATAAAAGGTCCATTGACAACTAAAAAAAGTAAATATTTTAAAAATTCTTTTAAATTAAAAAAATGCAAATAGTCATTACAGGGTTTGGAAAACATACACTAAACATAGGAGTTTTTTCATTCTAAGGGAAATGGAGGTAATGGGCCAAAACACTTTGGACAAAAAGAAAACACTGGGACGAGAGACGGCACTGACAACTGAGCTTCGTGTGGAAAATATTTACCCTCTGGTTTCAAAGTGGTAAAAACCTTGCATTCAAGGTCTCAATACATTCATTTTTAAAAATACAACTCTTTCTCTTGAAAATTAAAAAGTGGAAGAGAGAATACTTTTTCCACATCAACTACAGGATCTTTTGGGGTGAATATATGGTAAAATTCAGTTTCTCTAATATGTTAAAGTCATCTATCCTCCTTCACTGGGGTAATAACTTAGAGAACTAACTAAAACATTAAGTTTACTCACCTCTCATTTCTTCTGCAAAATTCTGGCTCTGATTTAAACTCTCTTTGACTTTCCTGAGTTCTTCCTCCAGGTGGCAGACTTCTCTGGCCCTTTGCTCAGACTGGCTCTTAAGGAGACCATTTTCCTTTTTCATTTCCTAAAATACACATTAAGTTGATTACAATCAAAACAAATGCTCAAACAAGTCATGACTTCTGCCTTCATAAGGGTCCTTAGCAGAACTGTCTGTATATCTCTCCCTTCAAGTACCTCATGAAGATAGACATTTTTCCTTGAATCAAATAATGTCATGAATTGAAATCAAAGCCAAAGCAGATGATAATCTTTTTCCTTCAAAAAAAACATGTATCGGGCTGGGGGTGTGGCTCAAGTGGTAGCATGCTTGCCTGGCATGCGTGCAGCCCGGGTTCGCTCCTCAACACCACATACAAACAAAGATGTTGTGTCTGCCAAACAATAAATAAATAAATAAATAAATAAATAAATTCTCTCTCTCTTTAAAAAAAAAAAAATTTATCTCTTTGCAATTTCTTGTTGTGCTTAAAGAGTTAGCTTACATGGAAAAATCTATTTACAAGATCCTCAAGGACAAAGGTTCCAAGTTCTTATCAAATATATCTTTGCAAAGAGTTGATGCATTCCTAAAACAAATTATTCACGTGATAAATTTTTACTTCTCATTATAATATCATCTAAAGGTTCATTGTTGGGGAATGTCTTTATGAGTAAAATTACCTTCAAGAAACTTTTTCATCAAGAAAATGTACAATGTTCAAGATGCTGGGATGTAATTATGAGAAGAACAAATATAAATAATAATAATAATAATCACTGAATACCCACCAGAACGTGCCAAATATCAAAGAGACATTGAGTGTGGGTGAAAAAGCAAAGGTTGGGGAGTAGATGAATAATTAATTCCATATAGGAGAATTTGAGCTCTCACAATGAAACAGATTCATTGGGTGTTTGAGTAAATAAGTACCCATGCATCTGTGTGCAATAAGGTAGCAGAGGTGCATACATATACAGTTCCAACCCATTATCTCGGGAGACCTCTGATCTTAAAAACTAAGTAATATTTACATGCCAAATGAAAGCATGATTACTCCTTAACCACATAGGACTCATATAATAAACATTATGAATACTCTATACCTACTTGAAACTTATCATAGTTTTTTTATGCTCATAAGTATCTCAACCTATATTATGTACCACACTCTGGACCACATGGAATTACCAGATATCATTATAAACTGACAGAACCAAGTGCCTCACATCTTTTGAGTGAGGAAAAAGGCTAATGTTTTAAAAAACTGCCTTTCAAAAATACCTTTCTGAGAAGCAGGGGGAAATTTCTGAATCTTAAAGAAACAATTAAGACCCATCCTCCAAAATCCTACAGCACCGTTTGAAAACAGATGGCCCTGGCAAAGCTGTGCTGGAAGACTGCCTTCAATTATCAGTCTGGTTACTACCAGCAGATGGGTACTGATGCAGCAAAGCCAAATTCAAGAAGAGGGAGAATCTGGCTAGTAGAAAGTACTTGAAAACTTGCTGGCAGCTGCTCTGTTCATGTATATACATTCATTTCATCATTAAAATGAGACAGAACCTGTTGTCAGTATTATACTCCTGTCTCCCACATCCTAATCCTGCCTTTCTTCCATGGCAAAACTGACACTCTGTCAAATTAAGATATCAATCAGAACTAAAGGGCTGATTGTCCAGTGAACTCTAGACAGAGGCTAACTCACATCAGTCAGTATTAAATTTTGCAAAGAAAGATCATGAAGGTGAAACAATGTTATTGATTTAAGTTAGCATCATTAAACCACAGAAAATGTAATCCCTTGTTTGTTCTTCAGGCTCAATAAAATCTCCCAGTCAATGAGATCACAGATGGAAGCACTCTGACAAGTGTAATGGAGTGTTATTATTATTTTTTTCTTTGCAAAGTTTAATTTGCAAGATCATGATCAATGGCAAATAAGGTCAACATTAAGACTAACTAGAACATAACTACCTGGGTTAACTTACCACTTTTATTTTACAGCCTAGAAAATATTCTTACCCTAAAAAATTGATCAAATCAAATCACATCTAATCTTTGGGAGACTGACAAAGCTGAGAAGACATCCCAACAGGAAGGAAAGTAAGAAAAAGGAGAAAAGGGAGGGAAGGGACCAGCAAGGCAGGAGGCTAATTTATAAATTTATAGTATGTGTCTGTTGATCTCCATTCTTCTCTGTCCATAACTGGAGACATTTAAGTGAATAGTAAGCTCAATGGAAAGATTTAGAGTGTCTTTCTCTATTCTGGCACTAGCTTCGTAAATATTTGTTTCTAATGAAAAAATGTTCAGCCAACCCTGGGACCCAGCAGGCTTATAATGCCACAGCTATGACCAACCCAAGAATTTTAAAAGGCCAGAATTTAGAAAACGAACATCTGAAAATGGATGTGCAGGCTGCCATCCATCAGCAATTAGTTTTCTGCGAGGCTACAGCCACTTAAGACTTGATTGGGTAGCTCATTACCAACAATGAGCTAAGCGTACAAGGATATATTCTCCTAGGCACCTTGTGCATCCTCACATGATTTGCAAAATTGGGCACTACTCAGGAAAAGCACGACAAAAATCCCTATAAGCAGGAGCCAGCATTAGAGCTTAGCAAGCAATTCCACCCAGATCAACTTTGGTTTAGGAGCAGCAAGGGAAGCATCACTTCCTAGGGCCAGACAAAACAAATTTCAGCTAGTGTGCGGTGTTTCACGATCCCATCCCTGAATATAGCTTAATATGTCCCCTGCCAGGGTGAAGTCTCTATGTGACTATGAGATGAAAGCAGAAGATGTGCTTTTCCCCTTCCACCTCATCATTCTTGCCTGCCAGACTGAGCTCCTTAGAGTATCTAGTATAATACAGATCCCTATGTTTGGAAAGGTCCCCAAGCAAGTGTTCCCTCATCTTGTCTGTCAAATGATGGGATTTTATTGCCAAACCCCAATGCAATGGGGGCTGGCACTGGATTCCAGATAAGCAGACCATCTAAACCCTCCACTCACTTTGATACTAAATGTTAACTTTACCCTTGGTTGGGCCATTAAATCACATTTCCAGCACTGATAATTTCTCATTGTGAGCAGCATATTAGTTTACTAAATACGAACAAGGAAAATTTCAGTACAACTGTCACATTGTTTCAGCATCCAAAACCTATAAGCATGCTAAACTTGTTTGTACTTACTTATAATTAGATATGGAAAGACACCCAGAGTGGTAGTATAATAGAACAGGCAACTTTTTAAATATGAAAAACCTCAAATGCACTGTCCCCTGGTCATGACCTTCTGTGCCTATAGGTGACAGCAAACAATGTTAACATCAAAATGGTCCTAATAGATGTGAAAACTAAAGCAACGAGCAGGTGGGTTACAATAATTTACTGAGCATTTTTGTGCTGGGCATGGAGCCAAGGATTTTATGTACAATATTTAATTTAATCATGAATATAGCCTTGAAAAGGGAAAGGTATTATTTGTCCCTTAGAAAGGCTAAATCACCACCTCAAGGTTACAGAGAAGGTAAGTGGCAGAAAAGCAATGCAAATTCAGATCTCGCTCCCTCCAAAGACACTACCATTTATACCCCCAGTCCTACCACCACTTCTTTTTTTTTTCTTTCTTTGCAGTAGCGAGGATTAAGCCCATGGATGCTCTACAACTGAACTATATCCCCGGTCTTTTTTATTTGAGACAGGGGCTTGCTAAATTGCCCAGACTGGCCTCCAACATGCAATCCTCCTACATCAGCCTTGCTAGTCACTTGGACTACAGGTGTGCACTACTGCAACCAGAATCATACCATCACTCTTACTGATAAGTCACTTATCTGATCCCAATCCCAATTCAAAGGACAAGTGCCAGCTGACCCCTGTCAATTCATGATGTTATTTTTGAAATACACATGTGATCATACACATCAACTAAGAAGAACACTAAATTCATTCCCAGGCCTTGTTCTAGGTACTTTCCACACATGACTGACTACCCTTATGTGACAGAAATCAGTGAAATATAAGTGAAACATGATATGCATGTAACTGAGGATAGGGTGGAGTTCATTGGAGATAGCTCTACAAATGACAGCCAGACCCTGCAAAGATGCACAAGTCTTCAGAAACACCTGCATGATGACATCCAGCCCAGTACTATGACTCAGCCTAGCATGCCACTTGAAAAGTGTTTGGACTCTCTTGACCAGATGATTGCTTTTACAAAATGTTTCCTCCAGGAAGTCAGGGGAGTCGAAGAAGAGTTTCTGGCTGAAAGAGAAGCTCACAGAGGGAAGAGTTGATGCCAGTCTGCCTGTGGAAATGTTAGCAGAAGCATCTGTTGGTTGCTCCCCACTGGCCAAAAGGCAAACATTTGTTTTGTTGCAACAAACACTTCCATTTGAAAAACTATCACTGGATGTGAAATTCCTTCTACTCGGGTAGCAGGAGGGAGGCCCACCTTTCCAGCAGTGCTCCCCTTTCATAGCTACCTGCTGAAACAACCACTTCTTCACCATGACAGATGATCTAATTTCACAACTGTGACACACTCTGCAAAGCCCTGGAGGAAAGTACACTTAGATTTTCATCACCTGTATAAGGAACTATGCTTTATAGAGAATTTTTTTCTTTAAAACTGATCACAGAACATTTAAATAAGCAGGAAAATATTCTTTCCTATTATGTCCCAGGGGAAAGAAACCTCCACTGAACTTTTGCTACTCCTCCTTCTGAAGTTACAATACTGATTCTATTCAAATTGTTTCAGTCTGTTGCCTGTTCCTAAATGGTTCTTAATTAAGCCCTTTAAATAAAGTCTAGGAGGGCTGGGGATGTGGCTCAAGCTCGCCTGGCATGCGTGCGGCCCGGGTTCAATCCTCAGCACCACATACCAAAAAAGATGTTGTGTCCGCCGAGAACTAAAAAATAAATATTAAAAATTCTCTCTCTCTCTCTCTCTCTCTCTCTCTCTCTCTCTCTCTCTCTCTCCTCTCTCACTCTCTCTTTAAAAAAAAAATTTTTAAAAAATAATAAATAAATAAATAAAGTCTAGGACACTTAATAAATTCAGAAAGAAACCATGTATGCATGAACAAAATCTTAGTAGAAACACTGGGGTACTCCTGGCATCCACATCACCACCTAGAGACCCTTATCTACCATTCTGTAGGATAAACAGGAATCTCCAAAAACAATGTTTACCAGTGTTTGCACATACTGAACACCAAGATTGGTGTTTAGTTTTGAAGATAGAGTAACAAAATACAATTGATAGTGATTTTTTTTTTTTTTTGGTGGTACTGTGTATCAAACCCAAGGCCTCACATATGTTAGGCAAGGGCTCGGCCACTGCACTACACCTCCAGCTTCTCGATTTTTTATAAGAATTTTAAATCTATACACGGTCTGTCATTACTTTTCTTCTTTATTTAAATATATGACTTTCTACAGGTTTTTAATATTACCTAACTCAAAAGCCAACCCTTAGTAAAGGGATTTAATTAATAGCTTACGTCAACAGTTTCTTTCCATTCAGAAAGTCCACTCCTTTCTTTTCTTTCTTCTACCTCCCAGGTGGAATGATTCTAAAAAACAACTGAGTCTGTGTTCTCAATACAAATCATATTTTCTTATAAATGCTAGATGTATGCAAGTAATGCAAAGTAAAAAACACATGTCATAGTTATATAACAGAACATTTGTAACACTTACTTCTGGCAAATAAGGAAAAATATATACATACACTTGTGATAAACTACTGAAAAATGAACAGAAATTCTTCTAATCCTCGTACCTCATCCTGCACAGCAGTTGAGAAATACTCAGCTCTGCCCCTACTTACCTCGCTGCTTCTCCTCAGCTCATCCTCCTTGATTTGACTCGCCTGGATAGCCTGCTCCATTTTGCTGACCCTCTGCTTAAACTCTTCCAAATTCTTTTCTAATTGTTGCTTTACAGATGTGACCTACAATGGGGAGGAAAAAGAAAAAGCATTATTTTTATGTTTTTTATTTGTAAATAATCATTCATTCTTTTTTTTTATTTCTTACATACATGACAATAGTGGAGTGCATTACATTCGTAATTATCCATTCATAGCACAATTTTTTGTAACTCTGTATATAAAGTATGTTCATGCCAAATTATGCATGAGTTCTTTTTTTTGCATACAATTCTTAATACACCTTTATACCACCATTTATCATATCTCTGTTTGTATATAAGGTATGTTGACACCAAATTCACATCTTCATACATGTACTTTGTATAATGATGACCATCTCCTTACACCATCCTAGCTATTCCCCATCTCCCTCCCTTTCCCTCCCACCCCTATTCCATATCTAGAGGTAATTTTCCTCCCTAGCTCTTTTTTTTTTACATGAGCTCTATTATTATTATTATTATTATTATCATCATTATTATTATTATTTGCATTACAATTCTTAATACACCTTTATACCACAATTTTATTCTTAAATAAAAAAAAGTTCAAGCCAGGCGCAGTGGCTCACACCTGTATTCCCGAGGCCCTGGAGGTGGAAGCAGGAGAATGGTGAGTTCAAAGCCAGCCTCAGCAAAAGCAGGTCACTAAACAACTCAGTAAGACCCTGTCTCTAAATAAAATACAATAGGGATGGGGATGTGGCTCAGTGATAGAGCACCCCTGAGTTCAATCCCAAGTACCCCCACAATAAATAAAATAAGTTCAAGGTACTTTGCATTAGGCAGAAGGGAGTACATATGATTACACTGCCTGTGTGATTTCTACATCATGTAAAACCAGAAAAATGTATGAGGCATCAAAATGCATTCTACTGTCATGTACAATTAGAATAAAGTTAAAAAAAAATCAGTTGGCAAAGTAAGTAACTTGAGCTATTTGCTCAAGTTCCATATAACCAATGTTACAATTCAGATAGATCCATAAGTCCTGATATGAAATATGACCAAGACATATTAATTGAAAAAATAAGATGGAGCACAAATCATGCCCTATGCCTTTATTTGTATTTTCAAGAAGTGGAATTGGAGGCTAGGATTGTGGCAGAGGAAGAGTGCTCACCTTGCATATGTGAGGCACTGAGTTCAATCCAGCCCCACATAAAAATAAAGATATTGTGTCTACCTATAACTAAAAAAAAAAAAAAAGCAGAATTGTACCCACATATATGTAGAAAAATTCTGGAAGAATACTATTTGTCTACTTTACCATTATAATATGTAATTTTTATAATTAAAAAACATCCATTATTCTCATTAAAAAAAAAAACTTCAAGGATCGTAAGAATTGATGCTAACTATTCTGGTGGAAACCAAATATATGTCACAACTGAATGCTAAATTAAAACACCATTATGAGAGCCTCTGACATCATTTGGTGAGCAATATATAGAAAAAAGAGGTAAAGTTTGGAGAACTCAGAGAAAACAGGAAAAAAGTAAAGATAAGAAAAGGACTGGAATACCATACACTCATTGTCCTTTGGTGTTAGCAAGGGTACCAAAATGTCAGAAGCAGTGAGTCCCTCACATAGAACATGGTAGTATTTGCCTATGCACATACTCCCATACACTTTAAATTATCTTTCAATTGCTTATAGTGCCTAATACAAACTAAATGGTACATAAATAGGTGTTAAACTATATTATTCAATGAATAACAAGGATAAAAGTATGTATGGTTCAGTACATCACAGGATTAACTACATAGTATGTAAAACATATGCAAGGCAAGCAACCCTCAAATAATGAGTGCTGCAGAAACAGGACTTGTGATATGGTAGAGGCTACAGCAGGATGCATCTACACACCACTTCATTCGTGTGGATTCAGGATAGCACTTGATGCACAGCAAATTTATGTTTTGCTGTTTGAAATGTTCTGGAATTTTGTTTTCTAAGAAGAATATTTTTGAGCCAGGTATGGTGACACACATCTATAATCTCAGCTACTTGGGCAGCTTAAAGAAGAAGGATCATAAGTTCAAGGCCAATCTCAACAACTTAGGGAGCACCTGTTTCCAAATTTTTTTGAAATTAAAAGTAAAAAGGGTTGAGGATATAATTCAGTGGTAAAGTGTACTGGGTTCAAACACCAGTGCCACAAAAAAATATATATATTTTATATTTTTGATATTTAAGTCCACAGATATGGAATCTGCAGAGATGGATGATGACCTAGGCCAGGTTACAGCACCAGATGGGACAGAAAGTAGTCATATTCAATATACAGTATAAAGATAGACATAAAAAGTCAGGCTTATGCTTAAAAGGGAGATAGAGACACATGTAAGTTTTGTAGGGTGGCTGATAAGACTAGCTTCTGACATAGGTAACCTTTATAAGAGATCATTTTATATAATAACTTATTGAGTTTCACATTCATTCTATGCAGCTTTTGTATCTTTTACACCAAAAGTTTAAATATACTATTATATCTTTCACGTACAAATATACACATAAATCCACATACACAAATATGCACACAAGTGTGTGTGTGTATATATGAGAGAGAGAGAGAAAGAGAGAGTGAGAGAGCACACAAATAAGAATCAAGTCAGCAGTTTTAACAGAAATGGTTCAGGTGTGAAAGAAAAAGAATTGAAGATGGCATGGATTTCAATTTCTAATATGCCTGAGCAATGTGGAGAAAGGAATGGCTCTTTATTAGGATGGGGAAGACTAAGGAAGAAGCAGGTTTAAAAAAAAAAAGAAAAAGAAAAAAGAAAAAACTAGCTGAGTTCTGTTATGAACACATTAAGCACGAGATGCCTGTCAACTGCCAGGTGGAACATCACGCATATACTACAAATCTAAAGTTCAGAGGAGACCTCCAAACCAGGGACATAAAGCTATAAACCTAGGTGAGATCACATTTGGAGTGAGTTTCAAATAAGACAATTGATTTTACTCTCCAGTGCATTAACTATCAGAGAGCATAAATTACTTGGGACAGTTCCCATCTGTTCACATGATCCAGAACAAGCAGAATCTCAGAAACCTCTACTGACCTTCAGATCTGAAATCTTAACTCTACATCCTGCTTTCTCTGGATGAGAAAATGGACATCAGAAAGGATCTGTTCACTCTCCACTTTGATGAGTAAAGAAAGTGAAGATAGAACATTTTTGCTTTAAAAGAATCTTCACTCACACATGGAATATGACACAGTTGCTCTAACAAATTGAGAGTAAAGCTGTGGTTACCAGAGGCTGGGAAGAGCAGAGGAAGGGAAAGGAGAACGGGGAGAGGTTGATCAATGCGTGCTAAGTGACAGAAGATCAAAGAAGTACTGATGTGCTATTGCACAGTAGGGTGACTATGATGACAATATGCACTATATAATTTCAAAAAATTAAAAGGATTTTGCAAGTTTTCACCATATAGAAATGATAAAGGAGACAAGGATGTCTACCTTGATTTAAACAATATGCAATGTACACATGTATCAAACATGCATAGTACCCCATTAATATGTACAAGTTTTATGTTTTCAGATACTGGTTTTAAAAATATTTTATGTTGCCAGACGCAATGGTG
Source organism: Ictidomys tridecemlineatus (assembly GCF_052094955.1). Lineage (NCBI taxonomy): Eukaryota > Metazoa > Chordata > Mammalia > Rodentia > Sciuridae > Ictidomys > Ictidomys tridecemlineatus. The sequence continues at coordinate 41,678,375 of NC_135486.1, read as the reverse complement.
CACACCTGTAATCCCAGTGGCTCAGGAGGCTGAGGCAGGAGGATCACAGGTTCAAAGCAAACCTTAGCAAAAGCAAGGTGCTAAGCAACTCAATGAGACTCTGTCTCTAAATAAAATACAAAATAGGGATGGGGAAATGGCTCAGTTGTTGAGGGCCCTGGGTTCAATCCCCAGTTACCCCTTTTCCCCAAAATAAAAACATCTTATGTCAACTGTGGCGGAGAAGTAACATGCATAAGGAAAAGAGGAAGAGAGAAATAAGTTTGTGTCCTACTTTATCCAGTTCAGCCTGTAGGATATTGAGAGTATTCTTGGCTTGCTGTAACTCTTGGGTAAGCTTGGCTTTCATCTGAGTGCACTCTTGGTCCAGGGTTTGGAAAGAACGATGCTGACGGGAAAGTTCCTGAAAAGCAAAGGATACATGCATCAAACTGACAATGATTGACAAGGGAGATTCCAAGATGAGGCACAAACATCCCATCAGTTAATGCTACATGGAAAGAGCACAAGATAACAGAGAGCCAAACCAACTATCCACTGACTGACAAGTTCAATCAGCCTAAGCAGCGGACCCCACAATCAAATCCAGGTCTCTGAAAGGAAGGCAAAGGAGTCTAAAAGTTGACCATGTGGTAACCAGCCCAGCAGATTCCCACCTCATCCCTCATTTTAAATTAACCATCTCTATTTGGATGAATCAGGCAGGTGAGAAGAGCTGAACTGCAAAGATCACAACTCTGCCAAGCAATCAAACACTCAAGATGGTTTAAATAATCAAAAACCAAAGTTATACAACTTATAATGTTCTTAAATTTTAAAAGATAGAAAATAAAGGACACAATTAACTCTGATAACCATAGGATACCAGCTAACATTCCCAGTCACTCTTACTAAAAGACTAGATTCTTAAGCTAAATCGCCTGAAAGGACCAAACTGGCAGCAATACCTACCAGCCCACCTTCTGCCCTAACTCCTCCGACTTCTCTCTCTGTGCTTTAACTACCTTCTTAGTTCATTTGCCATCCGACAGGCTTAACAGACTGGAGAACCTTATGTAATCCCCTTCACTGCAAATAAAGTGTCTGAAAGAAGCAACAGAACTTGTTCCTAGTCAGTACCTCAAGCACCTCAGAAAACATGAATAAAAAAGAAAACTCTGGACTACTAATCCTCTCTCTCCAATCAAAACCAGAAACATGAGAGAAATAGGTGACCTGTTGTCTACAAAGCATTTCCCTCTAATGATTTCCCAAATTATGACAAACTGCTTCTCTTTCCAAGTAATCAAACTTTTCAAGAACACAGACTCCACAAGAGCCTTTCAGACACACTCTTCGTGAACCCATTTGCCTTACCTCTTGAAGCTCCTTTTCTTTCTCCTTGATTTTCTGTTCCAGAGAACACCTGGCACTTTCTGCATTTTGTCGCTGACAACTCAAATCCTCAGTCAATTTTTTCAACTTTTGTTCCAATGCAGTACACTAACAGATAAAAATGTTTGACACCAAAGAAAAGTTATTCAAGGAAAGAAGCAAATATTTTGTTTCTTAGAAAAAAATCTTAGCCCCAAAATCTGTTTTAAGTTTACCATTGTTTTGATCTTTTTATTTCATAAAAAGTTGGGTTTGAACCTATCAGCCAAATACAAAAACCACTTTATCTCAGCACATATAAAATCTATATTTGGGAAATATTATCAAGTATGTAAGAATTAACCCATTTAAATAAATAACTTCATAGTCCATGCTATGAAAACTGAGACAGGATGTCTAATGATTCATCTAACACACTGCTGCTGGGAAGGAGAGGTTAAAAGGTAGTGGTGTTGACCCAGTAATTAGAGGGTGCCCATTACCTTTCTCTGATAGTCTCTTTCAAGCATAATGGATCTTGCAGGAAATTTTAAATATTAAAATCCTTCTTTCCACAATGTGGCTCCCACTATGCCACTTTATATTTCTGAGGGTTCACAGGGCTCAAGAATATCACAATTAGGTTTTTTTAATTCTTTTTTTTTTTTTTTTTTTTTTTTAGTTATAGGTGGACACAATGTTATAGGTGGACACAATGTCTTTATTTCACTTTATGTGGTGATGAGAGTCGAAAGTAGTGCCTCATACATGCTAGGTAAGTACTCTACCTTTGAGCCATAACCCCAGCCCCACAACTTGTTTTTAATCAAGCTGCTATAAGCAACACAAAGAACATTCTACTGCCTTCCTAATATCTAGTTATCCATAAAGTAAATTCGAAAATGTGAACTACAGAAAATTTAGAATGCTCTTCTAAAAACAGATTGGAACAAAAGAGTCACAATTCTTTAAGTGATGAAATCCATTCCTCTATATCATCCCCTTGTGCTCAAATCCTTAAACTGCCCTCTAAAACCACTCTAAGGACCCAGGGGATAATAAGAAAACTTTGTCTTGGTGGAAAGGAACTCTTCACTCCAAAAGAAATGTGTCCCAAATTGGCAAATCTCTCTATGATTTTTTTCTCTAAGACTCTTCATAATCTAATTTATAGCTATTAGAAATTTAACTGGGAATTCAGAGAAAAAGAAAACACTATATAACACTTTGCTGGAAGACCAGTCAGACACCAATTATTAAGTATCCAGAGATAAAAAGTGTAGAGTTGGTCAATAATGACTAAATGATTTTGGAAATATCAGAACTTTAAAAAATATCAAATTTAAACAGCAAAATTTTGAGCCAGTGGTTCGAACCAGTCCACTACATTGAACATTATGACACTTTTGTCATTATTTTTATATCATCCTTGAGTTTTTAAATGCCGAAGAAAGAGTATTACAGAGATTACAACAATAATAGGTATGAATTCAACAAATATTAACAGACTACTTTAGGTTATGAACTGTTGTAGGCACTGAAGATATAACAGTAAATAACTCAGACACAAATCACTGCCCAGATGATGGCCTAAAATTTGGATGATTGACAATTCTCAGGGAAAAAAGAAAAAAAAAAACATAAACAAAACCTACATGTACTACTAATGAACCCTTGGTGCCCTCTACTGGCATTTCCTCGAACTGCAACAGATTCCACTACTCCCCATCTCAGAATCAATAATACTTTCCTATTAAGACTGCAAGACTTGGCATTTTAGTATCAATAATGCACAATCCATGTAAAAATAGTTAATCAGCAAGTGTCATAAATGCTCCATGGTGTTCTAAAATAAGTGATCAGAGCTCAAATCCTTTGGAAGTATGTAGCATGTGACCCTGTACACTTCATTAAGATTTCTGCATATATTTTAAAAAACTCCCAAGAATCAATAAAAGGGATGGATTCAAACTAAAAAGCTTCTTCTCAACAAAAGAAACAATCAGTGAGGTGAGAAGAGAACCTATATTTGGAGCAAATTTTTACCACAAGCACATCAGATAGAGCACTAATCTATTTTTTTTATTGGTTGTTCAAAACATTACAAAGCTCTTGACATATCATATTTCATACATTTGATTCAAGTGGGTTATGAACTCCCATTTTTACCCCATATACAGATTGCAGAATCACATCAGTTACACATCCACGTTATTACATATTGCCATACTAGTGACTGTTGTATTCTGCTATCTTTCCTATCCTCTACTATTCTCCCTACCCTACCCTCCCCTCCCATCTTCTATCTCTACCCCTTCTACTGTAATTCATTTCTCTCCCTGGATATTTTTCCCCTTTCCCCTCACATCCTCTTATATGTAATTTTGTATAACAATGAGGGTCACCTTCCATTTCCATGCAATTTCCCTTCTCTCTCCCTTTCCCTCCCACCTCTCGTCCCTGTTTAATGTTAATCTTTTTCTCATGCTCTTCCTCCCTGCTCTGTTTTTAGTTGCTCTCCTTATATCAAAGAAGACATCTGGCATTTGTTTTTTAGGGATTGGCTAGCTTCACTTAGCATAATCTGCTCTAATGTCATCCATTTCCCTGCAAATTCCATGATTTTGTCATTTTTTTAGTGCTGAGTAATACTCCATTGTGTATAAATGCCACATTTTTTTAATCCATTCATCTATTGAAGGGCATCTAAGTTGGTTCCACAGTCTAGCTATTGTGAATTGTGCCGCTATGAACATCGATGTGGCAGTATCCCTATAGTACGCTCTTTTAAGGACTTCAGGGAATAGTCCAAGAAGGGCAATAGCTGGGTCAAATGGTGGTTCCATTCCCAGCTTTTCAAGAAATCTCCATACTGCTTTCCAAATTGGCCGCACCAATTTGCAGTCCCACCAGCAATGTACAAGTGTACCCGTTTCCCCATATCCTCGCCAACATTTATTGTTGTTTGACTTCATAGTGGCTGCCAATCTTACTGGAGTGAGATGGTATCTTAGGGTGGTTTTGATTTGCATTTCTCTGACTGCTAGAGATGGTGAGCATTTTTTCATGTACTTGTTGATTGATTGTATATCCTCCTCTGAGAAGTGTCTGTTCAGGTCCTTGGCCCATTTGTTGATTGGGTTATTTGTTTTCTTATTGCTTAATTTTTTGAGTTCTTTGTATACTCTGGATATTAGGGCTCTATCTGAAGTGTGAGGAGTAAAGATTTGTTCCTAGGATGTCAGCTCCCTATTTATCTCTCTTATTGTTTCTCTTGCTGAGAAAAAACTTTTTAGTTTGAGTAAGTCTCATTTGTTGATTCTTGTTTTTAACTCTTGTAGGGCACTAATCTATAGGATATATAAAGAACTCAAAAATCTTAACACCAAAAAAAACCCACAAATAACCCGATCAATAAATGGGCCAAGGAACTGAACAAACACCTTTCAGAAGATGATATACAATTAATCAACAAATATATGAAAAAATGTTCAACATCTCTAGCAATTAGAGAAATGCAAATAAAAACTACTCTAAGATTCCATCTCACTCCAGAATACAAACAACAATAAGTGTTGACGAGGATGTGGGGGAAAAGGCACACAGTGACACAGCCACATCAATGTTTATAGCAGCACAATTCACAATAGCTAAATTGTGGAACCAACCTAGATGCCCTTCAATAGATAAATGAATAAAGAAATTGTGGTATGTATACACAATGGGATATTACTCAGCATTAAAAGAGAATAAAATCATGGCATTTGCAGGTAAATGGATGGAATTGGAGAATGTCATCCTAAGTGAAGTAAGCCAATCCTAAAAAACCAAAGACCAAATGTTTTCTCTGATATGTGGATGCTGATCTGTAATGGGGGTGGGAGGGGAGCATGGGAGGAATGGAGGAACTTTAGATAGGGCAAAGAGGAGGAGAGATAGAGAGTGGGTATGAGGGTGGGATAGATGGTAGTATGAGATGGACCTCATTACCCTAAGTACATGTACGAAGACACAAATGGCATGACTCCACTTTTTTGCACAACCAGAAACATGAAAATTCGTGCTCTATATGCATTCTGCTGTCATGTATAACAAATTAGAATAAATTTAAATTATATATATATATATAATTTAAATATATATAATTTAAATTTATTTTTATATATATATATACTGAACTCCAAGTCTGCAGCCAGCCCTAACACTCTTTTCTCATGAATTTAAGCCTTATACCCACAAAGTCTACAAATACTTGGGGGAAAAAAACATATTATACAATAGCTAACATTCACTTAAGAATACAGTATTAGAATCCAGGCATGGTGGCACACACCTGTAATCCTAGCGGCTCATGAGGCTGAGACAGGAGGTTTAAGAGTTCAAAGTCAGCCTCAGCTATGGTGAGGCACTAACTCATTGAGACCCTGTCTCTAAATAAAATCCAAAATCGGGCTGGGGATATGGCTCGGTGATCAAGTGCCCCTGAGTTCAATCCCCAGTACCGAAAAAAAAAAAAGTATTACATTAGCTCTATTTAATAAGTAGTAGTAATGCCTAGGCCAGAAAAACAACTTCAGCAAAACATTTCACAAACTGGATTTTCAGTTAAGGTGAATTTGTAGCTAGTTGGGAGAAAAAAGGAATCCAGAAAGCATTAAACAAATGAGTGTTTGGAACCTGGAAGGAACACTAATAGAAAGAAAGCCAGATTTATGTTCTCAGCACTGGTCTACTCAAACAAATTAACTCAAGATCTGTTAAGAAAAAAAATTTCATCAGATATGTTAGAGCAAGGATTTGGTGATTTTTTGTCTCAACAAAACTAACAAGATAAAATGTAAAAGAATAATGGTAATTCTTACATACAAGAACTCCTGGCCAAGCAGGAATTCAATTATCTTAATTGAATAAGAACTCAACAATAGGCTCTGATAATAATAACAACTAATGTCATTACATGTTCACCCTGTACCAGGTACTACAGCCTTTACAAAAATTATCTCAATCTTTACACTGACCTTCGGCCCAGCTATCATTATTAACACCACTTTATTGATTAGTTGACTGTTCAGAAGTTAATTAAACAGTTCCAAAAGCAACACAATTAGAATGTAGCAGGGCTAGAGCTCAAATCCAACTCCTTCTATCTTGAAAGACCAAATTCCTATTACACACTCTTTGTCAACAGAATAAATACACAGATCCAGAGAGGCCACGTCCCACTAAGGCTCCACTGCTCCTTCACACATCTAGTCAGTGCTCCTCAAGGGGTCCCTGCATAAAGCACTGCACGAGGAGAATGTGGAGAAACGGCTTCTACTTCCAGAAAGATGGAATAAACACACTTTTCCCTATTAATCCCAATAAGAACAAATAAAAACTCTGGACAGTAAGATGGACTTAAGAAAGAGTGGAGAGACAGTGGCAGACTGATGAGGGAGCTTAGGACCCCAGAAAAAACACCCTACCACTGACAACCCAAAATCTCAATGCAGCAGAAATACCCTTTAGGAATGAAGATGAAAACAATATATCCTCAAGTGAAGGAAAATTGAAAGAATGTGTGGCCAACAGACCTACTTTAAAAGAATGAGTACAAGAAGTTCTCTAAACTGAGAGGAAAGGATGAAAGAAGGATCCCTGGGAGGCATCTAGAGAGAAAGAACAAGTTAAGCAACAATATAAACATATGTAACAAACTCCTTCTGTTCTATATATATATATTTTGTTTGTTTGTTTGTTTTAGTTGTCAAAGGACCTTTATTTTACTTATTTATACGTGGTACTGATAATCGAACCCAGTGCCAAACACATGCTAGGCAAGTGCTCTACCGCTGAGCTACAAACCCAGGCCTCCTTCTGTTCTTGAGCTTTTTAAAATAAGTTCAACAATTGATACCAAAATTACAAGTCAATATAGTACCAAATATACCCATAGAAACTAAGAAGATTATTTTATAAATGGGGAAGGATATAAAAGCATGAAAAGGAAGATAAATGTTTTATAATTTATTAGAACTGGTAAAAAAAAGTCATCAATAGAATGTGATAAATTATGTGTATATAATAAAACATCCAGTACAATCATTATAGAAGTTACTCAGAAAGTTAAGGGTCTTATGTTTTCTGTCATATGTGGAAGCTAGAGAGGAAGAGAAAAACAAAGATAAGGGCAGATCTCATGAAAATCAAAGAGATTCAAAGAGGAAAGGGACCAAGGGATGGGGAGCAGGAGGAGTACTAAGGAATGATACTGGTCAACTTATATTATTATATTGTGTATCACGTGCATGTAGGAACATGTAACAATAAATCCCATCAGTATGAATAACTATAATGGACCAGTAAAAAATGTGCCGGGGGTGGGGGTGGGGTGGACAGTGGAAGAGTGCATTAAAAAATATCACTCAACTATATATATTCTACATGAAATTCACTTCAAATTAACAATGTAGGCATATCAAAAGTCAAAAGACAAGAATACATAAATTTGACAACTTAGAGAAATATACAAACTATTCCAATCCTCCCAGTATCAAATAGGTAACTTTAATAGTTTGATAATTGCTAAAGAAATGGAATTTATCATTCTAAAACTCCCCAAAAGAAATCTCCATGCCCAAATAAATTCACTAGAGAATTCTCTCAAATGCATAAAGAAGAAAATATACCAATTGTATTCAATCTTTCAGAAATTGAAGAAGAGGGAAGACTTTCTTATTCATTTTATAAAACTAGAATTACCTTGATACAAATGTCAGACCAAGATCATAGAAAAAAAAGAACAAACCAATATCCCTCATGAAAGTATGCACAAAAAACTAGTTTTTAGCAAATAAAATTCAGAAATATATAAAAAGAATTATACAACAATACCAACTATAAATAAAACCAAGTGGGGTTTATTCCCCAAATGTAAGACTCATTCAAATATGTAGAATTCAGTGTAATCCGCTACCTTAACAATTTAGTATTTTATACAATTGCAACAATCTATAATTATCCCAAAACAAAATAATAATAATAATAATAATAATTTAATTAAAGGAAGAAAGGAAGGAAGGATAGACAGACCTATCCAAAGAAAGCAAAAAGGGGATGCCAGAGAAAATATCTTATGAGGAAAGGAGCTCACAAGAATAAGAAACACATTAAAAATCCAGAGTTAGACTAGGCTGGGTGCTGTGGTGCATGCCTGCAATCCCAGCAGCTTGGGAGGCTGAGATAGTAAAATCCTGAGTTCAAAGACAGCCTCAGCAACAGCAAGGCCCTAAGCAACTCAGTGAGACTCTGTCTCTAAATAAAATACAAAATAAGGCTGGGAATGTAGCTCAGTGGCTGAGGAACCCGAGTTCAATCCCCGGTACCCAAAAAAAAAAAAAAGTTAGTCCAAGACAGCAGGATACTCCAAGAAGACAGGAAGATAAAAGCAAACAATGGGCCCAGAGGAAGATTAGGTTCAGGAGACTTCAAATCATTATTGTTAGTCTTAGGATGTAATTCATTTTCCTCCATAATACTTGTTACCACATACTATACTATCTATGTTTACTTATTTGTTTTTGTTATTTTCTGCCTCTCTCCATTAAGATGAAGCTCCATAAGGCAAGGATATTTGTCTATTACCACTGTATCCCCAGGTCTAGAACAGTGCCTAATATATTGTAGGCACTCAATAAATAAATGAGTGAATGAACAAATGAGTAATAGAAAAAGGGGACAACTGGTAAGGTAGATCCAGGCCAAAGCAAAAATAAATTATCAAAGAAATAGGAAGGCTAGTCTTAAGATTCAATGGCAAGGGACTGGGGTTGTGGCTCAGTGGTAGAGCGCTTGCCTCGCACATGTGAGGCGCTGTGTTTGATCCTCAGCACCATATAAAAAATAAATAAACAAGTGTGACACTACTTTGTGTACAACCAGAGATATGAAAAATTGTGCTCTCTATGTGTAATACAAATTGTAATGTATTCTACTGTCACATATAACAAATTAAAATAAATAAATAAACAAAATACACTCATTATGTTCATCTACAACTAAAAAACATTAAAAAAAAATTCTATGGCAAAGAGTATATTTACTGGATCCCACGAATAGATCAATTAAATTCCAGCACATCTTCCAAAACTGTTTAAAACCTCTATTTGTTTAAGTGCCTATGCTTCGTGCCATACACTATGCCAGGTGCATTTTTCACCACCCCCAGAGACTTTCTAAAAGAAACCAGTGACTTGACCAAAGTTACTCAACTGGAAAAAGTTCAGCCACGATTGATTCTAGACCTGTAATTCTAGTTTAACTCCATCAACACTGCCTAGAACACGCTAATAAAAATCATTACAAGCATTTATGTTATAAACTTAAGTATAAAACACTCTTTCCAAAGAACTGTATGAAAAGATGGCAACTTTTTAGTAATTCATGGAAAGTCAAGTACCTTGGTTGCTGCCTGGTCATACTGTGCTGTTGTTCTCACCAGTTCATCCTTATTTCTATTCAAAACTTTCTCCTTTTCAGTTAATTCTTTTTTTGTTTTCTCCAGTTGGAGTTGCACCTCTAGAAATTTATTCACTTGGCCTTTCATTTCTTTTTCTTGTGCTTGTAGACGTAGTTCCAATTCATTAACCTTGCTTCTTAGCTCTTAAAACCACAAATGAAAACAAACTCCAATTCATATATATTTTTACAAAATGTTCAGAATTTATTATGTATTTTCCTTTACTCTAACATCTTTGGTGAGATAAATATAAATAATTTTTATTATACACAGAAACTAACTGTATTTAATTTCAGTGGTTAATGTCTTTTTTTTTTCTCCTTTTCTTTTCTTTTTGTAATGTTAGTGATTAGACCCAATGGTACACTACCAGTGAGCTACATACATCCCCAGCCCTTCTTATTTACTTGAGGCATGGTCTCACCATATTTCCTAGACTGGCATTGAACTTGAGATCCTCCTGCCTCAACCTCCCCAGTAGCTGGGATTAAAGATGTATACCACCACACCCAATTCATTTGTATTTAAATATTCTATAGAAAGCAGAGAAATAGGTTTTCTTATGTTTTCACAGAGAAATATGGGGAGAAAATGCTTCTCTAAAATACAAACAGCATCTTACAGAGCTGCAAAAAAAAAAAAAAAAAAAAAAAAAGTACAACTTGTACAACAAACATCTAAAATCTAAAATTATCACTTGGCTGGGCGTGATGATACATGCTTGTGATCCCAGTGATGAGGGAAGCTAAGGTAGGAGGATAGTCAAGTTTAAAACCAGCCTCAGCAACTTAGCAAGACCTCAAGCAATTTAGCAAGACCCTGTCTCAAAATTAAAAAATAAAAATAAAAAAGGGCTAGGGATGTGATTCAGTGGTAAAGCACCCCTGAGTTCAATTCCTGGTATCAAAAAATAAAAATTACCACTTGGTATTATACTCTGGTAAAAAATATTTGTTCTGTGCCCCAAAATAATGCTAAGCAGTAAAAAATCACCCTTGTACAGTCTCTGGTAGCTTTATCTTCAGTAAAAATCAAGATGGCATGAACCTCTCATACTACCAAATTTAACACTGATTCTTTTTTCCATTTTTTTCCTACATGCACACAATAGTGTTTCCAATGGCACTGGAAGCATGACAGCTCTCACCAGTGAACACTGAGAATGATTTCCAATATATCACAGTACTGTAAATTACCATATTCTCCAGAGTAGATTCCCAAACACCACCTGGTACACTTGGCTGTCAGCTGCTTCGTGACACAGCAGCCAGGGTTACAGGTTTGCTCCCATATGGACAGCCTGGCAGTGCAGGGAAAAGCTGCTCTGCTGATACACACCCTGCCTCTGGCCAAAGTTGGTCAGAACATAGGCTTTTTCCATGGGCCACAACAGCAGCCAGATAAGAAGTGTGGAGAGTGCAAACTGCTACCAACCTACTTGCTCCACTTCAGGAAAGATAAATCTAAGCCTCTCAGCCAACTTTTAAAGGCTCAGGGCACCAGCTTTCAATACAAATAAAAGTACATTTCAAATCTGTGATGTCTTTTTTACTATTGAAAAGACAGTATTTCACATCATCAGTCAGGGATGTTGACCACTGATGTGTCACATAATTTTTAATTTAAACTTAATTTAGCTATAGAAATTACCTTGATTTTGGGCTTTACATTGATCCAAAAGATGAGAATTGCTAGAATTATCACAGCCACTGCTACTAAAATCTCTTTTTCCTGTTTGAAAAGTTGATCTGCTTGGAGTCACCTCTTCTTCCCCAAAAATGTGAGATGCAAAGAAATCTCTCCTATTTGGAGTTTTCTGAGAATTAGAGGAAAGTCTATTTGGGGTCTGCTCCTCTTGCCACGAGAACACAGATGATGATGTCTGATGTCGAGCAATGTCCCGATGATTCATGAGGGTTTGGGGAACAGCCTGGCTAGCTTTCTGTAAAAACAGAAACTCTTTAGAGACCATTGGAAATTGCAATACTCAAGACTATTTCTTTTTTTTTTTTTTTTAATGTGGTACTGAGGATTGCATTCAGTGCCTCATGCATGCTAGGCGTGTGCTCTACCTCTGAGCCCCAACCCCAGCCCCACAAGACTATTTCTTTTCAGGTAGAATATTTTCAGGTAGAATATAAAGCTAAAATTACAAGCTGTTGACACTTGCATTGCATACCATCAAGTGAAGGAAACCATTAAGTCCCAATTTGCAGTGATAGAATATTCTAAATGTCAATCTTCTTGTCATTGAAGGGGCAAGCCGTATCATCTAAGGCCTGACCTATTTCAAAAGGACTTTTTTCTGCATTGCTTATAAACTCCATTCAACATGTGAGTATTTGACATTTTAAATATCAAAATTGGCTTTCCTTCGCCTATCGTTGGTCACCTTTCTACAACTTCAGAATCAAAATTAAATATTAGCCTGCAGAACCCTTTCAACCATATCACTTCTCCCAAAAATGCTATTTAGGATGTTTTATATTACAGAATACACACATTTGTGAATTATCTACAGTTATGAATTGCTCTTTCTCACAAATATTAAGACTTGGCTCTAGATGCTACGTTAAACTTTTTATACCAAGAACTTATTTTTTGCCATAGGAAGAGGTTTAGTGTTGATGAAGATTCACATTCCACATAAAGTAACTATGGGAGAAACAATGTCAGGGGCAGAACAGGTACCAATGACTGAACTGGATGACAAAGCACATGACATTTCTAGGACAAATGAGAGAATTATTATTTTTCATTCATCTTGAGGAGCAATGCCTTTGGTGAACTCAAAACAAGGGTTAAAGGCATGAGAAGGTAAATACTTGTTAAAATTCTAAGAAATAGCCAGGTGCAGTGGCACACTCCTGTAATCCCAGCAATTCAGGAGGCTAAGGCAGGAGGATCAAGAGTTCAAACCCAGCTTCAGCAACTTAGCGAGGCCCTAAGCAACTCGGTGACACTTTGTCTCTAATAAAATATAACACAGGACTGGAGTTGTGACTCAGTGTTAAGCACTCCAGAGTTCAATCCCTGACACCAAAAAAAAAAAAAAAAAAAAAAAAATCTATGATATAGGTTGATTTTGATTCTCAAAAGTTAAAGGGGCCTACTTATAAATGCACACAAAACTATTTGCTGAATTATGCCACCTTAGTAAGTTTCTATGTTTATTACATTAAGTTCCTAACTAGGAGCCAGGTGTGTTGGCACACACCTGTAATCCCAGTGGCTTGCCTCAGCAAAAAGCAAGGCACTAAGCAACTCAATGAGACCCTTTCTTTAAATACAATACAAAATAGGGCTAGGGATGTGGCTCAGTGGTCAAGGGCCCCTAAGTTCAATCCCTGGTACCCAAAAAACATAGTTCATAACTAGGAAATGTATTATAAGTACCAAACTTAGATTTCTTTTAAGAAAATGACATCATGAGAACAGAACTGATGAAGGTAAAATTCAACAGGCATCAGGTATTTTCAAAGTCAGTCCCTGAACTACATGTAGGGGTTTTAGAAACCTGCATTATTTTTTAATTTTATTGACATTGAATAAACTTCTTTGCCATTTTCTGTTTGTTTATGCATATCAAAATGGAGTGCAAATCCCTTCTCAGCAGCTTATGTTTTTAAAAAATTGAGAAAATTGAGTTGATAACATTCTTCTCCAAAATGAACATGTCACAAATAACATGTCCCTAGTAGCAATCGCATTTCATCAGAGGACCATATAGGAAGCAGCCACCTCCAGATGCCAAAGCCAGCCAGTATCAGGAATAACTCTTGGGTCCTGCTCTCTCCAAACAAACTTCTTATCCCTAGATCTTAATAAGGAAATAATTATATGGCTATGGTTCTCCTAGAATTTAAGGACAAATTAACCTCTCTATTTTACTCACTCCTACCTAGTTTTAAAACTAAGAATTAACACTACCAATGAGCCAGGAATTGTTTCCAGTATAAGAAAAAAAAAAAAAAAAACAACATCAGCTCTACATAAAACAGATTCTTCTCTAATCTTGTTCTATCCTATAATCAAGGATTTCTATGAATGCATATTCTACACTACAGAGCCCATCATTAACTTACTTTAGACTGCAAGGCTTTAACTTCTGCCTCTAATCTTTTTCGTTCTTCAACTTCTTTATTATATTTTTCTTTTAGATCTTCATACTTGGAACCTAAACATAGACAACAAATACTATTTTATTTCAGTCATTGATTTCATGAAGCAATTCACCTATCAATAATCACTGTGATAGTCTAGAAGTAGAGTATCATAGAGCACCAAGTAGAAGGAACATTTGGTTAGGGCAACAGATCAAAATATTGATCAAGTATCAACATACTTGGAGACACAGGAAACAATCTGTTTTAAAACACACCATACAAAGATAAAGTGAAAAGGTGAGCACTTACCCCTGTGGCTCAACATAATTCCACAGACGTGCCAATGAATTTTTTTATACACCGAAATTAAAAACTGAATTCACAGCTGAATTATTTTTTCACAGAATTAAAATCTCAAATTAAAAAATTTGTTAATACCAAGAAAAATAATCTTTACCACTGTAATAATGACTTGGTGTTAGTGGAGTTGCAAAAAGTTTTTGTGGTGTATTGCACAGATTCAGGGAGACATCTGCAGACTGCGCAGCTTGTTGACTTCTTTCAAGTTCAGATTTATACCTGTTAGAAAATAATGCAAAAGGTGACAAATCAGTTAGAAGAAAGGCTACAGAATACCAATGTCATACATTACCAGTGAAAAAAGGACTTACAAAGAAACACATTGTTTCAGAACTACTAACCATAGACATTGAATAAAAATTAATTTAATAAGTGCTAATTATAAATGCAGTAATTCCTCAAAAGAATGGAGTCCAGTTACAGAAATATAACTATACGCCAATAATTAAAATGTTATAAAGACTTTAATGAAGATCTGTAATAACCACTACATCAGCAAAGAGTTGGAAGATTGAGGATATATTATAACAAATTTTATATTCTAAGTCAAAGAAAGAATAGGGACTTATAAGAACTCAGAACTTCGGAAACATGGGGAAAAAATTATATCATTGAAGCAATCACAAATCACAAGAATGGATGATACAACTTATGATATTTAATCATTTCAAAATCAGTCTTGATGTCTAGATCAGGCATTATATGACATTTTTATATAAAAATTAATAATATACACCTAGAAAATATATGGCTAGAAATAGTTACAAAGAAATGAGTTAAGTAATTTATATATGAATAGAATAATATTCCTATCCTACAAATAAATTTTAAATACATCTCAGAACAAAATAATCCAAGTTAAAAAAGGGTTCAATTCTGATGTTGAAGAATTTTCAACTCTTGCAATGTCTCAAATTTTGCTTAATGTAAGAAATAAAATCAACACCCTATTAAAATGGCTAAGGATATGCTCTCTTTCCTTGGGTACACTATTCAAAGCAAGGAGTGAAAAAAGTAGTAAAGGAAGTAAGTCAGTGCCCTTAACTTCTCCCAGCTCCAATTCAATCTGGGAAGGAAAAAACACCAATTGAGCTAAAAATAATGACAACTCAGCACATGAAAGCTTACAGTTGGGAAAGCAATGCCCAACAGAAAATTTCTGCTAGTATTTAAAGAGCAAGAGCAAACAAGTGAAATTAATTTTTACGTTTTGTTAACTTGCCACTGTGGAGATACTCTGTTTGACTTGAAATTTAAAAATTGAGACATTTTTTGTAGTAAATCTTCAGAACTAAGTACGCAATATATATTTACAACACATCTCAATTAGGAGCACATTTTAAGAGCCATATGTAGTCAGTGGGTACCATATTGGCAGTGTAAGTGTATAGGCTATGAAAGGCATAACAAGCTAATTCTAGAGACAAATTTTTAAGAACCTTGCAAAACTAATGTTTCTTTTCCCTCTCAAATGCACATCTTACTTCCTTTTCACTATCCTTTCATTTATAAACAAAAAATATATACTTTATCTTAATATTAAGTAAAAAATATATCCTACTATAACATTTTTTTTCCTCCTTCCACCCCAGGTAGAAAAATAAAAGACACTGCTACCAATAAAGCACTAAATTAAAATGTTTCTACTATGTTGAACCTTTGAGATTGCCAATATCTATACTTTTGACAAATATTCTAAAAGGTTAAGTCTCACTTGTTGAAGACTCTCCGGAAACCTAATCAGTAGCTACTGATAGAGTAAATAAATTCCTGCCATTTGAAAGTTATCAGTAAGAATCTAAAAATTATATTCAATCTTTTCTGTAATCTATAGTTATTGCACTCATAAATTTTTATAATATAGAAACATATATTCAAGTTTCTATACTCTAAAATTTTATCAGTACGTATAACCATATAGCTAATAATTATTTTATTTTTATACAGGTTGCCCAGGTTGGCCCTGAACCTGCAATTTTCCTGCATTGGCTTCCAGAGTAGCTGGGATTATAGGCTACCATGCCTGGTAATATTTTTAAACTAAATATACCATAAAAGTGTCCTAACCCATGAGGACCACAGTGTTAACTTTTTTTTTTTTTTTTTTTTTTTTTTTTTCGGTACCAGAGATTGAACCCAGGGGCACTTAATCACTGAGCCACATCTTCAGCCCTTTTTTAAGTTTTTGCTTAGAGCCAGGGGATCACTGAGTTGCTAAGGACCTTGCTAAATTGGTGAGGCTGGCTTTAAGCTTGCAATCTTTCTGCCTCAGCCTCCTGAGCTGCTAGGATTACAGGCTTATGCCACGATGCCAGGTGACAACTATTAACACGGATAATATTTATAGTTGCTAGATGTCTTGCACAAACCTGGGTGTATATTGGTATTGCTACCAAATGACACTTTGCAATCTAATATAGAAATGCATACAATAGTAACCTTTTATTAAGATGTTAAAAATATCAGCATTTCTATTTCTACCTAAATTACCAAAACCAGTATTTCTAAATCCAGCTCCCAAAATGTGCTTTCCAAAGAAGCAGAGATTCCAGCATAATAAGGTGAGCTTCCTACTTCCCTAACTCCTGTCTTCCAAAACTAATTATCTTTCTTTGATTCCTTCAACAAATATTTGAAGATATACCACTTCAGGTGCTATGGATATGGCACTGAACAAGATAGAAAAGGTCCCTGTTCAACACCACACCGCCAGCAGCCTTGAGACAAAGCCACACACCCTCCCACTCCCCGTGTCCACAAGGTACTGGTCTCTCTTCTTACATGATGTGCCACTATATTTTGCATTTATACTTTGTATATTCTATTCTTTTATAGACATGCTCTTTTATAAATGACATATAAAATGGCTTTCCACTGTACTCCCTTCTGGATGCCAAGGGGTCCCCTTTTCTCTCCCTTGGTCCAATACATTTTTGTTTCTGAATATGACTCTGTGTGTGTGTGTGTGTGTGTGTGTGTGTGTGTTTAATCTAAATCTCTCCTCTGTAGTATTTTTAAATAAATGTTTATAAAATTACCAGCAAAAAAAAAAGAAAAGGTTCCTGTTCTCATAGAACTAAGTGAGATAGAAGTTTATCTTTTTAACATGAAACTTACAAATAGCCATCATTCTACATGAATAGGAAGAAAAATGAGAAAAACGATTTTTATACAGGAAAATTACCACCTTCACAGAAAGATGAGAGTGATTTTTAAATATTTTAACTTTCAAAAACATTGTTGATATGTAGTTATGAAGCCAGATTTAAAATTAGGTAGTCAGTGTAGTTAGGTAAATCGGGTCTAATATAGAGTAAGATCTAAAACGGAGGCCATGTTGAATGAATGCCAGGAAATGCAGGACAACTCATGGAATGTTAATGAAGTCCCAAGAAAAGCCCTAGACCCAAGTCATCCCAAAGAAATGTTAATGAACAGCCCCAGCAGATTTGAAGATAGCCCATCCCAAAGGAATGTTAATGAAGTCCTTCTGGTCCAGATTACTTCTTTGGCCCACCTGTGTCCCACCCCTCTGGCCTTCCAACCTACATTCCATCACTGAAAGAACTATAAAAAGGGGGAACAACCGCACTTCCACGGATTCTACCTCTTGGGTCCCCTTCTTCCTCCGGGAGAAGTCTTTTCTGCTGTCCTTTAATAAACTTCTAATTTCTACTCTGACCTTGCCTCAGCGTGCTTCTCTGGTGTTATTCTTCAACATTGGGGAAGCAAGGATTCCTCACCGGACTCCTCACCAGTCAACATCGGTAACAGTTACAATGAAAATTATTATAGCTATGCCAGAAAAATTTCATGATATCAAGGTATTCATTAGTTACAAAGGAAAAAAACAGTAACTTTATAGTAGTGGTCCCAGACCTTTACAAAGGAAGAAACTTAAGTTACAGACATCTGATATGCTATATGGAGAAAAGCACATTGGTACTTCTGCAGTAAAATTCATAACCCCAATTTGATCCAGTGATTCTCAACCAGAGAAAATTTCACTCTCCCAAAGGACATTTAGCAAAGCCTGGAGACTTGTTTGATCATCCCAATGGAATGGAGTAGATGATACTGGCATCTACTGGTTAGGAGATACGGATGCTGTCCAGTATCCTACAACAAGCAGGTAATCCAGTCCAAAACATCAAGACAGCTACTGTTCAGAAACACTGATCTAATCAGTAAAAAAAAAAAAAAAAAATCATCAGCCAAACCCAAATTGAAGCCATTCTCCAAAACAACTGACAAGTATTTTTCAAAATATGAAGGTCACAAAAGATAAGGAACCATCACAACTTAGAAGAGGCAAAGAAAACCTCAACTAAATGCAGTGTGGAATCCTGGGCACAGAAAAAGGACATGACTAGTAATACCAGTGAAACTCTAATGAAATCTATAGTTAATAGTACAAAATCAGTGTTATTTCCTGCTTGGGAGTGTACTTTGTTATATAAGGTGTTAACAACAGAAGAAATCTGGATAAAGGATATAAAAGAACTCTACTAGGCTTGCAAATTTTCTTCAAGTCTCAAGTTACTTCAAAAATAAGGTGGTGGTTGTTTACTTTTTAATTTCTGTGTATGTTTGTGGAGTCAATGGGACAATGTACCTAAGTCCTTTAAGCTATTATCACTCTGTTGAGGGCCACAGCCAAGTTCTTGCTTTCACATTGACGTTTAGAAATCCTCCTATATTGTGCAAACTTTCATTTGTTTTATTCCTGTACTTTGATGATTTCTACATTTAATGTCTCTGAGTATCTGGAGTTTATTTTGATGGACATAATGTGTGGATTTCATGTTCTTACCTTCATCATTAGGCATCTTTGAAATGGACCCACTACCTTTTATGGAATCATTTGGCTTTCTCCAAATAGGGGTGGCACCTGGCATTTTGCCAAAGGGAGTGGTTGAGAGGTGATGCCAGCAAGCCACTGAGATGATGGTAGTTAAATTAAGCTGTGTATTCAATTGTATATAGACCCCTGCTGTCCACCTTAGGCTACTTTGGAGTTCTCGCAAGGATTCCTGGGGAGTTCAAGTTGGTGGGTGATGTTCTGGTGGGGGGAATTCCAGTTGGAGTGGTGTTCCTGGAAGGGCCACTGTGGGTGGCGTTCGGGCAATAAAGGAGTTCCTGTTTGAACCTACAAGTGCCTCGTGGCGGCTCGGTTATTTTGTGCCCAGCCAGACTGCGGCATCACTCCTTATTATTTTGACAAAATTCTATCATTAGAACAAGAGTATACCCTTTCTAAGCTAGCAATGATTACACTCCATTGAATTTATTTGTATTAACACCTCCAATTGGGGGATTTTTTTAATGAAAGTGGTAATAAACAACATTTTTATTGCTTAAACTGGCAAACTGATTTTATAATGCTTAAAATAAAAGATGGAACTCTCAGAGAAGAACCTCAGTAGGAACCTCTTCAGGACTTTACTTACTTCCTCCAGCTTAGAACCTATGGTATATTACTTAAACCACTCTCTGTGACTCCTTGACTTAAAGCTCATGAGAATTCTTTTGCTTAGTTTTCCTTTACCCTCAATTATTCCATTGTATTCAATCCCATTATCCTGCCCCAAACAAACTTAAATCAATCTGCCCATTCAGTTTCTCAGCACTTCAGATCCCAGATGCTATAAGAAACCCTCACCTCACCCCACCCTACACACTCCTCCATATTGGTTCTTCTACAAATTTCTAATCTGCAACTTCAACTGGGCCTTTTTTGCTCCTCAATCCTTTCACAATTCCCTAGTTTTAGTTCTCCCCTTCATTATCTATAATAGCTTTTCCAGCCAGAGAAAACATGAGCCATCAGGATAAGCCATGCTTTCACTTCCTTCCATCTATTAGTGACCATTATTAACAAATGAGCTATTATCCATTATTGTATCATCCCAGTGACCAATATAGCATCTATGGCATGAGCCTAATAAAGTTAAATGAATAAATAAGCAACCATTTGATGAATTTGTATTGAGCCATGTCATAACTGAACTGAATCACTGCTTACTCCACCAGAGGAAAAATATATTTCAAAATATATCAACTATATCATTAAAGAAAATAATAAATGTATCTGATGACATAGAAATAATTTTCATATAAATCCCATTCAAATAAATTACCTTTTAAGTTCCTGTTCCAGTTTTTCTATTTGTTTTTTGCCTGCACTCAATTGTCCTTCTTGGAAATTCACTTGTGACTCCTTGACTTGAAGTTCATGAGAAATCTTTTGCTTAGTTTTCTCCAAATTTTCACATATTTCCATCAATCTTTGATTCTCCCTTTTCAGGTTTGTACCCTCGGTTTTTTCATTTTCAACCTAATAAGAATCATTGGGAAGGAAACAGGTCCCTTATTGTGCGAATTTACCAAGTGTACTTGTGGATTTAACAATCCTCTGAGGTACAGTTGTAATAAGCAAGACATCAATGTTTCTGAACACAGAAATTTTAAGTCACTACATTCTGAAGCCTATAAACAGAAAAGTTCTACAAAATCACATTTTACACTATCTTTTGGTCAGGGCTACCCCTACTCATCCTAGCAAGTCAAACTTTATCATCGTTTTAAGAATAAAAAAATTACAAATGAACACTATACCTCTCCCTCAGCAATTCATTTTCAAGTCTGGCTAAAGTCAGTTATTGCAAGAAATCAGAAAATTCTCCCACAAGAAAAAAAAAAAAAAACATTTTAGAAGCAATGATCATACCACTACTTTGTTGGTTAATACAGAGGTAGAAAGAAGTACTATTTAAGTTTTCATTTACTAGCCCCAAAGAGAAATTGGAGAATACCAAGACAAAAAGCACATGTCAGAAAGTGGTCTCCATTTTCTATAAAAAGACTGTAATAATAACCCGATTTGAAGCCAGAAACTTTGGCCTTTGCTGTGAAATGCAACTGCAATTTCCAATTCAGGTTCCCAAACAGAAGTTTAAAAGGAACTCAATAGCCCTAAATATCAGTAAATAGGCCAAAAAGGGGGAAAAGATCAAGAAAATTTGAGGCAATTAAAAATGTCTGAAGACATAGTGGGGTTGGGAGGGGGAGCATGAGAAGATTAGACAAACTCTAGACAGGGCAAAGGGATGGGAGGGGAAGGCGCAAGGGGGTAGGAAAGACAGTGGAATGAGATGGACATCATTACCCTAAGAACATGTATGAAGACACAAACAATATGAATATACTTTGTATACAACCAGAGATATGAAAAATTGTGCTCTATAAGTGTAATATGAGTTGTAATACATTCTGCTGTCATATATAACAAATTAGAATAAAAAATTAAAACAAATTTTTAAAAAAAAAAGTCTGAAGAGAAGGAAGGGGATTACCACAAAATCACTTCTAATTTTTTTAAAGTATTTTTTAGACATTGATGCATTGATGCATGACCAATGTGATTCTGCAACCTGTACACTCAGAAAAATGAGTAATTATATCCCATCTGATTCAAATATATGATATGTCAAGATCATTGTCCTGTCATTTGTAACTAATTAAATCAAATTTTTTAAAAAGTATTTTTTAGACATTGATGGACCTTTATTTTATTCATTTATTTATATGTAGTGCTGAGAATCAGTCTGGGCAAGCACTCTACTGCTGAGCCACAACCCCAGCCCTCTCTCTAAATTTAAAGGTGAAATAATTAATCCAAAAAACAAGTGAATACTGTCAAATGTCAGTGATACCTTCTGTTTCTGTTTTTGCAGTGCAGCCTCTAGAGTATCAAGTTGAAACTGTCTTTGCTGTTTTTCTTTCTTCAGTTTGTCTAGCTGTCCTTCAAGCTCTTGAATTTTCTGTAGAGCTCTTGTAGGGAGGCCTTCCTTCCATTCTTCCAAAGCCCAGCTCATTCTGTTCTCCTTTCTTTATTATTCCAACATTTATAAGAAAACTGAAAAGAATAACTAGACTGTTGGTCTTACTGCAGTAAAAGGAAACTTAAAGTCACAAACTACCTCAAAGAATCAAGTTTCAAAAAATGACAACTTTCAAAAGATAATGCAGTGTATTTATCTTCTCCATCCTCTGAAAGGTAACTACCAATAATTCTGATTATGAAGTAGATAATACATTTGTTGGGTTTCCCCTTGCTTTTTGTTTTTCTTCTGTCTCAGTTTTAACTTCTTATATGGCTACCTGCTTTCTATTGCTTAGTTTGCTTTCATTACACAAAACATGAATATTTTGCTCTAAGGTTGTTTTTAGGTGAAATATGCCCTACCTATAAACAAATAAAGTACAAAATTAATTTGCAAATTCTCTTCTTTCCCTCTTCACATCAATAATTACCACTCACACCTCATCCCTCATCTTCTGGGAAAACTTTCTGAGATAAAAAGGAGCAACTTAGACGATAGAGGGAAATAAACAAGGAAAACTGGTAAGTTAAATGTTTTTCCACTCCAGAGTCTAACACACAGCTATGTAAATATATCTATCTAAATATATTTATATTTACAAATATACTTAATATATGCTACATTTATAATTAACACACATTTTGACAAATTAAGGCATCAGCTCTCAGCCATCTGTACTGACCCACTGGGACAAAAGAACAAAAAAGTAAACCTGAAAAATAAAATTTGAGGAGCATGGTTTGGGTGGGAGAAGGAAGAAGGTAGAAGAAAATTCTGTATGTGAAGGTTCCAGCAAGGAGGATTTTCAGGACTAACATCCTTTCCAGAAAAATGCTTTGTCTTAATTATATTAAGTATGTACAGGGCACTCTTCAGGCCTCAATCACCTAACCCTTGTAAAATCCCCAAGGCAGTTCTTTTCTGGGACCCACCCATCCCCAGCTTTTCAGGCCCGCATTCACCTTTCCCTTTATCAAAATTCCCCTTCACTAAAAACCCGGAGTCCCCGCCTATGGTCCCGGGGCTGGTTAAGTATTCTGCCTCCTCCGGACTGGGTCCTCACGGACAGTATTCGTGTAATTCATTTCTGGGTCATCACATAGCAGAGCCTGACACACAGATCCTTCCCAATAAATGTGGAAGAGAGGAAAAGTGAGAAGAGGGAAGAGCAACCATCTTCTAAACAACAATAGGCACAAACTCCGCCACCCAGACCAAAACAACAAAGGACTAGATTCCTATTTCTAAATAGAAGCCATGGTTCCCGGAGAGCTGCTTGAAAATACCTGGTCATCTCCAGTTCTGTTACCTTAGGGAGGAGGAAACCGATTCCCCCAAAGTGCTAGTCCGTGACGGAACAGCTTCTCCGCTCCCTAGTAGGAGCCGTTTCAGCCCGAGCCAAGGTGGGCCCACCCCACGAACCTCACCCCACACTCCAGCGCGGTTAGGAGTGGGACCGGCCACCAGCACCGCAGGGACGCGAGCGCGAGTCAGAGGCAGCCCTGCCCAGTCAGAGGCAGCCCTGACCAGCCTCCGCGGGCAGCAACTAGCGGTCACTGGGCTGGCCACCAGAGCCGGGACGCAGGCAGTACGCTCACCTTGCTACCTTGCTCTAAGGTTGTTTCTAAGGTTGTTGGAAGGAAAGAAAACAATCTCTCAGAGTGTCCAGTTCCGATGCAGCCTCCGCGAGGCTGAAGCCCTGATCCCAATTCAAACTGCCCGCGATCCACTCTCCCACTTCCGGTCCCGACCAAACTCCCCTTCAATTCTATTGGTCACTGTAAGGAGATGTGCACCAATCAGTTTCCGTTCCTTCGGCCTGCCGCCTCTGATTGGCTCTTTTGGATGAATTTTAAAAAACCAGCCCTCACTGCTAGTGGTGCCTGCGCCAGGGCTCAGAAGCATTTTTACTGTTGCCTTGGAGACGGAGACCATGTGCTTTTGCTGAAGCTGGACAAAGTTTTGAACAGCTACTTCTGCAAGAGCCGGGGAATGGGCCGGCTCGATTAGAAGGGTGTGGCCTATCGCGGACTGACTGCAGGAGGGTGCTGTCTGGTGAAAATTTACACATATCTACTTCTGTATTAAATTTAAGACGTAAATACTAAGTACTAAGCTTGCCATGCATTCTTCAATCAGCGAAAATTCTTACTTCTTTGAGAGAACTATTAGCCTTATTTAAAAGTTAACTGAAGCACGTAGAAGCCAAGTAATTTGAAATTGGGTCTAGACAGACAGACTCCCCCTTTTTCCTGCTGACCTCTATTGATCCCGTTTTGAAGGGGATGATTCTGAACACTTGCTAACCGGAATTTGAGGGAAAAACATTCCATCAGACATACTCAGAAATATTGCATCAAAATTGGATGTAATTAATTTCTCCTTTTTATGAAGCCCACTGATTTTGTAGATTCTTATATAATTGTTTCTTTTCCTATTCAACTACAAGTAAGCTTCTAAACGCAAGAGCAAGCTGTGACTTGCTATATTAATATACATCTAATGTGCTGTTCTCTTCAATAAGTTCCAAACACTACCTTTCATTAAAGTATTCCTAGAGCCTGGTCTGCTCTTCACCTTTCACTGAAATTCCGTTGATCCTTCAGTACCCAATTCAAAAGGCATTTTCTTTATGAAAACTCTCTGTCCCGACGCACCCCTTAAAAACAGTTATTTCCTAGTTCTTTCCTAGAACTTGGCTATACTTCAATTTTAAGTTTTTTGACACGTCTTATATTTATGGCCATAGTTGCTTCCTCCATCAGACTCAAAAATTCCTTTTGAGTAAAATCTGTTTTATTTTTTGCACGTATATTAATTTAAAAAACATCTTCTTTGGAGATAAAACTGCCATCTGAAGAAAGATCAAGTTCCCTGAGATCTTTGAATCCCCAAGAGGAGAACAGGGAACACACGGAAAAAGAACTTTTGTGGTACACAGTTAGATCAGTCTAGTATCTGGTAGTTCTGGGATTTGACCCAAATTCTAGTTCCAACACCAATTGCTATTTCATTGCCTCCTACGGTAATTTTTCAATTATTTATTAGCTGCCTAAGGAAAATAAAAATTTTGGAAATGGAAAAAAAATAATAGAAGATTTTAAAGGTTTGAATGCACAACGTTCATTTTATTCATTACTTAGAAGATATTTATCTAGGGGCCACTGAATAACCAAGCCTTGTGCTACATTCTAGAATAAACAAAAATAATACATTCCCTTCTTGAGCAAAGGAATCAGGTGACAAAACTATTCTAGTAATTTCTTTGATATTTCTTTGTCTTCAATTGTATAGTTCTCTTTCTACACGCAAAAACATTTTGAAGGCAATGCTCATACCACTACTTCATTGGTTTTAAACTATTTAATGTGGTTCTAAAAGTCACAGAGGCTTTATTTATTTCTCCAGTATTTTTCTTCTCCAGTCTATATTTCCTTTTAGAAAGGATCTACTAATATTTTTTCAGGTTTACTGATCTTCTCTTTTCTAATATTTATTCTGCTGCTCATTTTGTCCACTGAATTTTTACTTCCAGCTCTTGACTTATTATCTTGTCTGTTAAGATTTTCATTTCCGGGCTGGGGATGTGGCTCAAGTGGTAGCGCGCTCGCCTGGTATGCGTGCGGCCAGGGTTCGATCCTCAGCACCACATACCAACAAGGATGTTGTGTCCACCGAGAACTAAAAATAAATATTAAAAATTCTCTTTCTCTCTCACTCTCTCTTTAAAAAAAAAAAAAAAAGATTTTCATTTCCTAGTTTTTTTTTTTCCTTTTTTATAGAGATTTTTTAATTGGATGCCAGATATGGTAAATTCTACATTTTTTATTTTGTTTTATTGCTCGAAAGAATGACACGTGTAATTCTGACAGGTTACTCAAGATTTAGTTTATTTTGTGAGTTGTTATTAAATTTTTTTAATGTTTATTATTTTTTAGTTGTAGTTGAACACAATATCTTTATTTTATTTTTATGTGGTGCTGAGGATTGAACCCAGGGCCTCGCATGTGCTAGGCAAGCGCTCTACCGCTGAACCACAATCCCAGCCCCTGTTTTTAAATTTCATAAAGATGATTCTGAGAGTAGCCTCTCTTCTAGGGCTGTTTATGCCATTTCTTTCTTTAATATTTTTTTTTAGTTGTAGATGGACACAATACCTTTATTTATATATTTATTTAATGTGGTGCTGAAGATCAAGCCCAATGCCTCGCTCTATTTAGGGCATTTATAAGACATGTTTCTTCTGGGTTTCTATTGCACTTCCCCATGTAGTTAGCAAGTTCTTTCCACTCTTGGTTCATGGGAACTCAGACAACCTGTAGCCCTGAATGAGCTCTTTGAATGTGTGACTCACAGCTCTCCCCCAAATAGTTCTTTTCCTGACAGTTGTTGTTTTCCAAACTTGACACAGAATGCGCAGATATGAATGCGCAGATAAATATTCAAAGACTCAGGAGACCCACATCAGATTTTCTAAGTTTCACCTTGGCATCACTGCTTCCTCTCTGGTCCTCTTTTCTGTAAATCTCACCTTCTGTGGCCTCCCCCAAATTCTGACTTATATATCCTCTCCTTTGGCTCTAGCAGTATTGCAATTTCTATAACCATCAATAAATTTAATTCTCAAATCTGCATCTATAACCCAGATCTCCTCTTAAATTTCATACTTGTGTATTCAACTATCCATTCTGAATAAATAATATCCCAATTCACTCAGCTGCCCAAGATGGAGACTTTACAGTCACCCTTGTCTGCTTCTTCTCTATCATATCAAGTCTGACCCCCACAAATATCCCCAAATCTGTCCTGTGTGCTCCATTCTTACTGCCCCATACATAGTCCTACCTACCATCAATTCTTTGTTACTGCAAAAGCCTTCAGGTTGGTCTTACAACTGAGATTTTATTTCTTTAAGTTAGGACTTTGATAGGAAAGAGATAAGACCTAAATTGAAAATATTCAAATGTGTCCAAGTCAGCTCCTTTCATGATGATTTTTCTTGTCAAGACTCTGTAATCCCTAACCCACTTTCCTTCCTTGTCTCTATACCTCTTCTTATGCCAGGAAATAGCTTCTGAAATAGTTACTGAAAAAAATTTGTGCTGGCTGAAATCAGGGATGCATAGTATGAGAGTAGATCTTAAAGAAGTTGGGAAGCAAGGGATTATAAAATATAGAGCTGGTAGGTTAGGGCTTACAGGCATTGGACAACTCTCTCTCTCTCTCTACAGGGGATTTAACATCCTGGCAAGGGCACTTGGAGCTGGTACTATGGGGATGGCTCCCTACCACTTGAACCACTTGAAGGTGACATTTAGTGAGGTTGAGATAATAGAACCATATTTAAGAGTACTGAAAGGATTATAAGTCTCAAGAAAATAGGAAAGTTAGACTGGATTTATTACTTAAGACCACCACCTGATTATCATTTCTAGGAAGGCCAAGAGAACAATGCCTTCAGTAAGGTAATAAAGAACGTTTTAGTAAGTGGAACACCAATGTCTTTAAGAAGTTTAGTGGTAGCTGACCTCTGTAGGCCAGGATTGACAATAGGACATGTTACTATGGAACTGGGCACTGAAGTGTTGAGGTGGAAGACAGGATTCCAGAATGTCCTAGACCAGGACCAGTATCTAACCATCTTGTCAAAACAAAATGAAAATTATTTCTACAATGTACGACACAACTGGAGTAGAAACTAGATGGTAAGGACCTGTAACTATGGCTAATAGATTATATTGTGTTCCTAGGAAAAGAGAGAGTTGAACAGCATACTTGAGTTTTGCTTGATCTATGTAACCAGAAAAACTCATACAATGGCCCAGAAGAAAGCTGAAAGCCACTATAATGCAAAATCAATTAAGCATCTTGTGCTTGGCCATATCATTTGAATGATCTAACAATGCTAGAGTCAGTTAGGCTTCCATTTCTGTGACCAAAATACCTGACAAGAACAACTTAGAGAAGAAAAAATTTATTTTATTCACAGTTTCAGAAGTTCAGTTCATGGTGGGCCAACTCTATTGCTCTGGGCTGAAGTTGAGGCAGAACATCGTGGTGGAAGGGTATGGTGAAGTAGTGCTACTCCATTTTTCATGGCAGCCAGGAAGCAAAGCGGGGGTGGGTAGAGACCACAGGGAAGATAAACCCTCTCAGAATAGGTCTGCAGTGATGCACCTCCTCAAGCCAAGCCCCACCTTCCTATAGTTAACACACAGTTGTTCCATTCAAACTAGAATGGACTGATCAGGTTTACAGCTCTCACAATCCATTCATTTCACCCCTGAACATTCCTGTATTAACACAGGAGTTTTGGGAGGGACATCTCACATTCAAACCATAACTGATGGCAATAACCATGGAAAATAAGGTTAACCCTCCAGCAAGCTTTAGTAAAAGATCTTTTACACAAATTCTCAAGTATTCTGGAGCAAAGACATGTTTTCTCTATTATAGAATGACTTACCATTTAAAATGCAGCACCCACTGTGCTACTGGGCCTTGATAAAAAACTAAGCACAGACTGTGGAACATTAGATATGTAAACAGAACTGTCTATCACTGAGTGTTGTCAAAACCACAATGTCAGAGGTTCTCATGAGGGCAGCAATAAAGCATCCTATAATAAGGCTCAAGCAGGTCCAAAGAACTTACATAAATAGGTAGCCACAAATCACATCTACTGTTTCTGTCAATGTACATTTATGGCCTTATGGTGGGCTCCCAAAAACTAGCTCACAAAGAAGTCATCACAGATGAGATGACTTAGTATATTGGTATGCCCAAGAAATAGACTGTTGCTCTTGCAGTACTACTCCAGCAGGACAACTCCACCAGGCAGAGCTGTGAGCAGAACACTCGATTAGGTATTGCATACTGTAGTTTGAGTTCAGAGTGTACTCCTGGGAAATGATTGATTTCACTGATAGGTCAGAGATGTGGAAGGAGCAAGATTAAATTATTGGAGCCATAGAGTTTGAGAGGACTATGAATAGACCTTAAAGGAATTAAAGGAATGGGAACAACATATGTAAGCCTTTCTGCCTTATGTCAGTGCCACCAGAGAACATCCACTATAAAGGAGCAGGAAACAGATGAGTGGATAAGGTGATTTGTTGGATTTTTCAGAGGATGTCTTCAGTCACCAATTCATCATCAGAGTAGCTATGGTATTAGGGGTGGTGGGTATACATGAGCCTAAGAGCGTGATCTCCCTCTCACCAGACAGGCATCGCCACTATCTCTGATAAATAGCCATGTTGTTAGAAGACTAACACTAAGCCCTCAGTATGGAACCATCCTAAGTAGAAATAGCTAGCTCCTTCATGGCAATTCAGTTGCATGAGATTCCTTCTACCCTGAAAGAATTGATATCTACTTTTTCTTCAATGCTGTGTAGGTACTATTCTCTGAGAATTTAGAGAATATCTAGTATAGGCCTATGGGATCCTGCATACTATTATTGCTTTGGACCAAGGGACCCGTTGTATTGAGAAATATATACATGGCCATAGGTATCATTTATTCTACCATATTCCTACTTATTTCCTGAACATAGCTGGTCTGACAGTGTTGTGGGTTGGATTGTGTCTTGTATAAATTCACATCCTGAAATCCTAACCCCCAGAAGGTGACTTAAATTGAAAACAGGGTAGTTGCAGATATCATTAGTTACAATAAGGTCATTACAGTGGACCCTAATCAAATATGAATATGTCCTTACAAAAAGAGGGATGTTGTGGTTCAGTGGTAGAGTGCTCACCTAGCATGCCTGAGGCACTGGGTTTGATCTTCAGCACCAACCACATAAAAATAAAATAAAAGTGTTGTATGCACTTACAACTAAAAAAATAAATATTTTTTTTAAAAAAAGAGGGATGTGTGAATACAGAGACACTGGGATAATATCATGTAAAAATTATGGTGATACTGCCACAAGACAGGGACACCAAAGGCTAGTATACCACCAGAAGCTAGGCTACAGGCTTGGAAGATACTGCTTTATAGCCCTCAGAAGGAACCAATCCACCAACACCTTAATCTCAGACCATCTTCCATATCTGTAAGACAATTTCTATTGTTCTATATCTACCCAGGTTTTGGAACTTTGTTATAGCAGTCCTGGGAAGTTAATACAAATACCAAACTAAAATGCTTTATAAAAGACTCAATTAAGACATCAGTTCAGTGGTAATATCTCATAGACTAGGGAGCTATCCTTTATAATGCACTAAAAGCATTGAGCCAGTATTTCAAATAATGTCCCCAATAGCCAGAATATACAGGTCCAGAAACCAAAAATGGAAGGATTGACTCTTCTCACTATTGCTCCAAATAACCCATTTGCACGCTTCTCTCTCTCTTTTTTTTTTTTTTTGGTGGGGGTGGGGCTTGGGGTTACAGGGATTGAACTCAGGGGCACTCAAACACTGAACCACATCTCCAACCCTATTTTGATTTTATTTATAGACAGGGTCTCACTGAGTTGCTTAGCGCCTCAACATTGCTGAGGCTGGCTTTGAACTCACAATCCTCTTGTCTCAGCCTCCAGAGCCGCTGGGATTACAGGTATATACTACCTCGCCCAGGCATTTGTGCTTCTCATTCCTTCTACTCTAGGATCCACGGAGTAAGGTGAAGAGTGGAGAACTTTACTCCTATGACAAAAAGTGTTCCACAAAACTTGAAGCTACACCTTTTTCTGATTTTCTTATGTGGTGAACTAGTAGGCAAAGAAAGGAGTTACAATACTGGTTGGTGAGAGGTTGATCCACCCCAATTATCATGAAAAGTTAGGCTCGCTACTACAAAAAGGGGATAAGAAAAATGTGTCTAGAACTCAGGAGATCATTGGGGTACTCCTATCTGCTTTTGTGTCTAGGAAAAACAGTGAACAAGCAATTACAGTTACTATAGCTCAACAAGGCAAAGCAACCCAATGCCAGAACATTCTGGGATGAAGTTCTGGGATCCCTGACCAAGCAAATAAATTAGACCAGCTGACACTGGCCCAGGCAGGGGAAATCTAGGATGAGTGGTAGAAGAGACCACTCGAATATGAGGCATAGCTTTGGGAGTTGTTATAATGGCAGAGACCATAGCTAATTCCATCATTTTTTTCCCCCTTTTGATGCCAGGGATTGAACACAGGACTGCTTAACCACTGAGCCAGTAGTTAAGTCCTTTTTATTTTTTATTTTGAGAAACCGTCTCGCTAAGTTGCTTAGCACCTTGGGAAGTTGCTAAAGCTGTCCTTAAACTTGTGATCCTCCTATCCCGCCCACCCCACACTGAGCCATGCACCCAGAGCACGTGGCTCAATTCTCTTTTAATAAGTGTTCTTTAGAGATTATGGCTACCACCACCTTGACAATACAATGAAAAAAATGAACTCAATATAGGGACAAATGGATCTGAGCAGGGGAGGGGGTGGGCTATAGCACATAAAGACATTCCATTGTGATTTCAGCCTACCTGTGATTTCAGCCACAGGTGTGATAGACAGTTCTGTGGAGACTCAGACTATTCATCCCTCAAGTTCAATTTATGGATCTCTCAGTGTTTCTGCTCCAGGCTTTCTCAGAAGTAGAGGGCGCCATCTTGTCCAGCACCCAAGCACAGTCAGAAAGTGTGGGGGCAGTTATGACTTCCAGGGGCGAACCTCAACAAAGGAGGTCAAGAGCCAGTGGATAAACATCCTAACCTTCCATCCTCCACATTGGCAATTCTGAGAGATTCAGAAGAATCAAGCCCAGTACCTACTGCAACAATAGTACTATTGCATCCTGATATTGACTTTTCCTCCTTCCCAGTCTCTCTCTCCCTGCTCACCACGTTGGTTCCTGAAATCATCACTCAAATAAACCACCAAATCAACTACTTCCATCTGAGTACATTTGACTATTGTTTGGGAAGGAACCCAAAGTAAACAGAAGGCTTCTTACACCTATGCTGCATGAATTTCAGCAAGCAAAAATATCCATGCTGCTTTCCCAAATGTTGTAAAAACTTCTATTGTGTACATGGAACCTCAGTTACTGACATGGGAAATTAAAAGTGTCATCATCATGGGACTGGCCTGCATGGTGGTTTCTGACCAGAAGGTTCTGTAGGTAAGGACCATTCTCTAGTGCTTGTTTTGTACATGTCCCTAGAGTCCTTTTGAGTATAGAATAAGGAATTTAACGCATTCTTTGGGGCAAGAATTTATTTTCAAAGCTTGATATTAGGGAACTTCTAGGAAAGTCTTGGGGATACAAGTTAAATATTCAAATGATATGATTTAAATGAATTTCCTTACCAAAGTAAAGTTCAACATCTCAGTAGGTTTTGGGTAGGTTGATTACAAAGCATGTGAACACTACTTAGTGGTATGTCCAGAAGCACAAGAAAAAGGATCAACTTTTTAAGAGCTTTTTCTATTCCCACCACTAGGTGATTCTCTATACCTAAGAAAGGCTTTGAAAGTAAACTTTTCCAGTCCCACATCCTGCACTCTTTCTCTCTCCTGCATTTTCTCTTCTTTCACTCTTCTGCTCCTGCTCCCTCTCTTTTTAAACTCACATTTGCTTATTTATAGGACAGAAAAATTAAAAAAAAAAAAAACAATGGCTCATAATTCTACTACTTACTTAATCTTCCTTACTAACAATATAATAAAATAATAAGATGATAAGAAATTTCAAACACTCAAAAAAGAGATAAATTTGGAAAACTAGAATGAATATAGGACATTCACTAGTCTAAATCCTCATTTTTTTTAATATTTATTTTTTAGTTTTAGATGGACACAATATCTTTATTTCACATTTTATGTGATTATAAGGATCGAACCCAGTGCCTCATATATGGTAGGTGAGCACGCTACCACTGGACCACAACCCTAGCTCCACTAAATTCTCATTCTATAGCTGAAGGTAGAATTAAGATTTTTGTAATTCATACAACTAGTTACTGACAAAAAAGAAAAAGAAAAGGGAAAGAAAAAAATAGTTTAATAGATAAAATATCATCATTCTGGAATCAATTACTTTACAGAAATTTGGAACACTTTCTTAATATTCTTGCAGTAGAGACTTTTATGAATGAAGTAAAATAATTTACATTTTTAAAAAATTTCAAAGGCTGGGAGGTGTATCTCAATGGTAGAGCATGCATTTAGCATGTACAAGGCCCTCCTGAGTTCTATTATATGTACCACAAACAAAAACAAAAAAATCTCTAAAAGATTCCAGTAGCATTTCTTAGGAAAACACTTCTAATGCCCATAGCTTCCAAAATATTTAAATTATTTAAAACACAAATGTTTTAAAGAAAAAAATGTTTATTACATTTGTTTTATTTTTGGTTAGAAACCTGATTTTCAAAGAAAGTGGCTTTCACAAGTCCATATTTCCAAAAAGAAAATAATATAATAAAAAATGAACCTGCCAACTTGTAGGACAAGTTTGCTGAAAGAGATGACAGTTTTTATCATCACATGACTGAGTTAAAAATCAAATTGTCTCTATATTACTTTCTTTTTTTTTTTTAAAGAGAGAGAATTTTAATATTTATTTATTTATTTATTTTGGCGGACACACATCTTTGTTTGTATGTGGTGCTGAGAATCGAACCCGGGCCACACACATGCCAGGTGAGCACGCTACTGCTTGAGCCACATCCCCAGCCCTCTATATTACTTTCAATAATCATTTTGGCCTAGGTACTAGACTAACCCTGGATTAAAATACATGATTTTTCTGAGCACGATGATCAGGTGGCTTAACACCTCAGAATAAAAGGTGAGAGAATTACTTACACGAAGAATAAACTTTAGTGTCCCTAAGGATGACATGGAAAGCAGTTTTAAAATGTTTAAACCAGGTATAGTGGAGCATGCCTATAATCCCAGAGACATGGGAGGCTGAGGCAGAAGGATTGTAAGTTCAAGGCTGGACTCAGCAGCATAGCAAGGTCCTAAGTAATTCAGTGAGACCCTGTCTCAAAATAAAAAATAAAAAGGATTGGAGAGGTGGCTCAGTGGTTAAGTACCCCTTAGGGTTCAATTCCTGGTACCCTCCCCCGCGCCCCCCCAAAATATATATATATATATATAATAAAATGCCTATTTTGAAAGCATACCTAGTTCTGGTTGAGTAGGTTTGGGATAGTGTACTAAAGATCATTTTATGAAGCACCTGGGAGCCCAACAGAGAAGGTATACATACCTCCTATTTTACCTCAATTTTCCTATTACCTCGCTGATGTTCTAGAGTTGTTGTTTGTTTCTTTTTTGCAGTACTGAGGATGAAACCCAGAGCCTAGACCATGCTAGGTAAGAGCACTACCACTGAACTACCTGCCAGCCCTTTTTATTTGGGGACCAGGTGTTGCCAAATTTCCCAGGCTGACCTTGAATTTATGATTTCCCTGCCTCAACCTCCAGAATAGCTTGGATTACACGCATGCGCCACTGCATCTAGCCCATCATTATTATTTTAATGAAATATTATTGTTCTTAGTGGCATGGAAGCAAGCAAGGATGAGTTTAGTGATCACTTTGTACTTCTACATGCTACCATAATCTCCTCTATTTATGTGTGTGATACATGTGCTACAAACTGAGTTTAGCACGTGTTGAATCTAAACTATCAGTGACAACCCCTCTCACTCTTCCCAAACCTTTCTTGACATGGGTAGGACAGCATACAGCATGCTTGTTGATACAATGTGGTGACTTCAGGTAGCTTGGGACAACTCACTAGTGTGACATGGAGAAGTGTTTGTGGCTGCTGCCCCTGCTGGCCACCTGTCGTATGACTCACTCTCCCTTGGTCTCCGGTGGGGCCAGTGAGATGATGAAGCCAGTTCAACAATGTGAAATGTGAAATGTGGGAAATTAGAAAAATTGGTGAACAACAATAGGGTGTTGTGAATGACCCTGGAAAATAGGTTTTGTCATGTACTAGATAGGGTAAATCTATAACTACTTAGTTTTTGGTAAACTTGTTGAAAATTTTGACACACAAAGTGCTCAAGAAACAAAACAAAAGTGCATGTTTAAGGGCTGGGATTGTAGCTCTGTGGTAGAACACTCGCCTAGTTTGGGTGAGGCCCTTGGTTCCATCTCCAGCATTGAGTTGGGGCAGAAACATATATATTTAAATGAAAATTTGAGTAAAGAATTTTCATTTCTCAGTAAAGTTGATAATGACTATATAACATACATAAAATGTTTATCAACGTTTACTACCCTCCATGAGGGCTGTAGTGATGAAAATAAGAAGATAAATATCCTAAAGAAGTTCTAGAATTGCTTACAAACCTTAAATGTTATTTTAATATTTTCTTGGACAGGTTTGAAATATGAAGCAATAGCTGTTGATGTGTTTGTTTTAATTAGCAGAACTCTACAAACAGCTATGTGATTCCTATTTTTTGTGTCACCAGATGCTTCAAATTAAATACTAGTCAATTCCCATATTTGCTCAATTTTTTCATAAAATCCATGGAATCAAAGCTTTTGAAAGTTAATCAATTATAACTATTACAGATTCAGTAGGAAAAGTTGAACATTGAAGATAAAATTGTTTTGTGAGGATTCTATGAACACATTTTCTGATGATGCAAATATTTTATTCCTTGTCAGTAAATTTTCTGCCAAATTAGAAAGCTACAGTGCAGAGATGTTCTATGAAGATTTTAGACTTACAAGAAAACTTAAACAGGGAGATATTGAAAGTTATCCTATAAGAGCAAGGAAGAATTAAATGAGGAGATTTAATTTTGAAATTCCATAATTGTGCCGTAGAATATATAAATTTGTGAAATAGTCTTTTGATGGAGTTCCTTGTTTTTATTTTGTAAATTTGTATTCTTGGGCTACAGCTGTGGCTCCATGGTAGAGCACTTTGCTTAGCATGCAAAAGGCCTTGATCCCCAGCATCATTAAAAAAGAAGAAGGAGAAGGAGAATGAATAAAAAGAAAAGAAATTTTAAAATGTATATTCTGTAGCAGAATGGAATGGAAGAATTTGAAAAGTTAAAAAATTTGAAGCACATATACACAAAATATTTTAAAGAAGTATAGAGACACCTTATTGATGTTTTGTCCTAAAAAAGGTGTCCATTGGGCTGGGGATATGGCTCAAGCGGTAGCGTGCTCACCTGGCATGCTCGGGGCGCTGGGTTCAGTCCTCAGCACCACTTAAAAATAAAATAAAGATGTGTGTCCACCGAAAACTAAAAAATAAATATTAAAAAATTCTCTCTCTCTCTCTCTCTCTCTCTCTCTCTCTCTCTCTCTCTCTCTCTCTCTCTTTCTCTCTCTCAAAAAAAAAAAGAATGTTCATTAACAAAATCTAACACAAATGGAGGCAAACAGAGGATATCTGTGAAAACAACTATACTGAAATATTTTTGCATTTCAAAACAGAATAGAATTGAGAATTTCCTCTGTTTCACAGAACTTGTTCTGTGTTTACCAAAGAATAATCTCTCAGGTGAATACATTGTGGGCTATAGAGTCAATTGAAATTTATGGGAAAAAAATTAAAACAATAAAAACATATTGGAAAAAATGTACCACAGAAACATCTCAGTAATTGAGTCCTATCAGCAAAAAAAAAAAAAAAAAAAACAGCTAAGAAACCAAATAAAGTGCATAAGTATGTACCAATGACAATTATTCTATTTTTTTAATATTCAGATAATCAATATAAATATAATTCAAGAGGGTGGAGTTGTAGGTCAGTGGTAGAGCACTTGCCTAGCATGTGTGAGCACTGGGTTTGATTCTCAGCACCACATACAAATAAATAAATAAAATAAAGGTCCATCAAAAAAAAAAAAAAACATGATCAGAGCCTGGCGCCTGTAATCCCAGTGGCTTGAGAGGCTGAGGCAGGAGGATCACAAGGCCAAAGTCAGCCTAAGCAAAAGCAAGGCACTAATCAACTCAGTGAGACCATGTCTCCAAATAAAATACAAAATAGGGCTGGGGCTGTGGCTCAGTATTCGAGTGCCCCTGAGTTCAATCCCTGGCACCCCCTCACCCCACCCCCCCAAAAAAAAAGATTCAAAAGTTTTGCTTTAATGTACATGGATATGTGGTCTTCAAAAACATTTAGGTTTTCAAAAATGTTTTTTAGGGCTGGGGATGTGGCTCAAGCGGTAGCGCGCTGGCCTGGCATGCGTGCGGCCCGGGTTCGATCCTCAGCACCACATACCAACAAAGATGTTGTGTCCGCCGAGAATTGAGAAATAAAATGTTAAAAATTCAAAAAAAAAGTTTTTAAATGATATTTTATAGATCCAACAATATAAATATTTTTTGTTGGTAAACAAATGTTACAAATATAAATTTTTAATAATTTTAGTCTTCTCTTTTATTCTCAAATTGTCTTAATTTGGCAACTAAAGTGTATGGTCACCCTATTTGAAGCTCAAATTTGAGAAACAATTAAATCCTTTATGCCCCAAATCGGTAAGAATAGTTCTAGAATATTTTTAAACGAATTTGGGTCAAGGTCCTTCTGTTTAGGATACAGGACATGGAAAAGAAGGACCAGAATATGTAACATTTTAAAACTGTCTCACCAGGCATGGTGGCACACATCTGTAATCCCAGCAACTCGGGAGGCTGAGACAGGAGGATCACAAGTTCAAAGACAGCTTCAGCAATATAGCAAACGTCCTAAAACCGAGTGAGACCCTGTCTCAAAATAAAAAGAACAGGGGATGTGGCTCAGTGGTTACGTGCCCCTAGGTTCGATCTCTTGTACCAAAATAAATAAATAAAATAAAATAAAAACTGTCTCAGTTGATTCTAAGCAAAATAGAATCATATGCCTCATACCCTACCTACATATGAAGGTACATAGTAGAACTTGCTGAATTTCAAGAAGCAGGTAGGGTGGTCAATCTGACAATATGCCTGGGATGGAGGAATTTCGCTGGACATCAGGCTTTCAGTGCTAAAACTGAGAGATTTCCAAACAACTAGGGATGGTGGTCTCCCCACATCTATTACATGACTTCATACCTCCATGTGTTTAAGGGAGGGGAGCCAGTGAGCCATGGTTTCAAAAGAGGTGCTCTTTACCTTTGGTATATTGCAAAATAAATAGGCAGAACTCAGGGATTCCCTTGTATTGCAATCCTCTCTTCTCCAACCAGAGAAAAACCCTGACAAATATCTGGTGATATTCACTTCCTTTCCCTTCCTTCCCAGGGGTGTCTTGACTGAACCTTCATCCTCCCAGCCCTAAAATGCCCCCCTTGTCTGCACATGGGATCCTACCTGACTTCACAGAGACTCAGCTCTCAGTGTGGCCCCCAAAAGGCTGAGCTTCAAACCTTCACACCTCATTCAGTGCTGGGCACATAGAGTTTCCAAAGAAAATATGTAGACTTTGTGAGTGGTGAACTGAAAAGCCCCAAAGAGTGGGAAATCATCAGACTGTACTCTTCCTGCTATTTGATAAAAGTCGGGAGAGGAATGGGAAAAACATTTGAAAATAATCATTTTCCTTTCTGCCCTGCCCAAGAGCTCAGTGGCCAAAGTGAAGTGCAGATGAGCCACAAATAAACTGAGGAAAAACTTCATCTCTCTCACCTTAGTCTCTTGGAAATTGAAAAGGGAAGAATAGCCGAAGGAACCTAAGTTCTCTCCTAGCTGATCTCTACTGACCAGATACCTAAAAGATAAAGGGCATAAAATTATTTATTGTATTCCCTTCTAGAAGAATTTGCTTCTGGGATTTAAGAATCAGAAAGCAGGACCGCTTCAATGTATAGAAAGCAATTAGTCACACTTTTCAGATTTGCTGATGATTCTTTTATTACCAAGTGAAAAGGCATGATTTCTGAAAAATTCAAATATAACAGAATCTGTATTCAGGACATGTAAAGGCAACCTGCTGACCACTGCAGTTGAGAAGTGCTATTCTTACCTTCTAGATTTCTTGGCAGCCAGGAGGCAGCACAGCCCAGAGATGGAGACATCAAAACCAAGAACAGCTTGAGTGCTACAACCGACCACCTATGAGACACTGGGCAACTTCTCTTCACCTTTCTTCACCTAGTAGGTAGGATAGTTATAAGAATTATGCAAAAGAATCAATGTAAAGCCCTTAGCACAAAACCACATGGTAAATACTCACAATATAACTATTGGTACTTATTGTTCTGGACAGATTGTGTCATCTAATTGCCTACAATTTCTGCTAGAAGGACTAAAGTAATTTTCACACCCCATAATAAGTTTATAAGGTATATTAATCACAGAAAAGGTCATACACTGAGTTAGATGTTGCCTAATTTGATGAGTCAGATTGTTTTCTTTTTTTTTTTTCACTTCTATGTTGAAAATAGAAATTTAGGTCAAAGTTCTGCTTGAGGCAGAAAACCTTCTTCCCCTGATTACCTGTCTGAAATGAACAAATAACCTCTCTTAATGTCTGGCCACCTATTCAGCTCCACAGCTGACGTTGACAGATTTCCTTTGAGAAGCTGAGGTAGGAATTTAAAGACAGAGTCTGGATATGGCTCTGAAACCAGGTAGTGTAGAATAAAATTTAGATACGGTCTCTTTATCTCCAAACCCACCAGAAATGAAAAATTTAAAAACCCATGACTGGGGATATAGCTCAGCCGTAGAGCATGTACCTAGCATGCACAAGACCCTGGCTTCCAGCCACAGCACTGCAATAAATAAATAAATAAATAAATAAATAAATAAATAAATAAATAAATAAATAAAACAAGCAAACAAAAACCCACTCAGAACTCCAGAATTCTTCAGCAGAATTAATAGATAATTTATGATGTGGAGAGCTACTCTACATAGTGCTCATTATTACACTCCATCCATGGCCAGTGTCCAGAAAAGCTTCCCATCCAACAACACAGCTGATGGGGATTGTGGGGTGACTAGGAATAGCCAAGGTGATCATCCTACTGAGAAGACCTAATCCAAAGAAATTATCTAATAGGCGTCTGGATTGCTAATAATCATTCTGCACTAATTAGCAGTAAATGAGCATTTATTTAATTAACCCAAGGTCCTAAGGAATCCTGAATTGACTTGAGAAAGGTGAATTAGCTATTGTCACCATGACGAAGCGACCTAACTTTAACAAAACTTGCAAACTTTCATTTTCCTTGGTGCATGAAACTGGGTGCTGGCTTAATAACCTTGGGCCATCATGTACTGTAACATGTTGGCTCATGCTGGGTGGCAACAGGTTTGTTTTTCACGATTATGTAATCTGAATTCCTTTTCCAAGAAGGGATTTGAAAATGAGTTGGCTTGCCAGCAAACATAGAGTCTAAGGGCACACATGGGTTAACCAGAGTAAACGCAGAACCTTCCTCTCAAACTGCCACCCCTTTCCCACCCCTCTACCAATTGGTGAACTATAAATCAAGTGTGACCCATGAGAAATGTTGTCCAGTAGCTGGCTGAGGTTTACACGAAGCATCAAAATGCCCAGTAGGGATTTTTAGGGAGGATATTTGATCTGTTGGAGTCTTAAATAGCAACCTAATCAGACTGGCAATCTAGGCAATTTGTACACTAGGACCATATTAAATTGGTTTTAAAAAACTAATATGGTATTAAAATATTATGTAAAAGGCACATATTAGAGTGGATTCAAAGACTTTAGGTTCTAGGCAGGTATTTATGGGTTAGAAATGCTGTTTCGAAGAGAAGTTCACATTGTTCTTAATTTCCCTAATGAAGCTTAAACCACAGCAAGTAACTACTTGGAGTTCTGCATTCCATATTCCTGCCACTCACAAGCAAGCTTCCTGTTCCTTCTCAGCTGGCAGACCCCCAAGGCCAGACAATGAATGGTTTGATTCTTATACTTGGAGAATCTGCAGTGGCTTCCAGATCTTAAGGTTCTGGGTGCCAGACCAGGTGTTATTTAAAAAAAAAAAAAAAAAAAAAAAGAGTTCCTTCCAGAGATTTGGATTTTACTTGAAGATAACAGAGCAGGCAGAACACAGAGTTATGCATCTGGGTAAAGATGGTATCTAACAAACATCCATACACCCGTGTATAGTCCCAAAAGGAATGTTTCAAAATAACTGAAAATCAAACTTGGAAAATTCCAAACCTTCCCTAGGATCTTCTTGGAAGTTTTGGGGGAATAAAGAGAAAAAAGGGAGTTGAAGTAAAAGGGAAAGGAGGAAGAGTACATGATTAGATTCTTGGGCCAAAAGGATTTGTTCCCCAAGGGGAAGAAATGGCAGAGCTTTTTCAAGTGATAAGATTATTCAGTGTTTTCCGTTGCAGGCTGTATACACAGCCATATCTTTGTTAGGAGTTGAAAGTGAAATGTTGGAGTTTCCTCCACCGCCTTCAGCCGCTAGAGCCGAATTAAATGGGCCCAAGTCAGAACCTACTGGAAACTGAGAGAGGGAAGATACAACTCTGAAAGTTGTGCATGCATGTGCACCGATGTGTGTGTGTGTGTTTGTGTGTGTGTGTATGAGAGAGAGAGAGAGAGAGAGAGAGAGAGAGAGAGAGTTCCAGAACTTCTTAAAAGGAGTAGCTACAAGTCTGATGTGAATCTTCAGTAGAAAACAAAACTAAGACAATACTACTTATTCAAATAGCATATTCAAATTTATTTGAACAGCATTGATCAGGAAAAACTGTTAACCTTTTGTTTTCTGCCCCATTTTTCCAACTTTTTTTCTTTTTTGTGATACTAGGAATTGAATTGAACTCAGGGGTGCTTAATCACGGAGCCACATCACCCACCTTTTTTTTTATATTGTATTTTGAGACAGGGTCTTGCTGAGTGGCTTAGGGCCTTGCTAAATTGCTTAGGCTGGCTTTGAATTCACAATCCGCCTGCCTTAGCCTCCCAAAACGCTGGGATTACAAGCGTATGCCACCATACCCAGCCTATTTTTCCAAAGATTTTCAAGGTCTTATGGCAAAAAGATAAACTCTTCAGCTGAGGCATCAGGGGTAAAGAGGATGATAGGAGTTGTATTTTAATGTGGCTGAGTTGAGGACTAATTTCCTGGGCAGTTCAAGACCTTTTAACGAAGACTTCTTCCAAACAGAACCAGTGCAGCCCACACAATCT
The DNA here is from genome assembly GCF_052094955.1 of Ictidomys tridecemlineatus. Classification (NCBI taxonomy): domain Eukaryota; kingdom Metazoa; phylum Chordata; class Mammalia; order Rodentia; family Sciuridae; genus Ictidomys; species Ictidomys tridecemlineatus. Next base: position 41,636,080 of record NC_135486.1, on the reverse strand, counting down.
TGTCGTGCTGAGACCTGTCCCTGTCTCTCCTTCAGAGAGGAAGAGACTAGCACATCTCCTCTGAAGCAGTCCCCTCCCATGGCAGGATGGGAAGAGACAGCCTCCTCAGTTCCGACCACCACCACTCAGCTCATTCCCACCTCTGTGCCTTCTTACAAATTCTGCTTGGAATTCTGTCTCCCCACCTCCCTTTAACCCAAACTTTCTTCCAGGAATAACCCTAAGTCCTCCAAAAAGCCTTACTCTGTGAAAGACTTTCCCATAAGCCATCAAGTTGCTATGGTTTTCACTATTTATGGTAGAGGTTTTGATGTAGTTGATAGACTACAGACAAAAAAAAAAAAAAAAAAAAAAACCTTCTCCTTTCTTTCCTGGATGTATGTTTCTTTTTCTTAAAAAACAAACAAACAAACAAACAAAAAGAATAATGACTTTATGATCCCTTTACCTGACTTCTATCATTGTTTTCTGTACCCACAGAGGTAGAACATGACTTTTTTCTGCTGTTACACCAAGACAGTGTGTTACTTAACTTCTTGATCCACTGAACATCAATGCAAGCCCATATTTGGTTTTTGCAAAAGTTCTCTGACATTAGAATTCAAAAACAATCCAAGGAATGAAGTTATTCTTCCAACAAGGACAGGATGAACCGAGGAAGAAGTTAGTACATAAAGGGTATATTATATCACTTATGGTCCTCTACTTTGGGGAACACATGCAGAGAAATAACAAGGAAGGGCTTTCCAGAAATGTGCTGCAAAGACATTAGGGAAAACCTTTTCTCTGTTAACAAAAATATTTTAAAGGCTTTTCAAAAAGCAACAAATATATATATATATATATATATATATATATATGTATATATATATATATATATATATATATATATATATATATATATATATATATATATATTTCTCTACTCCCTGAAGTGCTAAAATCTCCCTTTAAAATAATAGAGGTAGAGATAGGGAATAGTACATCCATGGGAGAGAAGTAATTCTCTGGACTTCTCTACCTAAAGGAAATTGGGTGCAGTCAACCTGCTAGGGTGAGCAGAGATAATTGAAATGCACTGATAATTCAGAATCTCATTTCCACCCCATTAATTTCAACCTCTGTACCCTCATTTTGATACTTCTAAAGAAAAGCAAAGTAGACCAAATTAAAGATAATATCCTGTCCCCACTCCCACCCTACCCGACCCTGGAGGTGCTCAGTCAATTGGGTGGAAGGCCATTATCACAGAAGGAGACAAAGCAAGTGACCCACGTGGCTCACAACCCACCTGGCCTCTCTCCGTGGCTTCACTGTGCAAAGATTGCAGGTAGCTGTCACATTTAATATTGATTACAATTAATATGAAAATCATATCTAGTTTTGGTCTGCTTCCAATTTGTCAGTACACTACATTTTGCCAAGTTTGGGAAACTTAGCATAATTATAGCTAATGAGGTCATCTGACTATAGTTAGTGAACTTCTGTATTTGCAATTTTTATATTCTTTGATAAGGCAGAATTTAGCATTATTCTCCATAGGATATGCCTATTAATTATTGCTTGCACTGAAAAATAATTGAGACTCTTGTCTCTCTCAAATAATATTTTCCTCTGACATTTTATAGTTTATACACCTTTTTTTTTTTCCAGAGAAGGAATTTCCCTATATTGTCGAGGTTGGCACCAAATTCCTGACTCAGACTCCCAAGTAGCTGGTACTACCAGTGTCCAGGACAGTGTGCATCTATTCTTCTTAATAAGGAAAGGGTATAATTTCCTATAGTTTTCAACATAGGAAAATTATTTTCTTGCAAGAAGAACTTATGGATTCTTTTTTTTTTTAAAGAGAGAGTGAGAGAGGAGACAGAGAGAGAGAATTTTTAATATTTATTTTTTAGTTATCGGCAGACACAACATCTTTGTTGGTATGTGGTGCTGAGGATCGAACCCGGGCCGCACGCATGCCAGGCGAGCGCGCTACCGCTTGAGCCACATCCCAGCCCCAGAACTTATGGATTCATAAATACTAAATAACAACACATCTAGATTCTAATTTGGGGACCATCAGATAGTAAGCATTCAGGAAAAATTAACCTGAAATGCAAAAAACGTCTATTCAGAGATTACAGGATGCCATGATAAAGAGAGGGGAGAATCTGTGCCTTAGCTATCACCATGCCTTCCTGTGACTCAATATAAACATGAAGACTAGACGGAAAAGAGGTTGGGGAAGGTAATTTTTCTGTGAGTCAGAGGGAGGCCTGATCCAAACTGGGAGCTGAGTCAACCTCATGTCCCTCTTCCCTTTTCTTACCAACACCTACTTAGAATTCACAGTAAGAGGCAACTATCACTACCACATGTGAGGCTCACATTTTAACAGTGACACTTCAGTATTATCTCTAATGGGTAAAATTTTGGACTGAAAAGACACAATTAGGGGGGTATTTAAGGAAATCATTCCTAACCAAGAAATTCTGTTGCATACCAAGAGTGTCTGAGTCCAGGCCTGGAAATAGTAACAAGAAAAATGTTCTAGACCCTTATCAAGATACTGGTATGAGGAAATAAGATACATTTATCTACCACACAAAAATAAAGACGGCAAAAGTCCAATCTTTCTAACAGGGTGTGATTAGTTAGTTTTATGTGCAAACTTGGCCGGGCTATAGGACCTAGCTATTCTACCCAATACTCATCTAGGTATTGCTGTGGAGGCATTTTGTAGATGCAGTTAATATCTAAAAGCAGGTGACTTTAAGTAAAGGAGATTATTCCAGACAATACAGGTGGGCCTCATCCAAACCTTTGAAGAGCCTTAAAAGAAAAAACAGATTTCTCAGAGGAAGGAAAAGAAATTCTGCCTTCAGACTGAACCATCAGCCCCTGCCTCAGAGTTTTCAGCTTGGAAGCTTGCCCTACAGATTTTAGACTTTGCCAGCCTTACAAAGTGTTAAGCTCTGTCTGCCTGTCTATCCATCTATCCATTCATTCATCTATCCATTTGCCTGTTTGTCTATCTATCTGGTTCTGTTTCTCTGCAGAATCCTGACAGGGTGATTAGGAAGGACTGAAGAAGTGACAGTTAAACTGAGCCCTCAATGGATATGGAGCCAACCATGTGAAAAGCCGAAGTTAACTGTGTTCTTTGCAAAGGGAAGAGCATACCAAAGACCCTGAGACAGAAAAGAAGTTGGCATAAATAAGAGAGTGGAAGGCTGAAGATGTAGCTCAGTATTAGAGCATCTGGCCTATCATGTGCAAGGCTCTTGGCTTGATCCTCAGCACGAAAGAAGGAAGGAAAGAAAGGAGGGTGGAGAAAGGAAGGAAGGAAGGAAGAAAAAAGAAAGAGAAGAGATAAACAAGAAATCAGGGGCTGGGGTTGTAGCTCAGCGGTAGAGCACTTGCCTTGCACACGTGAGGCCCTGGGTTCAATCCTCAGCACCACATATAATAAATAAATAAATAAAAATAAAGAGATTGTGTCCATCTACAACAACAAAAAAAGAAGAAAGAAAGAAAGAAAGAAAGAAAGAAAGAAAGAAAGAAAGAAAGAAAGAAAGAAAGAAGTCAGGATGTCTTAGATACAGTGAGTCAAAGAGCTTTGGTCCATGATGAGGGCAGAGAGGTTTGCAGAGTTGGCTCATACATGACTTAGTAAAATGTTTGGACTTGTTTTTCAAAGTACTGTAGGGAGCTATTGAAGATTATTCATTTGGAGAAAGATAGATGCTTCATGGAGAAGAAACCTGGAAGGCACCAAAAATGGAAATAGATAGAAACTTCAAAGGTTACTGTAGTGGTTCAGGTAGAAATTTATTTATTTATTTATTTATTTATTTTTAAATATTTATTTATTTTTTTTTTAGTTCTCGGCGGACACAACATCTTTGTTGGTATGTGGTGCTGAGGATCGAACGCGGGCCACATGCATGCCAGGCGAGCGCGCTACCACTTGAGCCACATCCCAGCCCCTCAGGTGGAAATTTATAAGGCTTGATCCAGTGCTTTGGCAGTGTTGAGAGCCACAGCCAAAGGGGCCCCAGCAAACTTCCAGCTGCCAGCAAGCTTCAGACTGCCCCAGCAACATCTAGCTGATTGGCTCCTCTGCGGTGATGTTCATTGGGCTGTTTCCCTGCCCTTCAGACTGCCAGCTGATGATTGGCTCACAGCTGCCCCAGCAACATCTAGCTGATTGGCTCCTCCACGGAGCTGCTCATTGGGTGACTTCTTTGGCTCTGCCCACGCAACCCAGCCAATCGGCCTCAAGAGGAGGAGGATTGTGGGAGGAAAAGGCTGGTGTGGGGGAGAGAGGCTTGTGGAAGCCGGTGGTGGCAGTTGGGCTCTGAGGGTTTTTCCCTGGAGCTGTTTTGTTTGGCGTTTGTAGTTCTAAAAATAAAGTTAGTTTCTTTTTGACAAGTGGCTCCTGATTTGTGCCAAGCCAGACTTCGGCATTTGGTGGCTCGCACGGGGAGCAACTGAGGGTAAGTAAACTGCTCGCCCCTGAGGGCAGGGCGAGAGGATGGGTAGCCATTCTAAGTTTACTCTTTTGTTTTGCTTCGTTTTTGTTTTAACTTGCCTGTCCCTGGAGATGAGTGAGAGGGAAGAAAAACCACTCACATCTGAGGAAAAACTATTTGCGTTTGAGGAACAGATAGGGAGAAAGGACGGATGGACATGTCAGGAGGATAGAAAGGCTGTTATAATGATTTTGTGTGGTTCCCTTTTTATTGGATTCTGTCTCGGTTTTGTTTGGCGTCATCTTGTTGGGTTGTATTATAGTAGTAATACGGGATCAGCAATTAGTAAAAAACAAACCGAAAGAGTGTTAAGTAAATTGTTAGAGGAAGGAAGCTTCCCAGTAAAACCAAGAGCAGTCAGGGCATACGTTGATGTAATACAAGAATATAGCCCATGGCTTTTTAAGGAGGGGTTGTTAGATATATCACAATGGAACCATCATGGTGAAGATTTAAAAAGAATAGAAAAGAACAACCCAGGGACTCTGCCAGTTGGCACATTGTCATTGTGGACGTTGGTATCTAGTTTGCTTAGTCCAAAGCCTTCAGTTCAGACAGAGGTAGAGGAAGAAGAAGACATATTGATTCAAGTAGAAGAGGAAGTCTCTCAAGTTAGTCAGACAGAGAAAAAGATTCAAGTAAAAGCTCGAGCTAGTCAGAAAGAGGAAAAGATTCAAGTAAAAGAGAAGGTCTTTCGAGATAGTGAGACAGAGGAAGGAAGTTTAGAGCAGAAAAATCTATCAGGGGAAAAGTTAAAACAGGTGACTGCTAATAAGACCCTTTTATTAGAGAGCGTAAGTGTCCAACCAACAGCACCGCCTCTACAGGAGACTGCTACTAACAGCATTCTATCACCAGAGGGCGTAAGTGTTCAACCAACAGCGCCACCTCTACAGGAGACTGCTACTAACAGCACTCTATCACCAGAGGGCATAAGTGTCCAATCAACAGCACCACCTCCATATGCTAAGAGACTCCCAACCCCCGCAGTTGATAGTTTGGATCCTGAGACAGGATCTCAAGTATGCCCTGTATTTGAGGTAGGAGGGCAGCGAACTTACCAGGGTTTAAATTTCAAATCAGTGAAGGAGCTAAAAGAGGCTGTAGCAACCTATGGTCCTCAAGCACCCTTCACTGTAAGCTTGGTCGAATCCATTACCAACTTAAGCATGACGCCAGCAGATTGGGCTAGTTTGTGTAAAGCTGTGCTAAATGGAGGACAATACCTGTTATGGAAGGTTGCCAATGAGGAATTTTGCAAGGAGACGGCTAGTCGAAATGCAGCAGCTGGTTATCCTCAGAGAAATCTAGATATGTTGTTAGGAAAGGGACCTTATGAGGATCGGCAGCAACAACTTGCATATGATCCTGGTGTATATTTACAAATTGCTGTAGATGCAGTTAGGGCATGGAAGTCTTTACAAGAACCTGGAGGTTTACAAGGTCAATTATCTAAGATAATACAAGGAGCTAATGAACCTTACGCTGAATTTGTAGATAGGCTTATTCAAACAGCTACCAGAGTTTTTGGGAATACAGAACAAGCAATGCCATTTATAAAACAACTGGCTTATGACCAAGCGAATCGTTGGTGTAGAGATATCATTAGACCATGGAAACATGAAGATTTAAACACATATATTAAATTATGTAGAGACATTAATGAACAAGGGCAAATTGTGGCAGCTGCAGTAAAACAAGCTTTAGATGCCAGAGACATTAATGAACAAGGGCAAATTGTGGCAGCTGCAGTAAAACAGGTTTTAGATGCCAGAGACATTAATGAACAAGGGCAAATTGTGGCAGCTGCAGTAAAACAGGCTTTAGATGCCAGGCCAAGAACATGCTACAATTGTCAACAAACAGGACATTTTAAAAGGAATTGCCCCATAGGAGGAGGGTTTAACAAAACTAGGTATCAAACAAGTAGAATACCGGGTATTTGCCCACGATGCCGTAGAGGGAGGCATTGGGCTAATGAATGCCGTTCTCAAACCACCATAGAGGGTACTCCATTATATTGGGCTAATGAATACCGTCCTCAAACCACCATAGAGGGTACTCCATTATCAAAAAACGAACAAGGACAAGGTGTTTATCCACAATATCGTGGACAAAGGCATCGGGCTCCGTTGCCAAAAAATGGACAGGGGGCCCCAATGCTCCGGGGCCCCAAACCACAAATATACGGAGCACTGGAGGAACCCAGCAACCCCAGCAACCCCATCAGGGTAGTGCCCAGCACATCAGATCCCTCATCAGACAAACCAGAGGGAGCGCAGGGTTGGACATCTGCGCCTCCACCAAATCAGTACTAACTCCAGAGATGGGAGTTCAAATCATTCCCACAGGGGTAAAAGGACCTCTTCCCAAAGGAACAGTAGGCTTATTATTGGGACGCAGCTCTTCTACTCTAAAAGGACTTTTGATAAGTCCTGGGGTAATTGATTCCAATTATGAAGGTGAAATAAAAATTATAGCCAGTTCTCCAAAGGGTATATCAGTAATTTCACCAGGAGATAGAATAGCACAGTTACTAATAATACCAAGCCTACATGATAAATTTTCCAGTCATGTTGTAGAAAGAGGTTCCAAGGGATTAGGCTCCACAGGTGTAGATTGGGCTATGCTTTCTTTAAATTTAGATTCTCGCCCCATGCTAAAACTAAATATTCAAGGACATGAATTTAATGGGCTACTGGATACAGGTGCAGATCTTAGCATCATCTCTCGTCAAGAATGGCCAAAACATTGGCCATTACAACAAGCCACTCAATCGCTTCGAGGCCTAGGAGTGGCGACTAATCCCGATAGAAGTGCACTGGGACAGAAAAGATCCATTCTTTATAGGACATATCAGGGCACATACAGGATTGCCTGGAGCCCTTAGTTTAGGCAATGATTTAGCAGATAAAACTACACGTGACATACATATTTTCTCTGTACTAGAAGAAGCTATAAATTTTCATGAAAGATTCCATGTCAATGCTAATACTTTACAAAAGCGTTTTAAAATAACTAAGGAACAAGCTAGACAAATAATAAAACAATGTCAAAATTGTGTGACCTTTTTACCACAAGTTAATCTTGGAGTCAATCCTAGAGGATTGATGCCTAACCATATTTGGCAGATGGACGTCACACACTTGCCAGAATTTGGAAAATTAAAATATTTGCATGTTACAATTGATACTTCTTCTGGATTTTTGATGGGCTCCCTTCATGCCGGCGAAAAAACTAAAGATGTTATAGCTCATTGCTTACAAAATTTTGCCACTGTGGGCATTCCAAAACAGTTAAAAACAGATAATGCCCCTGGTTATACGTCTACTTCTTTTAAACAATTTTGCTCATCATTTGGCATTACTCATATAACAGGAATCCCATACAATCCACAGGGTCAAGGCATAGTTGAAAGAGCTCATCAAACTATTAAAATGTACTTATTAAAGCAAAAAGATGGAATTGGGAAGGGGTATATATTCCCCAAAGATAAACTTAAAATAACCCTTTTTACTCTAAACTTTTTAAATTTGGATTCATCAGGACTTAGTGCTGCAGAAAGGCATATGTGCCCAAAAAATGTACATAAGCCCAAGGTACTTTGGAAAGATATTCTAACAGGACAATGGAAAGGTCCTGACCCAGTAATTGTCTGGAATCGGGGGTCTGTTTGTGTGTTTCCACAGGAAGAACAGCAGCCGATTTGGATTCCAGAGAGATTAACCAAGGTTCTGACCCAGAACAGCAGCCGATTTGGATTTCAGAGAGATTAACCAAGGTTCTGACCCAGTGATTGTCTGGAGTCGGGGGCCTGTTTATGTGTTTCCACAGGGAGAACAGCAGCTGATTTGGATTCCGGAGAGATTAACTAAAATCCTGACCCAGTGATTGTCTGGAGTCGGGGGTCTGTTTTTGTGTTTCCACAGGGAGAACAGCAGCCGATTTGGATTCCAGAGAGATTAACTAAAGCGATTTCTACAAACCAAAAAGAAGATGATTTAGCTCAAATCCATAATAGCTGATATCCAAAACTCCAATTTGGCTATCCTTACATCTGCAACAGAACCAGGATGCTTTTTTCAATATCTATTTTATTATTGCCCTTTCCCATATCATGAAGTTCTATTTTATTTTTTTTGAGCTCATACAGACCTAGGTTAATGTTTTGCTGATCAGTTCTATTTTTTTTTTGACTATAGAGTTTTTAAACATTGCAATAGAGATTTTACCTGTAAAAAGTTATAAGGCCTTTACTATTGTGTTATGTGTTGTATGTATTATATTATGTGTGCACACTTGTGTTTTGTGTTATATGTTTGAATGTACGTATGTCCAATGTACATATTTCTATATATCATATATGATGAGCGCTCATGAAAAGATGGATCCAAATATTTTTTTTTTTATTCACGTGATTTAAATGGTTTAATTTAAATTGGGTAAATAACTGTTAAGAATTGTTTTAATATGTAAACAAAAAAGGAGGTTAACAGATCTGTTTGTTTACTCTCACCTTTAGTTTTCATTATATTTAATAATTCTCTTCACTATAATGTAAATTGTTAAGAAAATTGTTTTCTTTTAGTGTCTTCTGGAATGTTACCTAATTTTTTCTTTAGCCATTATTGCCAGAATTTCTATCTTCATCCCAGTGCCGATGAAGATAATATAAATTGTTAAGAAAATTGTTTTCTTTTAAGAAAATTGTTTTCTTTTAGTGTCTTCTGGAATGTTACCTAATTTTTTCTTTAGCCATTATTGCCAGAATTTCTATCTTCATCCCAGTGCCGATGAAGATAATATAAATTGTTAAGAAAATTGTTTTCTTTTAGTGTCTTCTGGAATGTTACCTAATTTTTTCTTTAGTCATTATTGCCAGAATTCCTATCTTCATCCCTGTGCCGGTGAAGACAAAGATAAAACTAATCTACAGTTTCTGCAATAGCCATCACTGAACTGCTTACAGAACTTACACTGAACTGCTTACAGAACCGTCAATTGACTTGGTATATCTTCCTCCCTTCTGCTTGTCATGATCATTCAGCTAAAATTTGGGGGTCAACAGAGGTGAGGCAAAGAACCTCACCCCCCCCCCCCCCGCTGAGACCTCTCCACAGGTGTGGCTGTACTGGACCGGTAGTCAATGACGGGTAAGATCCAATTACAATGGTACCAACCTAAGACAGGAGGCTGACGCCCTGAGGTCAGCTCATCCGAAGACGGGTAAGGACCATATGTATTGGACAACCTAAGGCAGGCACGGTCCATAAGCCACATGCTTGTTGTTTAAACAGAGAGGGGGAGATGTTGAGAGCCACAGCCAAAGGGGCCCCAGCAAACTTCCAGCTGACAGCAAGCTTCAGACTGCCCCAGCAACATCTAGCTGATTGGCTCCTCTGCGGTGATGTTCATTGGGCTGTTTCCCTGCCCTTCAGACTGCCAGCTGATGATTGGCTCACAGCTGCCCCAGCAACATCTAGCTGATTGGCTCCTCCACGGAGCTGCTCATTGGGTGACTTCTTTGGCTCTGCCCACGCAACCCAGCCAATCGGCCTCAAGAGGAGGAGGATTGTGGGAGGAAAAGGCTGGTGTGGGGGAGAGAGGCTTGTGGAAGCCGGTGGTGGCAGTTGGGCTCTGAGGGTTTTTCCCTGGAGCTGTTTTGTTTGGCGTTTGTAGTTCTAAAAATAAAGTTAGTTTCTTTTTGACAAGTGGCTCCTGATTTGTGCCAAGCCAGACTTCGGCAGGCAGAGAGGAGAGGAAGATGTGGGCTGACTCAAGACTCCCTGATGGAATGGAGGGAGAAGGCAGGAGCTGGAAGCATCAAGTATGCTTCCAGATTTCTAGCTTGAACAGCTGATGGTGGTGTTACTTAATGAAATTATGCAGACCGAGAGAAGCACAGGATGAAAGAATCCAAATTAAGAGTTTAGTTTTGGTACTAGAGTGCAGAAGAAGGGGTTTCAGAATTGGAAGTCATCACTTTATAGGATACTTTTAAAGGCTCATGAATGAAAGTGATTAAGGAGAGAAGACAGAAAATCCAGGACTTGAAACCTGGGTGAATCTGACATTTAGAGGTAGGTGGCAAAAGCAGCCAGAGAGATGGATAGAAGAAACTAAACAAAAATTAAGAGTGTGCCAAAAGAGGCTGGGTTTCAAGAAAGAGGTAGCCAGCATGTGAAGTCTGCCAAGAAGTCAACAAAATAAAGACAGAAAAATGAAGGTAGGGTTTGGAAGCATGGCCCAGCACAGTGAGTTCTGGTGTGGGCTGTGTCTGCTTATTGGCTTCAGAATTTCTGGTTTGCCATTGGCAGCCTATTTATAACAGGGTGACCATTGTCATGGCTAATTCCAGGTGGTCCCTGGATTTCCTGGGTATTCAGGGGGGTCTGGTTTTGTTTGCTTGTTTGTTTTCCTGAAAGAAGGAAGGAGAGAAGTTGGTATCTGACTGCCTAGGGATGAGGAAGGAAGAGAGGAGAGATGAGGAAAGGAAGGACAAGATGTTCATTATTCTCCATTCTGGCCTCTGAGACCACCTACAGTTTTGATCTACAGGACACGCCCTAAATCGATGATGGATTATTTTGAAGATTCAAGTTTTCTGAGTTCTGCGTTAAGAGACTTGTTCTCTTTCTTAATATCGTTTCTTTTTTGTTCCTTCATAACATTTAGTACAATTTGTATTTATGAATATATCTGATATAATTTATTTGACATTTATGTCCACATGTGACGATAACTTCCATGAGAAAAAGAGTCTGTTGTTGAATCCACTTGTAGCTAGTGTCCAAAGCAAGGACTGGAACCTAGATATAGTTGTTGAGTTAATAAATAGCAAAAATATACATAGGAGTAGAACATTATGGCCATAAGCTTGTACGCATAAATTTGTGAACTACATGTCAGTGATCTTCTATGTTTTTCTATGTATGTTAATTTACTACTTGTTTATATTGCTCTCCTCTGGTAATAGACATGTGGTAATAGGCACTAGAAATTTAAGAAACTGTGGGAGAAACACAGGAAATTGAGAAAATTTTATGTATTAACTTTCTCAGGGATTTTCAGAGAAGACAATTGTTATTATATTTTAATTGTAAAATATCTTGGTACTAATGGAGAATTCTGTGCTGGTGTTTGAAGAGTGAAAGGTTATGTTTATATTGATGTGTCTCAAAAAGTCCAGATGCAATGGGAACCATGGGAAATCCACTACTAGTATAGTTCATATAACACTGGCTAAAACCATGGCTCTTCAAAATGAGACATTTGGAGAAGAAACTTCTAATGCCTCTGAATAATAGAGAGCTTGTCTTGGAAAAAATCAGAGGATCATATAATTTTAGACTGAAAAGAATCTTTAGTCCATTTTCCCTCACTATACAGTAAGGGCCTATAAGGGCATTGTAGGGTCACACAGCTGGTCCTGACAACTTGTAATAATCTCATGTGTCTGACCTCAATCCTGGGTGTAGGTGTGAAAATTTGTGTAAATATTGAATGTATAATTATAATCAATACTGGTTGGTACACAGGCTATAAAAGAGCCTCTGTTTATAGTCCTGGTGATTTACCTTGAATGAGAAGCCACCCCATACATATTTATTTCATAAGTCTGGAATTTTTATAGGTTTTCTCCAAAGTTAGGCATCACTAAACTACTCTGATGAAATCCCAATTTTGGTACAAATGAAAATGTCACTTTCTCCTCTTACAAACTCTTGCTGAGACACTGTAGTGAGCTCACTACATGTCAAACAGTGAGGCCATAGCCATGTGCTCCAGCAGCCCAGGCATGGCAGCCAACAGCTGGAACAGAGGACTCTGACACATGGAGCATAAATCTCTACTCTGCCAATTTTTTAATGACACTTATTTCTGCACATTTATGAGGAAACTGATAGCTTTATGCAACCACATATTACTATGTATTTTCATGGTAACAGAATTTGTTTAAGAAATTACTAATCTCCCTATACTTAGGGAATTTTGTCAGTTTTTTTTTTTCTCTTAGAGTACTTGCTTTCTACCCTAAAATCCACACCAATGGATTTACTAGCTGAAAATCAATAAAGGTGTGTATTTACTCATTATTTTCACACACACAAGGGGTTGGGGTTGTGGCTCAGTGGTAGAGCACTTGCCTAGCACATGGGAGACATTGGGTTTGATCCTCAGAGCCGCATAAAAATCGATAAATAAAATAAAGGTATTGGGGGTGGGGCTGTGGCTCAGTGGTAGAGCACTCATTTTGCATGTGTGAAGCCCTGGGTTCTATCTTCAGCACCACATAAATGAAATAAAAAGGTATTGTGTCTACCTACAACTAAAAAAAAATATTTAAAAATAAATAAATAAATAAAGGTATCATGTCCAACTATAACTAAAAAAATATTAAAAAGAAAAGAAAAGAAAACACACACAAAAAGGAAAAGAATGTTGGGGAAATCTCATGAAAAATCAAAGGGAGATCAGTAGAATAGAGGAAAGGGACCAATGGGAAGGAGGAGAAGAGGGAAGGAAAAATAATGGAGAATTATATTAGCCAAATTATATTGTTACATTCTGTGCATGTATGAATATGTAACAACAAATCCAACCATTTTATACAACTATAATGCTCCATTTAAAAATGTGGAAAAAAACGCATGAAAATGTGATTCACTTTTCAGAACAGCTACTATTTACACTGAAATATTTTGGTCCCTATTTTAGCATTGTTTCCTTCCTTTCTATGAATCTCATATTTTAAAAATAATGAAGTTAGAATCTTTTATACTGTTCATTTACAGTTCTCTTAGCAAAATGTTATTGTAGCTAGAAATCGTGTTCAGTGTTCCCACTAAGGATTGTTTTCTTAAATCTTTTGATTCCTTTTTTTTTATCTTCAGTTGATGCAACTCAGAAATTTTGATTGCAACTGATGACAATATATCACAGAAACTTTGTAGTATTTCTAGGGAAAAGTCTTATTACCATAAATGGTGAAATACGAAATAGTTTGTCACTGGCAATATAATGACCTATGAACTATGCAAAATGTAAGTATGGTTGCCTCCAAAACAGCACCACCAAATTCCTAGAGGTCAGCTGACTGCATCTGTCTCAACACTGTTTCTTTAGGTTAATAAATCTTACTCTCATTTTCATGATTTGATGATCTCATAATATTTTTTAAAGTTTCATGTCAATTATTATTTAATTTGAACAATTTTTTTTTTTTTTTTTTTTTTTAGGTACCAGGGATTGAATTCAAGGCACTTGACCACTGAGCCATATCCCCAGCCCTATTTTGTATTTTATTTAGAGACAGGGTCTCACTGAGTTGCTTAGGGCCTCACCATTGCTGAAGCTGGCTTTGAACTAGTGATTCTCCTGTATCAGCCTTTCAAGCCTATGGGATTACAGGCATGTGCTAGCAGACCCAGTGGCAATTCTTTCTTTAAAGAATACAGATAATGTGGTAATAATGTTCTTTCAAGAAAAAGAGACATTAGGCGTGGGGATGCTCACCAGTAATTTTAGCTACTCTGGAGACTGAGGCAGGAAAATTGCAAGTTTGAGGCTAGCCTGCGCAACTTGGGGAGACCTTGTCTAAAAATAAAAATAAAAAAAGCCCTGGGGATGTAGCTCAGTGGTAAGCGTTTTCCTAGCAGGAGTGAGGCCCTGAGTTCAATCCCTGATACTGAACAAAAATAAAACAAACAAACAAACTAGCTATTGAAAACTTTCCTTGTATTTTATTATTTTAAAAAATGCACCCTTTGTCTTTATCAAAAAACAAATATTCATTGCAAATGCCATATTAAATAAAGGAAGATTTCAAAAAATAATGACAAAAAACTGTTTCAGTCTAAAAATGGAAGGTATTTAAAAACTCAACCTAAAATATGTCTTCCTCAGCTGTGTATTATCAGCACTTAGCAAACAGTAGAGGTTTACTAAATGTTGTAAAATTAAATGTTAACTATCATACATACAGAAAAGGATAATTAGCACTGGTCAATATTAACCTGTATATAGCCTGTAATTGTTTGCATTCTGCACAAATACAATGGTGTAAATGTTAATAAGGAGTTCGTAGAAAAATTGGGTAGAAAACATGCTCCCCCCCCAATTAAAAATTCACAAAAAGAGTACATTGAATTTATAGAACATATGGAGCTGACTTGACAGATGGGTGGAGTAGGTGGTTCCCAGCATGCAGAGGACCCTATAAATCCATTTTCCTGCTTCTTGTTAGAGGAGAGATAATAAGATCTGTGTGAACTAAGTGTTTCTCTGTTTTTAAATAAGGCCCATACAGACATCTTTCTTAGCTTTTATTTATATTTTTATGCTTTCTGAGCTTTCTTTTCTCCTTCTCTTTCCTGAACAAGTCCACTGTGATTAACCAGCTGGGTTTTTGTTTGTTTGTTTGTTTATACATGGACACCATATCTTAATTTTATTTATTTATTTTTATGTGGTGCTGAGGATAGGACCTAGTGCCTCACAAGTGCAAGGCAAGTGCTCTACCATTGAGCTACAACCCCAGCCATTAGCTATTTTTATGAAATAATTCTAGTTGAATAAGATGGCTTTAAAAAAACTGCATCATTAAGATTAAATCATAATTTCCATGCCCTATACAAGGGTTACCTTATAAAGACTCAGGTCTCCTAACTTCAAATCCAGATTAGAGGACATAGGGTATGTACATGTGAATAAATTTGAAAAGTTATGTATAAATTAAATGAAATGTCAAAGTCAAAAATTTTTATTCATAATTAAAGGGAGTCCTTGGTATATGTATGCATCTTTCCTTTAGTGAAAAATTTTCTATCCAATCCAAAACAAATTTGTTTTCTACATTTGGATTTTTTTTTTGTTTCTTCTTCAAAGTGAGTCACCTTGATTTTATTCTAAGTTTAAATTACCAATTTGGCACAACTGGCAACATTTTTTTCTTATCATATGATGAATAGTTTGGTCTATTGGTCTATCTATGTATCTCCAGACTTTAAAAAAAAAATCTTGTCTATGTCCAACTAAAAATGTGGATTGACCACAGTCAACATATTGTGGCATCTAATGATTTACCTTACTTTTTATTTTTATTTTTTGGTACAGGGATTGAACTCAGGGGCACTTGACCAATGAGCCACATTCCCAGCCCTTTTTTGTATATTATTTAGAGACAGGATCTCATTGAGTTGCTTAGTGCCTCGACATTGCTGAGGCTGGCTTGGAACCCGTGATCCTCCTGCCTAGCCTCCTAAGTCACTGGAATTACAGACACGCGCCACTGTGCCTGGCTACCTCACCGTTTTTTGTTTGTTTGTTTGTTTTGTTTTTGCACACATGTGTACACATGTACACATACATCAGATCTTTGTCTGCAACAGTATAGAAGAGAATTAAAGTGATTACCTTGAGGGATTGCTAAAGGTGAAAATGGGTTGAGAAAACAGAAAACTGTCCAATGATATACTTTGATATTGTTGGAAACAAGAATATATTAATTTTATGTTTTTCTTTTAAAACTTTTTATTAAGTTTTTAACTTTATTATTCCACCAAGACTGCACAAAATTAAACAGAATAACATAATGAGCTACCACATCCCTTTCGCCCAGCTTCAACAGCCATCACCTCACTGTTAACACTGCCAACCTGCTTTATCTACACCCTTATCCATTCCCCAACTCCTGTGTTATTTGAAAGCAAACCCCAGAAGTCTGAAACTTCAACCATAAATATTTCAATTTGTAACTCTAAAAGAAGGGGGACTCTTTATTTTAAGCATAAACACAATACCAGTTATCACATTGGAAATATTTCACAATAATTCCTTAACCTTGTCAGTATTCACATTTTTTCATCAAAAGCACAACGGCTTTAGTTTTAGTTATTTGAGTTAGGATACAAATAATGTCACATGTTGTGAAATGTATTTGTTTAAAAAAAAATGAAGAAGAAGAAAAACAAAAGTCTTCCAATGTTTACCACAGCCTAAATTCTGCTGACTGCATCTCTTTTGAACATATTCCTTTGTTCTTGTATTTTGGGTTAGTAAATTGGTTGAATCTATTCTAGAATGTTGGTCAAAT
The DNA here is from genome assembly GCF_052094955.1 of Ictidomys tridecemlineatus. Classification (NCBI taxonomy): domain Eukaryota; kingdom Metazoa; phylum Chordata; class Mammalia; order Rodentia; family Sciuridae; genus Ictidomys; species Ictidomys tridecemlineatus. Next base: position 41,619,463 of record NC_135486.1, on the reverse strand, counting down.
TTAAGTTATCCTTCTAAAGCAAAATGGTGATATTATAAGGTCTGATCATCTCTGGTTTTTGTCCCATTAGCAACCATTACACTCATTCCATTATCTTTCATTGGGGGAAGAGGGACCAGGGATTGAATTCAGGGGCACCGGACCTCTGAGCCACATCCCCAGCCCTATTTTGTATTTTATTTAGAGACAGGGTCTCACTGAGTTGCTTAGTGCCTTGCCATTGCTGAGGCTGGCTTTGAACTCACCATCCTTCTGTCTCAGCCTCCCCACCTGCTGGGATTATACTTTATATAAAGGATATTTTTAGCAATTCCTCATTTCCCTGTCTCCCCATCCTTGGCAACCACAGGTTTGTTTTCTGCTTTTATGAGTTTGACTGTTTTTGATATCAAATGTAAGTGGAATCATGCAGTATTTATTCTTCTGTAACTAGTTCATTCCACTTATCATAATTTCCTTGAAGTTCATTTATATTATTACATTTTGCTGAATTTCCTTTTTTAAAGATTGAAAAAATTAAAAATTACATTATATGTATATACCACATTTTCTTTAATCATTCATCTGTTCATGAACATTTAGTATATATCCACATTTTGACTATTGTGAATAGCACTACAATAAACTACCTACCAAGTTGCCCAACTTGATGGAAATTCTTTTTTTCTTTCTTTCTTTCTTTTTTTTTTTTTTTGGTGCTGGGAATTAAATTAACTCAAGATTTTTGAGATACTTATCCAGACATGGGATTGCTGAATCATAAGGTAGTTAGATTTTTATAATAAAAATTCAAAGGAATCGGTATGTTGTTTTTCCATAGAGGTTGCACCATGTTTCATTCTCTCTAAATTTGTACAAAAGTTCCAATTTCTCTATCCTCACCAATTGTATTGTCTTTTGATTTTTGGTAATAGCCATCAGACCACGAGTGAGATGATATTTTATTGTGATTTTGATTGTTGCAGTAGTATTCACAATAGCCAAAATGTGGCCCATCTCTACAGATGCCTTTTACTAGCCAATGGTCCCAAATGGACAGGAGGAGCTCACAGGTCAAATTCTGAGAACTGAAAGTTTGAGGAACAATGAACTGAACAACTTATACCAGAGAAAGAACTTAAAACAAGAATGAGAAATATGCTTGAGGAGCTGAGAGAAGACACTGGATAGATGAAGTAAGAATAAGTGGTTTGGTAAATGAATTAGAAATATATTTTTTTATTTATTTATTTTTAATTGTTATTTATTTATTTATTTTATGTTTTTTTTATTGTTTTTATTGTTTTTTTTTTAGAAATATATATATTTTTAAAGGAGTCACAGAAGCAAGATACATCAATATTATGGGAAATCACTTTTTTTTGAGAGAGAGAGAGAGAGAGAGAATTTTAATATTTATTTTTTTTAGTTATTGGCGGACACAACATCTTTGTTTGTATGTGGTGCTGAGGATCGAACCCGGGCAGCACGCATGTTAGGCAAGCGCGCTACCACTTGAGCTACATCCCCAGCCCATGAATTAGAAATATCAAGAACAAATTCTGCTGGGCATGGTGGCTCACACATGTAATCCCAAAGGTTTGGGAGGCTGAGGCAGGAAGATTGTGAGTTCAAAGCCTACCTCAGCAACTTAGTGAGGCCGTAAGCAACTTAGCAAGACCCTGTCTCTAAATAAAATATAAAAAAGGGCTGGGGATGTGGCTCAGTGGTTATATACTTCTGGAATCAATCCCTAATACCAAAATAAAAAAACAAACATACAAATAAGAATGAATCCTATTTCATACTGCTGCTGCTGGGCCTCATGGATTCTAGGCAAATGCTCTACCACTGAACTATATCCCCAGCTCTATTATTGAATAGAAAATTAGATGAATTACTTCAGTAGTGAAAGTATCTAGTAAATAAATGAGTGGAAGATTAGGTTATAGAGTTTCCCTGGGAAACATCAGGAAAGGATAAGGATATAGAATGGGAAAAGAGAGATGAAGAAATTTGGAGAATCAATTAAGCACCAAAGGCAGTTTCTTGGGGAACCTATAAGAAAAAAAAAAGGGAATGGAAGGGAGCAAATTCTTCAAGCACAATAATAAGAATTTCCCAATGTCACACAGCCTGTAAATAGCCAAGCCTGGGGGCCAGCCCAGAAATCTGGCTCAAGTACATATTCTTAACTATTATTTATGCTTGAGGTATGTCTCATGAGATGCCAGTCTGGAGAAGAATTAAGTTAGGAGGCATAAAGGCGGGGGGTGGGGATTATGAAATCAACAGAAGAGAGGTAGTAGTACATGAACTTTTGGAAGATAGTGTGGCACAGTAAGTCTGAGTGTCTCAACTCCATGTGACTGAAGTCCTGTAAAAGCACAAACAGCCAGGCATGGTGATGGTGCATGCCTATAATCCCAGCAACTACTTTGGCTGAGGCAGGATGATCGAAAATTCAAGGCCAACTTCGGCAACTTAATAAAACCTGTCTCAAAATTAAAAAAAAAAAAAAAGGACTGGGGAGGTAGTTTAGTAGTAAAGTGCTCCTGGGTTTTCAATTCTCAGTAACCCTCCCCACTACACCCCCCAAAAAAGAATAGACAAGACACTTCAATTCAATTTCTTCATCTATAAATGAGAAAGTATAAAGCCTATCTCACTGGGTGGTTTTAAAGATTAAATAACCGTGGAATTCTGGGCACAGGAGAATAACTGCCCAGATATGACAAAAATAATAAAAATTGCCAGGCGCAGTGATGCAGGCCTGTAATCCCAGTGGATTGGAGGCTGATACAGGAGGATGGTGAGTTCAAAGCCAGTCTCAGCAAAAACCAAGGTGCTAAACAACTCAGTGAGATCCTGTCTCTAAATAAAATACAAAAAATAGGGCTGGGGATGTGGCTCAGTGCTCTAGTGCCCCTGAGTTCAATCCCCAGTACTCCCCCCGCATAAAAAAAAATAAAATAAGAATTGTATTTATTCCAACTTTAAATAAATATTTGTTGGGACTCTTCTAGGCCCAAAACAGACAAAAATTCCCACTGAGATTGAGCTTTTGCTAGGAAAGAAAGACAATAGCAAATAAACGTAAATAGATGTACAATGGGAGGCAGTGTTAAGTACTAGCAAGGAATCAGGGCGAGGTAAAGAAATGGTATAAACTGGCCAGGCACGGTGGCTCAGGGCTGTAATCTGAGCAATTTATCGAGGTGCTAAGCACAGACCCTGTCTCTAATAAAAAACTGCTAAGGATGTGGCTCAGTGGTCGAGTGCCCCCTGAGTTCAATCCCTGGTACCCAAAAACAAAAATTAAAAAGAAAAAAGAAATGGCATATAGGAGTGAAAAGATGCTATGTAGACAGCATGGTTGGGAAAGGTCTACCGAGTCAGGAAACACCTGGATGAATGGAGTTCTTGGTGGAAGGAATAGGAAGCACAAAGGTCCTGAGGTGAGAGAACATGTACCTGGCATGTTCAAGGAATGGCCAAATACCAGTATGGTCAGGACAGAGTGAACCCGGGTGGGGGGTGGGGGGAAGTATTTGGAAATAAAATTACCAATGTAGCCAGGAGCCAGATCATTTGGATCTTCATCTGTCATGAAAAAAATCAGTTGCTCTTTCATCATTTGAAAATTTTTGTTGTGTACAATCACATTAAATCAGAGGTACAGTCTGAAGCCTGGTGGGTACCTTGTTATATGAGCAACTCTTTCTAGCCTCTAAGATTTATGATGTCAGAAGATACCTCTGCTTCACAGTTGTAGCAGAAGGCACCTCAAAATGGAGTTTTCTGGGCAACTTGCCTTTACCCTGCTGGCTGCAGGAAGTAGCTTTCAATCCTCAGTGGTCATTCCAAACCAGTCCTCTAATTGCCCTTGTCCGGGTCCATGGGCATTACTCAGACATGCTTGAAGTACCAGAGCCAGTCACGCTCTGAGTCACCCCCTCATTCTAGGGGAGGCGGCCAGGAAGCAGCCGGTCTTGAGGGAGGTTTTGATTTAGTGCTGCCGGATATTCTTACCCAGCCTGGCCTATCCCGTGGGTCACCCTATCTCACCCCTTTGGGCTGGGGTGTCCATGTTCTTTAGAATGGCATCCCAAACATGACCTGATTCTTCCCTCCCCCAGCGAAGGTTGTTCCTGGTCGCTAATCACAGCAGAAGATTCCTTTCATGTCCTATACCTCTCAGAGGGGTGTTATGGCTGCAGCTGCTGGTGTTGGAAATAAATGCAGCAAATGTACCCCTGTTCTTGTTTTACTTTCCAAATTTGTAATTGGTTTTGAAGGCTGTCCAGTTTTCACGTCTATCAATCTGGTTTGCATGATTTTTTTGTTGACATCTTCATCTAGGTACTTAAATTATATTTAAAAATTCAGCCCAGAACCAAAGACGTAAGAGAAAAACAAATGAATGAATTGCTACCTCTTGGGGGATGTATTTTAAATTTAGCTTGTAGGACTATTATAAGGAAATGAGGTAATGGCCCATAAGATTGGGATCCAGTTTTCTCGGGTTTTTACTTCAAGCTAGATGCACTCTCAGGAGGTCAGTGCAGTTACAAATATCACCAACAGTAAGAGTGCCAGATGTGGGCTGGCCCTTATTCTGAACATCATAATTACAAGAAGGCAAAAACACACATCTAGCTCTAAATATTTTTCTTCTGAGTTCCATGGGAAAGGATTAAAAAACAAAAAACATACAGAACAGGAGCATCTATTGACTTTTTTGGGGGGTGGGTATCAGGGATTGAAACCAGGGGCCCTTAACCACTGAGCCACATCCTCAGCCTTTTTAAGATAGACTCTCACTAAGTACTTTAGGGCCTCACTAAATTGCTGAGGCTGACTTTGAACTTGCAATCCTCCTCTTCAGCCTCCTGAGTTGCTGGGATTATAGGCGTGTACCACCATGCCCGGCTCTACTGATTTTTAACCCAGAAGTGTCCTCGACGACTTGACTTCTTATAGCATGCCTATCATTTCCTTTATCTCCTATGAACAGTGATGTAAAAGAGCTGCTTAGAACTTCTTGATCCTAGATGTGCTTAGCAATCTGGCATCTATTCCCACTCTCATGACACAAAATAGCAGTAAGCAGATGTTTTAGTGAAGATTAGGTGAGAATAATTACGGATATGATTTACCTTCCCTTATGCCATTCCATTAAGGTGTTGATGGCTCCTTGGCCAGACTCAACTCTATAGCTATGTGTCTTTCTAGGAGGCGGCCCAGCTAAGTTATAGACAGAATGAAGAGCTGTTTAGCTCAATTTATGGATGAGAGATTCATAACCAGCTATTTTTGGAAATTAGGACATTTCTGACCTTTTGAGTTTGATGTCATGACCAGAAACTACTCCACAGTCCAAGAAAGTGTGACCTCATGCCACTGAAATGCAAATTCTTGTGTGCTACAAGGACCATTGGTTCAACTTGACTTTCTTTGGACTTCACATGGCTAATAGATGAAGAGTCCTAGGAATCTCAGAGGCTAATGAAATAAACAGTAATGAGATATTAATATTCCATACTCTGGATATGTTTTTTCTCACACATCCAGTTTAATATCAACCCAGTAGAGTTGTTCCCTGGTAAACTGCTAAAATGGAGAAATTTGAAACCAAAAATACTCTAATTTGATAATGTTTTTATATTTTCTTTCTTTCTTTTCTTTTTCTTTTTCTTCTTCTTCTTCTTTTTTTTTTTTAATCATTAAGATGCTCAGTAACCTGAACTGCAACATAACACATTAGAAAGAACGTGAATTTTGGAATTAGAGATCTCCAAGTTTGAATCTTGCTTTTATCATGTATTTAGGTACTTTATATCTTGGTCCATGTACAAGTGCAAGGGTGTCCAAGTTTATTTTTCTGTTAAAAAATAGATCAAGGCCAGACATGATGGTGCATGCCTGTAATCCCAGCATTTTGGGAGGCTGAAGAAGGAGGATTAAAAGTTCAAAGCTGGCCTCAGTAAAAACAAGGCACTAAGCAACACACTGAGACTCTGTCTCTAGATAAAATACAAAATAGGGCTGGGGATGTGGCTCAGTGGTTGAGTGTTCCTGAGTTCAATCCCCCCCCTCCCCCCCGCAAAAAAAAAGATCATACAAATATACCTAAATCAACCTCAATATATTAGCTTGATTGGACTGCAATGATAAAATGCCATAGACTATGCATTACTTTTCTCACAGTCTGGCTGGAAGACAAGATGAAAGTGCCCTCAGGGTTGATTTCTGGTGAGTTCTCTCTCCTTGGCTTGCAGATGGCAAACTTCTTGTTGTGTCCTTACTTGATCTTCCCTCCCTGAATGTGCAAAGAAAAGGGGCTGCAGTGTCTCTTCCTCTTCTTATATGAACAAAAGTCGTATTGAATTAGGATCCCTCCCAGCCTTCTGACCTCATTTAACTTTAACTGTCTACTTAAAGAACCTATCTCTAACTATAGCTGGGTACAGTGGCACAGTTTTGTAATCCCAGCAGTTGGGGAGACTGAGGCAGAAAGATCACAAATTCAAAGTTAGCCTCGGCAATTTAGCAAAGCTCTAAGCAACTTAGTGAGACACAGTTTCTAAATTAAAATATAAAAAGAGCTGGGGATGTGAGTCAGTGGTTAAGCACTGGGTTCAATCTTTGGTACAAAAACACGCTACATATGTCTCTAACTATAGCTATAGTGGGGATTAAAGGCTTTAACATGGGAATTTGGCAGGGACACAATTCAGTTCATAGTACTTAAATACTGTTATAAGAATTACTCCAGATTATGTGTGTAAGACACCTAATCTTGTCCCCTTAACACAGAAGTATTCCATAGACACTGGTTTCCTCAGCTGCCTCCCATGTCACCTTCTCCTCTAGGGAGTAGCCCCTCGTCTTTGCACATGAGAAGCCAGGTCAGGCACATGTCTAGATGGTATAGACAGTTAAATGAACTATGGGATCCCCAAGTTTTCCTTGGAAAAAGGAAACCTGGTTCTTCTCTAGACTCATGACTCAAGTCAGATTCTCTTGGGAATTTGGATCTGAGATTGAGTCTCTGCTGAAGGAGTGCAATGCAGTCTGCAACAAGAGAATTAGGTGAATGATAATATCAAGTAACACAATGAGAACTCAGTGTGTACCAAGTATAGCCCCAAGGGTTTTTCACACTTTGACTCATTGAATTACTACTACACTATGAGTTAGATGCTTTCATATACCTGTTTTGCAGGTGAGGAAACTGAGGCCTGAGAGGTTTAGTACTTTGCCAATATCACGTAGCTATTCATCTGGATATAGTCAAAAGTGGAGGATGGTACTCTCAGCCAAAGGGAGAAAAGCAGGGTATTTCATGAATCTCTGGCTCCAATCATCATTAACATGGACTCCATGACATGTTCCAGTGTCCTGCCAATAAAATGTACTTTTTTTTTTTTCTGCAATGATTTGAAATAGAATTTATTCTTCATAAATCAGGGGAAGTTTTATAAAGCCAACTCACCTTGTCTACCAGATGTGTCACACTCAGCATTAGCGTTCAGTCTTTAACAACTGTATGTAAATGATTATGAAGAATTTGTTTTAAATGACTCACTTCCATTGCAATGTTTAAAATTGCTTAAATCAAAATCAAGAAGAGATCTGAGAGAAAGTGTCTGGATAGTAGATGACACATTTCAGCAGCAGGGATGGGTAAATTCTTCATCAGCAATGTGTTTCGAGAACATAGGATGAGAGTTAGATCTGTGTCTATGGGTAGGCAAATCCTCTTGTATTTGTGTTTGTGTGTGTGTGTTTACAGTACTGGGGATTGAACCTGGGGGTGCTCTACCACTGAACTACATTCTCAGTCCTTTTTATTTTTATTTTTGCGTCAAGTTCTGACCAAATTGCCCAGGCTGGTCTCGAATTGTTTTATTCTCCTGCCTCTGTCTCCCAAGTTGCTGGGATTACAGGCATGAGGTACAAAGACTAGCTAAATTGTGTGTTTCTATCAAGCCTGGAGAAGCTGGAAGTCTAGGTGGCGTCTGAAGGAGGGAGAAAAGTAAGCAATCTGAGCCAGATGACTGTGATCAGGAAGCATATACCATGAAGTCATGGTTCAAAGTGTGTTTGCTATCTAAGATAAAATTAGTAGAAAAGGTACAGGGAATGGTAGTGCAAAACCTGTAATCCCAGCCACTTGGGAGGCTGAAGCAGGAGGATCTCAAGTTTGTGACCAGCCTCAGAAATTTAGCAGGACCCTCAGCAACTTGGTGAGACCCTGTCTCAAAATGAAACATAAAAAAGCACTGGTGATATAATTCAGTGATTAAACAACCCTGGGTTTAATCCCCAGCACACACACAAACACATATGTGCATCTACAATATGTGCTTATGTAGAAAATGAAAACAAATAGAGATTGAAATTCACGGGATAAAACTTTTCATTGTGTTTAGATTTCATTTATTTTAAATCTTGCTAAAAGTACTAATAATATATGTGAATTATCCTTTCTATACTGTATTGATGCACATGCATTGCTCTCATGGAATTTTTATAAAAAGTAAACAATTGTCTGAATCTTGGGAAAAAAAATCAGTGCTCCTGCCTTTGCAATGTCATGACTCTACCTTACATCATGGCCCACAGGTTAGCCACTGGTGCCAGAGGAGCTGGCATATTGACCCAGAAGGACACTCCATCTTTCTTCTCCCAGATTGAATATATGCAATCTAAACCTTGGCATTCTTTCCCAAAGGAAATAATTCATTTGTGGCCTAGATTAGCAGGCACAGAACAGGGGCTCATAAGAGGTGGTCCCTTTGGAAAACAGGGAGCCTTGACTGAGAGGAAGATAGAGAAAAGAGGAAAGAGAAATGAGATGGAGAAGTGGTCAGGGATAGGGGAACATCTGGAATGAGAAATTTGAGAGATGAGTAAAAATGAAACAGGAGATAACATGCTACATAAAAGGGGCTGGTATCCTGGACCTCCAGAAGAGGCTGGTGAGCAACCCCAAATAAAAGGCTTTCAATTTTGTCTTATCTATGCCTTTGCAAAAGTCTTCCTTTTGTCCACTTTATCAATGTTGTAGAGTAGAGAGCCTTCTTGGCCTCAACAAACCAGAAGTAGGCTGAACTATGGGTGTTCTCTTCCACCTTACTGAAGGTGTTTCCCCTTACTGAAAGATCTCAAAGATGCAACCAAGAGGGAAGGAGGGCTCAGTCTTCTGTATCAGCAAACATCATCCTGGAGCAAATACCAAGAAGCTATTTTTACAGGGGAAATCACCAGATCATGGCACACTTCAGGGATGTCACTTATATTGGAGTCTATTTTAGCTCCTGGAGTTGTATTGTATACCTTGTGTGCGGTTGTATGTTACAGTTCTGCATAATCATACAGTTTAAGAAAAACACTAGATAGCAAGGAATTCATGTTCAGTGACTTTCCTAACTTGGCTTTTGTCAATAAAAAGCTCTGAATGTATACTACCATTAAAGCATTTTTTTTTCTTTTCTTCTTTTGCAGTGCTGGGAGTCGAACCAAGGGCCTCATGAATGTTAGTAAAGTGCTCTACTGCTGAGCTATATCCCTAGCCCCAAAGCATTCTTAAGTGTAGTTGTTCTTAAATGTTCTCTTTCGTTTTTTCTGTTAACTTTTTTTTGTTTGTTTTAGGTACTAGTAATCTAAGCTGATTGAGTTATATTTTTGCTGTATATTTGTGGTTCTGAATTGAAGGTTGCAGGCATAACAGAATTACTTGGGAACTGTTTCTAAAATATACCTACCCAATATGTCAACAGGAGAATGAACCTGCAAACTGTGTCATGTTCACACAATGGAATCTATTCTGCGAGAAAAGGGAATAAACTCCTCACACATTCATTAACATGAATAAAACTTTGAGCCAAAGAAGCCAGATTCCCAGATAAAGGCATTATGTATAAATACCATATGATTTCATTTACAGAAAGTCTGAGAATTAGCAAGACAAATCTTTGGGGGCAGAAGATACCGTAGAGGGGTGATACTGATTAAAAATTTACATAGGGAATTTCCTGTGATAATGGACATTTTCCATGTCTTAACCTGGGTAGTGGTACATATAGGAAGAAGTGTTTGAGCTGTATGTTTCAGCTGTATGCACACTTAAGTTTTGTGCTATTTACTGAATATGAACTGTACTTCAACAAAACACTAAAAATATTATGCACTCACACAACCCAGCCTATCTTTACCCCAGATCTAGGAATAAGATATGAAAGCAAAGGATTCAGAGACAATGAGTGTTTTGAAAAAGCTCCCCATTTCCCTGTGTGTTTGCATATAACTAAAATCTGCAGAAAGCCTCTGGAGATCATCAAATAACCTGCTTACTTTCCAGTTTGCTTCAATTCAGGAACTTATTTACTTTCAGTGTCTTTGAAGGTATAAAATTAATACATTAATGACAAGAACATATTGGAGGTGGGAGGAATCATGGAGGCCCCTGAGATTCTGCTTGCATCCTGCATTTAGTTTGAATTAGGCTCAGAACAAGTAGAAATATTGCTTTGGAAAATTAAACATCCACAAGTTCCTAAAATTGCAAAGCTTTAAAGCAAACATGTAGTGATGGATGGGCTGATATGTTCAGAGCCTATCCCATCAATCCAACTTCTGCTCACCCTGATGCATATTAGGGATACTTGAGTGTGATGCAGATTTAGGAAATTGGTTGACTTTTTGAAAGAAGCTATGACTAGCTTTTCTAGATTTCTGTCTATACCTACAAAGAGAATGAAAGCTTTTTATCCCTTCAAGTTATACTTTCTTTCTTCTTTTTTGGTTGTTGCTGCAGTGCTGGGGATTGAATCTTGAATCCAGGGTTTCATGCATGCTAGGCAAGAACTCTACCATGGAGATATACCCCCAGCTGAGGATTACAAGTTTGAGGCCTGCCTCAGCAATTTAGTGAGATCCTATCTCAAAATAACAATAAAAAGAGTCCGGATGTAGTTCAGTGGCAATGTGCTCTGGGTTCAATCCTCAGTACCAAAAAAGAAAAACAAGCAAACAAATAAACAAACAAAATGACTATTATTATTGTGTTGGGGGAAGAGCTCAATGATAATCTAGCAATTTTTTAATCCCTAGCACAGGAGGAAAATAGAGAGAGAGAAAGAAAAAGAGAGAATCCAGAACAAACAAAAAAACCTTATTTGTATTGCCTTTCTGTAGTATAAAGAAAAAGAAATGTAGCTGGTAAGATGCATGCACCTGAAAGGCTTTACATTTAATAATACACTTTTTACTATTATATTTATTTAAATATTGAAAATTAGTTCACAGGGTTATTGCTAAACCATAGTTTTACTTCTCACCGAACACTCAGCAACATTCACTGAATTCTCAATATTTATTTTTTAACTTTATTTTATTTATTTTAAATTTTTTTAGTTGTAGCTGGACACAATACCTTTATTTTATTTATTTATTTTTATGTGGTGCTGAGGATCGAACCCTGCGCCTCACACATGCTAGGTGAGTGTTGTACCACTGAGCCAAACCCCAGCCTCTCAATATTCATTTTGATCTGAAGGTATGTGTGGTTTTCTCTACTCAACGTTGGCTTTATTGCTTTGCTTCCTCCATAGGCACGTCCTCTCTCTGGAGGAGTACACGCGTTCATGCAAGTTCAGACCTGAGAAAGACCTCAGAGATGAACTAATCCAATCAAGCTCTGTGCTCTATATTACACTTATAAAATAAACTCAAGCATCAAGTGAATGGTTTGCTCAGGGTCACATGTCCTGTCTGAGGCAGAACTGAATTCTTGGGTCTGCATGCAAATCACTTGCTCTTTCTTTTAATTCAGTTGCCTCAGGGTGTTGTGCTCAGTTTGGTATCACAGTGACTTCAGACCAACAATGTGCATCTGCTACTTCCTTTCTACTATGAATGAAGCCAAAAGACCTTCCATCTCACAGGAAGGAACAGCACTCTGGATTTCACACTTAGAGTCTGCAGGAGTTTCCTTATCTTTAATCCTAATCTTGTTTTTGTCAAATTTTAGAGATTTAGAGCAGGCACTTTGGGCCAGAGGGACTGGGGTTCATTATCATATTTCACTTGCTGCGAGACCCCCTGGTGAGACAGGTAATCTCTTCCTGTCTTCCCTTCCTCTTCTGGAAAATGGGGCTAAAGATGGAGGATTAAGTAAAGTGCTTTTCCAGTCTTTTGCGATACCCTATGTTATTCACTAATGTTTTCTTTTGAAAATTAGCAACTATATACAGTGATTTCCTTGAAAGTTTGAGAAACTGACCTTATTTCCTTTTACCCTTTTCCTTCCATCATTTTTATGGCCCCTCTATTCTTGACTTCTTTAAAATTCTGGACATTGGCCAATGGTCACAGAAGTCGAGGTCATTACAGAGTTACACATGGTGGGTACAAGTAGGCTTTGCCTTTTGGTTCCCGTTCTCTTTCCCAAAAGGCCTGGAATTGTAGGAGTTGTTGGAAAGTAATTTGATACAGTATCTTCTGTGACAAGGACTTCAAGGTCCTTGAAATGTTGAAAGGACTGGGCTTGAGTCCTGGTGAGATAACAGCTGCCCAGACATGTTTGGAGCAATGCAAAGGACCACAGAAATGTAGGCAATCCCTTCAACTTTATAATTACAGAAACAAGGATCTCGGGGGTTGGGATATTCCTCAGTTATCCATCACAAGTTGGGAAGGGCCTAAACCTAGGTTCCCTGCCTGGCTCGGTGCTTTTTCCATCATACCAGCTGCGCCTCATTAACTCCACCTCCGAAAGTGCTAAGGAAGTTCCCTCCCAGTGCCTACCCGGGCAGGGTGGGGCGATTCTGTGGCATGGAACAAACCGGGAAAACGACATATTCCAACTTTCAGCACAGTCTGCTTTGGCCATTACGAGGGTGGAGGGAAAGATAGAAGAAAGACACAATCACACTACCCAGAGGTTCCAGTTTTTTTTAGGAGAGATCTCTGGGACTGCCTGCTCAGTGAGGCCACCTAAATGTCTCCAGGACTGCCCTCCCCTGTGCTGTGGCTGCATGGGTGCATCCTGCTTGGAGGATCTCCCAAAATAAGTTGGACTGTCGTTGCTCCGGGTCTGAGTGGGCTAGTTCTTACCACCTTCCCGCTCTTGCAGTCTACGAAATCTAGGTGGGATCTTCCTGTCTTTACCGCTTTCCCTCAAACCGCTGGAACAGCGCAGAGTTGGGCTGACTACGGTCTCCTAGCCTTCTCCCCTCCTACGTCTCTTACTCCATGGAGTCTCATCTTGTCTTCAGTCCCCACCTTTGGAAACATTTTCCAAAGCTACCCCATCAAAAGTAAGCAACTTCTCCCGGGCCTGCAGAAAGAACTCCTGCAGCCCGGCATTCCTTGGATTCCAGCGCTGTGACGTCCCCAAGGACAGCGCGCCTCCAGCTCCGGAGCTTGGGCTCCACGTTTCAGCGCTTCCCCCGCGCGCGCGCCCGCGCCCCCGATGCGCGTCCTCGCCGTCCGCATTCCTCTCCGCCCCGGCCACGCGCCCCGAGCTCCCTCCGCCTCCCGGCCCCCAGCGCCGCTGAGCCCGGCCCGGGGGTGGGGGAGCCACGGCCGCCGGCGCCTGCTCCGTCCCCTCCCACTCGAACGGCCCCTTCCTCCCTCCTCTCCCGGCTGCTCGCATTTCCTGCCGCTCTGGCTCTCCCAGCCCCTCAAAGTTCTTCCCAACTTTTTCTCGGCCGAGCGGGCGCAGTATCGGGGGCAGGTTGCTGCGCTCCTCCGGTCTCAGCTGCCTCCTCTCCTGGGCAGGTCCTCTGGGAGCAGCACACACAAAGTGGCCGCTGGCGGTCCTTCCCCTCCCACCTCACCCATCCTCCTTGGCCTCCTGATCCCGGTCCCCTCGGGCGGGACAGCTCGGGTACTCAGGTTCTTCTCCCTTTCCCCTTCGCCGGTGCGCCCCTGAGCCGACTCTCGCGTCCGGACCTCAGCGGAAACCTCCCTCCCCTTTCGCCTCCTGCGGCTGCTTCCCTCCTCCCCTCCTCCGCCAGCCACTGGAATCAATTCCGTGGGGAATTGGGGCTCCGTCGCCGCGGAGGACAGCCTTTCCGCGCGGGACTCCGGGCACCGCGGGGTCATGTAAGCAGGTAAGCCCGACCCGAGGCGGGGAAATCGGGCCGAGATCGCGGGTAGCCTTGGTGCTCCGGGCGCCTTGCAGATGACTTGGGCAAACGCTGGCAACACCAACTTGAGATTGGCGGTCTCCGACGCCTGGCAGGCAGGGCAGCGGGGGCGCAGGGTGGCCGGGCCGCGCGTTTTCTTTCCCGGTGGGAGCTGCGGGCCACAGGGCGCACCGCTTATTTGGGAAGTGAGCTGGAAGGTAAGGGAAGTTTGCAGAGTTTGTGGCTAAACCCAACTCCCTCGCCCCCTCCTCTCAGATCCCGTCTGCATTTTGGGGACGTGAGAGGGCCGGCCAAGGGCTGCCAGAGATAGCTAGACCGTGGGGCCAGGAGGATGAGAGACAAACGACGCTGCTGTCGCCCACGCGGGGAATGCAGTTCCCCGACTCCCCTTCAGGTCCCCGCTTAGGATAGGATTTGGAAGGGAGAGGAGTTTTCATGCCATTCCACTAGGCCCCAGCCGTGCCACCGAACTCCCGAGTGTCTTGGCTCCTACTTGGGTGGTCGGGCAGGCTCATAGGGAAAAAACCTGTGGCCACGTACTTTCAGACCAGCTCTGACTTCCAAAATTCTGCGTCTTAACCACCCCCTCTCCCACGTGACTCTTAAACCTAGGTTTTGAATACTTGTGGGTTTTCTACCTTTTCTTCTGGAGAGAGCAATGAGGCAGGCAGCCTTGTCCTTACCTCCCTTTCCCTCACACTTCCTTCAGTTCCTGTCACCCCCACCCCCATACTTACCTACAATTTAAGGAGATTGTAGGTTTTCAACTCCAGCCTGTTGAGGAACTGGCTGTTTGGGATTCCCAGCGAAGGTGAAGAATTTCTAGACTGCAGGTCTAGCGTGTATGCTTATGGAGTTTCCACCAGTGTGTTAATATGTGAAATGGATTAGTTCAGTTCAGTCATTCATTCAACAAACCGAGTATCAGAGCTTCTACGCTGCTAGAGCAAGATCACAGTACAGGAGTCTGCAGCCCTGTAGGCTGATGGAGAACTACTGTGTGGTGGCAGAGGGGTTCTGGGGGGAGGCTTGGTCCTGGGGCTGAAGAGGTCCTCTCTTGGTGGAGTGTTTAGAGCAAACACTCCTTGTAGAGGAAACAGTTAATGAGAAGTGAACCCAAAGAGAACAGAAAAGTCATTCCTAGCTGTCTGGGACCCAAGGAAGATTTATGGGTGGGTTGGGGCAATGTTGCTGGCATAGCAGTCTCTCCTCCTTTCCTTATACTAGAAATTAAACTAGAAGTGTTACATGCTTATGGGAACTACTGGTAGCTTTCAGAGGAGCAAAAATTCCTCTTTGGAAATGCCTCTGTACCTGATGCATTTCTACCACCAGCAGCAGTCCCCATTTTAATTGACATTAATTGACCCATGTCTGGTTCATTAAAATGATATTGATTCCTTTTAAAGAGACACCTGACAGCAATAGGGGATGACAATACGGCAGTGCTACAGACCTTGTATTAAAAGTTCCCTTATTATTTGGTGATGTGGTTAACAGCTTGTGCTATAGAAATGACAACTTTCACAGCCCGGAGCTGAATGATGTCCTGTTGCCTAATCTGAATGGATGGTCATGATGTGCAGAATTAGTTCGCTTATGTGATGCTGTTCATTGTAGTATTCTCTACTTTAAAAACTCAACTTTATTGTGTTACCAGAGGGGTGAGGACTACCATTGCTTTCTCTGAAACTTAAGACTGAACTCTTCCTGCAGGTGGTTGAAGCCTCATGGACCCAGAATTCAGCACATCCTGCCTAGAAAATTTCCTTATAGCATAATAGCATTTTGTACAGGCTTGTCTTTCTGCAGTGCCTCTTCACTTGGGTTGAAGTAGTGTTGTAGTACTATTCATAGTGGCTGAGTCTTGGCTAAGGTGGCAGACGTCTAGCTTTCAGCAACCTCAGAGAGTACATCAGAGTGGGAAGAGCACACTAGCTTCCTGCAACTTCACATGTTTATCCAGGCCCTCTACCAGCACCTTGTCTTATCTCAAGAACAGCCCCCTTGATGGTTTTCCTGAAGGTGTAGCACCTGTGTGAGAGAAGTGGCTAAGGAGAAGCCCTTTCAGCTAATCCAAGATCACCGCCCAGGTTCCATTATTACGATGTTGCATGCACAACTACAATAGCAAGAACAGTTGGGGAAAACTATTTTGATATGGAAAAACCATAAATAATTCAGAGGAAAATCAGAATTTTTAGAAGATTTCTTGCTTGCCCTGAATGAATGGGACAAGATTTAAGAACTGTGAAGTTATTTTTTTTTTTTTTCCTTCATTGTCTGCTTTTTGGCTTAAGTTTGCTCCAGGGATGCAAGTATCAACCCTTTGATTACACATGATAGCTTACCTGAGTTCCATATTCTTGTCCTTTTGAATAAGAATTTGATCAAATCCCTGCATTTGAACTTCATTAAATGGTCACCAACTACTGTATTTAAAAAAATTCATTCTCAGCCTCAGAACACTGCAATGCACTTTGTTAGATATAAGACAGGGAAGAGGATGAAACACTTAATTAGCCAATTAAGGAATGAGGGAAAACAAACACAAAAGCTTTGGTAGGGAGGAAGTTGATGTCTAAAACTTTCTGATTGCCCCCTTACTGATTTAAATTGATTTAATTTACTTTGCCTGTCTCCCCAGGAGGCTTTGTTGAGTTGTCCCAGGGGTGTGTCTGGCAAAATCTGCACCCCTTTCTAGGCTATCAGTGTACTGGAGCCGTGATCCAGACTTGGGAGTTTGCTATAGAGCCAGGTTTGAATTCCAGCTCTGCCACATTCTAGCTGTGTGATGTTGGGCAGACTTAATCTTTCTGATATTCAGTTTCTTTACATGCAAGACAGAGCCAGTAGTATTTAGCTTGCCATGATATTTATGGAGAATTCAGTGTAATGCTATATAACAGCACCTCAGACAGACTAGGTCAAGGATGGCTATTTATATGTTCAAGGAGTTGTTATGTGGCCATGAATGTGTTCTTTGTTTGTTATTCAGCAGCCTGAATCCACATGCGTGCCAACATACACATAAAGCTTTGTCTTTGACTTTTTTTTTTTCCAGTCTATTGGCTCAAAGCAAACACATTGGCTAGCAGCTGCCATGTGGTCCCTCACACTAGAGGAGGTTGAGAGCTACACCACCAGGCAGTAAAAGTTTAGGGAGCTAGAGCCACTTAGGGAGAAAGGGCAGAGAAAAAGATTCTTTTTCCCTGTATACCCCTTACTATAACAAAGGTCCAATGTATTATGCAAGGGTCTTTGCATCTCTAATGTTGAAATCCAGTTAATTACAGAATGCTAGAATAACTGCCTGCCTTTAGCGGGAGTGCAAAAGCCAGCCAGTTTTCACAAAGGAGTTTCTTGGCAGCCTCAATTTTCTTCTTTGAAGCCTGAATACAGAGTCAACTATAACACCTAGTGTAATGCCAGCTGCACAGGTCATTTGAATTTTTTGTTGTCTTTTATCTGAGAAGCCTAAAGTATTTGACAAACATTAACTCACTGATCTTCGTATCAATTTCCCAGCAGGGGGGAGTTTTAGAAGAAAGGGACTACTCACATAGGGACTATAGGGCAGGTGTGCAGTCTGTTTTCTTGAAGCAGAATGTATTGTTATGGCAAATAATTGGTTAAATCTCTCACATTCCAGGAGGCCATGTGTAGGTACCCTACCCCTTGGAGAGGTCAGGAGGAGAAAGCCTAGAAAAATGCAAGTCTGACTAGGATTTTTGGTCAGTAGTACTTTTACCATACCTTGCATTCACTGATTTTAAAAATACATTATCTCAGAATGTTTTGTGAATCTGAATTAAAGGATATGATGATGCAGTGGTTATAGATGAAAGGCTTAACGTAGCTGAAGATAAAAGGTAAGTAGATTTTTGTACCATAGAGTGGTTATGGATGTAAGCTGGATTATCAATGGCATATTAACATTGCTTCATTTCCTTTCGATTTTTCCTGTTGGTTGGGTGTTTCTTGCATCAAACGTTTGTATCATTTGCTTCATGGTGATGGCTGTGAGAGAGAACATACCATAGTCATCGAGCCTTATAGGTAAAATTTGATCTCAGGGTGATTTTTCTTAGTTTCTTAGATCAGTGTTATGTGTAAAATTTGATCTGAGGATGATTTAGCTTAGTTCCTTAGGCAGCTAAATTAGGCCCAGGTCAAGGGTTGCATCCTGAGCCTGGACAATCAGCTTGACTCAGAGGACTGTTGCATGTCCAGAGATCCTGTAACTCTATCTGGACAGCCCATAAATGCTCCATGTTGGTCAACAGGGAGGAGTCTGGAGAAAATGAGAAAGAGATCCATTGGTTGTGTAGCCGCCTCTGAGTAGTAGAATAACCTCTTCGTGTTTGGAATGTCTTGAGATTTTACTGTTGAGAAATAATCCTAAATTAGGAAGCCATTCTATTGGCCACTGACTTGCTCTTCTTTGCCTTACAGTGTTTTTAGCTCACAGAGGAAAAACTACTCATTGTGGAAAATTAGCAAAGTTCCCAGTACGGTATGCAGGTGTGAACTGTGTACTTTACTTAATACATACTAAATTTCCTGTTTGGGAGATTCATCTCTAACAACTCCCACCTCCTTTCTCCTTTTTTTTTTTTTTTTTTCCTTAAGTGATTGGGGCATTAACTAAGGTAGTAGGTCTCAAACTCTAGAGGGCATCAGAGTCACCTGGAGGGCTTATTAAAACACAGCTTGCTGCTCCCCACACCTTACATTTTGCTCCTCAAACCTTACATTTTGATTTAGTAGCTTTGGGGTAGTCTGAGCGAGGACCTTCCAAGCCATGCTAATGTTCTACTTTCTGATTAACTGTGCTTTGAGAAAAACTGAGCTAAGAAATCTCGGTTGGGTCCACCCACCCTTTTTTGCTCAGGCTCTGTGTGGTGGTCATTGAACTTTTCTAGTATATTGGTTTAAATGATTTTGTCTGCTTGCTTTAGAGCTGCAGAGAGGCTGGATACTACTTGATGGCCACTTGTCCCCGGCCAGATATGAATTCGATGTATCTGTTTTAGTGAGTTTTCTTGGCTATTGTCTAATCCAGACTCTCCACTTGCAGTTTGGTTTATCTGGTGCTAATATCCTCTGAGTATTTGATATTTGTGCCAAATTCTACCCCTCTTTCATTGAGCTCTCCAGTTTCTTGTTATAAAATTTACTACTTTTGTATTCCTGTCTTGGTGACATCACCTTATGTTGAGTTAGCTGCTTGAGCTTGGCTCTTGGACTTCTCTTTTTTAGCACCCTCAACCCCTTTTCTTAACCCTCCCCTAACAAATCCCAGCAATTATTAGGTCCTTTGAGTCTGACTCTAAAATATTCTCAATTTGCTTCTTTCCCTCCCTCTCCACTGTCCCTTAGGATTTTTTCCAAGAGCATTAAAGGCTGTCTTTCATATAGTCTTTTTTTTTTTTTTTTTTGGTACCAGGGGTGCTTAACCACTGAGCCACATTCCCAGCTCTTTATATATATATATATTGTTTTTGAAACAGGGTCTCACTAAATTGCTGAGGGCCTAAATTGTTGAGGCTGGCTTTGACCCTCCTCTTCAGCCTCCCAAGCCATTGGGATTACAGGCATGTGCTGTGGCACCTGGCTTTTCTTTCTATATTCTTTGTCTACTTAGTGCTGTAAAAAGGTTTTTTTTTTTTTTTTTTTTTTTAAAGCACAAATTAAAAAAAAAATCTGTGTTTTCTTAAATGCCATTTAAATTCTTTTGCTTCTTATTCCCTTTAACTTAAGGCTTCTGGCTGGGAATGTGGCTCAATGGTAGAGCACATGCTTTGCATGTGCAAGGCCCTTGGTTTGATCCTCAGCGTTGGGGTGGGGGGAGCTTCCTTTATCCCTCCTTTCTCTTCCCAACTGCTTCTCTTTCCTTCCATCCATTCCAGTGCCTCTAACCTTTGGTAGCATTAATTTCCCTTTTTTATTACACTCCCATCCTCTCCCCCAGCTCCCTGCTGAGCCCCTCCATGCTGGAGGAGCCACTCCTCCCTACTACCGGCTAGCTTTCCTTTCTTTATAGTCCCATAGCACTTTGAACTTACCCACATTGGCAGATTCACCATATTTACCCTTGTTCACTTCTCGGTCTCCTCTACTGAGTTATAAGCTTCTCTGGGTAAGGATCTCATTCTGTTCCAAGTCAGAATCTCTATCCTATGTGCAGTTGATAGCAGTAACCATGGTGATGCCCTTATTATTGTCATTTTGTAGATAACAAAATGGAATCAATTTTTAAAAAACATGTATTTTTATAAGTGTGTGAGGGCCTTTCTGAAATGCAGACCTGAGGGTTTGACATCGGAGCCTGGTTTAGAATTTATTATTTATTCTCTAATGAATAGTTACTGGGCTGTGGAAAAATGGCATCTTGTTAATGATGTACATGATTAAAAAAAAAATTAAACAGAGAGCTGGGGATGTGGCTCAGTGGTGGAGCACTTGTGTAGCATGTGCAAGACCCTGTGTTTCATCATAGCACTGCCAAAACAACTCAGAAACCATGGCTATTTATTATATACATTTTATTTGTTCATTTGAGAAGAAAAATCACACTTCTAAGATGTTGTCTGAAGTTACTAATAATATGGTTCTTATTGTCATTTCACTTTACTTGGATACTTTAAAAACAACCATTTTTTTTTCTCATTTTCAAATCCAGGCAACCTTATAGATCAAGGGACTGACTGTAAATGTCACAAAAAGTTAGGAAGTAGAAACATTTGTGATCAAGGCCTAAAACTAATGTTTTTGCCGGTTTAGATGTAGTGATTAGAATATGCTGAATTCATTTCTGTGCATTTTTCTTCAGAACCTCATGTAGAAGAGGAAAAGGTAAAATCTCTCATTAATCCACCAGTAAGTCACTCAGTTTTGAAGTGAGAAGGAGACAGGCTCCTTGACACTGTTGTCAAAGCGGATTTGCCAGCCTGCCCATGGCCAAGGAGGCCTGTTCTACTTACAGCATGGTAATAAGCAGCAATGATATCATTGATGTTTCCCCAGATCACTAGATTGACTCTTGCCATGATTTAGTTCTGAAGTAGAAGGGATTAAGGCAGATTTCATGGTTATGAAAGTGAATTTGTCATGAATTACATATATACTTCGGCTGGATATTTAAGGTTTTCCATGCATAATCCCCAAAGGGACCTGCAGTTTCTTCATGTTGATGTCCCCCTGCCGCCATGGTTCTGGCCAGCTGTTGTAACTCTTGAACTGATCCTGGGCTTTCCACCTGGGTCAAGCTGTTCTCTCTCTCCTCTTTTTTTTTTTTTTTTTTTTAAGAGAGAGAGAGAGAGAGAGAGAGAGAGAGAGAGAGAGAGAGAGAGAGAGAATTTTTTAATATTTATTTTTTAGTTTTCGGCGGACACAACATCTTTGTACATGGTGCTGAGAATCGAACCCGGGCCGTACGCATGCCAGGCGAGCGCACTACCGCTTGAGCCACATCCCTAGCCCTCAAGCTATTCTCTGGTGCAGGCACCCTAACACTCTCCCAGGGCCCATCTCAAACAATGCTTTCTTGGGCAGCCTTCCCCTCTCTCCCTCCAAGGTCAGGCCTTCCTCCTGCCATTTTGCTCTTGGTATTTACCACCTGTGTTTTGTGGCTTGGTTCACCTGCTTCACCCCCCTCATTAACCTGTGGCCTTCTGCTTCACTCCTCTAGGTTGTGGCTTCTTGCCTGCTGATGGCCCCTGTGGCTCCTTCACATGAAAATGCCTACCCCTTGCCTTTGGGGATGAATTGTTCTGGGGAGACAGCTGTCCAGCACCACACTGTCTAAGCTGTCCCTATCCTATAGCTGGGCCAGTCTGTCTTCTACACTACAGCATCATTCTCAAACATGCCTGATATTTCCGCTCTCTCAATTACAAGCTCACTTGCCACTTTATGTTGTTAAGGGATATGTCTATATGCAGTAAAGGTTTAAAGAAATGCCCGAAGGATGAACTCTAAAAACAGTGCAAGGGCTCTTGGAGGTGAGGACAGAGATGTGCTGTTGTGTTCGTGGTATTCTTCCTTACATCTAAATTTTTTTGTTGATGTTGGGTACTAGGGATTGAACTCAGGGGCACTCGACTACTGAGCCAATCCCCAGCTCCAATTTTGTATTTTATTTAGAGATAGGGTCTTACTGAGTTGCTAAGTGCCTCGCTTTTGCCGAGGCTGGCTTTGAACTTTCAGTCCTCCTGTCTCAGGCTCCCTAGCTAGTGGGATTACAGGTGTGCACCACTATGCCCAGCTTCCCTTACATCTAAAAGATTTCAGTTTTAAAACACATGCATTGCCTATTGGTTAAGGGCCCACTCCCTAGCAGAACATTCAAGGCTCTGCACAGTTCTTGATCCCAACTCGTTTCCTAGCTTGGACCTTTACCCTGAGCCTCCCTTGGCCTCCTGTCATTGTCCTCTGAACATTTCTCGTAGTTGAAACCTTGTTGCTTTGATTTGGGATATTATTGTTACTTCTTCCATGAATTCCTTTTCATATCTGGTCACATAATAACCTCCTACCCATTCTTTAATTTCTGCTGTGATTTTTATATCTTTTTGGGTGTTTTATCTAACATTCTCTTTTTTCTTGGAGAATTCACTGTCACCTTATCTGCCTATCCTCCGGTACTTTACACACCCTTTATACTAAGATATGTGTTAGTGTATTGTAATTGCTTGTTTATCTGTCTCCCCAAGGTTGTGAGCTCTTGGAGGACATATTTATAATTTATTTATCCTTGGGTTCTTGGCATCTGATGCAGAGATGTTCAGTAAATGTTTGGGAAATTGATGAGTAGTAGATGCAAGATAAATGTTTATAATTGAAATGTTTTTTAAGAGTGTCCAAAAAAAAAAAAAAAGAAAATTGAGGCTTAATAGCTGACATTTTTTTTTTTTTTTTTTTTTTTGCACTGCAGATTGAACTCAGGGGCACTTGGCCATTGAGCCACATCCCCAGCCCTATTTTGTATTTTATTTAGAGACAGGGTCTCGCCAAGTTGCTTAGTGCCTTGCCATTGCTGAGGCTGGCTTTGAACTCACTATCCTCCTGCCTCAGTCTCCTGAGCCGCTGGTATTACAGGTGTGGGCCACTGTGCCTGGCAATAGCTGACATTGTGATGATAAATTCAATGAATTTACAGATGGATTTCCTGATTCAAACTATGGTTTGCTTAGAATCTATTTTTCTACTTTTCCCATTTATTTTATTATTGTTATTTTATTTAAATAGCCATTCATGCTCCCCCTCCTCTTTTCTCCTCTATCACATGGATTGTGTTTCTGGTTTCTTCTGTGGATTTCTTCATAGTTTTTTTTTTTTTTTTTTTTTTTTTTTTTTTTGTGTGTGTGTCCTTCTCTCTCTGTGTGTATCCATCTTTCTGTCTCTGTGTGTTCATCTGTCTTTGTCTCTCATATGGAAGTACAGCCTGGCTGTGAACTGGTACTACTTACTGCAGCAATGAATTCTGCCATCAGCCCTACTTGCTCTGGGACAGAAAAGTGACACATTCATTTGGAGGAGAGGCTGCAGAGTTTATTTCTGTGGCAGACGTGTCCCACTGCGGAGCTATAATAACCATAATGAAGGAGGATTATGCCATATTAGGTTTATGAAGGGTGCACCAATCTGTTACCAGGGTCAGTGGTGACATCTCAAGCCAGCAATTAGGTTTCATTTGAGACTCCAGGAGGCAATTAGCATCCCCTTCTGCCAAGGGAAACCTGGGATCTTTGCAGCATATTCTTTATCATTGGACATAGTGTCAAATGTGCTTCAGATGGTGAAGTTACACATTTTTAAAGTTATAAGCATGTCTCCAAATGTTCATTTGAAAAACAGCATTGACTTTAAACACCCTGGGTTCAAATCTGTGGGTTATACTAATGAGCGTTTTGGATGCATTATGTTTTTAAAGTCAATTCGTGTTTAAAAGGTTATATAAATTATTTTATTCACAGGTAAGGAATCTGATATGGAATATTATATCATTATGTGATTTATGGGGGGAAAAATGTGACTGATGTGAAATGAATCAGGACTCCAAAATAATGAAATGACACCTACTGATCTTAATTATATTCTTTAGAAAATTATTGTTTTACTTAAGAGGCATCTAAAAATAAAGGCTGGAAAGGATAATTTGTGCTGTGCTTCTGTTGAGCAGCTGTCTGGTTGTTTTCAAAATGAGGCTTATTTTTTGCATGCCAGGTTAGGTATAAATGTGTACTTTGTGTCACTTCATCCTTATGAATGTGTTTAGGATTTTTAGCTCTGCTTGCAAATATGAAGTGATATTTGGTTAAATTATTCAAACAAATTTCTTTGGCTTCTCTACTCCTCCCTATTACCTCTTTCACTTCCTCCCTCTCCTTCTTCCTTCATTTGGTATAAATTATCTCCATTTGGAGGATTTGATAGATTAACTAGCATATGCATATTCAAAATCAGTGTCTCTTCAGGTATGACAAAAGGGAGCAACGCACAGAGCAGAGCATCAGGCCCAGCCAGGACCCTGATGCAGAGTTCAGGGTAGGAGGTCCCTTTCCACAGGATAATTAGGCTAGTGGCCTACTGTTTGGTTCTTGGTTCGCATTATTATTATTTTTTTCTCATTTGTAGATTGATAAAAACTATAGTAGTGAGGCTAGGGCTGGGGCTCAGCGGTAGTGTACTTGCCTGGCATGTGTGAGGCACTGGGTTCTATTCTCAGCACCACATATAAATAAATAAAATTCTATCAACTATGAAAAAAATATAAACAAAAACTATAGTAATAACCAAGCACAGCACTTTGAACTGTGTATACATTAGTGCATTAAAGACTCTGAGAAGCCCTGCAGGCAACGAAAGTAAGTATTCCAGAGCTAGATTCATTTTAGCAAGGATGGTCTTTTTTAAAAAAAATATTTCATGGAACACCTGTAATCTTAAAGGAACACTAATATGACAGGGAATACTTTCCTAGAGAAATGTTTGTTTAGAAGGTGCCTGGGGGCTGGGGATATAGCTCAGTTGGTAGAGAGCTTGCCTCACATGCATAAGGCCCTGGGTTCAATCCCCAGCAACACACACACACACACACACACAGACACACAGACACACTCACACAGAGACACACTCACACAGTGCCTGGGATAGAAAAGACACATTTGTTGTTTTTTTGTTTTTAAATTTGTTTTTAAATTTTTAAATTTGTTTTTTTTTTATTTTTTAAATTTGTTCTAATTAGTTACACATGACAGAGTACATTGAAGCACTTTGATACACATAAACGGGGTGTTAATTTCTTATTTCTCTCATTGTACATGTTGTAGAATCACATTGGTCATGCAATCATATAAGTACGTAAGTTAATAGTATCGTTTTCATTCTACTATCCTTAACTCAACATCTTAGTATAATGACTTGGATAGTTAAACATTTCAGCTCTTGATTAGCAGACTGGAATTAGCTTTGATTTAAAAAAAAATTAACTGGACTTTTTAGAATATAGTATAAGAGCAATTCTAAAGTAAACTATGAGGAATTTATTCACAAAATTAACTTTTAGGGGAAGTTTAAAGGGACAGTAAACATTTGGTTTAATTTTTACTTATTTATAATACAGTGAAATGTAAGGTTCAGATTAAGTATGTGGCATTATAGGAGACTCATCCTTCAATATATTCAGTAGTTTATTTTACGGATGCCAGAAAGTGAGGGTAATATATGTACTATTAAGTAAATCTTGGTTCTGCATGTTCTGGCCATGAGCTTTTCTCTTCCTCCTTAATTAAAATACTGCCGAGAAAAAAAGCAGGCAGGTTTGGGGGGACTTCAGAAATGTCATTGCAGTTATTTTATTAACAGCTGCCTCTGTTTAAATTGTTTGTGTAATCAGGCATTCACAAAGGTATTGTGAATAAAGTATGATCAAGTGCATTTGCCCCTTCCTCCTCCTCTTTCCTTTCATCCATCCATCAGTTTAATAAATGCACTTTGATGTTTTGAAGGTGGCAGTGTTTTCCCATGGTCGTGATCTTTAAAAGAATAAGCAATTTGTAACATAGCCATTAGCACCATGTGGTGTCCATTCAGTACTTGAAATGTAACTAGTTTGAGTTCAAATGTTGCTGTCAGGACTTTGAAGAGTTAGTACAAAAAGAAAAATGTAAAATATCTCATGGTTTTTAAAATTGATGACATTGAAATGCTAATATTTTGGACATACAGAGTTAAATTTATTATCAAAATTAGTTTCACCAGGATTGATTTGCTTTTTATATGTGACTACAAGAAAATAAAAAATGCTCTACATGGCTTGCATTTATGGGTTCATGTTATATTTCTTTTGTATTGTTTTAGATGGTTATCAAACTCCTCCTCCTAGGAGCCCCACTCCTTTAGTGATGCTTCCAAGGACTGGGGAAAGAATGGTTAGAGGCAGAAACTGGAAATAGCTGTTGGTGATGGTAAGAAGCAAGCCCGATGACACCTGAGACAACCAACAGAGAGAGACTAATATTAGCCTACATTTTTTTAGTGCTTGCCATGTGCAAACACTTTGTCTAGCACTTTAAGTGGATTATCTTCCTTGATCTTTACATCAACCCCTGTGAAGTTAATGGCCTGTTTTAGAGCACTGTCATTGGCCCTTTTTTTAGAGTTGAGACAGCTAGGGCTTAGAAAGGCTAAGTAGCTTGCACAAGATCCAACAACTAGTAAATAAATACCAGTTTACTCTGCAACCTCGCTGGTATGCAAGTACTGGTAAATGATGAGCTGAGTGTGAAACCTGGGCACAAATCCAGAGCTTGTGCTTGTCACCACTCTGCATTACCACCTCTAAAAGCAGAAGAGGGAGAACTGCCATCCTAGCCTTTTCCTCATTCAGTGCCCACCAATGTGCTTGTTCTTCTCCACAGTAATGAAACAGCACCTTCCAATTACAGAAGATGCTACAACAGTTGATGTTCCTAAGAATGACTTTACGCTATCAAGAAATGATAAAATTATGTCTACTAACCCCATCTTTTCTTAATTAGGAAGCTACAGAAATTGTTTTTAAAACTTGAAACGTACTTTTTTTTTTGGTACTGGAGATTGAACTCCGGGGCACTCGACTATTGAACTACACCCCCAGCCCTATTTTGTATTTTATTTAGAGACAGGGTATCACTGAATTGCTTAGCGCCTTACTTTTTGCTGAGGCTGGCTTTTGAACTCATGAACCTCCTGCCTCAACCTCTGAAGCTGCTGGGATTATAGGTGTGCACCACTGTGCCCAGCTGAAATGTACTTAAGATACTTTTTTTAAACTGAGAGATGTTGCTGTACTTCATAGCAAGTACAGATTTTGTAAATACAAGCATTATTCCTTAATGTAACAGTTTTTTTTTAAAAGGGTAGAAAGTACAAATCTCTTCCAAGCTACTTTATTTTTCAATTTTTTAATTGATTTTTAAAATTTATATATGACAGTGGAATGCGTTACAATTCTTATTACACATATAGAGCACAATTTTTCATATCTCTGGTTGTATACGAAGTATATTCACACCAATTTGTGTCTTCATACATGTACTTTGGATATGTGCATCACATTCCACCATCATTTCTAACCCCATGCCCCTTCCCTTCCCCTCCCACCCCTCTGCCCTATCTAGAGTTCGTCTGTTTGTCCCATGTTCCCGCTCCCTACCCAACTATGAATCAGCCTCCTTATATCAGGGAAAACATTTTGCATTTGGTTTTTTGGGATTGGCTAACTTCACTTAGCATTATCTTCTCTAACTTTATCCATTTACTTGCAACTGCCATGATTTTCTTTTCTTTTATGCTGAGTAATATTCCATTGTGTATATAGGCCACATTTTTTTTTTTTTATCCATTCATCTACTGAAGGACATCTAGGTTGGTTCCACAGTTTAGCTATTGTGAATTGTGCTGCTATAAACATTGATGAGGCTGTGTCCCTGTAGTATGCTGTTTTTAAGTTCTTTGGGTATAGACTGAGGAGAGGGACAGTTGGATCAAATGGTAGCTCCATTCTCAATTTTCCAAGAAATCTCCATACTGATTTCCATATTGGCTACACCAATTTGCAGTCCCACCAGCAGTGTATGAGTGTACATTTTCCCCCACATCCTCAATCAAAACTTATTTTTGTTTGTCTTCATAATAGCTGCCATTCTGATGGGAGTGAGATGAAATCTTAGAGTAGGTTTGATACATATTTCTCTAATTGCTAGTGATGATGAACATTTTTTTTTTCATATATTTGTTGATTGATTGTATATCATCTTCTGAGAAGTGTTTGTTCAGAGCAATAGTAACAAAACAGCATGGTATTGGCACCAAAACAGACTGGTAGACCAATATAGAGGACCAGAGACTAACCCACAAAATTACAATTATCTTATATTAAACAAAGGTGCCAAACATGCATTGGAGAAAAGATAGCCTCTTCAACAAATGGTGCTAGGAAAACTGGAAATCCATATGCAACAAAATGAAATTAAACCACTATCTCTCACCATGCACAAAACTCAACTCAAAATGGATCAAGGACCTAGGAATAAAACCAGAGATCCTGCGTCTAGTAGAAGAAAAAGTAGGCCCTAATCTCCATCATGTGTGATTAGGCCCCAACTTCCTTAATAAGACTCTTTTGGCACAAGAATGAAAATCAATAATCAATAAATGGGATGGACTCAAACTAAAAAGTTTCTTCTCAGCAGAAGAAACAATGTGTGAGGTGAATAGAGAACCTACATCTTGGGAACAAATCTTTACCCCTCACACATCAGATAGAGCCCTAATCTCTAGGGCATGTAAAGAACTCAAAAAGCTAAGCACCAAAAAAACATAATCTTCCAAACTATTTTAAGAACTTTTTATGTTCATATGTAGACATATTTTCTTAGGTTGTAGCTATGTATACTTCTTTGTGAATATACATGCTTCCCACACTTTCCTAAAATTTTGAGTAAAATTACATAGATTGATATGATATAAATTTCTTTATTGTTTTCACTTATTGGAGGTACATGCATTTTACATATTTGCTACCCTGTAGGAGGTGATACCTGATACATTTTTAAAATTATTGTTGAATTTATTTCAGGATAAATTTCCATAAGTGGGATTATTAGGGTGAACATTTTTGTAAATTCTTGAATCAGAAAGATGCAACAGAATTTCACACATAGGTCACAAAGACAGATTTAAAGACAACACACTTTATTTTCAGATAGTTGAGGATCTTTCAGATCTTGGTTTTGCACAACTTTTGATGCTGAGAAAGTGGATTTTGTCTCAGACAACAGTTTCTCCTGATTCTTGGTTTTGTCAGTTTTTACAGTTCTCATCTTTATAGTTTGACAAAAGAATTGTTGAATAGTAAATCATACTAAGGTTGAATAATAACCCTTGGATTAGATTCACTTTTGCCATAAATATTCACTAATCCTTGCATCATTTGAAACAGAAAAGTTTGTTGAATAGAAATATATGTAAGTAGCATGGTGGACACACAACTTCTGGAAAATATATTTACAAATGTTTTAAAAACTTTAAACACATGATATAACACATATTAAAAGATATGGGTTGCTATATATGAACATATGCTTCACTGAAAAAAAGAAATAATTATATAAACCATTATATCTTTCTCAGTTAATTAATTCCTGGTGTTTATTCACTAGCTGTCATGGTATTTCCTTTTATTTTTGTCTATTTTTTTCAAATACATAATTTCTTATATCAGCCACTCTATAACTTACCATATTTTGAGGACAAGCTATTGTTTTTTGCTATGGTAACAAAAAGTTTCCAATATCTTAGTGGCTTGCAACTTTAATTTCCTATCTAATATATGTTTGTGCTTTGAGTGGGCTGCAGCTCAGCTCAGATCTTGTATCAACTAGGCTCAATTGTGCTTTACATATTTTCTCATTCTGGGATCCTGGCTAAAAGGTAGTCCCTATCTGGGCCATGCTGTTTTCATGGCATGGTGAAAAGCATGTAATTTCATTTAAAGCTGACATATGGAGGTGGCAAATGGGTTGTCTGCTCATATCTCACAGATACATGAGATACTTTTGGCCAAGC
Organism: Ictidomys tridecemlineatus; assembly: GCF_052094955.1. NCBI lineage: Eukaryota > Metazoa > Chordata > Mammalia > Rodentia > Sciuridae > Ictidomys > Ictidomys tridecemlineatus. Next base: position 41,589,206 of record NC_135486.1, on the reverse strand, counting down.
CAAAAGTCATTGAGTTGGGGACTAGTATTCATCCCTTAGGATTTCCAGGCAAGTCATGGGGAAATGGACAGAATATATTATAGAAAGGGAGCAAAGATTTGGGATCAACAGTTCCATCTTTTATTATGATATACTTGTAGTTTGATATTTAGATTATGTCTGTTTTTTTTTTTTAGCAATTACAAATAGCATCTTTACAAAGATTATTGAACTAATTACATTTATTTTACTTGGAGACTATCCTCGTAGTGTATGGCTTCCAACGTGGGTTCTGGGGGTGAGAGGGCAAGAATTGCTTGTAGATCTTGTTACATGCTGCCAGATTGCTCCCAGGAAAGACTATCAGCTTATCATGTCATCATTAATATTTAAGTTTACAACTTTCCTCATATCCTGCTACTTTTGGGTTCTGCAGTTTTCATTTTGCTAGTTTCATAGTTGCTTACAGTTTTGCAGATAGTATTTTTGAAACCAAATCCTTAGAACAAATTGTCGTTGTTCATCTAATAAGTTGAATAAAGCAAGGGCTACGTATAGTTTTCTTTCCTGGTTTCTGAAAGTCAGTGTAAAAAATATGCATTTTCATCCTGTCTTTGTATCCTTCACTTTACATTTTTTTCTCAGTAACTGTTTCTGAAACACATCTTTATTCTTACATTAAAATAAAGCAGTGAAAAAAGCAAAAATAAAACACATACTTTGTAGGAGATTTAACAGCTTTTATTGGAATCAAATCATCATATTGTGGAACTGGAAAGGTCCAAACCTCTTCAAATTGATGAATTTTTTAAAAAAAAAATTTGTTTAGTTTTAGATGGACACAATACCTTTATTTATTTATTTTTATGTGATGCTGAGAATCTGCCACTGAGACACAATCCCAGCCCTAACTTGCTGAATTTTGTTGCAGATTTTAAAGTCTTCCAGAGGCAATTTATTATTGTTCTCTTACCTAACATATTGGATGGCTTTTAATTCCATTATTTTTAGGTTTACAGATTGCTGTATGGTTTATGCAAAAGAAAATGCCACATTGAAACATAACACGGGTCTTCCTTCCTCTCTCCCTGCAAACTGTAAAGGAAGGCTTCTCATTGCTGACTGTATCCTCTAACTCCATTGACTTTGCAGGTGTCAGGTTGCTGGCTGCTACAGTGTCTTTGGCCTCTGCTTATAAACACGGGTGTCTAGACATACCTATAAACATTCTTGGTTCTGCTTTCTCAGGTGAGGCCCTGAGACCTCACGGCAGAGGCAAGAAAACTTGAGGGGCAGAAGTGGGAGAGAGAGCAGAGGGAAAGGAGGGGGTGCAGGATTGGGAAGGCGAGATGGATTTGGGAATGGTAGTTGGATCTTGCAACTGCCTTTGGAGTGCAAATGCCTCACACCTCATTTGACAAAGGAATGTCAAAAATCCTCAGATCTGAGGAGTCGGTTCTCTGTATCTTGAGAAAACAGCCTGGTGAAACTGGTAAGAAATATTACAGCTCTGTGAGAAGGATGTGCAAGTGTGGAAGAAGCCGCTTGATGTGTGTCAGTGTGTGAACCAGAGTTTATTTGAACAGCAGTAGTTACTGGCTGCAGAATGTTAAAAATGGTGAGTATTGAGTATTCGTGGTGTGAATTTTAAGTCATTTTAAGTCTTGGGTGCCTGTTGAAGAAATATGAGTTTGAATAGATTTGCCATGAAAGTTTTTGCACTTCTTTTCCCTGAAATGGATTTTTTATTTCAATTTCAGTTCACTTTATGGAAGCCTTCCTGGAATTCATTGCAATTTCTTTGAAAGTTAAGGACCTGTTGGTTTATGGAGTTTTTGGTTTTGGAGTAGGTACATCTTTTGGGAAAATTGGTTCATAAGGCTCAGAGTAAATGGAACGAGCATGTTTTGTGTTAATATAAGAAGAAACCAAGTAATTATGGAATAAAAGCCTTTAAACATCCGAACAGTAAAATAGTCTGCTTATTCATGTTGAATTGTTCCATATCTTGTCTGAGTTTATAAAAAGATTACTTACTGAACTCTTCTTAAAGGTTGTCATGTACGTGATAAATGTCTCCATATGCTGCCAATGGTTTTGACAATAAAAAGGACTGTATATCCTTGTCATGGGTTCTACTTCACTGAGTTCTTTATTTTGGGAGAGCTGATGATAAGGGAGTAAAACTTTCTGATGTGTATGGAGCTTTTTGGTCTGGGTGATAGCCTATGGGACCTTGTGGTCATCAGTACATGTTTGTTGATGTCTGTGAATTGTTAGTGGTTGCTTGTAAGGAGGGCAGTGGCCAGAACCCTTGTGTTCTCTCTTGTCTCTTGCTACAGATCCCACAAAAGGCATGTGTAGCACTCTCTGTTTTGCTAATGTGCTCAGATGTCAAGTGCAAGTGCGTTTTCTGGGTAGCTGTCTTGTGTGTGGTCTATCACCATTGTTCCTTCCTCACTCTGCTGCTTCCGAGGACTTCAATCTCATACACACACACTTAAGGTCAGATAATCCATGACATAGGATTAGAACTCATCTTCTTGACTTCTAGGTTGTGGGTTTCAAACTGACACCTGTTTTCTAAAACAACAGTACTTAAGCTTTTAAAATATTGCAAGAGTGTTCACACTAATCTTCTTGCTACTCAGGTATATCTTGTCTTTATTTTCTTTCTAATCTATTAACCATATAATTGTAAATATATACCTAGAATAATATATTGAGGAAATACTTTTTATATTCTGCCCCTCCCCCTAGTTTATATTTACCTCTCTCTTTTCTTTCTATTTTGTTTTTGGTACAAGGGATCAAACCCAGGGCCTTGCTCATGCCAAGCTTGCATTCTTCCACTGAACTATCCCCCACCCCCACTAATCTTTATTAACACTTTTCCCTGTTTCTACCTATTAATATATTTATAACGATAATGGTATACAATTCATTGAGTTAATACGTTATAATTAGCAATTTTCATTCATTTATTATTTGGGTTAAAATTAGCTGTCACAAATACAAGGTCATTAATATCTTTGTATATGTAGATATACAAATTATTTTTGGGGTTGAATATCCAGGAGAAGGATTAATGCATCAAAGGAAATAACGTTCACATTTTTATGTCCTTAGTTGGTAAAACTCCTCTCCCAACGAGAGCCCCATTTATATACTGCCAGATTTGTAAGGCTCATTTTTAGTCATTGTTTTTGCGTCATTTTACAGATTTATACTAAATATTTATTATGAGAGTCTTTTTTTAATTTTTTAATATATTTTTTAGTGTTGATGGGCCTTTATTTTATTCATTTATTTATATGTGGTGCTGAGAATTGAACCCAGTGCCTCACACATGTGAGGCAAGCACTCTACCACTGAGCCCCAGCCCCAGCCCCTGGAAGTGAGCGTCTTTAATGCTGTTGTTAATCCTTGGTAGGTGCTCTGTAAATTTTAATAAATCAAACTTTAGAAAGAAGTGCTTATCAATAAGTTAGTATTTCTAATATTGTAACTATTCATCTTTCTGTGCACTTTATTGATTTTTAAATGTTCTTTATAGGTTTTGAATGAAAAGCTATGATGAGGAAAATACTGAAAGCCCTTTCCCCTGGCCAGACAGCCTTTGGCTTCCACACTGCACATTCTGCCTGATTTCCCAGTACCCTGTAGATTTTCCTGTTTGATTAATTGCATGTCACTAAGATGCTTCCCAGCATGCATTTCTGAGCTACTGTGAAATTCCAGACCATTTTTTTATCTTCATGACTATTCAGAATCTCAAATGTATCTCCTGGGAAGAAATACTGTTACACCAATAGAAGTTTGGGGTTAATGAAGGGAATATTGAAGTGTTAAACTGTAATTGCTTTTTAGGGGAACCCCTGAATAAGTGCAGATGTGCCATGCATGTATTGAGGCTCTCTTCCTTTTATTACAAGTGTTTGGGGGATAAATTCCCTTCATTCAAGATTTTTTAATACTAAATTTATTTGCCCAGACACTAGCCCTTCTGGGTTGAGAATGAGCTGAATCCCCTTGGCAATTAGATTTCTTAATATAAATTTCTCATTTGGCATTGGTCACTCCTGGTTGAACTCATAAAATCAAGTTCCCAAACAGGCAGAGCAGAAGAACAGACCCAGTATGCTCAAGAGAAACCACTGCCTTCAGGCAGAAACCTCCAGCGACCCTGGACCATCTGTCTTGTCCTTCTGTCTTGACTGGAGGGTTCTCCTAAGACAGAGGCTCTGCTGCTGTCTTCTCTGGGAGCTACACCTGGCCTTGTTTGTATCACCTGCTCCTTACCTCTTCACTATTCCCTTTCCTCTCTTTTGAGATCCTACATTTTTTTTGCTCTTCTGTCTCCTGTTATTTCTTTCCCACATCTCCAATTTGAACAAAACCCAAAGTACTACCTGGCATTTCAAACATTGTCACTCTTCTCTGCTTTGTTTGGGTCAGTCCACCTTAGGTGTAATTTTGGGTCCCTTCCATTAATTGTTTTTGTTTCTGGCTGCAGGGCCCAAAGAACTGGGGCATCTTTTCTACTAAAACGCTCTCTGTTGTGTGCACCTACCTGCTCGCTCTCATCTGAGGACTTTTAAGTCCTTAACAGATTCTAAAGGTAGTCTATTATATGTTTTACTGGCAATTGAATAGGTTCAATAATACTGCTTTTCAATAAATTATTATTTGACCTTTAGAATATAAACTGTGACTTTTTAATTATTATCAGTAATATGTACTCTAAGTTGAGCTTCTTTTAATCACTTAGACGTCTAAAAAAACCTACCCAGGCATCATTAGAAGAGATTCTAGCTTGCTGCAAGAGAGTCCCTTAGGCCATGTAAGATGAAACCACTGTGTGCAGATGTGTAATGGGCCAAGTGCCTTTTGAATTTCTGCAAGCTCTCCCGCCACCCCCACCATGCCTGCGTGTTCTAGTGGAAAGTATACGCCTGTGGAATTTCAGGGACCTAAGTCCTATTTCTGCCACTAATCAGCTATTATGATTTTTAGGCAAGTTACTTAGCCACTCATGACTCAGTTTCCCTGACCTCATCTGGCAGTTGGTCTAGTAGAATATGATTCCTCAGATTCCCATTTCCATAAGTCTGAGAAATCTACTCATTCCACAAAACTTTTGGTCTTAACTCTGGGGTTGAATTTGTGGTCAAAGCAAAGAAGGAAACCTCTGTGCTTTACTCTTCTCAGAAGAAACTACTAGTTTTCAGATTTATTTTTGTCCAGAGAAAGATTCAAGATGCAAATTTACATAGTAAATATAGACTTTGTTTTTGCAGTGATAGTTCACTTTATTTAAATGCTTTAGTAGCATAGAGTGTTGACCATGGGGGGGGCGGGGGGGGGGAATGGGATGGTCATATGTGCAATATTCTTGTTTTTTGATTCACTGACATTAATATTTATTTATTTATTTTGGGATTGAACCCAGGGCCTTGCATATGCTATCTGAGCTATATCCCTAGCCTAAGTTAACATTAGTTTTGTGTGGATGTATTTTCAGTTTCACTGTGGTCACTTAGGTCATTTGAAATAGGTGTTGTCCTATCAGAAGTTGGAAGTCAGAGGTGGGGGGAGTAGTGGAATTTAGCAGAAGTTTCTCATGTGAAAAACATTGCTTTAGGTCACAGAGTGGTTACTGACTTCCTAGTGAATGCAGGCACTTAATGGTCAGTGCCTTGGGCCGCGCTGATACTGTGTAGCTCTTTGGCTCCTGTGGCTTATTCTATGTTGCACATGTGCCTCTTTGGCCTGCTCTGAGCTTGTTTCCTTTTGGGAATTGCAACATCATCTCCAGGGTTTTAGGTTTCCTGACACCCTCTGGGGCAGATTTCTTTATAGGATATGCATATTACATTAATTTGTTTTGAGAATTTCATCACTTATTCTGAAATAATTTGAGATGTTGGGGGTGTTTCAAATTCTGCGCTGCAAGTCTTCAGTCTAGAGATCAGGATGTAGTGAAAGACAAAAGAGAAAAGGGAAGATTAGGAAGGGGGGTGGTGAATAACTTCCAAACAGGGAACCATATCTGGTATGTGAGGGATTGCTGGAGAGAAGCATAGTTTGAAAAAGAGAAAAAAGATTTCCCAGTACACTTGTTGTCTTTCTATGATCATGCCTGGTTTGCAGGTTGAGGTATCCCTTATCTGAAGTGCTTAGGACCAGAGGTGTTTAGGATTTTGGAATATTTGTAGACATTATTTGTTGAGCGTCCCTAATATGAAAATTTAAAATCCTTAATACTTCAAAATCCAAACCTTTTTGAATGTCATATTTTGCTACTTGTCAGTGCTCAAAAGTTTTCATATTTTGGGTTCATTTCAAATTTTAGATTTTTAGATTAGGGATGCTCAACATTTATTTTGAGTCCTTTCATATTTTTAAAGTTGTTTTGTGTTGCTTATTTTCTACTCTAGCAACTGAATTTTAATTTAACCATAAACCTCTATTTTTTGTTTTCCTTCAAGACATAGATGCACACTGCACACGCAATTTATTTTTATCGAAACAGATTTTTGTTCTTTTGCATATACTACTCATGGATGTTGCCTCCCCTTCTCGTCCTACTTTATAAAAGAATGGTCCCAAAAGTTTGTCAATCAGCTCAGAATGAGGACTTGGTTTCCAATGGAATGATGTTAAAATTGGTGCTACATTCCTGTTTTTATTTGCCTCTTTTATAGCATACTGTATAATCTAGCCACTCTTTCAAGTAGTATTTCATTGCAAAAAAATAAGTTCCCAACTCCAAGACTCAGTGATAGAAGCTTGAGGCTCCTAGTTAGCCCCAGCAGGAGGTGGAGCTCCAGGCTCTGTAGAGAGCCAGTTTTCCTGGGGTCTGCTGCCTAGTGAAAACTGCTTAAGGAGGTTTCCATTCCCCCTGAAGCTTTGACTGAAACTGTACTCAGTGCATACTTCCACCTGAATTCCCCCTGGTTGTCAAATCTGTGGATCCAATCTGAGTATGTCCTCTGGTTTTATTATTGGTTATGAAGGACTACCAATAAGGGATGTGCAAGGAAAAATAAGAAGGGGTGCGGACAGAAAGCAATGAGAGATGGTATTGACCCTTGGATGCTAGGTGCAAGGACACTGTCCTATGATGATGGGTCAGACCTGTCCTTAGAGAGTTTATATTGTGGATTGCCCAAGGATTAATTGTGTATCAGTTTTCTGTTATTTTAATTGTCTCTGTGATTATGAATTGAGCCTTAAAAGTCAGAAAAAGTGTCAGTATTCTGATCCACAGTTGACTCCTGAAGACCACTGTAATTTTAAAAATCTGGAGTTGGTATTTCTCTGCTCCTTCATAGTCCTAGTGTCTGACTCTTTTTACCAGCGTTTTGAATATAATTTATTTTCCCTGCAGTTTTATGAATTATTAAACATGAAGTTGCACATTAAATTATTACAAACACAATAGTTATCTTTTAAAGCTTTACTTTCTGCTTTGCTCCTCTGATGTCTTCATTTACACTTCTCTTGTTCTGCATTTAAATAGCCTGGAGTCAGCTAACTGCACTCTAAGCAACCTCCCTCCTCCACTTATCACCATTTGGTTTAGGCTCAAGGAATGTTAGCTATTTTTTATGCTGATTTAAGAAAAAATGTAATTAGGACAACGGGCTTGTTTCTGAAGTTGATATAAAGCATATATATTCCTTGGTTATGTCCTCCTTGCCTCAGTGCTTGTATTCTGAATGTTTCTTTTTCTGAAGATAGATAGTGATTTGAGTTCCTTGAAGTAGCCGTTTGTTGATCAGTCATTTTGCGGGTTGTTTTTGCAAAGGAGATACAAGTTGAGTAGCTCTTATCTGAAATGTTCAGGACCAGAAGTTGTTGAGATTTCAGTTTTTTTTTTTTCCAGTTTTGGAATATTTGCATAGACTTACATGGCTGAACTTCTCTAATCTGAAAATCCAAAATGCTCCCAAATCTGAGTGCTGATGCATTTTGTATTTTCGAATAGGATGTTTAACTTGTATTAGTTTAATCTAAAGTTTATGGGGTTGGTAATTGTACCAACCCCCAGATTAGCCATAGATTTCCATATTTCATTGAAGCTACTTTTGAATCTTTAAGATGCTACATAACTGATATGAAATCTCATTTTTTTTTGAAGAAAAACGACTCAAGAAGCTTTTGATTTATATTTTCTTGCAAAAAAAGTAAAAATTAAAGTATCTTGAAACATGGTTTTGGTACCTTCTGCTGAACAATTGGGAACATATGCTAAATTAGTGTTGCCTAGACTTTTCCTAACTTCCTCTTTTCCTACCTTTAATAATTTTTCTTATTGAACTCTTCTTGCTTTTTCTTGTTTGTATTTGTTTATGCCGTCATTGGCTTAGTATTTGTACTTTTTTTTTCTTCCTCAGGTGGGGATCTATCTGCTATTTTAAATGTATAGTTGTATCAAAAAGTTCTTTTTTTTGTACATGGGCTAGAGGTTAATTCCTTTCTGTCACACACTAAGGGACTGCAACTATTTTATGAAGACAACATAAATGGATATGCATTTATATGCCAGGTCTCTGCGTATGCTGTTACTGTGCCTCGCGGAGACCTTTGACTGATCCATCCCTTTTCAGTGAAAACATAAATTTGGTTTTTAAATTGCATTGAGATGCTTTTAAGAAAAAAACTATCATTTTCAGAGACAGATTTCATTTCCTATTTAGAAAAGCAGATGACTCTCTTTTCTGTAAAGTTCCTTCTGTGAACTAACAAGTGGATCTGGCAGCCATTGTCAATCTGTTTTATTTCCCTGGTGTTACAAAAAGCAAGGGTGGCATTTTAGCCTCCTTTAAAGAGTTACTAGCCTGGGGTAAATAACAATTTAGTCCAGGTGGGTAGCTTATGACATTCTTTTCTTCAGCTCCATGTGTAACCTCCAAGCAGGAGGTCAGGCCGTAAAACATTTGAGTGAACTGGTGAAATGTTTTGTATTTATTTACAAGGCACTTAATCACAAGACTGATCCCAATAAACTCAACAGGTCAGAGTGATGGAGGAAAGTATATGAGGCATGCAAAACAGTAAAAGTGGGGTCTGGAAGGGTCCTGTAGACTGCATTTAACCTGTCCCGCTGTGGAAGGATGGTCACGGCTGGATTTGATGAGGAATGTAATTAGATCCATTCTGTTCCCACCTGCTGCGGAACTGTTGACATTTTGCTTTTAGGTTCTAGGCCTCAAGCAGCATTTGAATTTTGTATTGCTGAAAAATTTTCATTCTTTTTCTTTTACCTTCTCCACTCAGAATGTCTCATTTGCCATCCATAGTGCATTTGCTATGTTCTGTTGCGCTTGAGTTGATGGCTCAGTTTCATTGGTTACTGCAGTCTGAGTCTAAGGGAAAAAACATTCCAAGAACCTTTTCAGTTTTGTCACTTTATTGTTACTGTGTTTTTTCATTTGTTTAGATGTAATTTGTAGAGAATCAACAACAGCAACCAAACTAAACTAAAAAAACCCCACCAAGCAGTGCCTCTAGATAAATAGTCCATAATATTTTCTCTCTCTCCCCCTCTCCCCCTCTCCCCCTCTCCCCCTCTCCCCCTCTCAGCCACATGTATCCCTTTTCAATATCAGTGACAGACAGGGTCTCACTGAGTTGCTCAGTATCTTGCTAAATTGCTGAAGCTGGCTTTGAACTCAGGATCCTCCTGCTTCAGTCTCCTGAGCTGTTGGGATTACAGGCATGCGCCACTACACCCAGCGCTCCATAATATTTCTCCCCAGGAGGCCCACTATAGTAAGCTCTGCGATCCAGAGTCAATTCTTGGCATTCCAGATTTGGCTGCTGCTCATCTTCTCTTTGTATCTACCAAAAGATGAGCAAACAGGGCTTTCATTCATATATGGTGTGGCTCTGAATTTTTAGATCACAAATCCAAGATTTCATGGGGTGGGAGGTTTGAACTCTATGAATACTAATAATCTAGATTAACTTGAAAGAACTTTCGTTTAATACACTACTAGAAACACAGTTTATACAAGTATGAACTCTATGACCTGGCAGAAGTTTAGGCAAGATTCTTTCAATGAGTAAATAAAGACTAATTTAGTGTCAGTCTGTTGTACAAATAAGAATGCTTTTAGAAGTGAGATCTTTATTATTATCTGGGTATTTCTATCATTCAAACTCTCTCTGGAATGTATTAGTGTATCTTAGGAAGTTTATTATGGATCAGCAAGCGTCCTTGAGAACTTGCTGTGTTGCTGGTGGTATCAGATCCTTCTGAGAGTGGTGAGGGCTTTGATACAGAAATGCGATTGATGCTGCTGTGGGATTGTATACCAACTTTTTTGAGTTTTTTTTTTTTTTTTTAAACAGCACTAATTAAATTATCTAAGAATATAGTTTAAAACCAGCATTGTTATAATATAAAACAGAACACAGGGACATTCTTCTTATGATTTTTTTCCTGAGGCTACCATTTGTTTTAGTTTGCTGTTTGAAGATAAAGACTTTTTTTGTTCAGTAACTTTTTTTTTTTTTTTGGTACAGTAACTTTTTAAATTTTACCTATTTCAGTTTAGCTGAATATAACTTTATGATAAAATGAATAGCCGTTGTATTTCAAGGTAGCACAAATAACAGAGTGTCCCCCTTCCTTGTTCTCTCCTAGCACACCTATCTTTTTAGGGGGATTTTGGATGGTCCTTGGACTCAAGAGAACTCACAGGAAATTCATTTCTGAAGCTTCATGCTCTCTGTGTGAATAAATTATTTGACCATTACCTACTGTTTTTCATTCTTTGTGAAATGTGTCATCTGCTGTAATGGAAGATGGAGAATAATTGTGTTTTAGACTAAAGAGCCTATATTTGGGACGGTTGGTATAATACAACATTTAATCTGCTTAATGAACAAAGAGTCGAAATAAAATGCTGTCATTCTGGGGATATAATTTTCCAAATTAGAAATATTATTATCTCTGACTCTACCTAGGAAGTTATTAGTGTTTTTGATATGGTGGAATCATATTTCGGTTAGGTAAAAATATCTCTAACATTGTTACATTATGTGATGCTTCATTATCCGTCCCTCCAAATAATATTTTCTTTTTTCTTTCTTGTTTGTTTTACAGTGCTAGGAATCAAACCCAGAGTCTCATGCATGTCGGGTAGTCACTTTACCACTAAGCTATGCCCCCATCCCATAATTTCACACTTGGAAAGAAAAGTCCAGCCACGCTGTCTTTCAGCAAGCTTTTATTGTTTGTTATGTGCTAGGTGAGATGGAATGTTAGTTAGCGGGTAGGAAAAGATGCCAAAACATAGTTTCTTTTTTTAGAGGACTTTGTAAGTTTATTATATTTTAACTTGCTTCTTTAGAGAACTTTATTATAGTTTTCTATATTTTTAAGTCCTTCTCCCCTTCCTCCTCTGCCTTTTTTCCTTCCCATCCTAGAAGAAAGACTTGGTTCACTTTGTTGGTGTATTCTTTATTTTTCACTTACGGCTTTTGATTAATGCCATGATAAGATTTTTGAATTCAGGTGGTTAAGCAATCATTTTTACTTAGCTATTTTTGCTGTTATCCTCAGTACATTTGGTAAGATGGTAGCAGCAACTCAAGCTGCTTCTTTGGATTCAACGTGCTTTGTCTTCAGTTGTTTTTAACCCTCATGGTTGGCAGGCCAATGAGACTTACTTGAGGAAGAGTTCTCCCTTCTGTATTTAGGTTCTTTAGGTTTTGGCGCAATGTACTTTCAGAAAGAAAGAAATGTCGTGTATTTTATTATGCACGCACATAGCTTGCTTCCTGGGAAGGTCTTGCCCTGCACCTGTCATGTAGTCACACAGATGGAGGCAGTAGTGGCCTTGAGCAGGAGGAGGCAGATGAACAGGGTGGATGATTGCTCCATAAATGGTATGAGCACAGTAATGTGGAAGGCTTGGGACTGATTGCATTTGCCTTGATGGCAGGAGACAACTTTAGAAGAGGAGGACGGAGCTGGGTCTGGAAGGATGAATAGAGTAGGAGTGGAAGATGAGAAAGAATGTCTCCAGGAGGAAAGAGGGAAGGAACATAAGCTGTGAGGAATGGAGCAGAGATGCCTTAAAGTTCAGAGCATGGTCAGGAAGCTGGGAGTCATCCAGAATGGTGTTTAGGGTGAGTGGGCTGGGATGGGGAATGGGACTTGCCTTCCAGTCAGAATATGAGGATAACCCAGGAATGTGACTTCTCTGGAAAATGGGAATTTTCCTGGATGGGACATTTTGTACCTGCCTGCCTTACTGAGTTTTTTTTCCCTTGTATCAAAGTTAATCCGGTGTTTTTCAAACAGAAACTGTTCGTCTGTTTCCTTTGAATCTGTTCCCAGGGAAAATAAATATTTACAGTCCTGGTAGTAATATGTGTATTGCTTAGGTAAGCTTTTAGTAATAGGTAACTTCAAACAGAGTTTACCAAACCACATTGTGTGTTCGGTTTGGTCTGGTGCTAATCTGGCAAGAATGATGTCCATCAGGAAAGTCAACATATCTTAATAAACCATCTGCTGAGTCGGAATGCTAGCTTTCTGGCAGATGTCATATCTGCCTGGTATTCACTCACAGTGTCGACTGTCAGACCCGTTCCAGAGGGACAGCAGTGTGTTTTGTTGGTCACTGCCATCTTTGCAGAGGATGGTCTAAAGGTCGGTGAAGTCCTTTCTAATTTGTGTACATACCTCAGCGCCTTACACTGTCAGCATCAAGAACAAAACCACACCCAAACAGAGAGTGTCCTAGAGAAATTGTTCCTACCTTTGCAGTACTGTGGCCTCCTTCAAAGAGGAGGGTGAAGAAATTAGAGAAGTAAATAATTTGTTCTTCTATTTGACTGGGCTTTTTAGCTGTGTGTGGTGTAAATGCAGGGAGTTTCCATGAGAACCTGGGGGTGCTAGGGTGGCGTGGGTGGGGTGGATCTAGCTCCTCTGGGGTGGGTGGAGGTGTACTTCCTGTCTTTATGCTTTTGGAAAAGGAGTTCAAGAGAATTATATCCAGACATGAAGAGTTGTTTTGAAAAGGCGCATATGACGCTCTTTTTCAGATACAGGTCCAGGACTCAGTAAGAATATCGGCCCCATTGCAGTTTGGCCTGGAAAAATAGAATTTTGCCAACTAAAACTTTTCCAGGGGGATGTGAAATAGTGAGAGATTTCTTTTAAAAATATTATTTTTTTAGTTACAGACGAACACAATACCTATATTTTATATGTTTATTTTTATGTGGTGCCGAGGATCGAATTTTCTTTTTTAAAGAAAGAAAAATTGGGTGAGGGAGAAGATTATGCCAATAGGGGACCTTTTTTCCCCCATATTTTTTATTTGTGCATCGTAGTTATACATAATGATAGTATTTGTTGTTACATTCTCATACATGCACACAAATATAACAATAATAACAAAATATTTTGATCAATATCACTTCCCAGTGCTCTACCACTGAGCTACAACCCCAGCCTGGCAAAGAAATTTCTTAGAGAAGGAAGTGAAAAGAAAGATCTTTTTCATGGGATTAGCAATGCATTGAACTCGGATTTTAAAAACTCACTAGCTAATGTATAAATTCTTCATTGTCTTCTAATCCCTGAGATGAGGCTCCCCCCACCTTCTGCACATGGAGGTCTTTCTATTGAAAGGTCACTGTAAATAGGAGACTAGTTCAAAGGTATTGAAGGGACTGTGGGCCACATTATTAATATAGAGGACATAGCAGGAGGAGCATTTCTTCTCTTGCCATTGGTCCTTCTCAGCCTGTGCTGTGGATGGTGAAGGGAGATGAGGCCTGTTGGTTGTAGACTGGAGGAGAGAGCTGCTGGGGGATTGGGCAGGGTCAGGGGTGCATGTGACTTGTTCTAAATGCCTCTAGTGCCTGCTCTGGTCCATAAGCTGGGCTTTGGGACTCCCAGATTCTCTGCCTTGTTCAATTCCCCTCATTAGATACATTCTTATTCCCTTTTAAAGAGGAGGGTCCTGAGGTCACACAGCAGGTCTCTTGGAGTCTCGGGTTGGTAAGTCTCCTTGTACAAAGTGGTTTGAGCTAGAGTCCATGGGGTGAAGGCTTGATCTGATGTGGAAGAGTTGGACTCATTGGCTTTATTCTCAGACTAGTCTGGGGCCTGCCTGCCTGCCTGGGAGTGCATTAAACTTAAGTTTCCCTTGAGGGACCCCAGATTGAGAGAATCAGACCACCTATTGGTATAACCTTGGAATCTGCATTTTAACCAATTCTCTGGGTGTCTTATCAGTTGGAAAGCCACTGGTTTATACTTTCCAGTCCACAGATGACTACTCTAAACCCAATTAATAATTTTTAGAAATCTTCTCTCAAATGATCCATCTATGGGATGGTGGGGTAGGTGGCCTAGAGTGGTTGCTATGACCAGCAGGGCCCATATGTGGAGCATATCTTAAAATTATGGACGCTTCATAATACGTCTGAAGAGAACTTGAGGGATTTCAGGCACAAGGTTTATTGCCTTTTAAAATAGGGGTGCTTTATCCTCTTTGAGGACGGCTCAGACTTTCAATTTTGATCCATGGTGTGTGTGTATGTATGTATGTATATATATATATAGACTGTGCATCTAAAGTCTGGCAGCATCCAGATAGTAAAAGACCACCTGGAATTGCTGAGGCAACTCTCAAAATTATCATTTTTTTTTAAAAGAAAAATTGGGTGAGGGAGAAGATTGTGCAAATAGGGGATCTTTTTTCACCCCATATTTTTTATTTGTGCATTATAGTTATACATAATGATAGTGTTTATTGTTACATTCTCATACATGCACACAAATATAACAATAATAACAATATATTTTGATCAATATCACTTTCCCGCACTTCCCCACTCCCTCCCTGCCTGCCTTTCACCCTGGTCCCTTTCCTCTACTGATCTCCCTTGGATTTTCATGAGATCCACCCCCATGGAGGGGATTTGTGAACATTAGATGAGTCCTGGAATTCCCTCCCTATTTTAATATTCCTGATGATGATGATGATGGTGGTGATTATAGTAACAAAAATAATAAAATTGGTATTTAATGAGGATACACTCTTTGCTAAGCATTGTGCTAAATACTGTGGGCACATTAGCTCAGTTAATTTTTATGACAGCTCTATGAAAAAACTACCACTTTTATCAATCCCAATTTATCTATGGGGAAAATGAGGCAGAGTGTTTAGCTCCAATCAAATATCTAGTACTGGCAGATGTGGGATTCAAATTTTGTGAAGTTTGACTTGGGAGTCCATGCACAAAACACTGTGTAGGTTAAAACTCAAATATTTGTGGGGTAAGGTGGAAGAATTGGCAGTAAAGCACACAAGGAGCCGTGAGTCTGTGACCAAAGGAAAAGTGCTTGCTCTGTCCATGGGTAGTCACTTACGTCCCAGTTAATTGTTGCTAGACTGAAATTCTGTCCAGTGCTGTCAGTTCTTCTTTCTAAGAACTAACGGAAATTAACATTATGTAAAAAAAAAAAAAAAAAAAAAAAAGATGGTTCAATGGTGGCAAGACATTCAAATTTTTAAGTGAAACTGGGCCAAATAAAGCATCAGATTATTAAAAAAAAAAACCAAAACAAAACTCCTCCCTGCCCCCCAGTACTGAGGATTGAACCCAGGGGTGCTCTACCACTGAACTATATCACCCAGTCCTTTTTATTTTTTATTTTGAGACAGAGTCTTACCAAATTGCCTAGGTTGGCCTCAGACTTTTCAAGTCTCCTGCTTTTGCCTCCCACGTTGCTGGGATTATAGGTGTGCACCATCTTGCCTGTTTTAAAACATCAGATAGCAGGATTTTTAATTCATTGTCTTTACTGTTAACATGCACAGCATCTAGAACAGTGCTTGGCGCACAGGAGATCTTAAGTTAATTGGATGAATGAATGCATATTTGTGGTCTGTATTTTACTGTCAGGTGACCATTTTTTAACTTCTGTTCTCTTACTTTCCCCAACTACCTTTAGATTTTTTTTGCTGCCTCTTATTCCTGACCAGACCTAAGTATGTAGGTCACATATATTAAAGGTTAAATTCCTTTAGTTCGAGTTGGTGTTTAGATCAGGATTGCTAGTGGAGATGTTTTTGTTTTTATTTTATTTTATTTTCTATTTAAAAAAATTACAGTAAGAAACACATAATGTGGATTTTCCCATCTTCACTATTTTTAAGGGTATAGTTGAGTTGGGTTGCGTGTATTAACATTGTTGTGCAGCAGATCTCCAGAATACTGTCATCTTGCAAAACTGAAATTCTTTTAATCGATTGAACATGTCTGTGTTCTGTCCTGCCTTCAGCCCTCTTTGCCTTCCATTCTACTTTCTGTGAATCTTGATTATTTAGATACCTCGTGTAGGTGGAATCATGCAGTATTTGTCTTGCATATCTGACTTATTGTACCTGGCATACCCAAGGGATGTTAATGTATGGTGCTGACTGGGTGATGGTATAGAGAAGCTAATGCCATTAAAGGATTTTTATTACTTTCTTTTCCCAAGGGGAGGGGGCAGGCCAGACGTTGGCGGGAGGAGCAAGGTGGGTCAGGAGGTAGAAGCAGGGAAGGGAAAGCTAGGTCATAACCTTTATTCCTTTTTTCAGCAGGAAAGACAGGACAGGGTAAAGTCAAGAATTGGCAAGTTTGAGTAATTCTGATGGGCTTGGGGGGCTGTCCTGTCCTGGTTGATTTAGGACAGGAAGGGCACTGGCTTGGATCAGTCCCCTACAGGGACTGACTTGGTTTGTTTGCATGTAAAAGATGAGGGACTTGAGCCCTGTGCTCTATGAACTGACTGGGAGAAGGGAATTTCTCCCCAGTCATCAAAGTCACAAATGTCAGAGCATCAAGAATCTACACAGTCAGAAGATGCAGTCAGTATGATTGACTCTCTGATGAATGGATATCAAATGGACAAATACAGAATCTAGGAAAATGCTGATCCCTATCTTACTAAGCCTAATGTTCTAAAGGGCCAGCCATGTTGTAGCATGTGACAGGATTTCCTTCCTTTATAAGGCTGAATAAGTTCCATTATGTACATGTGGTTTGTCTGTCTATTCAATGTGGCTGTATAAATAAATACCTCTTCCAGACCTTTTTTTAGTTCTTTTGGATGTATACCCAGATGCAGAATCCCTGGATCCTAAAATAATTCTACTTTAAAATTTCCAAGGAACTACACACTGTTTTCTATAGCAGCTGTACCACTTTGCAGTTTTACCAACCATTCAGAAGAGTTCCAGTCGCTCATGCATCCTAGCCAACACTTGTTCTATGATATTTTTTCTTTTTTTGGTACTGGGGATTGAACCCAGGGGCACTTAACCATTGAGCCACATCCCCAGCCCTTTTTTGTATTTTATTTAGAGACAGGGTCTCACTAAGTTGATGAGGCTGGCTTTGAACTCTTGATCCTCCTACTTCAGCCCCCTGAGCTGCTGGGATTATAGGCGTGTGCCACCATGCCAAGCTGTTCTGTGATTTTTGATACTGCAAAAACCATTGTGTGGGGCTAGGGATGCGGCTCAAGCTGTAGCGCGCTCGCCTGGCATGCGTGCGGCCCGGGTTTGATCCTCAGCACCACATACAAAGATGTTGTGTCCGCTGAAAAATAAAAAATGAATATTAAAAAAATTTTCTCTCTCTCTCTCAAAAAAAAAAAAACCCCATTGTGTGAGGTGGTATCTCATAATTTATGACTTTGATTTCTGTCTCCCTGATGGCTGGTGTTGCCAAGCATCTTTTTTACATGCAATTTACTATTCATCATTTTGTTTTATATTTTATAATCGACTAGCTCTAAGTCTGTGAGTTTCCAAGAGTTTTTCAATGTTGTTTTTACGATTACCTGCACATAGGTGGGGGAAGCTTCTCAAGGCAATTGCATTCTTGCTCAGAGATGTAAGAGCTTATCCAATCACCTTGGTTCAGTAAAGAATCAGAAACAAAACACTGGGAACCCTGGCCTCTAGCTCTAACTACTTGGAGCACAGACCATCTATTCACAGAGGACTTACTGTGTGCTGGCCACAGTTTAGATCCGTCCATACTGCCTCTCTCTTTCTCTCCCTTCCCCCTGCCTTTTCTCTCCCTCCCTCCCTCCTTCCCTCCCTCCCTCCCTATCTCTCTCTCTTTCTCTTTTTTCCTTTGGTACTGGGGGTTGAACCCAGGGGCACTTTATCACTGAACTACATCCCCAGCTCTTTTTTATTTTTTTTTTTTTATTTTTTTTTTGAGAGAGAATTCTTAGTATTTATTTTTTAGTTCTCGGCGGACACAACATCTTTGTTGGTATGTGGTGCTGAGGATCGAACCCGGGCCGCACGCATGCCAGGCGAGTGCGCTACCGCTTGAGCCACATCCCCAGCCCCACTTTTTTATTTTTTAATTTGAAACAGGGTCTCACTAAGTTGCTGAGGCTGGTCTTGAACTTGTGGTCGTCAGCTTCCTTGAATTACTGGGATTATAGATGTGCTCCTGTGCCAGCTATTAAGAGGATCTCTAGCTATTTTTCGAGCACGGGGAGGATCCTTTATATCTGATTTCACTTTCCCAGGGGATTGGATCAAACTTTTTGAGATGACATCAACAGAAAGGAAGAAGTTGAAGGGATTGTGATTGTTAGAAAGCTGTACCGATTGAGAGTGGCAGAGTTCAGTGTACTTAGGATTGATAAACTAAGGTGGCCACGTAGAAGAAGTAAGTAAATGATCTTTCTTTTATATTTATATATCTCTAACGGTATCGTTAGTTGGTACTGACTAGAACAAAATAAAATGGGTCAAATCAGTCTGGTAAGAATAATAGAAGCTCAGTGATAGAGCACTTGCCTAGCATGTGTGAGGCCTTGAGTTCTAGCATAGCAGGAGGGAGAGAAAGAAAAGAATAAACAAATAAATAAATAAAACCCCAATCCTCGAGAAGGGTAAATTTAAACTCTGGGATAACAGTATTATCAGTTTCACAGTTAAAAGGTGTTATGCACATTTCTTAAGGATTCTATAAACTAGGGTGAACATCTACTGATTCAAACTGAATTGAAAAAGGTAGTAAGTTGAGGTCTGGACCCCTAGATGTCCTTGACTGATAGAGCATTGAAGCAGAAGTAGCCAGACCTGAGGCCCCAGAAGCAGGTGGCATTCCTGCCCTACTGGCTTGTAGAGTGGAGGGTTGGGAAGGGTTGTCCGGTATTGTTCACCGATTGGTTTAATGGTTAACCCCTGCAACATGCCAGACATACACCTAATCTCTGATGCAACCTACTGCTCAGAGGGAATAATACTTAACCATTCCTTGCCTTTGACGAAGACCATTTACCTTTCATAGTTTATTCTTTTAAATATGTGGGACTTTGTTTTTTTCTTTTTTTTTTTTTTTTTTTTTTACTTAGAAGTAAAGACTTTATTAGTTATTACTCAACTCAGTTGGGAAACAAAGAAGAGACAACGTGTTTTTAAAAAGTGGGGATGATAAAGAGAAGGTAGTGGTCATAATTTATTGTTAAAGAAATGTATTTCTGCTTTGGGGAAACATTTTCTTTCTGTTTTCACCAATGGTTATTCTAGCCATTGGAGTTTAGGAAGGATGAGGGATTAATATGTAGGAGATCTCCCTACTAGAAGAACAGCAGGGTGTTTTTTTCTTTTGCAAATCAAAATCTCATAGCACAGAAGCTTTATGACTCATTCCTTGCAAAGAAAGCAGGTGGTAACCACGAATAGTTTGCCATCTTTGAGAGCCCCGTAGAAGGGTTGCTACCAAATTTTTGTTTAATTTGAACGCAGCCATGTAGTGAGAGGCCAATATAAAATGGTCCTTTCCTCAGTACAGAATTAAAAAAAAAAAAAAGAAAAAAGAAAAAAAGTGGCCTTGTGAACAGACACATTCTTTTGGTTGGCTGTGCTGCACGTGACACAGAGACATTCTTGTTTATGGGAACTTGTCAGGTGGATTGGGAAAAGAATAAAAATAAAGAGAGCAAAGAAAAATCTGAGGGCTTGCTTTGCGCTGGGTGCAGTGTCTGTGATGTGATGGTAGACTCCTGGGAGAGCCACCAACCCCTGGCTAATGAGTATCGGTCACCTGGCAGGCTGCCACAAGTAGGAAGATGCAGTTTTGGGTTAGCCATTTATGGCATCCAACTAAAGCTTTTGGTTCTCTTGCCTACTTAAAAAACATTCCGTAAACATTAGAAACAGTCTTTGTATTAAAAAAAAAAAAAAAAAACAAACTTGAGCTGGAATTTTTTTTTTTTTTTTTGGTATCAGGGATTGAACGAACCCAAAAGTGCTTAACCACTGAGCCACATCCCCATCCCTTTTTATTTTGAGACAGGGTCTTGCTAAGTTGCTGAGGCTGTCTTTGAACTTGCCATCCTCCTGCTTCAGCCTCCTGAGCTGCTGGGGTATTGGTTCTTGTCAGTTCTGAGAAGAGTATGATCAGTGTGGTATTAAGTATTCCACACTTCTTATCAGGGTCCTCATTTCCTTTCCTTTGAGTAATTTATCTAAGGAATTCTCATTAGTTTTCCTTCTTCTTGGCCACTTTCTGCTGCCTAAGCAGAGGATACGAGGCTCACATGGCCTATGTTTCTCTGCTCTATCTTTGGGCTTAGATTTACCTCTGAGAATTCATTGTAAATCTGTTCCAAACTGACTGCTCAGTCCAGGTTGGAATATTTCTTATTTATTACAAACTCTTGTTTTAAAATAATAACATTCTTTTAAAGGTCTAGTTTCTAGTTGCGCATGATGACACACACCTGTAACACGCTAGGCAACTCTGGAGGCTGAGACAGGAGCATCACAAGTTTGAGGCCAGCTTAGGCAATTTGGCGAAACCCTGTCTCAAAAATAAAAAAGAAAAAAGACTGGGAATGTAGCTCAGTGGTAGAGTGCCCCTGTGTTCAATCCTCAGCACTGCCCTAAATAAATAGATACGTAAATAATAAGTAAAGGACTGGGTTCTTTATAACTCTTTCTCAACAGAGCTGTTCGTCTCTCCCACCCATTGCTCTGCTCTCAGCCTCGCAGCTGGCAGCCCCATCACTGTCTTGCCAAGGGACCAGTCACCTAACAGCTAAGGGGCATGTTTCTCTTCTGACCTTCCTTTGGAATTTTACATTGACCACATCCTGCTCCTTGATGTCTTGCCTCCTGAGCCCCCTGTTGTTCCTCCTGCTTCTCTGGATGTTCCCATTTTGTGTCCTCTGAAGACTCTTCTGCTGGTCACCCAGTGAATGGGGGTGTCACCTAGCATCTGATCCTGTCTTCCTGTCTCTGTTCTCAGGGGTATTCACAGCCACACCCACATCTACCAAATTGAGCTGTTCTGCAATTCAAGCTTCTCTCCATGCCCCCCACCCCAGATTCCAACTGCCTGAGGGGATCTTTCCATGTGATTAACTGCAAATATCTTAAACTCAGAATGTTACAAACAGAATCCACTTGCTTTCTCCTCATACCTTTTCCCACCATGGTAAGGGTGTCAAGTTCAATTGAATTAAAGCAACTGGGGGCCTAGGTCAACCTCAAGTCCTCCTCCTGCACCCTCCTTACATAGTTAGCTCTAAACAGTGATTCCTTCTCCTTCCTCTAAGGTTGC
Source organism: Ictidomys tridecemlineatus (assembly GCF_052094955.1). NCBI lineage: Eukaryota > Metazoa > Chordata > Mammalia > Rodentia > Sciuridae > Ictidomys > Ictidomys tridecemlineatus. Next base: position 41,567,600 of record NC_135486.1, on the reverse strand, counting down.
TACTTTTTTTTCTAATCCAGGCCAATCCTACTTGTGTTTTAGATCCAATTCATATCTTGCATCCTCTGGCAGGTTCCGCAGAGTCCCAGCTCTTCATCCTGGGGTTGGTCTTACTGGAGTTGAGCCTACCCCAGGCCGGCCCTGTGCCTCAATCACCATATCCTCTCCAGGGCAGAGCAGGGAATGTGCAGCTTAGTGGAGGTGTCTTGGTGCACTTTCATCCTGTGGGATGTGTTACTCTAGACATTCAGAAATGGGGCTGGGACATCACTTGGGACATTCTAGTCCCAAGTCCTGGTGCCTGCCACTTGTGTGGTTGTATCCAGTACAGCTGTGGGAGGGTGCCTGAGGGCAGGAGGCAGTTTTGGTGTAGCAGGAAGAGCACAGACTTCGGACTTTGATGTGAGATGAGGAGAGAATATGCACCGAAGCACCCAAGGCAGAGTCCTTTCAGGAATGGTGAGGTTGGGAAGCCGCCCATTGCCAGGGACTGGGCCAGTTGCTTGGATGCAACTATGCCTAAAAGGTTTCTTGTCTGCCTAAGTGGCAGTGCACTGTGGGGCACCTTCCTGATGTAATTCTGACTGTGTAAGGTCTTTCTTTGCAGAGGCAGGGCTGAAGGGGGTGCCGTGTTCTAGAATGTTGAGTTGAAAGGCTTCTTTCATGCTAAGTTTTCTACCTCCCAACACTATTGGAAGTGGTGGCCTCCTTGGCAGCATCTTAACAGCCATATCCTGGTTTTGCAGGAAAGGTACATTTGAGGAAGGTCTCTGGGTTTCCTGGCCATTTCTCTCCCTTACCCATCTCAAGAAAGCTCTGTGTACAATATGGTTAGCATCCCGGAACTCTCATTGACTGAAGGCTTGTCATTACTGGGGAAACTCAGAGGTTCACTTTTGATCTAACATAAGCAGAAAAGACATAAGGCAAGTGTTTCTGAAGGAGGTGAGGTCAGGGATGGTTGCTGCTGAAAAGATTGGAACATTTTATCTGCAGGTTAGCAACTCACAGTATTGCTGATGTCAGTCTGTGCTTCCATATGTCATATGAGTTTCCTGAGTTGCACTGAGCAACCGTTCACAGACCAATACACAGTAGGATCACAAGCCCACCTATGAAAGTGCTGCCCTTTGCTGAGAGAGAGGGAAGAGTGGACCTTGGGAGAGTTGGCTGAAATGTAATAATTCCAGAGATTCGAAGTGAAAACTGAAAGCAGGATTTGATTTTTCTGTTTCTTCAATTCTGTGTTTAAAGTGTGTCTTGCAAATATAAGAATCAAAGAGAGGCAGCTGATGTTAAGTTATGGCTTCTTCCTGTGTTTAAGATCCACTCCTTCTGGTTACTGAGACTGGCCTCAAATGCCATGTTGTTATGGTTTGGATCTTAAATATCTGCCTCAGGCCATGCACTGAAGCCTTGGTCCCCAGCCTGTGGCACTACTGGGAAGTGGTAGACCTGTTGGGAGGAAGTTAGGTCATTGAGAGTGTGTCTCTGAGGGACATTGAGACCCTCTCTTTGCTTCCCACCTCCATGAGGCAAGCTGCTTTGCTTCACTAGGCCTTCCTGACAGTGGTGTTCTGCTTCACCACAGGCCCTAAACCAACAGAGTGAACCAACCACGGACCAAAACTGACCGAGTCATGAGCCAAAGTAAATCTTTCCTCCTCATAAATTGTTTCTCAGGTATTTTATCACAGCTGTGGAAAGCTGACTAACACATATCTAAGAAAAAGAAATCAGCTTCTTTCCTTATGTCAACCTCTGACATTCAATATATGATCAGGTCAGATTGCTTCTTGTATGTCATTAGATGATATTTTTGAAGATTTAGTGAGTTCAAATAAAATACTTAGAATATTTTCTGTCTTAGTGAACACTAGTGCTTTCCATTATACCATTAATGTTAGTGTTTATTTTAAACAAAATTTTATTTAGATTTACTTTTAGTGATGTTTTTCCAAATACATTAAATATACTTTTCACTATTTGAATTAGAAATTAAAACCTCCTCATTAATTGGATTTTGTCCTTTCATTGGAGTTTTCTTTTGAGATGCTTTGGTACTTTACTTTTGTAGGCTTTGGCTGGGGATACACACGCACACATGCACACACATGCACACATACACAATTTTTTTTTTTTTTTGGTACCAGGGACTGAACTCAGGGGCACTCGCCCACTAAGCCACATCTCTAGCCCTATTTTGTATTTTATTTGGAGAGAGGGTCTCACTGAGTTGCTTAGTGCCTTGCTTTTGCTGGCTTTGAACTCATGATCCTCTTGTCTCAGCCTCCTGAGCTGCTGGGATTACAGGTGCACCAAACCCGGCCATATTTTTGATAATTGATACTAAAAAGTTTTTAAAAATTACAAGTACGAACAACTTTTAGTCTAATTTTTCTAATTACCTTTAAAAATCGAGGGAAATCTGGTTATATCCTACACAGATATTGATGTAAGAATGATAATACTTTCATTTGTTTTATATATGTATTTATTTTTTTCTGTGATTCAAAAAATGTTATGTGTTATATTTTATTATGGAACACTTTTACATATCAAAGTAAAGGTTTTGATAACTTCTTTTTCAACAACATTTCCTCCCCAGCTTAAATTAAAATGCCTGTCATTTCCCCTTAATTTTTTTGTAAATATTTTTAGTTCTAGATGGACATAATACCTTTATTTTGTTTATGTAGTTTTTTTAATGTGGTGCTGGGGATCAAATCCAGAGCCTCACGCATGCTAGGCAAGTGCTGTACCATTGAGCCACAGCCCCAGTCCCCATTTCCCCTTAATTTTTATATGATAAAAAATACTGAGTTAATATTATTTTTCTGGACTTACTAGTGTTAGGCACTATTTACATTTTTTTTTCTTGTTTACTCTTTGCCACTCTGAGCTGTTCCGTAGGATGAGACTTGTTTTGGACATGGGAAAACAGGTTTAAAAATCCATGTCATTTGCCTAGCTAGTAAAGAACAAAACTGGATTGAACACAGGTCTCCATGTCCCCACATCTTGGGCTCTTAACTTCTGCAGTAAAATTCTTTAAAAACAGGTCATCAAGATCAGCAAGATGGCTGGGCATGGTAGTACATGCCTGTAATCTCAGCAGTTTGGGAGGTTGAGATAGGAGGATTACAAATTCAAAGCCAGCCTCAGCAATGCTGAGGGCTGAGCAACTTAGTGAGACCCTGTCTCTAAATAAAATACAAAATAGGGCTGGGGATGTGGCTTAGTAGTTGAGTTTCCCTGAGTTCAATTCCTAGTGCCCCCCCCCCACCCCCAAATTAAATTTTAGCAAGATGGTGGAATAGGAGGTCTTAATTCCTATCCTCCTGTAGAAGAAGCAATTTAGCAACCACCTGTGGTTAAAAATGTCATCAGAGTGTTCTGGAATCCAGTTCTGTACATCAAACATGTACAGCTTTTTGGGTGTCAGCCATACCTTATAAAATGGTTAAAAATATCTTGGGATTAATTGTGTATATGGCATGAAAAATGATTCAGGTTAATTTTCGTCTATATTATACCTGGTGATCCCAATTCATTTCCTTGACAAATATTTACTGAGCTCCTGATAGGTTCCGGGCACGGTGTGAGGTCGATATTCAACAGAGATAACACAGGCATGGGGTCACCTCTTAAGGAGTTTATCGCCTACTTGTTTATAGAATTCTTATTTATTTTTTCATTGACGATGTTTTCTGAGTTTCAGTAGCACTGTTATGGCTTAATAACGGTCACAATGTGATATTATTGAAATGTGACAAGACAGGTTGGACTTTTTGAACCAGTTCCATCCCATGAATGTCATTACTGCGTTATTCCTTGAACTTTTGGTATTGACTTAAAACTGCACAACCTACCAATTTGGAATTTTTACTGTATTTAGTTTTCTCAAGCTCCTATTGGGCACGGTGAATCTTTTTACTATTAGTATTTTTCATAGTTTCCAACAGGAATGGATAGTTACCAAGTGACAGATGTTTTGTAATCTTTCCTCCAGTGCTCACAGCCATCATTCAAAATTAATCTGCCTTCTCTTCCTATTAATGATGAGGGACCTGAGGCCCCGCACGCCTCTCAGATGTTGCTGTTCCAGGACAGTCATCTGCCAGCTTCAAATTCTTTTCAAAATTCTTTTATGAGGACTTAGATAGGCTGTAACAAATTATACCCTTGTCTGCTTCTGGGATGGTTGACTTTCCTTGTATCCATGAACATCTGGAAAGCCCGGTGGTGAATGGATTTCTTCTGTCTGTCCCTCAGTGGTTCTGAAATCTTAGAATGTTGTACTTCTTTCCAGAGATTTTAGCACTTCACTTAGTAAACCAGTTGTCCCAAGCCTCTTGTATTAGGAACTTGTGAAAGGCTTGTCCTTTACTGAATTGAAGGAGGAGGTTGTCAGAGACTTTTCTTCTTTGCTGCTGAAAGGATGGCACTGGATTTGAGAAGCATCTTGAATATCGAGTTGAATCCATGTCCTGGAAAAGCTGGGGGGTTTAAAGAAGTTTGAATTGAATCAGGAGTGTTGGAGAGGAGACGGCAGCATTACCGAGGAGGAAAAGGGGGCAGATCTCTTCCCCCTCTACCTTCCTCTTTTTTTTTTTTTTTTTTTTGTGGTGCTGAGGATTGGACCCAGGGGCTTGGGAATTCAAGGCAAGTACTCTACCAACTGAGCTATATCCCTAGCCCCTCTACCTTCCTTTCTACCTGCTCTTTCTCAGTAGGAATCTGAGTCCATCTTGACCCAGGCTTCTGAGAGTATTTTTCCAGTGTTCTTGCTAATTGCCACAGACGTATCAACAATATGGGCACAGGTAAGTGAGGACGCGTTTCTTATTTGGGTAAATATTCTGTAGGGAACTTTCATTCTTGGGGACTTCCTCACACATGCATTAGGATCAAATTCAAAACAAATAAATTGGAATTGTGATTCATTGCCTAGAGTGGGGAAATGTCACACACAAAGAGCAGCATGAAATGCTGGCAGGTAGAAGTGTTTGCCCTTTCCCCTCCTCATGTGGCTGGTACTGAAGTGTGGCCAGGGGCAGGAGTTCCTGTAGGAAATGTAATGGCTTTTGAAGTTGAGTTTCCTGTAATGTGAACAGTGTTTCTGTATTTGAGACATAAAACAAAACTGAGTATTATTTTCTTTTTAGGGGCTGTCTCATAGCAATTTTTTTTTAAAAAATGTATATTTAGATTAGAAATCATAGGACAACTTTATAGAGAATTTAACAGCTTAACTATTTTTAAAAAATTATGTGAAGTTTGGCAGGTTTTCTGAATTCACATGAATAGATGATTTTTCTATGCAAAGTGTTGGCTGTGAAGGTTATTTTTTTGGGGGGGAGATCAAATATGTTAAATTTAAATTTTAAATTTTGTTTATTTTTGTTTGCATGGGATAAAGGCAAACATGATGCAAGATTTTTGACATTCCAAGGATTGTACTGTAAAAAGTCTTCCTTCCAGTTCTGTTTTGTAAACTCCAGGTTTCCCTCCTAGAGGTCAGTTGCTAAGAAAGCCTTGCATTTCAGTATAGATAGGGTCTCCTCATTCACTTTTCTGTTAAAAACATACATTATCAAGGATGGAATTTTTAGATTATTTCCAGATTTTGCAGTTACAAAGAGTTTTCCCACTTGTGTTTGAATCTTAGAATAAATTCCTGTTAGCGGACTGGCTGGGTCAAAAGATATAAACATTTATAGTTTTAATTGAAATTACCAAATTGCTTGATGGAGAAATTATCCACCAGCAACATGTTGTGGTGTGTTGTAGACAATTGCCTTTCAAGGCTTTTTCTTGGAAATAAGAATTTAGGAATTTTAAAATATACATATTTAGGTCTATAATATGTAAATATGCATGTATGTATTTAGATGTTTCCATATATACTTCATTATTGGGTAATCATATTTGAGATTCCTTTGGAAGCAAGTGGAAATTTTCAAACCCTGAGAGCTATCAGATTGAGAAAATAGGAATAATACAGTAACTTGAGGAACTTTTGGTTTCATGTCCTCTCTTTCTTATTTATGCCCTTGTGAATTCATTTAAGGCCCAGCTCAGTCTTGCCGTCTTCCATGTAATTTTCTATAATTATTGTAGCTCTCTTGACCTGGGACAGCAGTTAGAGCCTGTACTCCATAATATGCTTTTCTTAAAATCAATCTGTGTCATGTTTGTGTACCACATTTGGAAAATTGTGATTTTAGAATGGAAGAGCAAAGAGGGGTTTAACCCTTGACCTTACCATATGATTTTTATCTAGTTCTTGTGACAGAGACAGTAACATTCAATAAATACTATCCTTGTGTGTCATAGAGCCTCCTCAAACACTCCATGATAACATTTTAAGCATAATTCTTATTTTTCTGAATATAAAAGTAAGATTGATCATTAGAGAAATTATAAGAAATACAGGAACTTTCACAAAGCAAACATAAAACTGACTCAGAACTCTACTAGTTATGGATAATCACTGCTGTTGTATTTTTGGTCCCAGGTGGTTGTTTCTAACCTGCTTTATGTTGTTGTTAGCCACATAGGAGTTTAAAATTATTCAATAAAATCTGTTATAGTTTCTTAATTTTGGAACTATTTGGGATAGGGCGGGGCAGTGCTGGGGATGGAGCCCAGGGCCTTGCACACAGTAAGCAAGCCCTATACCATTGAGCTACACCTCCAGCCCCTAGTTTTGGATCTTATTTAGCAAAAAATTCCCTACCTTCAAATTTATAATGTACTTTCTTATTTTTTTTTTTTTTGCACTTTAGGGATTTTCTTACAAAGACTGAGCTAGTTTGATTGAATGACTGAAGTCTATTACCTTTCCCCTGTAGTTTAATTACAGAAACCTATGTATTTTTATAGGATTTTTGTTTACCCAAACAATTCTGAATACTCAAATCAAGTTATAGATTAAACTGAAACTCAATGATGAATATTCACCTTTTGTAGATAAATTGTTTTTTTAGACTTTCCAAATTTCTCTCCAGCTGGCACTGAGGTTAAAGTTTTCAAATAATGTTTCCTGATTACCTTTAGAATTTGAAGGGGAGGCATAAAGAATACATAGATGTCATCCAACCAGCTCTGCTTTTATCTTGGGGGGGGGAAAAAGAAAAAAAAAGAAAAGGGCAGCCAATGAGCTGCAAATCTATTTGAAGTGTTGGGAGCAGGTAGGTAATAGTAACCTATTTCCTCCTAGGGGTGGCTGTGTTTGGTGGTGCGTGTGGTCAGTGTTGGGTGGGGAGGACACTAGAATTCCCTGCCTTTGGGTCTGAGCTGGGTGGGGCCCAGCCATTGCTGCTTCCAGTGCTATCCTGTTACAGTAATAAAGTATGTTCCATATTTTGACCTTCTGCTCTGGAACACTTTGCACACTATTATCTCACATTTCCTCTTGGATACCTTTCTCATCTGTTCACTGGCATCCAGTTATGCCGAAGCAATGCTGCAGAACATAAATATTTTTGTTAAGAACTGAAGTACATTTTAAAATGTGCGAGCACAATACTGAAGTGGAAAATTACTGAGCACATTATAAACTCAGGACCAAGAATGCCAGGAGAGTTTTGTTTTTATGTTTAGAAAAGAAACACAAAGTGATGTTTGTTGGCTGGTGTGAAAAATACTTTAAAGCAGCGCATAATTGTTTAGAGAAGTCTTCTTCCCCCTGCCCCATCTTAATTTGATAAGTATAGACTTGTCTAAATACCTTTTCTCTTGCAGTGAATTAGCAAGACCCTGTCTCAAAAAGGGCTGGGGATATAGATGCCTTTGAATTACTATAAATTCTCACCTATTTTTCTTCCTCACTTTAATGGTATTCTTTTTTTTTTTTCAGAAGATAGTAAATAAATTTAGTTCTTAGTATCACCTTTCAAATCTCCCCTTTATTTTTTGAGGGTTGTTGTTTTTCTTTTCTTTTTCTTTTTTTTGGACTACATTTCCTCTAATCCTAATAACCATAATTAATAGATAACCTACCTGCATTTATTGGAGTGCCAGATACTTTGGTGACAGCTTTTAATCCTTCTGGTAACACTGAATGTGTTTACTATGATTTTCATCTTACAGATGAGGAAACTGAGGCTCAAGGAGGTTAAATAATTTGCTTAAGATACTACAGTTACTTGAAACTCAAAATTAGTACACAGATTCAGGACTCTGTTAGGTCAAAGTCCAAGCTTTTAACTATTGTAATTTCTTTAGATCTTTTCATCTTAATGAGTAACTCAATATGTTTCCATCTCTTTCTGAGATGAGACTAAAGGAGAAAATCATCTTGCTGCTCACAATCTCAGTTCTCAGATAGTTGTGTCTTCACCCAAAGCAATTTCAACGTTAAGTAACCTCTAGATCCTGGTCAGCTTTGTGAGTCAGACAAGAAAGATTCCAGCTCTTTCGGGATCCCCTTCACTTAAGTGCTTTTGTGGTAGAGGTGATGCATGGTCAGCGTTGCTGATTATACCTTGCTCTTCTTTTTTATTGAATTTTGTCAAGGAACAGAGCCACCCTGTCACTTCCCTTCCATCCTTCCTTCCATCCAATAATGCACTCAAGACTCTCAATCCTTACAACCATCTCTGAGAGTCCACTCTTCCTTTAGATTTTGAAACATTTGTTAGCTTTGGTTTCTCTGCTTTGTACAGGAAAGATCCTCATTTATATGAATGGCTTCTCAGCATTCTTTCTTTCCAGCCTTGCAGAAAAATGAGCAGTTCTAACTTTTTTAAAAGTTAGTGGAACACAACGGGGATTGTTTAATCAGTTGAGTAGCTCAGCAGGTAAAAAGAAATATGTTTAGGGCTTACTCCCTTTTAACCAGAAAGCACGGAAGCATATGTGTCACCAGCCTCTGGAACCTTGGGGAAAATGAGCTCCTGAGCCAGAGCTGACAAGAAGACATTGGTGACATTCTTAAGGTGAGGAAGAGGAGGCAGAGGGTCTAAAAACAGGAGAAGGGGACAGTGTCTCCATGTAAACTGAGTGTCTCAACTTCAGAAATTGTTCTCATTTTCTCTGATAGATGCTAATAGGAATGTAGGAATGTTTATAAAAGATCATCCTCAGAGTGGGCATGGTGGCACACACAGCTATAATCCTAGTGACTTGGGAGGCTCAGGCAGGAGGATTGCATGTTCTGGGTCAGCTGCAGCAGTTTAACAAGATCCTAAGCAAATTTGCAAGACCCTGTCTCAAAAAGGGCTGGGGATATAGTTCAGTGGTAAAGTGCCTCTACTGGGTTCCATCCCCAGTACAAAAAAAATCCTCCTAATATAATATTCTGCCAGTATTTCAGAGTTGAGCAGCTCTTGGCTGTATCATTATGACCTCAATTGTAAAGCTATTGTGTATAAACTGGTTCTAGTGTGGACCAATTTTTTATCTTATGTTATCTTCCCTTATCTCCCTGATCGCACTATAGATTACAATTGTGGATAAAAGATAAATTTCCTATTTTACCTTCTCTGCCAATCACTAGCTATTCATTCTGTTATGACAACTCTTTGTTAACTGATTAATTTCTGCATCTCCTGGAGCCCTTTTTTTCTTCTATTTTTTTTTTAATGGGCACATTATAATTATACAGAACGGTGGGATTGGTTATAATATATTCATACATGTACACAATAAAACAGTATAGTTTGATCAATTTTATCCCCAGCTCTTGAAGCTCTTCTTATCTGCAAGTTCTTGAGTTTGAAATTCCTTTCTTTAGTCACTTCTTCCAGTCCATCACTCCCATGCACTCTGACCATTGCCTTCCTTGCTGGTCTCCCTAGTCAGAACCTGGTGGGCAGGTCCTTCTGAACTTTCTAGCACCTGTGACTCCTCTGCCCTCCAGCCAGCCCAGATTTGCACCGTCTGACTTCCAAACATGCCTTATCTTTTCCCATTGAGACTCCAAACCTTCAGAATGAGTATCCCCCACTCCCAAAACCACCACTGCCACCACCACTGCCACCACCACTGCTTGCTTGAGTCCTGATAGGCACAAAGAACAGACCAGGTCTCTTTCATGGAACCTTCCTCATAGCAGCCTGACGGGTGGCTTAACTGCCCCTGTGTCTACCAGCCCTAACAACACACTGTTTATCACCCATCTCCTGTCACTCTAAAGGGAGCCAGGAGAACCTTGTCTTTGAAAACATCATTATGACACTTTATGTCACTCATCAAATGTCACTATATATATCTGCAACTTATCTGATCCTCATTGGGGTCACACAAAACTAAAATATTTTATGGAATTGTTAAGTGAATTACACTGTTAAAATTAAATCAGCATTGCATGTTCACAAGTTTTTAGGGTATTTGTGGATCCTTGGGGTTCAGTTTACAAATGTTGAATCTGCAGGTGACAAAGATTCAGACCAATTTTTTACTCATTTTTGTAATCCTCAAAGATTTCTTTTTTCTTTTCATGGTGCTGGAGATCAAACCCAGGGCGTCAGGCATGCTAAGTAAGTGTTTTCCCACTGAAAAGTTTCTAACACAGTATCCTGCCTTTAGTAGGTTTTTGGTAAATGTGCCCTCATTAAATGAATTACTAAATACCACATTGTAAAATAAGATTCCATCCCAGAATAAGTAAGTAAATAGTAAGTAAAATACGGGGTAGAAAAGGGAAATTCTCTATAGGATAGGCAGCCTGAAAATTGAAGAGAATAATTAGTCTTTATGAATAGACTGAGTAATCTGTATGTCACTATAAATGCTATATTTGCTGCATATCACATATCACATCTCTGTCTTTAGGTTAAGGTCTAGTGTGGTAAATCTGTTTTTGAGAGACGAGAATAAAGAGGCAAGATTCAAAGAATGGAAGAGAAAAGGTGGAAGCTTTCTCAGGTGGGCTATTCAGATGAACTAGACCTTGGGGGAAGTCTTCCTGCGCCTCCATGCTCTATCCAGGCGCTAACCCAGCCCCACCGTGCTTAGCTTCCTGGATCAGAGCAGATGGGGCTCTTTCAGGGTGATCTGGCTGTAGATTCTGCCTCTAATCCTGTAATTTCTTTCTTAAAACCAACTTTCTAGCTGCTGAAGTTCTTATTATAAGTTTAGAGGGGGGTCCAGCTGTTGTTTTCTAAAAACCCTTGAATAGAACTTGGGATACTCAGGCGGCCCTGGCAGTCTGCAGTCACTGTAGAGCCTTCCCTGGCACTTTAATCCATGAAGCAATACTATATCACTGCATCATGAGAACACAAAAAGTGAGGTTTGAGTTTAGAATTTCCCCACGTCCTACACCATTGCCATAATGAAATTTATATATTTTTGAAAATGTAATTTTTAAAGAAAAAGTAATTTCTAAAAGGAATTTTGCTGAATAGAGGGATATGCACTATCAAGCAAATCATATTTCTTAAAGTGGCAGAAATATAAGTTTGGACATCTTTCAGGTATTTCCATTTATATATGCAAGTGAGGAACACTTCTGTTGTCTTGTTTGGAGTCTAGGATGTTTGATGAATGTGGCATGAAGTAAGGCTTTTGCCTACTGTAGTTTTACTTTGATCCAGTAATCAACACTGATATAACTACTGAGAGTGTTCTGTTAAAGGTGAATGACACAGTAACAATTGCTTTATTCTGAGCAAGTGCATCAGTTCCTAGGGAGAAAAGATTAAATTTAAGATTATGTGAGAAACATTTTTTTACCCCTCCTAGCTTTATAGAAAAACCTAAAGTATCTTTAAATGTTTAGCTCTGGAAGAAATTTGGACTGGTTGTTACAAGTTCCCCCGCCCTATAACCAGTGATTGGGAGGGTGGCCTTGTATTTGTTCACAACCTTGGGATTAAAGGGAAACAGGAGCTGGGTACCAAGAGCAAAGTCCCTTATGATCATGGCCTTAGTTTTTGACTTGTACTTTATTACTAATAGCTAACATTTATCACTCATACTGTATGCCACTTACTGAGCAAAGCTGCTAAACTTGAGCTCTCTGAATAGATTTTTGAGCTAGATACTCCTGTTAGTTTTTATTTCATAGGTGAAGCAGTGAGTCTCAGCAAGGTCTGAACAAACTGGTCAAGTTGGTAAGGTACAGAGTCAGGACTTGAATTCAGGCATGTCTGGCTCCAGAGACTGTCCTGAAATCAGGTCTTAGCTTCAGTTCTCTTGTCTTCACTCATTTGCTCAGCCATCTGATACAGGTGATTTGAAGCCTGCTGTGAATTAAGCTATTTTTCATCTCCCATCCTAAAGAATGGATCCTCACTAGATGATGAACTTCTCAAAGACAAAAGCCAGGAAGTACGTAGCACTCATCCTTAGATCTAGTGCCTGACATCTTTTAGCTGCTTGGTAAAAATTAGTTCCATGGGTGAAAGCGCATGGTATTCTAGAACATTCTAGGTATTTGGCATTTTAAGAAGACAGTTGGTAGAAAAAACAATAAGGTTTATAAAGGTGCCTTATTTGGGTACTTGTACATAATTTTTATGTGCCCAGCTGTGATCCTGCTCTGTTTTGTTGCTTTATTGATTTTGATGTTTTTGTATACTTACATAGAGAGTTGTTTTGGAGATGATTAAAACATTTTATGATAGGTGGTATTTATGAGAATGCCCAGCTGTGTCTGTCTTAAAACTGTTTTGCCCCACTGTCTAATAGAGTGCTTGGCATTTTGTGGGGACTTGATAAATATTTGCAATATATGTTTTTAATTTTGTTATAATTAGTTACACATGGCAGTAGAAAGCATTTTGACACATGGTACACAACTGGTGTAATAATGTTTTAAATAGAAATTTTATTTTTTTATTAAAAGCGTGGATCAGGTCATTGTTCTGAAATGTAATCTTTCTTTTTTTCCATACTGGGGATTGAGCTCAGGAGTGCTCTACCACTGAGCTATACAAATAGCCATTTTTATTTTTTATTTTGAGGCAGGGTCTCACTAAGTTGCCCAGGCTGACCTCCAAATGGGGATCCTCCTGTCTCAGCTTCCTGAATTGCTGGGATTACAGCTGTGTGCCATCGTGCTTTGCCCTGAAATGTAATCATAACAAAACCAACAGTTTGACTTCTCGTTGATTGTTTTTGGCCTATAAGGAAGAAGATTGCCTGTGGTCAATACAAAATTCAGTTTGAGTCTGAGTGAAGATTATCCTGTATTTAAACAGTTGGCTTATGCACTGCATGGTGTATTTAGAACTTGCCTGCTCTTCTTGTGTCCTTATTGGTTTTTTTTTTGTTGTTGTTGTTATTGTTGTTTTTTGGTTCTGGGGCTTAAAATTGGAGGTGCTTTACCACAGAGCCACGTTCCTAGCACATTTTATTTTTTGAGACAGGGTCTCATTAAATTGCTTCGGATTCCCACTAAGTTTCGAAGGCTGGCCTTGAACTTGCAGTCCTAAGAACTTTGGGTTGCATGGATACGGCGTACCAGCTCTGTACTGGTGTTCGGTATGTTGAAGGTAGCTTGTAGCATCTCTAGGGAAGCCATCCTGCAAGGGCCTCCCCTCAGATGCAGCCATTTATGTTGCCATTGACTCAAAGAGAACGACATTGACAGCATTTACTCTTCCTTGGCACCTCACAGCAGGCTCCTTCTACCCACCCAGCTTGTCTTTTAAGATGCTGCTCAGTGTGTTATTGCTTCACAAAATCCTTTCAAACATTTTCCTTGCGCTGTTTGCAAAGGATAAGTCGATACTTTTTTCCTGTTGCTCTTGCACTTGGATCTTACCATCTTTGACTCACCTTCAGTAATTCTAGTCTGTCTGGGTCTTGAAACCCCTCATAAAGTGTTCCCTGCCTCCTCCGCCTTTCTTCACTTTACTTTCTGCATCTCTCCTCCTTTCCTGTCTCCAGTCATGATCCAGTGACTTCAGGGGGTACCGTGGAAAACAGGCATACTTTACTATGCTGGAATTGGCTACTGAGGAGCGGGAGCAGAGCGATTTGGGTTAATTTCTGCACTTACCCTTGAAAATATAGAAGTATACAGGTTGCCTCCCCCCCGCCCCCCGTATTTGTTATTCTGTTGGTAGAATGAAAAGAAGATGCTTTGGGGAATCTCACCAAAGTGCATAAGTTAACATGAAAAGGTAGAAGGTAGACATGTCTGGGCGACATTGGGCTTTTCCAGATTTATAGAGTTATGCCAAATATAAAACTTGGGATACGCCAGTTTGTCATGTAAACATCTGAGAACCTAAGCATGTTTTGGTTTATATTTTCACCACTACAATATCAAGATTGGCCTGTGTCCACTGCTTAAGGGGAGTGTGAGGGCTCAGGGAGGTTGTTTTTGTTGTTTGATCAGAAGGGGAACAATATTAGTAAATGCCAGTGGGCAGGTGTCCAGACTGGAGGCAGGCGCACATACGTACTGAAAAGGACATGGATTTCCGGCCTCCTGCTCCCTCTCACCACAGTTCTTTTCCTTTATATTCTGGGCCCTAGGTGACCTAGCAACTTTGTTCCTATTGTTACAACCAAGCTACTCCAAAGAGTCCATTTTCCTACTGAGGCAACACTTTTTATATAATAATGGGGTTGTGACTCAGTGGTAGAGCGCTTGCCTCACATGTGTGAAGTACTGGGTTCGATATGTAGCACCGCATATAAATAAATGAATAAAATTAAGGTCCAGCAACAACTAAAAAGAAAAAAAATAATGCAAGTTGGTCTTGACTGTAAGGAGTACTTTCATTAGTAGAGAATTACTTCTCTTTTTCCCTCTATGCTCTATGGAAAAGTTGTACTCAAGTGTGATGTTATGGCAAATGGTAGACAACACAGCCTCATGGAGACAGCATGGATTCCTGAACTAGCCAGTGTTATCTTAGGTAACTTACATAGACTCTGCAAGCTTCAATATACCCATCTGTAAAATGGGGATAATGCCTAATAAGGGTTGGAGATGTATTAGAAATAAGATATGCCCAGAGTTCAGTATGGAAGAAATGCTCTAAAGTGGCAACTATAGTCTTTGGTAAAATTAAGGCATGATTTGATGCTGTGAACCTTGACTAATCATAACTTTTTGATATTCCCTGCCACACACATACACACACACAGTGATACAGATCATGTTGGTGTCAGCATCTGGAGAAATCTCTGCTCAAGGAATCACCACTGAAATGTAAAAAGGCCGGTTGTCTTCAGCCTGGGGGTCACTCCTCTTCATGGATTTGGTCTCAACTTTTGCAGTGACATTAGCCTTCTCTACTGTTCCAGTGGTGGAGATGGGGAGCTGTAGGTTTAGGGCAATTATGCTTTGGATTTCTCTTTAGGTCTGCTTCTCCCAGTTCAGTGTCCATTGGCTCTTCTTTATTGACCTCAGCAATTCTGGGAAGAATTTCTTACCTTTTCCCCAGGGAGGGCTTGCACCTGGTGGGTACCCACAGATTCTAAACTGAGTGTGATGCTCCTGCTTTCTCCCTTGCAGTCAGAGTTCCAAAGCCTTCCTTCAAGGTATCCATGGAGAGTCTTCCTAACCTGAGAAATGCTCCTGTTTGCTGAATCTGGGATGTTCCATGGTGCATTTGGTATTTGGCAGCCTCCCGGCTCCTGGGGCAGACCTGAGGTCCAATTATATGTGCTCAAAATAAAATTATGAAATAGAGTAACTGCTCAGTAATGCTACCTGAGATGACAGTGATGCTGGTGGGTATTAAAGGACTGAAGCCAGTTTGGGCTCTCTTTTTCCCCACCACCCTTCTTCCAGTATAATTAGCAGCTCTAATGCTCTGGCTCAGTTAAGTGCTTTCTGTTCAGCATAAATATGTAAGTATTGTTTGTTGCTTAAGTCAAAGGTGGTGTGTAGATGATGTTTTCTTTTTGGAGCCCATTTTTGTTTTTCCTTCAATGAGGGAATGCCTCACCTTTTCATTTGCTTGGTTTTCTTTGAACATCTGACTAAGTCTTCCCACACACCTCCAACTGCTTTGTGAATCGCCTGTCATAGCTTTCCACGTGGTCCAGCCTTGGCAGAGCATTCCCACCCCCCCACTATGGTGCCCTCTTGGAGCCCTGTGACTTCCGTTCCCATCTGCACTGGGAGGGGTACTACTTCCTTATAAAGACATTAGATAGTTCTCCTATTTTCTGGTCCCTTCCCAGCCTATAACCTATTCAGTTCCCTTGCAGAACAAAACAAAATACCTAGTGCCTTGTCTCTCAAAGTTAAGTGCCCACAAGGCCCATTGGGCGGGGTCAAATTTTAACGCCCTGTTTTTGAATTTTGTAGTGTGGACTTTTCTGAAATCTTGTTTCATCTTAGACCTTTTAGCATCTAGGCTTTGTTGAGTTGGAGTGATTTTTCAATTAGGAAAAAGGTGACAGCATCTTCATTTCACCACTTAAACCTACCCATCTCTAACTTTTAACTCTAAAGTTTCTAATTATTGGCCAAATTAAAGTAACAAGCAAATAAGGAATTTAATAATCCTGGATATCCCAGACCCATTCTCTACTTTCTTTTGTCCTGTTGTTCTTATCTTATACAAAGGAGAGCCTGCTTACATTCTCTGGGGGCTGTCTCTAGTGTCTATCTCTAGTGAGAGAGCCTTTTCTTCAAATGCAGATTTTTATACAAAAACAACAACAACAAAAAGGTCAGTTTTGAAAAATAAGCCCATCTCTGTGAGGTAGCTTTGCTCATTTTAATATTGCAATTTAAATAAGATAAGGAGAATTTAGAGGTAATAGAGAACAACAGAGATAATTAAAGGGTGAGGAAATAGTGCTTAAAAAGAGAAGGTAAGAAAGGAAGGGTTATTTATGTTGGGAAATATGAGGCAGGGAGTGTCCTCATAAGAGCATTAAATATAAAGGTGTAATGTAGGGACAGAGGCTCCCAGGTGCCCTTCTCAAGAAGAACAATTCAAGGGGAAATGGATGACATTAATAATAGTGTATATAAATAGCAGAGTAGTGCATGAGAATAGCAAGTGGAGTCAGTATATTTTTAAAGAAGTTTGAACTCGGTGAAGATGGTTTCTGGGATGAGCTGTCAAGCTGTAGCCACCTTGAGGAATTTTTCTTTGATGTCTTACTACTGCATCTAAAAGTTCCAACTTAGCCTATAAGGGACCAAAAATTACATTACATTTCTTCTGAATCAGTTCATCTCCCTTGAGAGTGTCCAGGCTTAGGTTCTAGAAGGAGGTCTTCATTCTTCACTACTTGCGTGTTTTACTTCACTAGTCTGAAGTCCTTGCTCCATGCTCTTGAGAGCTATTAACTTCATACAGTTCTAGCATTTGTGTGAATGAAACAATCATATGCAATTTTGAGATAAAAATATTTAAATCTTTATTCTTGTCTGTGTTTGCGCCTCCTGTTGTTTCTGCTGAAAGTATTATATTTATGTGAACTACAGTGTTCTTAGATATAAGCTTTAGCTGAAACCTCTCCATCCTGGAAGGTCTTGTTCCTTTGCTGAACCATGTCTCTTTGGCATCCTCTTTTTTCTTCATACCTTTGTAGATTACCCTGAACCCTAGAACAGTCTCCAGATATTTGGTTGGTTGATTTGCTCTGACCTCTTCCCTGCTGCCCAATGTATCTACCACACTTGGTTTTTAATTCTTACCTAGCATTTCATAGGACTTGGTAGGCAGAAAAGGGGTCCTTATCTTGTCCTTTGGGAATATCACAATCAATATTTCTGTGCTGTATGAATAATATTGTTCGAGGAAGCAAGTTATTTAATGTTCAGACCTAATAATATTTTCTGTAGTTACCACTTGGTGGAGGGCAACATGTTTTTGTTTTTTTTTTTTTTTAAAACTGTCCTTAGAACACTGCCTCTGAAGTTGTGGTGCAGTGGCTAAGCATTGGAGCTACTGAGAAAAGGGCTTGCTGATATCTTTGATGGTTCATCACAACCCAGGCTATGCCTGAGAGTCACAATTCCCCAATTTATTGCAGACCTGGTTTTGGGAGGCATTCTGCCTCTTAGATTTTCTGTTACAAGAGAACACTGAGACATTGATACATTCCTTTCTTGAATTGGAGATTTTCTTTTATTATTTCTGCCATTTTAGAAGCCATGCTTAAGGGCTGAAGATGGAGCCTTAACTGCAGACCTGATGGACTTGGTTCCTTTGATTCCAAGTTTGTTCCTTTTCTTTTTTACATTACGCAGCTTATTTTATTTTATTTTATTTTTTGTACTGGGGGTTGAACCCAGGGGCACTCAACCACTGAGCCAAATCCCCAGCCCTATTTTGTATTTTATTTAGAGACAGAGTCTCACCGAGTTGCTTAGCGCCTCGCTTTTGCTGAGGCTGGCTTTGAACTCATGATCCTCCTGCCTCATCCTCCCTACTTGCTGCGATTACAGGCATGTACCACTGTGCCCAGCTCCCTATGCAGCTTATTGAAGTACTTGGGAGAACACATATTTCTACTCTTTTATAGGTAAAGAAATGGAAGTTGTAGCTTTTGCATTTGTCAGCAATTTAGGAATATGCAATATGAGACTTGTAAGTATATAGCTTTATGTAGCCTTCAATTTGATAAGGGTCCTTAAGAGTCTACTCTAAAGAAAGAACCAGGGCCAGGGGTGTAGTTCAGTGGTAGAGGCCTTACCTAGCATGTAGAGAGGGCCTGAGCTTGATCCCCAGTACCATTAAAAAAAAAAAAAAAAAAAAAAAAAAAAAGTCAAAAGCACAGGCAGATCTTTTGATAGTGAAAATCAAAATGATCTAACATTCCAACAATAGAGCATGGTTAAATAAATGATGATTTATATAGTAGAATATTGCGCAAGAACTGAAAATTATTTTTTGAAAACTTTTATATGAGAAAATAATACAATTAATGAAATGTATTCAACTTACTACAGGCTCAATCAGGTAAATAAATTAAACTTATACTTAATTAACAGAATGACAAAATATGCAAAATTTTTAAAGTGACCTTCTGGGTAGTGACATGATGGGCTATTTTTATATTTCTCTATTAGTTTCATGTAGTAATTTCTGATTTTCTTATAATTTGTTATCAGAAAATACTAAATATTATCAAAAAAATTTAAAGTAACAGAAGATTGACATTTCTAATGCCAATAATTTAAAAGATTGAAAACTCTTCCAAGTTCCAGGGTTTTATTGGTTTTGATCAGTTCTGATTTTGAAAAGGAATGCTTGATCCCAAGTTATTTTTGTTTTTCTTCTGGTCAACTTCTTCTGCCTACCAAGTATGTGGTACTCAAAGCCATTTAGTAAGGGGAGCATTCTGAATATTGTTATTATAAAGGGACAGATATGGCGATCATGCATCTTAAGTATAGCTGGGCCTTGAGCCAGCTTCTGCTACCTGATAGCCCTGGAACTTTGACCAGGTTATGTAGTCTCAGTTTCCTTATCTGTAAATTGTGATTGTGAGGATTAAATGAGATAATACATATAGAAATCTTTAGTATAATTCTTGGCACATAGCAATCATTAAGTTTGATTATAGCTGGAATGACAAGTGGTGGCTACTATATTATTACTACTGAAGAAACACTTTTTCCCAAATTCCCTTAAGTACAGTATTTAGGAATGGCAGATGTTAAGTGATTTAAATTTTTTTTTTCTAATACAATGTTAACTTGAAGACTGCATAAAGTAGCGTTTCTTCTCTGTTCCTCTTTTCTTCCCTCTGAGGATGGAAATGCTCTCATGACTTTTTCCAAGCTCATATTGATATAAACACATACAAGATGACTGAATTTTTGCTGGTTTTGCCCTACATAGGACTTTGCAACTTTTCCTACTTAAAAGCATACCATGGGAGTTGCTCAGAGTCAGTATTTGTTGAGAACTGCATGGTGCTGAAATTTATTTGGACATAATATACAGGTTGCTATAATTTCTCACCCTCTACTGCAGTCATTGTTTGCTGCTGCATCCTTATGAACAGTACTTAAGATTTGTTGCTTTTATTTCTAATGAAAGTTTCCCCAAAGTGGCATTGCTGAGTCACAGTATGTGCTAATTATAGTGCAGAAGGACTTGGGATGACAAAAGCAGTGTAAGCTTTGTTGATTGCTGCCTCCATACAATCTAAATGGAGAACAGATATGTATTTATTTTCCCAGTTTTTTAAAAAACTTACATGGAAAATTTTTATTAAATGGTATTTAGTTTCAGGGATGTTTGAAATCTTAGCATTCTAAAGCACAGGTATAAACCAGAAGAGCAAAAGGATGCTTTGAATTAGGTTTACTCTATGTAGTATTTGCTATGTTTATTAGATACAGATTTGCTAGAAATTTCGCATGCTTTAAGTTTTTTTGTTTTGTTTTGGTACTGGAGAATGAATCCAGGCACTCAAACACTGAGCCACATCCCCAACCCTTTTTGGTATTTTATGTAGAGACGGTCTCACTGAGTTGCTTAGGGTCTCGCTAAGTTGCTGAGGCTGACTTTGAACTTGCAATCCTCCTGCCTCAGCCTCCTGAGCTGCTGATATTACAGATGTGTGCCACCACACCTGGCTGTCTTAAGTTTTTGCAGTGTTTTAGACCTAAAAGCCCCACTTAAAAACTCAAACAATTGACATTTGCTTTCCTTTCCCTGGTGTGCTAACACCCTACATGGGTGCAGAAGGCAGTGGAGATATCCCTGCAGACAGCACTCACCTCCAGAGGCCCAGGCTTGCTCAGCACTGATGCACACACTTCTGAGCAAGCAATCTTCATGTTGAGGTTACCAATGGTAACTGGAATGATAGACACTAACTGTGTCTTTACAGCAGTGAGCCACCTGCTACAGGTAGACAGGCTCTTTTTCTCTGTTAAGGTCACTGTGAACTACTTGGTATAACATAAGTTTTTCCAAGTGCCCATTTAAGTAGTGTAGGGTATGTGTCTTTACAAGGCAGGGGACAGAGAGAAGAAAGGGCACTTGAGATGGGTCTGTGCTGCATGTGTGTGCATGTAGTCTACCTGCAATAAGTAGCAGGACCATGTCTGTTTAGAAGCTTTGTTTTCTTTCATTAGCAATTAGCATTTGGTTACATCAGTTGGGATTACATAGCTCTGAAACAGCTGACACTAGTTCATACCTGTTTTCATTCTTTCTTGCCCCTGATTCAGCTTCTTGGCTCTGGTGCAGTGATTGCATCATGATACTTTAGAGCTTGCTTGGTCATCTCCCTGACTCCCCAAGGTGGTCACAGATCTGAAACCCACCCTGTTACACTTCCAACTCAGTGGGATCTGTAGTAGCTTGCTCTGCTGTCACATTTTGTGTCTTTTTGATGAATAGCTTTAATTTAAAAATTGTTCTGTAACTGGCGGCTTATTGAAAGTTTGGGGTACAGGGCAGTCTGTGTGTTTCCTTAGATTTACTGTCATAGTCAGTGAAATAGCAACTGCAATGATAATGGCATTGATTTCAAACACGTAACTCATGCTTACCGGGTGTCAGGAATTTAGATACAGGTTCAGCTTCCCTAATCTGAAAATCTAAAATGTTCGCAGAATCCAAAACTTTTTGAGTGTGGGCATGATGCTGCAAATGGGCAGTTCCATGCCATGAAGCTTTGTTTCATGCACAAAATTATTAAAGATGTTCTGTAAAATTACCTTCAGAGACTGTGTACAAGGTGTATATAAAACATAAATGAATTTCATGTTGAGACTTAGGTCCCCAGGTCCAAGATATTTAATTATGTACTCTTCCAAAATCTTAAAGAAAAACAAAACCAGAAAACTGAAGCACTTTTGGTCCCAAGCATTTTAGATAAAGGTTATCTCACTTGTATTATTAACTGATATAATTGTCCCAGCAACTCTATGAAATGAAAGTGATGAAGCAGCTTCCTAGCCGTGGTTATGCAGGGGGTAAATGACATTCATGGAAGTGACTGCATCAGGGTGAGCCTTGCTTGTGGGGCTGGAGAAACCTATGAGCAAGTGGGCGACATACCCAGGGAAGGTAGTAAGTACTAGATGCTCAGACCTAGACAGAATTGGCAGAGTTGCTTGGCCGCTACTGACTGTTTGGATAGGAAGTGACACGGATGAGTCCTCCCATCCGAGAGCCCTGTACCCAGGAGGGAAGTTGAGGGAACTCACTCAGGCATGGGCAGGAAGGAAATGGGGGAAAGGGAGGTGTGGAAACTTTGCTGAGGGAAGTCACAGGCAGCTGGCTCTCACGAAGAAGAGTCCCTCTCTTCTCCAGTTCTTTCCCTTCTGGGGAGGGTGAAGCAAATTAAGGTGTGTTTATCCTCTCTGAGTTTCCTCTGCTTTAGGTCATATGCCCAGGATGCAAAACCTCTTTGATTGCTTTTATGATTGTGTTTTTGAAAAAGAGGTTCTGTGTAATGTACTTGGATTCTCCAGTGTGACAACGTAGGGTGCTACTGTGCATGGAAAGCCATTGAGGGGAGAGGCACTGGCAGGGTACTGTGGCTGGAATGGGACCTAGATTCTGCTGCTGCCTCTGGATAAAGCATCTTAGGACTGAACTTGCGTCCCAGCCTTATAGTCCATCTCTGCCACATCTAGATAACATCCACTGAGGGTGCACAAAGATAGACTGCAGATGGTGTGTCACAGCCTTGTACAATGCAGTTCTTGCTATTGTCATTGTTACTTTTCTTTCTTAAAAAATATTTTTTAGTTGTAGATGGACACAATACCTTTGTTTTATTTATTTATTTTTATGTGGTGCTGAGGACTGAACCCTGAGTCCCATATGTGCTTGGCAAGTGGCTCTGCCACTGAGCTACAGCCCCAGCCCTCACTGTTACTTTTCTATCACTAAGTCATAGCTTTTGACTCCCTTCTTTGTAAAAGCAGCATGATTCATTGGGTCAGAGAAAGTGCCAGGTTCTAAGCTTGACTGTTGTTGCTCACTGTATGATTTTGGGCAAGTCCTTTTACCCCTCCAGCCTCGGTGCCCTGGTTTGTAAAATGGGATCATAGAAATAGCCCTCTTATAGGCTGTCGGAGATAATGCTTAGCAGAGTGTCCTGTCATTTTGTCTGCTTGATGAGTGGGGGTAGTCTGACACTTTGGGGCATCTCCTCTTCTGGTTCTTGTTATGATTAGTCTGATATTCTAGGACACATCGTAGTGGGTGTGTAGACCCTGACAGCAAAAGAACTGGAATTGGAGAGTTGCAGATTCCACCTTCTCTCAAAGAAGGGTGGGGTGTCTCAGGACTAAGCATTCCTGGCATGAGTAGACAGAATACTCATTTGAGAAGTAATCCAGGGTCAGGTGTTCTCCTGATAGCTTTGATTATGTAAGCTGCCTAGGAAGAGGCCCATACTTATGCCTGGTGGGCTTTTTTTTTTTTTTTAATTTTTTTTTATAAACAACTTATCTCTTACATATTTAAGATTTTTTTTCCTGCTGTCAGTTTGATCTAGCAAAATCCATGCTTTATTTTGGAAGGAAAAGAAGTTTAAGTTGGAGGTAAAATTTGGACCCCTTTTTTCCTGTATTATACTTCTACAAAGTGGGCACTGTTACCTATTTTACCTGATCACTCTAAAAGTATCATTTAAGAAACATTTTAATAAAAAAAAAATCCGGCTTTTTATCATGGAAAATTTCACATACATGCAAAACAGACACGTAGAGAATGGAGGTGATCTCTGACACGCTGTCTTCCAGCTTTGACTCTTGTCAGCTTATAGCCAGTGGGGCTTCAGCTATACTCCTACTCTATTACTATACCGTCATGATTTTTCAAAGCAGATCCCAGGCAATAGTTTATCCATAAATATTCAAGATGTACTTTGGCTACCTTAAGAGAAAAGTTTTATTAGTAAGGTAAAAAATGAAGACTTAGATCCATACCGTGGGAAAATAAAAAATCATGTATCTAGTAGTCTCAAGGCAGTAATCCTCAAAGCAAGGCATGGGGAAGGTTTTTTTTTTTTTTTTTTTAAACAGGGGGCTTTCCAAATTTCTTCTCCGCCCAGAGGATCACTTCTTGCAGCCCCCCAGACCCCCCTCCCCTCAAGTGGAAAATCATGGCATTTGATGGTTCATGGAGCTGGTTTGCCTCTGTTAGAGGACTGTAAGACCGGGAAGCAGGGGCTGGGGCTGGGGCTCAGCGGTAGAGCACTTGCCTAAGCACATGTGATGCCCTGGGTTGGACCCTCAGCACCACATAAAAATAAATAAATAAAGCAAAAGTGTTATGTCCAACTACAATTAAAAAAGAAATATTTTTGGGGAAAAAAAAAAAAGGTCAGAAAACCGCCTTGTATGGGGAAAGTGGTCCAAGATAGCGGAACCTTTACCTCGCAGGAGCCTTTTTTTTTTTTCTTCTTCTTTTTAATTGCCATGAATGGGACTTATTTTAAAATGTATTTATTTTCTGTCTTCTTATTTAGATTATGCTACTTTTCTAAGATGCACCTGGCCATAGAAATTAGCCAATTGTTTTGAAATTAGAATAAATTGCTTTTTGTCTTGGAAGCAATCAGGAGTCAGCATTGTTGAGTCTTGCTAAGTTGCCCAGGATTATGCTGCATATTATTTAATTGTTCCTATTTAATACAGGCAATTTTGGATACAGCTTTCCTTGCTGTGGAAATGTGTTTATTTTTATCATTTACCCTGTCACCTCCCTTATTGTCACTTGTATTGTGTGTTACCACATTTGTCTATGATGGCCAAACTTGTGTCTCTGAAATTTTCAAAGGGTGCTAGAGAGCAAGGTCAAGGAATTCACAAGGAACTATATATAAAGTTAGAGAAAATGAACCAAGGATATCTTTCCGTTTCCCCAGCACTGTCTGTGATGCTGGAATCTAGGATGTCACAGCCCCATTTCTCAGTTTTCAGCTACATGCTACCTAGACTGGTTGCGTTGTAGCCATCTTTCATGTGTAGGTGAGGTATCATGGTACAGGAGAGTAGCAGAGCAGAAATCTACGTCTTCTAATTTCAAATGTAGCTAAAGAAAGGCTTTGAAAGGTCATTTATGTGGCTAGTGCGTAGGAAAGTTGGAAAAATTTCCACCTCACCACTGAATATTTGAAAGCAGGAAGGAAATCATGGAATTTCTAAATGTGCTCTTTAAAATTCTTCTCATCATAGTTATTTTCTTTAGCAACTAAAGTTAGGGACTTGTGTTTTAAACCTTGTACCGTACCTTTACTTGGCTAAAAGTAATTTGATATAAGGATAGGGAGGGCTGGGATGCGGCTCAAGTGGTAGCGCGCTCGCCTGGCGTGCGTGCGGCCCGGGTTCCATCCTCAGCACCACATACAAACAAAGATGTTGTGTCCGCCGAAAACTAAAATAAATAAATAAATATTAAAAACATTCTCTCTCTTTAAAAAAAAAAAAAGACAGGGAAGGAGTATACAGTTCTAAAGTTGATGGATAGCCCCAGCTGTTTGGGAAACTGAGGCAGGAGGATAGATTGAGCCCAGAAGTTTAAGGCCAGCCTGGGTCACATAGCTAGACCCTGTCTTTAAGAAAGATGATGATGAAGAAGAAGCTGTTATAGTCTAATTTATACCAAACAAATCTCACTGCCTTTCTCCTTTTTAGGGGAAAATCAGAGAAGACCAGTTTTAATACTCCTTTCTTTCCCTCCTTTCCCTATCTATTTTTTAGCTTCCTCTTAGGAAGATGAGAGAGTGTATACCTGAACCCAGAGCTGTGTGAGATGCATCTGTGCACAGGATGGAATAGTCGCATTGATTTTTCCTTTCTCACACCCAGGTCAGGGTTACATAGTTCTGTGAGGTGTGCTTGGGAGCTGTAATAATGTGGAATGCTGGAAAAGTTCCAGAGGGTGTTGGTAAATATAGGATGCAGCTGAATAGCTGTTAGCTTCTTTGGGCGTTTTCAGAATCTACACTGAGAAAGATAAAGTCAAGTGTACCTAACATAACATGGAAAATAAAAAAGAAAGTGCAACAAACACGTTTAGGACTTCAGTTTTAATTTCTTTCATTTCCCTAAAGACTGCGGGTCATTTAGTGAAAAAGATTAAGCTATATTTGGATGATATTAGTGAAAGATCTCTGTACTTCTTACCCTTCCTGTTTAAAGAATTTATTTAATCAGCTGAGACCTTTTTCCATAGGATGAGAAAGCTGTCTTTGCTTGTGTTTTCTGCTTTGAAGGGTGTGTGTGTGTGTGTGTGTGTGTGTGTATATGTGTGTGTGTATGCGCGAGTGCATGTGTGATATGATTTTTGCTCATTAAGAATGGAAATACAAAATGCTGGAAATTCATAGTTCATAGTTAACGATGGAAAGTCACACCTTTTGGCTTGTAGTGAGCTGATGGACTGCTGGGGAGTGGATTTTAGAAGCGACTTTGAAGCTTCTCTGTGTGTTCTCTGCCCCTGTAGCCTATTCTATAGAAGTTCTTTTAAGTGTGGTGTTTACAGAGCAAATATCCCAAGAAATTGCTCTCTGCACACTAAAAACACTTTGTATCACATCATTAAGTTCCATTGTAATTTTTTTTTTCTTTGCAGAGTACTTTCATGGGATGCACCACATCTCTCCCTGAGACCACCCCCAGTTTATAAGCCACAGCAAGGGCTGGAAAAAGGAAACCAGGGTGGTGGGGAATTTCTTTTGGAAATCTGAGCTCTTTTTTTTTTTTTTTTAACCCCCGAAAGCACCAGTGAGCTGAATAATAACTCTCATGTCTGTTCTTCACAGTGTAACCCTCTCTTAAGGCCCCAAAAGTCAGGCTCATAAGGCTCCAAATTTCTCCAGTGATCTAAAGAGCCATTGAAGTCACTCTGTAGGCTCTTGCCCTGCTTTGGCATCAAAACTCAGCCATCTCCAGCGTCATTTTTCTCTCTTTCATCCTAATGACAAACATTCACTTAGCTTCCTGCTGTGCGCAGAGCTCCATTTTATGATTATAGGAGACCACCCAGAGAACCCACATAGGTCTTTCCTTTCAGTATTCTAACCAGGGAGCTAAGTGCGGGTGTCACTATAGCATGAGAGAGACTGTACCAGGCCAGCAGCTTAAAGATGCAACCTTATCCATTCTAAGATCAAAGGTAATTTGGGATCTATTTTCTCTCCTGCAGGAGAAAAAGGACAGTTGGCAACATTAGATATGTATTGGCTAAGATGAAAAGGAGCCTGGGATCTGCCCCATTCAGGATGATCCCTTAAGAGGACATTTAGTCTATGATGAGCTCCCTCCTGCCTCCGGTGTCAGAGTTGGGAGAATAACCAGGTGGCAGTGGTTGGGCTGGGAGAATGCACTTCATTCTCTGTCCATGTCCCCATGGGACTGTGTTTGCTTCACTGAACTCTATCCTTTGCTTTCCCGCCTCCTTCTGAGAGACTTTCTCCATGGGGGCTGGTGAGTCATCCTTGAGCAAACCTAGCATGCTCTGGGCAGGATGGGAAGGGAGCTTGCCCACTACCCTGAAGCACAGGAGAAGACTTTTCTCATTTCCTTCTCACAAATGGATGGGGGATACTATCTTCAGAGATGAGCCTCAGAAGATGGATGATTTGCCATTTAATCCTGACCTCTGGTTAACACTAGTTCCTGTTTTTGAAAGTTTGTTCCTGTCCCTTACAGTAAACCTTGTTCTGTAGGGAGAGTCCCTAGCTCAGCGGCAGCTCTCCCTCCTTGGTCCAGCAACATCTTTCCTCACTGTGGTGTTTAGCATTCACTTTGTAATTTTTTGACTGCTATAGGGACCCTGGGAGCTAGTGAGCTCCAGGAGTTAGTGGCACTTTCCCGCTTTGCTTTGTATTCCAAATTTCTCCAGTCATTGAAGGCCTAATAAAACCTAACTCTCTTATGCAAGGCTACTTTCCTTTCTAAAATGCACCCAGGCACAGAAATTTGCAGATTGTTTTGAGATCAGAATAAATTGCTGTTTGTCTTGGAAGACATCAGGAGTTGGCATTGTTGGTTCTTGCTCAGTTACCCAGGCTGGCCTTAAACTTGTGATCTTCCTGCCTTAGCCTCTTGATTAGTTGAGATTACAAGTGTGTGCCACTCATTCAGTTAGCATTTAGTTTTACCATCTATATTAAAAAATTTTTTTCCCCTAATTTCATGCATGATCCTTGGCAATAGCTGCAGCAGCTTGCTATTATTTACTAGATATGTACTCGAACCATAGATAAATAAAACTACCTATTTGAAGTAACTTTTTATTTGTTTTTAAACTTGACTTTATTTTGTAGAGTAGGTTCACAGCAAAATTGAATGAAAGATAACAGCTATTCCCCACACCCCTCCCCTAAACGTACACAGCCTCTACTGTTGGCACCCACCACCAGCATGTTATGTTTGCTACAATTTATGAACTTATGTTGCAAATTCCCTAAAATTCATCATTTACCTTAGGGTTCATTCTGATTTTTTTTTTAAAGGGGCTATCTTTTTTTTTTTTTTTTAAAAATAAATAGTAAACAGAGTAAGGACTGTATTTTGAAAAGCAGTTTGCATTGAGAAGATCTAAGGTGTTGTACACTTGGGACCTTTCTGGGACCATATGGCATTTACCTATAAGTTTTATAATATTCATGTTATAAAGTGAATGGGACGAAGCCCCAAAGAGCCACATGGGGAGAATCAGTTTCTTGGAGCCAAGCATTGAACAGAAAAGGAGATGGTTCCGAGTGGATTTTGCGTCAAGTCTGCAGTATGGTGGCATATTTCAATCCCAGCTCTATCCGTGAGGCGCAGGGAGCTGAGTTTTGTTTGAGGTAGAACTATATGGCTATTGGGTGGTTAAAAGGGGGAGCTTGGCAGTTGTGCTGTGGATTCTCGGAGAGCTTAAAAATAATGGATAATTCATTGACTATTAAAAATGTTTAAACTGAAAGGAACTAAGAGATGGCTAATCGGTCTGGTTAATCTCAGACAGATTGTTACCTGGGGAAAGTTTAGGCATAGTACTTCCTAAAGGTAAGGGTCATCCCAAATGAGTGCCTGAAAGTTCTTTCCAGAAGCAGAGATCTAGATGTCACAGGCTTTAAACCCAGGAAAATGATGTGTGTGGGAGAGGTGGAAAAGTGCTAGCTCTGGAGGAGTATATCTTCTAAAGTGTGTTAATATTTTTATTAGTATATTAAAATAAGAACAAATGACTGTGGGTGTTGAAAGAAAGGAATCCTTGTGTTGAGAAGGGTCTAGAGAAGTTGATTAAAAGAGGCAGCAGCATTTAAATAGAGCTTTAGAGAGTAGGTACGAACATGTTTATTACCTTCTTTTTAACTTTTGGTTTTGAAAATGGACAGGAAAGCTAAAAGAGTTGCAGTAGATATCTGTATGCAGATATTCAGACAGCTGGATTCAACAACTGTTAACCGTTTTTTAGCATTTGTTTCAATTCTGAATTTTTGTATATGTTTTAACCATTTTAAAGTTGGGGCAGGCATTTTATCCCTGCTAAAGGCCACTGCCATCTCCTAACACCATTCTTCTCCATAACGACAATCCACTATCAAAAATTCAAGAAAATTAACAATAACACATTGGTGTCATCTCATTTCTATTTTTAAGTTTTTCTAGCAGTCTCATTTAGCTTTGGTAGCTCCCCCCTACCCCCCACCAAAAAAACAAAAACAAAAAACCCTTGATTTAACCAATCAAGATGGGCACATTGTATTTTATTTTCCTGACTCCTAAATCTCTTCTATTCAAAGGCAGCCCTTTCTGCCTGCCTCTTCCAGCTCCTTTCCCCCATTCAGTTTTTGTCCCATGATATTGACTTTCAGAAGGACCAGGCTGATTTTCTCACAACTTTTTTTTTGTTGATATCTTATCCTATAAGCTTCTTGCAAATGGAAGATTTAGAAAGTCTTTTTAAAACTCAGAATGGGGTGGGGTGTGGTGCCACCCACCTGTAATCCCAGTGACTCTTGGGAGGCTGAGGCAGGAGGATCACAAATTCAAGGCCAGCCTAAGCACAACTTAGTGAGACCCTGTCTCAAAGTTAAAAATAAAAAGGGCTGGGGATATGGCTCAGTGGTACAATGCCCCTGGGTTCAATCCCTGAACCAAACAAACAAAAAAAACCAACCGAGAATAGGTATTTTCTAAGAAAAATGCTACCAGATTGTTGTTAGCCATGCATGTAAAGATATTGCTCCTGACATAATAATTTTGCTCTGCAAAATAATCTTTATTTACAAAAATAATATAGGACAGTCGGAAGACACTGGAACAACTAAAATATACATAAGGCTAGAGTTCTATTTAATATCTTCTGATATTAGTATCTACTGATATTAATATTCTACTGATATTACCCTGTGGTGGTAATTTTGCTAAACTTACATTCTTTCCTGTGTACATGTCTTATTTATTCTGACTACTGCCATCATCTACACACATTGCCGGTGCAGAGTTCTATTTCACTAGCTGTGCATTGTGAACGTGGTCCTGTAGCATAAGTTGTGGAGATTGTTTTTGATAGGATAGATATGCAACAAGCCAGCCACATTCCTGCATGGGTGTTTAAGGTGAGACACACCCAAATATATTTAAGTGCCTGGCCCAAGATTAGAAAAATGGTTTGTGATCACAGAGCAAATAGTTGTCTCTGTTGGAGGTTCTCTGACTAATGGAGGCATGAAATCCTGGCCTTTCTGCCCTGTGCTTCAGTAAGTCGAGGGGAATTTGTCAGTCGTAAACACTTCAGGGCTGTATATTTGGATTCTGGGCTACCGTCCCTTTCTTTTCCTTTGGGTGGATCTCTCCATATTTCTGTACCTATCAGGAGATCAGGTCGGGCTACCTTGGAGGTAAACACGATGCGCTGCCAATGAGAAGTAAGTTAGAAATGTTAATAGATTTCACCAAGCCAAAGTCTCTAGCACATGTATTTTAAGCCATCATAAAGCATATACCTGTCATGTTAAGGAATGTGCCAAAGGCAAGTATCAAAAGACCTGCCGTGGGAGTGCAGGAGTGTGTTTTGCTGTGTTGTAGCTTATGCCCTGACAACCTCCCGGAGGCCTGGGGGCTGGCAGGGAGTGGTCTATAAATATCGAAGCCATCTTATTTATTAATCTAAGAATTCCTGCAACTATGAGTTACTCCTGTTTGTCCTCCTGAGTGTCCCGAGGCTCAGGGATATTTCTGTGTTGGTGGATAGAGGGAGGGGGGTGAAGCATGGGTGGGTCTGCTGGAGTTAGGAAATCCAGTTCACCAAACAAATGAGCTAGAGATGGTCCTTGAAGCTTAACGGAGAACAGACCATTCGGATAGAAAAGCTTTCTGGATATTTCTGGGTTCTTTGAAAGATGAGTTTCACGAACCTCCCAGCCGGAGGATTGCGTTTGCAGGGTAGAACGGTAAAGCTGCTTTTGTTGTTGTTATTTTATTTGGTGTTCTCCATGGCAATGAAGTCATCCTTCTCATTTGGTGGGACATCAGGGTGCCAGTAAATCTTATTATTAGTTAATTTGAATTATCTGTGATGTTAGTCACAGGGTTTTTTGCATCAGGCATTTTTTGGGGTAAAGGAACAAAATGATGGTAGGATGGTTCCACACATCTGTCTAAATATTTGTTGAAAAAAAGGACAAAGAGTTGTGTACTTAAGAATCACAGATTTTAGGGGCCAGGAGTGTAGCTCAGTGATAGAGCATGGGCTTAGCATGTGCCAGGGTTCCTGGGTTCAATCTCCAGAAACCCCTCGAATATATATATATATACACACACACACACACACACACATACACACACACACACACACACATACACAGATATATTTTAAATTATTTTTAAAAAGAGGAAAGTAGCTGATTATATGAAATGTGTATTCCTACCATTTCACATCATCCTAAGTAAATATAATATATAATGAAATAAAGATAAATGTTAAAAATAAAAGCTAAAGACATTAATTAAAAAAAAAAGAGGAGGTAGTGTTACTAAGAGCGAGGAGGAACAAGATCAGATTTTAAGTTCAGCGAGGTAATGAAATCACTGAACTTCTTTTCATCTGTAAAGAAATTTATTCTCTAGGAAGGTTCATGAGATTAAAACGAGAATATAGAAGTTAAAGTGCTCAAATTATGCTCCTAGTGCTTTTTACGAGCAGATAGTATTGTGGAGTGGGAAAAGCATGTGAGTTGAAGTTGCATGGACGCTGGTTTGAATTCTGGCCTTGCAGTGAACACTGTTGAGTTGGTCTGAACTCTACATCTTCAGCTTGAAGTGGCTTTTTATCATAGAAGCCTCATAAAATAGGGCAGAGCACATGGCCTCCACCAAAACCCTCAGGAGCTTAGAGTTCCTGGTGCTGGGACCTGGCTGTTCACCTGCCTCTGTGTGTGTGTGCGTGCGTGCGTGTGCGTGCGTGTGTGTGTGTGTGTGTGTGTGTGTGTGTGTGTGTAGTATGTACCACACTATTGAGACTTCCCTTCCAGCACATGACCGGGCTCTTTCTTTTCTTTCTGCAGCTGTCTTCCAGAAGGCCACACTGGGCATGGACACCGCTTTCTATACCTGCAGGAGTACAGGGGGTAGTGTGATCACCCGGTCACAAAACTGCTAAGGCCATCTCAGGGGCGTGTGCGCCAGGACAGGAAGGCGGCGTCGGAGGGCCACAGAACCATGCCTTTTGGTCTGAAGCTCCGCCGGACACGGCGCTACAACGTCCTGAGCAAGAACTGCTTCGTCACGCGGATCCGCCTGTTGGACAGCAATGTTATTGAATGCACACTGTCTGTGGAAAGCACGGGGCAAGAGTGCCTGGAGGCTGTGGCCCAGAGGCTGGAGTTGCGGGAGGTAAGGCGAGTGTGAGTGGACACCGTGCCCATGCGTTGGGTGGGCATAGGAGGAAGAAATCCCTAGTGGACCCAGCCAGCTGTTTTTTGGCACCTGCCATGCCCTTTAGCCCAAGTGCTGTGTTCATGAGATCCTGTTCTTCTTAGCATGAGAGTGACCTCAGACTTCAGTGGGTCAGACCTGAGCGGAACAGGGACCCTGCCTGGAGCTGCCACAGGGTGGGAGATCCCAGTTGTTCCCACCAGAAAGGAGGTTTGCTGGGAGGTAAAAATGTGAGACTCTCCCCACCAAAGTCATTTTCTTACTTTGAAACAATGAGTGGGTAGTTGGTATCTTGGCATCTCCGACACAGATCAAGGAGAAGACGCCCACATTCAGAATGGGTGCAGCTGCTCTTCTGTTTGTTTGTTTCTATATTTTCCTCTTGAAGAAGAGAAAAAGCATTTAAAGTGAGCGTGACCAGTGAGACTTTGGGGAGGGATTGTAAAAGGAGGATTTGTTCCTTTTAAGATCCTCACGGACCTGGGTTTTTTCATACCGTCTGTGAGACTGCTTGGACTTCAGGCATCCTGAGGGCTGACCATTTAGAAGGTCACGTCGTCATTCTTTAGAAGAGACCTGGGGTAGCACAGGGGCTCTGTGTTGTTCATGACCTACAAGCCCTGCTTTTCTCAGGCTTATACTTACAAACATTCAGGACAAGAGGCACAGACGTGTGTGTCTGGGTCTTGACAGCCTGGTATCCTGGCTGGTGGGTGGGCAGAGGAGGTGGGCGGGATGGCAGTCAATGCTGACTGCTGCAGGCCCCAAGGTGCACGGTCCTGAGCATCAGAAAATGCTTTGCAATCATCTGAGGCTCTCATGGGGTCCAGGGGACAGCACTGCCCAGGACTGTAGGTGACAGAGGAGGTGATGGTCATTGTTGGGAGTGAGCATATGCGGTTTCTTTCCCTCTGCACAAAGGCCCCGTGCCAAAGAGTCCTCCCCTCCCCTGCCCACCCCTGTGCTGTTCCCTGGGAGACTGGTCCACCTGAACCCTCTGTCTCCTGCTGTTCTTTGTGTTGAGACTTTGGATGCAGTGGTCCTCCGTCCTTTGAGGTTTGCTTTGCAGTGCAGAAGCCTGTTCTAGACCAGAGAAGGGGAGGTGACACAATAGAGGCCACATGTGAAATGTCCTGCCTTGATGATGGGTAGCACATTAGGGTTTTGAACAAACACACGCGCGCGCACACACACACACACACACACACACGCAAGCACAGGCATAAAGGAAAAACCCTGATATTGCTGAGTAGTTGGGCAGTAGGCTCTAAATTCTTGGAAGAAATTTAATTATAGCACATTAAAAAGACATGAAGTTTTTTTTTTTTACTTTTCAGGACTTTAAGTCACTCATGTTAACTGTGTATTATTTGTAGGCATTGATAGCATGTAGCTAAGTAGCTATAAGCACAGGCTCGTATTGCTTTTTTTGGGAGGGGGTGCTGGAGATGGAACCCAGAGGTGCTTTACCTGAGATACAGCCCCAGGTTTTTTTTCATTTTGAGTCAAGTTCTCACTAAGTTTTTGAGGGTCTCGCTAACTTGCCTTAACTGGCTTTAAACTTTGTGATCCTCTACCTCAGTCTCCTGGGTTGCTGGGATTACAGGCGTGCACCACTGCTTCCAATAGGCTTTGTAGTCTTGAACTTGGGTTCAGAGCCATTATTCTGTCACTTACTAGCTGGGTATCCTTGGAAAAGTTACTGAAGCTCTCTGGGCATTGATTTTCCCACCTGTGATTGAAAACAATGATGCTTACCTAGTGGGACTATTGTAAATCCTGAAAATTTGTGTGGAAAATGTCTAATGCTGTATCTAATAATTTATATTGTTTAAATTTGAATGTCTTAACGAAAAGTTTTACATGGAAAGAAAATATTGAGTCACTGTATTATATCAGGTACTATTTTAGGACTTGATGAAACAAAGATAAATAAGCTACAGTTTTGTCTTCAAGACATGCACAGAACAGTAGGGGAACGTAGCACATGAAAAAACATTCAGATTGAATGCTATCTGTGCTGAAACAGAAATTAGGAGGAGGCCTGAAAAGCGACTGTTCTCCTTAGAGTTGTGCAGTGCATTCACTGACCCACTGACTGCTGCAGCTTGGGAAAGAAAGTCTCAGTGAAAGGCAAACAGAGCCCCTAGTCTTTGAACTGGGACTCCAAGGATACTTACGGATTCAGCAGGTAGAAAAGAGGCAGGCCATTCATCCTGAGCACTCAGAATTGGATTTTAAAAGATTCAAGGATGTGAAAGAGCAGCTACCAGTCTTGGGGGCTGAGAAGGGATCTTGGCCAGTCACCAGGTAGAGCTAGAGTGAAAGGAGAAAGGTGAGGTGTCTGGACATGTGCGCTGTAATAAATACTTGACTCAGACTGTCATGGCTCCTAGTGAGAGGGCAAAGGGCAGCCTCGGATTATCCCACAGCTACGCCTTGACAAAGGGTGAAGTGCAGTTAGATTCCCCTGTCAAGTGTGTGTGGAGCTGTGATTGATGTCCCATTACGAAGGGGGCCTTGCATTTAACACTGGCTTTATTTTGACACGCCCTAAATAAGTCCATCACATTGGAGCAAATCACTTTCTCTTTGAGTTTTGGGCTTTCATTCTATGACAGATAACACTGAAGGTCTGACCTTGCGTAAATCAGTCCTGTCAATATTCTTGAGTGAAAGGGCAGATGGAGTCAGCTGGTGCTTTGTTCTTCATTTACACAGGCACACCTGGAGCAGGACGGCTAAAAGCACAAGTAGCAGGGGAGAGAGAGTACAGGGTCTGTTCCTCAGACCTTGACCTTTTCCAAATAGAGCTGATGGTCCTTTAGAAGAGAAGGTGAAAATCAATCTAAAGTATAACCAAGTGTTTAGTCCTGATGAAGCCTTAGAAACCAGATGATGATGGATATTTGGCCTTGTCATTGGAACTTGTTTAGTTGTATCCTAAATTTTATAATAGCTAATAATTTATAAAGGAAAGGGTGTATAGTAGACTTAAAACACTTTTTAAAAACTTTGTGATCTATATTAATTCTTTTACCAGTTAATCTTGTAAGATAGTTGTAAAATAGGCTTCAAAGATTTATTTATTTATTTATTTATTGGTACCAGGGATTGAACCCAGGGAGGCTTAGCCACTGAGTAACATCTCCAACTCTTGCCTATCTATCTATCTATATCTTTTTTTTTCTTTCTTAATTTAGAGACAGATTTCATTGAATTGCTAAGTGCATTGCTAGGTTGCTAAGGCTAGCTTTGAACTTGTGATCCTCCTGCCTCCGCCTCCCAAGCTGCTGGGATTACAGGCATCTTCAAAAAATTTTAAAGACTATCTTTTAGAGTAGTTTTAGGTTTGAGAGGAAGGTATAGAGATTGTACTCCCCATCCCAACTCATGCATAGCCCTTCACCCCTGCTAGTCAGATGTTTGTTAATATAAATGAACTTATGTCCTCATGTCACTATCACCTAAAGCCCTTAGTTTGCATTAGGGTTCACTGTGGCAGCTGCATGTTCTGTGGGTTTGGGCAGATGGGTGAAGGCTTGGAGGTGCGCGGCACACTGAGCAGCAAGTCTGTTTCAGGTGTACTGGTGTGCTGCTGGTTCCCACAGCATTCAGAGGGTCCAGGTCTGGTTCATGGGGTAGCAAAGACCTTCGAAGCTGCATGTGAAGGGTGCCTGCCTCCAGGAACTAGGGGAGCAAAGGAATGAGAAACCAAGCCCAGGGTACAGTTCATGCCAAAGGGCAGAAGAGGGAAAGAACACAGAATTTTTAGGACAGGGCAGAGAGTGATTTTCACCATTGCCTTTGTGAGTGTGGAGGGGGTCACGGCAGGGAGAGGCGGGGAGTGTGGTGAGGCAGGTGGGTCTGTGAGTTCTAACTAGATCCTGTAGGGCAGTTTCTAAAATGTATCACAAAGACTTAAAGAGGGTCATCACCTTTTCATGTCCCATGTACCCGTGGAGCACTTTCCCCCTATCAGCTCACTGACATTTCGTGAGTCTGTGCTGTCCCACATTAGAGCTCAGGATGACCTGTATACAGGTATTGTGCTGGTAAATTGTGAGGCTGGTCTAAACTGAGACAGGTGACTCTCCAGGTCTAGTTCCCAGAAGAGTGAAGTGGAGGAGAAGAGTTTTGGTAGAATGTTTTGGGAACCACTCTCTGAAGTTCTACAGCAAGAAGATAGACAAGCAAATGTGGCAGAGCTGGGATGCAGCTCAGTGGTAGAGCGCTTGCCTAGCACGTGCAAGGCCCTGCTTCAACCCCTAGCATTGCAGAAAGAAACCAAAAAGGTGTTTGTTTTAGTTTTCACTGTTGTGACTAAAAGACCCCATCAGAACAACTGTAGAGGAGGAAAAGTTTGAGGGCTCAATTTCAGAGGTCTCCATCCATAGACAGCAGGCTCCATTCCTTGGGACTCAAAGTGTGGCTGAACATCATGGCAGAAGAGTGTGGCAGAGGGAAGCAGCTCACATAAAGATCAGAAAGCAGAGAGAGAGGTCTCCACTTGCCAGATACCAGGTCCAGAGCCATGCCCCAATTCCCACCTCCTCCAGCCACACCCCCGTTACCACTCAGTTAATCCCTAACAGGGGATTAACTCACTGATTGGGTTAAGACTCTCACAACCCAATCATTTCTCCTCTGAACCTTCTTGCATTGTCTCACATGTGAGCTTTTGGGGGATACCTCACATCCAAACCATAACAATGTTTCACAGTTATTTTAACCTTCTAGTAAATACTCTTAAACTTTGGGGAGTGGGGGGAAATACTGCAGTGAGATGTGAAGACATCAGAGGACTCCAAGGAGGAGCGTGATGGGATCAACTTTTGTATGAGGAAAAGGACCCAATGATGAACAGAATGGGGATTGGAAGAGAGGGACAGGAGGAACAGGGACTCCAGTGGAGACCATAGTGATCCTGGCAAGAGGTAATAAGAATGAACTTCTTAGGAAAAAAATATCTTTTCAATCATTTTCAAGGTCAGACAAAACTTAAAGGTATGAGTTTCTATTAAGGAAGAGATTTGAGAGAGGGGACTGATAAAATCAGAATTCAGATAATATAACTACAGCGTATCTGAGTCAATGGGTTTAATCCTTTTCCTTCTCCCCAAATAAAATCCTAGGAAATATCATGTGTAAAATAGTGCTGTTCTATTTACAGAAGGGGTGCTGTATCTGGAGCTCCCATCTCAGTTTGTAAACCTAGGCTAAGAAAGAAATACCTAAAATCATGCTGCCTTACAACTAAATCATATATTTGAAAATTTGATGTTGTCATTTCTCTGTATGCATGGGTTCCTCATATGTGGATTCAACTAATTACAGGGTTTTTAAAAATTCAGAATATTCCAAGTATTCTGTACTGAACATAGGCAGCTTTTTTACCCCTTCTTGTTCCCTAAACAGTTCAATAACCACTACATAGCATTTACATTGTCTTTGGCACTCTGAGTAATCTAAAGATGGATTAATGTGTAACAGGAGGATATGTGTAGGTTACATGCCTTTTTATAAAAGGGGTTTGAGTATCTGCAGATTTTATTATCCCAGGAGATCTGGAACGAATCCCAAGGGCTGACTCTATGTTTATTGTCCTTTATACAGTGTATGCTTGTTTTGTGGCTTATGTGGCATATGTAGTTCACAATATTTTGCTACCATTACACACACAAGCTGGAATGGAGAATAAAGTGAACATACTGACCATGGTGAGGATGTGGAACAAATGAGATTTGCATAGGATGCCATGGTACTGTCAATTGTCTTAGCTATTTTCCGTTGTTAGGCACCCTCTGCTGCAGGAGTGTAGTGACTGGAAGTGTGATCTGGACCAGACTGCCTGAGTTCTAATTTTGACTTTGCCACTCAGCAGCTGTGTAATTCTAGATAGTTACTAAATTACCTGGTGCCTTGGTTTTCTCATCTGTAAAATGAAGATAGTAATAGTAGCAATATCTGTGAGCTGATAGGATGAGTCACTTTTGCAAAGTTGTCACAGTGTCACAGTGCCACAGTGCCTGCCACAGAGAAACGTGTTGGTAGGGCCATGCCCTCTGCAAGATACCACACAGGTTGCCTAGCCTCTGTGATAAAGCTTCCAGAGGCTTCTCTCTCACTCTTCTAAAAATCTGCTTGTTCCATTTTTAGATGAATTTAATGATTAGAGCCTATGATCTGAGGGCAGATTCTTTCAGCTCCTTGAATAGTTACTGAAAATTGTGCTGTCCAGTTTGGTCTATATGTGGCTACTGAGCACTTGGGTTGTAGCTAGATTGACATATGGTTAAATGTGAATTTGATGTCAGATTTTGAAGAACTGGTATTAAAAAAGGGTTAAAATATCTCAGTAATAACTGTTATGTTGATTACAGGTTTAGATGAGATTTTGAATTTATCATTTTAAATAAAATTTGTTAAAATTAATCACCTTTTGGTACTTTTTAAAGGTAGCTATAAGATGATTTAAAAATGAATATGTGATTCACATTATATTTCTTTTTTAAATTTAATTTTTTAGTAATGAGGATTTAACCCAGAGTGCTTTACCAATGAGCCACATCTCCAAGTCCTTTTGTTTTCTTTAGAAACAGGGTTTTGATAATGTGCTTAGGGCCTGGCTCTGTTGCTGAGGCTAGCTTTAAATCTGCAACCCTCCTGCTTCAGCCTCCTGAGCTGCTGAGATTACAGGCGAGGGCCACCAAGCCCAGTCTCACATTATATTTCTAATCATCAGTACTGTTCTAAGAAAGGCAAAGATGGCTGTGTTAATAGTAATAATGAATATCTAGAATTCCAGGCTGGGATTGTGGCTTAGTGGTATAGCATTTGCTTAGCATGCATAAGGCCCTGGGTTTGATTCCCCAGCATTGCTAAAACAGACAGACAACCACAAGAATTCCAGTGAAATGTAAAAATAAGCTAGAATGATATCTTTAAGGATAATCTTGACTATTTAAAAAGCAACAAGTGGAAGAGGGGAGAGATAAATGATTTAACAAAGGCATCTCAGATACTCTTCACTTCATTGCTGTATCCTATTTGAGGAAGAAAGCTTTTATTTTATTGGAAAATCAAGAGCTCTGGAGAATATTAAATTTGATAACACTTCTATCTCTCCTAAGGCTAGACTGAGAATCCTAGCTTTTAAGGGAGTCTAAAACAACAAATTCAGAATAATTTCATAAGGCAGGTAGTTATTCTCTAATTTAACCAACTCCCCCTTTTTTTTCAAATTCATATTTTCATCTTTACTAAAAGCTGATGTATCCACAGTTGTCAGCAGCAGTAGAAATTTCCACATATGGCTAGAGAGTATCAAGACACAAGATCTTTGTATGCATTTCTTATCTTCAAAGAAAAGTTAACTTATGTTAAGAATAATTGTGTGGTTTGATTCAAACTAATCTACTTACAGTTGGTACTTTATGTGTGATTTGGGGAGCCCTTGAAACCTTATTCCCTCTGGCCCTGGCAGATAATGGTGGAATCTTGCTGTATTCATAACTTCTTTAACCACATCTATATGATTGTACATTTGGAGGGGATTGTAATAATCAACACTGATTAGGAATCTGCCAATAGTAGATAGACTGTTGGGATAAATTGCTGGTGCTAGAATTTCGTGTTGTATTTTTGTCTCTATAAAGATTATGATGTGAAGGGCTGGGCTTGTAGCTCAGTGGTAGAGCGCTTGCCTTGAGTCTAGCATGTGTGAGATACTGGGTTCGATCCTCAGCAGCACATAAAAATAAAAAAATAGATAAATAAATAGATAAATAAAATAAAGCCATTGTGTCCACTACAACTAAAAAATGAAATTAAAAATAAATTTAAAAAGTTAAAAATAATTAACATTTAAAAATAAATAAATAAATAAATAAATAAATAAATGTTCAACATCACTAGCTATTAGAGAAATGCAAATCAAAACCACTCTAAGATTTCATCTCACTCCAGTCAGAATGGCAACTATTATGCATACAAACAACAATAAGTGTTGATTGAGGATGTGGGGGAAAAGGTACACTTATACACTGCTGGTGGGACTGCAAATTGGTGCAGCCAATTTGGAAAGCAGTATGGAAATTTCTTGGAAAATTGGGAATGGAACCACCATTTGACCCAGCTATCCCTGTCCTCAATCTACAACCAAAGGACTTAAAAACAGCATACTACAGGGACACAGCCACATCAATGTTTATAGCAGCACAATTCACAATAGCTAAACTGTGGAACCAACCTAGATGCCCTTCAACAGATGAATGGATAAAGAAAATGTGGCATATATACAGAATGGAATATTACTCATCAATAAAAGAGAATAAAATCATGGCATTTGCAGGTAAATGGATGGAATTAGAGAAGATAATCTAAGTGAAGTTAGCCAACCCCCCAAAACCAAATGCCAAATGTTTTCTCTGATATAAGGAGGCTGATTTATAGTGGGATAAGGAGCGGGAGGGGGCATGGGAGGAACAGACGAACTCTAGATAGGGCAGAGGGTTTTGACGGAAAGGGAGGGTGGGTGGAGAGGGTTATTAATGATGGTGGAATGTGATTATCATTATTATCCAAAGTATCGGTATGAAGACACAAATTGTTGTGAATGTTATATATATAACCAGAGATATGAAAAATTGTGCTCTATATGTATAATAAGAATTGTAATGCATTCTGCTGTCATATAAATAAAAAAAATTTTAAAAAGATTATAAGATGAAATCTCACCAGCTCTCTGACAGACCTATAATGTGAGTTGGCATCTGGACTCCATTTTCTAGGAGTTGAGACCACAGGTGAGATAACTTCCCCCGTCTTCCCCTGTAAGGCTTCATCTTTTTTTAATATGCCAAGGGAGCAGTGCCTCCTATACCTGTGTGATTCTGCAGTTTGTTTTCCTGTCCTTTCATGGAGATAATGGCTAGGAAAATGAAGATGGCGCAGTTGTTAATTATAGATGTGTCAGTTGTAGAAATCCCAGACCTACCCGGAGCGGAGGTTGATTGCACACCAGTTGGTTCTTACAGTTATCCAACTGAGGTAAAGTGGTTTATTTTCCAAAGCTGTTGGAATGTAATTGCATGAAGTGCTGTTTCAGAGTCTGCTTATGGTCACCTTTTTGAAATATTTTCCATGCCTCGGTGAAACGGTGAAACTGCTAATGCTTGCACGTAACTCCTGTCCTTTTTATGTGGACGCACACCAACACTGTTTCTTAATTGACAACGGAAATACTGGGTAAGACAGGCAACCTGTTACAACTAAAGGCAAGATGTTTTAAACTTTTGCTTCTGGATGATTAGCTCTTCAAAATGCTTTCATTAAGATCAAGAGTTTAATCCGTTGTAATTGCCAAGCCTGAATCTGTTACCCTTACAAATAATATTAAAGCCATTCCATAGGTCACAAAACTGGATAAACAAAACCCTCACAAAAAAGAAAAAAATCTTATTAGTTGTTAATGTTCAGAAATATATCATGTCTTTACACATAAATGATTGAACAAATCAAAAAGACTCCAAGCTATTTTCAATAGACTTTATTTTTTTAGAATGGTTTCAGATTCACAGCAAAATTGAGCAGAAGGAATGGAGATTTCCAATATACCCACTGCCTCAAGCTATTTATAATGACCTTTATTCCCTAGAATCTTTTCACAATACGGACCAATGGACATTTTAATGCTAAAGTTAAAGACACACCAGTCTCCCACTGAAGAAACCAGCAGACTTTTTGGTCTGTTTATGCTTCCTCTGTTAAAATACAAAACCTCAAACCAAATCGAAACTATCACATAAAAATAACATTTTAGTGTGGCTTTCCTACGTTGTTTCATCCTAGTACGTTTTTAGTAATTGATTCAGAGATGTGGTTCCTCTCCCTGGGAATGGGTTCTTTGGACTTCTTTTCTCATTGCAGTAAAGTCATTGCAGAACTCAAGGCACCAGCTCAGTGGCTCTAAAACTAGAGAGGAAAATGGGATTTTTACCAGAGGGTATCATGAGGATGGATCCTCTGGGTCTGGCTTGCCTCTGGTCCCTTAGACATGAAACAGACGTTTCAGGCATTTACTCAGGTAACGCGAGGAGATCCTTCTGGTTAGGGAGAAGGTGGTTTCTGTTTGGAATCATCTCCTACATTTTCCTCACCCACGTGGCAGTGTTCAGCAGTGGAGCCCAGCTCACAAAATGCAGCTAGAGTTTAAATTGGTCGGTCTGTTATGAACAGGCCTGGAGTGGTCTCAGCTGGGCTCAATGGGATTAATAGTCCCTTGGGCAGTACACAGGAAGTTGGTTGGTGCACATGCGTGTTGAACTGAGGGCTCAGGTTCTGATTCCATTTCCTGTGAGGCACTGTGTAGACATGGCTATGTTGAACTTCAACAAAGGATTGTAAGAGCTTCGAATCAGGATCTTTCTGCTCTAGAGTAGGGGTGTAACCAGAGGCAGAAGGACAGAAGTGTGGTGGGAATGGAGAAGGTTATTTTGGGCACAGCATCAAAAAAATAGAGCAGGGATGGGAACCTCATAAATGGATTTTCCTTCCTGCTGGATAACTGAATTCAGCACTAAAATCAGGATATCCTGGGTGTGAGTAGTTGTAAACTTTGTGCTGCAGATAACTTGCCTCCCCTAATTCTACCCTGCACTGGGAACCCCATTTCTGGAATAGTTATGTAACCATTTCGTTGGGTAATTGCATAGTGAGTCACTCTGAAATACTCTTCGTCCTCTGGAAAATGCTGTATTTAAGCAGCAGCAGCAGCGAAAAATGCCATAAATTAGGTTTTTCCACTAGAAGTGGCTTGCATTGTTATTTGGAACTCTATATTATTAACTGTGGCTCAAGATTATTACCTTACTCTGAGTTCTCTTCTACTTCTTCATTTCTACATGTGGGTGTGTGCGTGTTGGTGTGCAGGAGCATGTACTTCTTCATGTGCACGTGCAGATGTGTGCACTCCATGGAATATTCTTTGGATGTGTTTTGCAAGCATTCAGATCTGGTTTTATGATTCGAATGGGTGGGAATGATAAAGAGGAAATTTGAAACATTAACCTTTAAATTATAGGAGCAATAATATTTTTTTTGTTTTGTTTTGTAAAATCAGTTGTCA
The DNA here is from genome assembly GCF_052094955.1 of Ictidomys tridecemlineatus. NCBI lineage: Eukaryota > Metazoa > Chordata > Mammalia > Rodentia > Sciuridae > Ictidomys > Ictidomys tridecemlineatus. The sequence goes on along the minus strand of NC_135486.1, from coordinate 41,523,735 downwards.
AATGTTTATGTGGTTCTTGTGACCCTTTATGATTTGAATGTTACCAATTTGAGAGAATATTACAATTAGAATGAGGTAAGGACCATATAAATACCCGCCAAATGTCAAAACTACTTTTAGTGAAAGATCATAAATCATGGTTACTCTATTAAGCAATTGTGAAGCTTGCCCTCCCTTCCTCCACCCATGCTTATAAAAGGGCTCTTTTCCAACTCTAATTATTGCATAGCATGTTACAGTTTATGTACATTACCTCATTTATTATATGTAAACACTTCTAGTCATCCAAAATGTAGTGGGAGACCCTTATATGGCACTATCCTCCACAGAGGGATTCAGAATAATGCAGAAATGCCTTTGACCTTTATCAAACAAGTTTGCTGAATTAACGACCCAAGTTACCTTATTGGAGGCTAGCCTAAGTCTTTATCATAGATCCCCAAGAATATCATCAGACTGATGTTCCAGTGTCCCTAAATGCTTATACTGAGATTTTTAAAGACTAATTTAGGGGAGTCACACTGCTTTATTGTTATTTTTTCCCTTATACTCCTTAGGTCCAGCTTCTACTTTTGTCTACTTTTCTCATTACTTCCAGAATGATCTCTGTTTTCTAATTCTGTGTTAGCTTTCTGTTATTGTAACAAAAATACCTGAGATAATTGACTTATAAAGAGAAAGGGTTTATTCTGGCTTATGATGTCACGGTACCAGTTCATGGTTGATTGGCCCTGTTGCTTGAGGCCTTTGAAGGCAACATTTCAGGGTGGAGGTGCCTGGAAGAGCAAAACCATGTCCCTCGTGGATAGAAAGCAAAAGAGAAATCTGGGGTCCCAAAATCTCTTTGAGGACACACCGTTTACTGGTGATGGTGGTGTCACAGCAGGAGTAACAGAGCCAGCAGCCACAGAAGGCAGTGTTTATGACGTACTTACCATGCACATGGGTGGCAAGCATTATCTGAAGTCCACTCCTTACAGCAATCCTAGTTATTCTCATTTACAGGTGAGAAAGCTCAGAGTCTTGTGGGGGCTAGGGTGGGGGAAGTTGCCCAGTGACTTGCACAAAGTTACTATTTGAACGGTGCAAAAGCTGGGAAATGAATTGGCTTCAAAGCCTGTTTCTTGCTCTTTAGCGGCATTTCATTTCCTCTACGTGAGCCTGAGCTTGTGTTGGAACACCTGATGCACTCACTGAAGCTAGGAAATGAAGAGTAGGGTCAGAATTCACTCAAGTGTGCCTAAGTTGATAAAAATATGACTGGGACTCTGATTGTTGGCATTTTTGTCACTTGAGAAATGGATAGATTTCTGATTCTGAACTTGCTTTTTGGAACACCATGGAAGAAGGCTGATGAAATCATTGTGCCCATCTGAAAGTAAATCCATTTAAAAATGTCCTTTAAAAGCACCTGGGTTTGCAGCTTTGTGTAGGCAGGGGACATCTGGTTTCCTAGGAAAATCAGAGTCAGAGTTTCATTAGAGATTTTGGTAGGGTCATGGCAGAGATTGATCTTTGGTAAATTGAGGGGACAGCCAGCTGGAGCAGGAGCATCAGTGTAAGAATGCCTTTGGAAATTAAACCTTGTAATGAAAACATTCTTTTGAAGGCAGATTTCCAGGTGTGCTGCTGTAAACGGTCGTAGGCTATAATTGAAATATAAAAGAATCTTCAAAAGCAGTGTTCTGTTTTTTGGTGATTATTGTGCTAATCCTGAAATCCTAGCATGAATTAATATAAAGACAGGATTGGGTGCATAAAAGTACCTGTTTTAATCATTGAGCATGTTGTTCAAAACTAAGCCAGTTGAGGCTAAGGGTCTAAGGGTGAAAAATCTCACTTTCATCTGTCAAATCCCACCAGTCTGCCAAGAACAGCCATCAGGGGCTCTTGGGGCAGCTGTGGAGAGTAGAGCCTTCCCCTTTCTGCACTTGGTACCTGGAGAGAGATGCTGCAGTTCATGAATAATAAAGTGACAGGGTGATGCTTTTAAAGTACTTCATTAAAGTTCAAAAAGAATGATTACAGTTTTGGTTAAAATCTGGCATTGTAGGAACACATTCTACAGTGCAGAAGCTTTCAGTTGGCAGGTTTTATCTTAGGGGTTGAGTAATAAGTTATTCTGTAGCAGGTGCAATAACTATGTTAGCCTTTGCCAGCGAGCTCCATGTGCAATCATGAGGCATTGGGAAGACACACAGGAAAACCAGCCTTTAGCTCCTAGAAAAAAAAAAGGGGGGTCAGCACTGTCCACACCCTGCACCACCCTCTTTCCTAATACAGTTGAATAGGGACCAACATTTACTAAAGGCCACACTGGGTAGGATGCTGTATCTGGATGATCAGTGTCAGTTACAGTATTCTGTGGTTATGATTGCCTTTAATTTGTTCCAAACCTAGAAAATATAAGCTGGATCCTTGTGTATAAGCTGAGGAACTGAAAATGATGCAGAAACTGCAATCTTGTGTTTTGTGTGATCTCAGGATGCATGTGGAAAACATGAACTGATGCAGTTTTATACCCTTTTATCTAGACGCACTACTTTGGCCTTTGGTTTCTCAGCAAGAGCCAGCAAGCACGATGGGTGGAGCTGGAGAAACCCCTGAAGAAACATCTGGACAAATTCGCTAATGAGCCTCTGCTTTTCTTTGGAGTCATGTTCTATGTGCCAAATGTGTCATGGCTTCAGCAAGAGGCCACAAGGTAGGTGCACGCCCCCTCTCCCCATACAAGGGTATGAAATAACTGTGATTCTCTTGATGAAGCAGATGAGCTGGTTGAGGTAGTGGTGTATATAGTGGCAGAGAGGGTGGGGTAGTTGGACAGTGTTGACCTGTTGCTTTGCAGCTGTAGATTGAACCAGGGCCTCACATCTGCTAAGCAAGTACTCTCTGCATGGTTGAATCCATCTGGCTAACCCCAGTGGTTCCCTGTAACAGTGGTAAGGCAGCAGTGATTTTGAGCCAGGCAGAACATTGTGTCAAGCAGCATAGAAGAATTTGGGGGGGAACGGTGGAATTTATAATTTATCAGGCTTTGGATTTGAAGATTAGGAAGGTAACTAAAGATGGATGTAAAATTAAGGAGGAAATGTTGAGAGGGCAAGAGTTTTGATTGTTCTGGGTTAACCCATTAGATCCCATCATTGTAGACATGGGATATGTATTAAAACTTAAATTGAGCAACAAATATGCCACTTATGATAACTTTGAAAATAAATATTATGTTTATATAGTTCTGTTCCTTTGAGAAAACTGATATTCACTTCACATCCTCTAATTTATCTGTATGCATATACACCTACACACACATATATATGAAAATGTATATAAAATACATAAGCTCTAGATCATGATTTTCAACCAATTTTAATGCACCTGTGTCAATTTCATGGAATATCTGCAAAATGGAAAACTTGGAACTTAATGGGTTAAATAAGAGGGGACAGGAAGTAAACAGTAGAGAGAAGCTCTGGATATTGGCCCTATTCTGCTGTACCTTGGAGAAACCATTTGCCATCTTGAATCACTTGATATTTCCCCCTCTTATTTGTAAATTGAGATATTTGTAAGAGTTCAGAAAGTTCTGGTAATTTATAATTCTGTCAATAAAACAAATACATTTTTGTTGATATAGTAAGATTTACTTACTAGTAAGAATTTTCCATGAAAATGCCTTGGAAGACTCCTTGGTAAATGAGTATTTCCAGCAGGAAAGGGAATCCAATAAACCCTCTACTCCCCCCACCCCACCTTTCTCTGCAGTGCTGGAAATTGAACCAGGGCCTCACACGTGCTAGGCAAGTGCTCCACCACTGGGTGCATCTCCAATGTGCTGCATTTCACCTTGGCATTCAGAGTGCTTGGGAAGCTAAAACAATAAGTGGCATACTTATAGGAAGGCACAGTATTCTACTACTTTTCACTTACATAGTTTGGTAGATTTTAAATTTTTGAAATAAGGGTGCACTTGAAATTTTTATATATGTTTTTGATAGTCTCTTTTTTAAAAAAATATTTTTTTAATTGTAGATGGACACGATACCTTTATTTTATTTATTCATTTTTATATGGTGCTGAGGATTGAACCCAGGGTCTCGTTGTACAAGGAGAGTGCTCTACCGTTGAGCCACAATCCTCGCCCCCGATAGTCTCTTTTTTTAAAATCAAAAACTTAGGCCCTAAGCAATTCAGTGATATGCTGTCTCTAGATAAAATATAACAAAGGGCTTAGTGGTTAAGTGCGCTTGAGTTCAATCCCTGGTACCAAAAAGCCAAAACGAAAAAACCAAAAGCATGCTGTTGTTAAATAGGTGTTGTGTCTGAAAATAGAGGCCATGGGTTAACAGTCTGACTCAGAAAATCAAGTACGCAGGAATTTATCCATTATCATGATAGTCATTTGAAGCACTTTGACATATACTATCATGCACTTGTTTTCAAGTTATTTCATCCAGTCCTTCTTGTATAAGGAATGACCACCTCCTGCAATGAAGCAGTTTCTGCTGTTTAGAATCCTGCTTGGGTACTTAACACAGTGCTAGGCACACAGCATTACGATGATAAGTACTTGCTGAAACTCAGCTCTTGGATCACTAAATTCAAGCCAAGTGACAAGGGCAAAATACTACAAATTAGTGCACATTGAAAAAAAATATTGTAAGAAAAATGAAGTTTTGTTACTATGGAGAGACTTATTCTGTAATGTCTGTTGTGGAGGAAGAGTAATTGAAATGGTGCAGGACTCAGAAATTGTGCTTTGTGAAGTTAAAGAAAAAGAGTTGACTTAACTTAGAAAAATGAAGACTTACAAGGGCACAGTAGCTGCCTTTAGGTATTTAAAGACTTGTCTCTCTCTCTAGGGGGTATTCTGTTAACTCAGGAGCACAAAATTAGAGCCGACAAGGTGAAGTTCAAGGAATTGAAATACTTTGGCTATTTGGTCCTACGTAAGAACACAGTTTCTAATACTGAAGCCATATAAAAGTGAAACAAGACTTACAAAAGGATGAGATCTCTGGGAATATTGCAGCCTAGATGGCCTGTGTGTGTCTTATTGAGGAGGCCACTATATTGGGTAGGATGTTGGAAAAGATCAGCAGTTCTCGGACCAGGGCCTGCTATTTCATAATTATGTGGATCATTTATGATAAATACGGATTCTGGAGCTTTAGCAGAAGTTTGAATTGGAATGCCTAGGGCTGGAAATCAGGAGGGGCTAAAAAGAAATAGGACACCTCATGTGTTCAAACCTGGAACTAGGTGGATGAGTTAACCTCTCAAACTCTCTGTAGTTAGATTTTCTCAGAAAGTAAACTTAAAGCTGAATCATTTGAACAGACTGTCAGTAATATTGGCATTTATAAACTGAAACAAAAAGTGTTTGGATTTCAAGGTTTGAGTTGTAGAATAAGAAGTTTGGGAGGTAGCTATTGGTTAGAAAGAACTTCTTTCCTTTTGCTTTAGAATTTCTTTCTACTCAGCTAGTCTGGTCCATTTTAGATAAAGGTTAACAAGGGGAGAAAGAAGTGTTTTCCAATACAGGATTTTGAGATAAACTCTTACTGTCATGTAAGCAGAAAAATCACCGAAGAAAAAAGTTTTGAAAGACATTTTCAGACTTAAACTTTGGAAGTAAACTGAGGAGATTTCAGGCATAATCTGCTTTTTGGGGCAAATGATGTTTAAAGTTAGGAGTTGGGTTAGCACCAAGGAGTGTCCGTGTTTGTTTTTAGCATACAAAAAAGAGTCATATTTTTTTGTCTCAAGGGGCCCTAAAATGGAATGTGCCAAGGGGTGTCATAGCAAGTGAAAGACTTAAGCCCAGGAGGTAGAGAAATAAGAGAAAAGAGTGTTGTAAGTAAAGAAAGGAAAGTTGATAACAGGAGGAAAAAAGGAAAAAAAAAAGAGAGAGAGAATTGTGTGCGCTTGGGTTTCTGAGGGCCACGACAAACCCAGGTGTGATTCCGTGAGTCTTGTCATGAGTTGTAGGGACGTGGACCAGGGTATAAAGGAGAGCTGGTTTGAACACAATAACATATTTAAATGCTGAAGTTTTCTGGGTTTAGTGTTAGACATGAATAAATGAAGTTTGAATTGGAATGCCTAGGTGAAGAATCCATTAACAGTCAGTAGGAGCCTTTGAAAATCAGAGTTTTAGAAGCATCTAAGGTCTAAACTGAATTGCTGAAACTGCCTTCCAGGCAGAGTAGCCCAGGGGAAGCAGGGAGGTGGGGCTGGATTCCAGTGGCGTGTTTCACAGGAGGCCCCAACAATATTCATTAGGAGCTGGTTAATGACTAACTCTCTAGCCCTGGGTCCCCTGTCATCCCAGGTGGAGATGGGGTCTGGCATCTCCCAGAGCACCTGGGATGGGCTGTGTCTGACACAAAACAGTTAGTCTTTGTGATGTCCCTCCCGAGTAAGATATTTGCATAGATTAGAAATAAAAATCTGCCTTTGATTGGCAGGCAATGGGCAACCTATTGGAGGAGGCAAGGATTTAGCCATCTGTGCTTAAAAAATAAGCCTTTGTCTGGAGCCAACCAAACTTGTTTCCAGCCACACGTTTGCCTTGGTTTGGTTACTTCTGTTTAGGAGTAAAACAGGTTCTATAGCATTAGTCATGACCAGCCTTTTTTTTTTTTTTTTTTTTTTCCCCTATGAAGAGGGGCAGAGAATCTAGGGTTAATACTCTGGGGTTTTGGTGTGTATGTGAACCTAAACACATACACATGTGTGTGTGCATGTGTACATGGGTATGTATAATCTCAAGACATATGGGGGTAAAAGATTTTTTTAAAGTATTTATTTCACTTCTTGTCCCCAGATGGTCCCACCTGTGGAAATTTATAGGTTAACATGCTATCAGCAGCTAAGCCAGGGTCTCTGTGGATCCTGCCTGGCCAGAGTCAGCCACCTGCCTGCCTCAGAAACAAGTAAATGATCTAAAAAGGAAAAAGAATTTTACACAGTTTGATTATACTGGGGAGAAGCAGGTACATTGTTTCTCCATAGGTTCTACAGAAGTAGTTACAATTTATAGAAACAAAAGTCAGATGATATGTGTGCATATGCATGTGTATTATGTATTATACATATGTATGTATAAATTATTATATACCTACACATACATATATATGTATATGTATAAATACATTAATTAATATACCTAGGTGATGCTAGGTAGTGCTTTGCTGTTGGGCTAGGGCAGTACTTTTTTTTTTTTTAATATTTATTTTTTAGTTTTTGGCGGACACAACATCTTTGTATGTGGTGCTGAGGATCGAACCCGGGCCGCACGCATGCCAGGCGAGCACGCTACCGCTTGAGCCACATCCCCAGCCCAAGGGCAGTACTTTTTAATACTCAGAATGAGGAAGTTCAAGAGTTCTCTGTTTCAAATAGGGTGTTCAGAACAACACAACAAAAATTTGAGAATGATGTCAATTGCAAACTGTCTGATAGGGTGGTTGACTTTATTAAAATTATCAACTCCAAATCAGTTTGAATTAGAAAATTGGGAGGCATTGCCTTTTTGACACTAATTTGACTCCGTATGTCTCATCTCATCCTCTGGATGTGACCATTGGGGAATAGATCATTTTACGTCGAGGGAAGCCTGCCAACATCCATGATCATGCTGGAGAAGAAATGGTCAAGTCAGACCTTACCTTAAGCTGACAACTGAATGAGAAGACAAGAGATATCAGAAGGAGAATACACATAGGAGTACATATCAACGTGGGAACAGAGAAACTTGGACATTATTCCAGAAGTGTGAAAAAACTGGCACAAAGGACATACTAGCGGACAGATGGGGATGAGTCACGAAACCATAGGAATTAAAGAGATTAAGAACCACTGAGTTTTGTTAACTTCACTAAGATATATTACCTTGGGGCTTTAAAAATGTTAGTTTTCCCCTTTTGGTTCAGATGACTCAAGGGATGGGGGACCACCATAATTTTTTCCATTTTGCTTTGCTTCTCTTATTCCTTTTTGCCAGATTTTCTGATCAGCAAAGGGACTTTTGCTACAGTTCATTCCCCACCCCCCCACCCCCCCATTATGCCCTCCTGACTCAAAGGAAAGATTTTTGTAATGTGTTTGAATGATCTGCGTAGCAACAGGCTCATTATAAACACATGGTTTTCAGACTTTTCTGGACCCAAAAAGAAGAAGAAGAAAAAATGGTTTGTAAGAGGTGGAGAAATTCTTAGTCAAACAGAAGGATACTTAACAATTGCAAAGGGAAGCCAGAAAACTGCTGGCCACAATCATTGCTTTTAGTTTAGGTCTGGGATTTTTCCAAGTCTTCATCAAGTGAGGAAGTCTCTCTCTAGTTTTTTCAGTACTAAGGAGAACAATTAAAAAAAAAAAAAAAAGGAATTTTTGAAGAATGAATTTAGGCTTTAGAGTTTCCGTTGCTGAGTGCGTGCATGGCTTCTAAAATTTTTCTCTACCAAAACATATTTATCTTTATACTACACACTGACGAATGGTATGTTTGCCTAGTGCAAAGGAGCTTCTAATTGTCCTAATGAGCTCACATAACATTTCTTCCTTTTCATGGACATGTTGCTAACTTGCCTGTTGGGTTGGGACTGTCCACCCTGTTAGGGATGATGAACCCTCTACGGAATTTACATAGTGCCACTACTGCGGAAGCCAACACAGTTTCTCCCCTTGCCTAGGACAGTCTGAGTACACTGTTGTAAACTGGAGGAAGCCCCAGGGCTATGGGACCTGTGCCAGTTACTCTCCATCTCCGGGTGCTTCCTCTGTGTTTTCTGAGCTTCTCAGCCACTGAGGGCCTGCCCTGCTCTTAGGATCACTCTTGCGTACATCTCCAGCTGCTTCAGAGTATTGGACTACGAGGCTGTAGTCTTTTCTGCTAGGTAATACTGCCTGGCAGTTATTACCTGAGAATCTTTAAAATGCTTAATCTCTGTGTGGGCTTGTATGGGGCATTCTTGAATGTTAGACGTGGTTCTTATCTGGGAAGAGCTGACTGGACAAGTTGTCTTTCAACCAACCGGAATAAATGCCCACATTTAAAGCTGTGCTGTTTACGTGCCATAATGAGCGTGAGTGCATTTTTTTGGTGATAGTGAGTGACAAAGGAGTTAGGTGATTGCATTTTTAGACTGTGATAAGGAGGGGCCCTTTTCTTGCACTTACACATTCAGGCCTGTGGCATACTGATGGCAAAGCCAGGGTAGATAAAGCCCTGCATCCCATGAAAGATGAAATGGTATTTGGTATATAAATATATATATATATATATTTTTTTTTTAACTAGGTTTCAGGAAGCAGTTCCAATGACCTTAGAAAAGCTTTCTTTACCTTTCTATTGTTATAAGCACCACTGCTTTTCCCCTCAGACTTTTGCAGTCTGCCTTGTGTGCTGATGCAGAGGAGTTAGTCTTCCACAAGGGCTCAGAGTGTCTATTTTCAAAGCCCTAATTATGGTAATGTTTCCATTTCCTTTTACAACACCCTTTATTTTGTTCCTCTGGTTCCTTTATTATTTTGAAATGTCATTTTAATGGAATATTTAAAGTTTACCCGTGGGCTTGGACATAGGGACTCCCTTCAAGTCAGACTTAAGATTCAGCATGAATTCTCTGTGGATAATATAATTTGCTGAGAATGGCAAACCCCCTCCTGGCAGCCTGAGCTGGTGAATGGGAACTTGTTCTCTCTCCACTGGCAACTGAGAGCAGCGTTGTCTGGGCCAGGCGCTTTAGATATTTTAAGATGCAGTTGATACTGAGATCTAATCTCAAACACTCGGTACAGTTAATGTTATGTAGGATGAGAGAAGAGACGAAATGCCTGTCAGTAATAAACAGAGGGACCTCAGAGAAGAATTACTTTCCCCAAAGAACATTAAAATATTGATTAGAAGGTTATTTACCATTTGCATTCCTTTTCCTTTCAACCTCCACTAAATGCCTTCCATGGTAGATATTTTGCTACTCAATGGGAATTTTAAAATGAACAAATCACAGTGCTCCCCACTCCTGCCACCAAAGAGCTGTGTCTTCAAGCAGCTTTTACTTCAATTCCATGTTTTTGATTCATTGAAGATGTATTTGCATTTGTCCTTAAAACTTCCATTACTGACCCTGTTTTCATCCTGGAGAAGGCTCTGTCTCTGCTTTGGTGAAGCCCTGGGAGCCTGGCAGGGGTTTCCCAGGACCAGGGTCAGCATTGTGGGTCTGAGACCTGTGCAGTTTGTTGTACATGGCCTGGTTCTCAGAATGGGCCCCAAAGTGTTTTAGTTCTCCATTGTCACCATCTTAAAATTCTTATTTTTGAATGACAGGTCCTGCACTTTCATTTTGCCCTGAACTCTGCACACTAAGTAGCCAGCCAAGGGCAGCCCCTTGCTCCCCACACTTATTTGCCTCTGCTTTTTCTTGTTGTGGCCTTGTGATTTGTTCTTAGGATGGGTGGATCTAACCCTCATTCATATTTCAAAGGGAATCTTCATGTATTGTTAGCATTCGGTAATGCATCTGAAATGTTTGATTTGCACTCTTTGTAAAGCAAGAATGCTTCTCTGTGCTTTACCCATCAATAAAGCTAAGTTTATTTAAAAAAAAAATGGGTATAGTATACATCAAAGAAACCTTTGCCTTTAAGGTGATAATTTTATTGTTGCATATTTTAATGATATGCTTAATGTGTTATTTAATGGTCTATTATTTGGAACAGGTTCTTGATAAGTTATTGAGGCTGGTCTTGAATTTGTGATCCTCCTGCCTTAGCTTCCCAAGTCTGTGATTATAGGCAGGTACCACCATGGCCAGCAGCTCCTTGGCTATCACAGATATAATCATTAATTCATTCCAAATGTTTCTTTATTACTATGACACTGTAAAACTGAAAAAAATTTCAACATTCAACACATGAAATATTAAATGTTTGGAATAGTTTATGGATTAAAATTCTTAAATGTGTTTTTTCAAAGGCTGAGTAGAATAGTGGTGATGCCACACTGCAGTGTTTACCTTTAAGGAAGGGGTGGAGAGAGAGAGAAAAACAAACAGAAGCTGTGGGAAGAGATGTCATGTCAAAGCATGCAAGGTATGCTTTATGAATTTTTGAATGGCATCCATTATGGAGCACTCTTAAGATTTGTAGGGTTATCACTATAATGGGTGGGACTGGGAATAAAAATCCTGATTTTAAAAAATGGGTTTTAAAAATATCTTGGGGTAGGGAAAACAAAGGAGCAGATTCTTTAGAATCCTCTGCTCTACCTTTTCCCTGGAAATATCAGTGTTGGGACATTGGGTGGGGAGGGAGGAGGGGACAGATGCACTGTATCCACACATCAAAGGTACTCAGTGTCTGAGAGCAGCAGAATCTGGAAAGCACAGATTCCAAGACCCTCTACCCTCCCTAGCCTGAGGATATTCTGATTCTTTGAGATTGTTTTTTTTTTTAAATTTTTAATTTTTTTTAGTTGTAGATGGACACAATACCTTTATTTATTTTATTTGTTTATTTTTATGTGGTGCTAGGGATCAAACCAGTGCCTCATGCATGCTAGGCAAGCACTCTACCACTGAGCCACAACCCTGACCCCTCTTTGAGGTTTTATGGAAGAATATAGTTTTTATTCAATTGTCAAATGCAATTTCCTAATAGTAATAATGACACATTGTTTGTTAGTATTTATGCATAAGATGCTGTGTTTAGCATCTTTTTTTTAAAGAGAGAATTTTAATATTTATTTTTTAGTTATTGGCGGACACAACATCTTTGTATGTGGTGCTGAGGATGGAACCCGGGCCACACGCATGCCAGGCGAGTGCGCTACTGCTTGAGCCACATCCCCAGCCCTGTATTTAGCATCTTAAATGATTATCTTTTTTTAAAGTCCTCACTAAACCCTATGAAGTGGATGCTGTTATTAGTCCCTGAGAAAGGTATGTTTATTATTTTTTTTTATAAATAATACAAGCTTTATTCTTAACAAATAGAGATTTGGATCACCAAATAAATGGAATCTTTTGTATTATTTTGCTGAAGAGATGCATCCATCCACACACACCTCCCATCAATAGCTTATCAGAGTTAACAAGGAGTTTTGCTTCTGCTGAAGTGTCCGCAAAGAAATCCAGGGGACCGAAGTACCAGTAAAGCTACAGGTTCTTAACTGGTACCAAGAGGGCTGGTTCTGATCTCCAGATGGGTTTTATTTCACTGGGATCATTTTTGAAAGAATTGAGTTGAGTTGCCTTACAAATAGGCAGGTGCTATCTGGCTTGGTCTTGTTCCCCACTCCCAATGCGTTATAGTTGGGGATGTTCACTCCTTCATGTGACTCGTGTGGCTATATAGGGATTTAGGTCACGGCTGCTCGTACTTGCACTTTCCATACAACGAGAAGTCCCTCTGAAGGCTTGGGTCAGCCGCATCTCCTCAGAGGCCCAGATGGTTTTATGCCGTTCAATGTCCAGCTGCCTTTTGTGTTTATATATATATATATATATAATTTATTTTTTAGTTTTAGGTTGGCACAGTGTCTTTATTTTATATTTATGTGGTGCTGAGGATTGAACCCAGTGCTAGGCGAGTGCTCTACCACTGAGCCACAACCCCAGCCCCTCCAGCTGTCTTAAGACGCTAACTGCCTATGAGAGCATGAGATGGCTGAGCTGCGCGTGGGACTCTAATTTCTCTGTGCATACTCACTTGAAAACATTGTTCCTGTATAAGGAACCCTCCAGGGTACTAGGTCTGTGTACTTGTTGTAGAGATGAGGCTCAAGTTTTTCAGATTTTCTCTCTCTATTGCTTTCAGCATCTGACACATCTCTGAACACCCACAGAAGGTTTCATCCATAGCAAGGATACCAGGTGCTTTGTACCTAAATCTTGAACACAGCCTATGTAAGAAGGAACAGCTTGAATCCTAGCGAGACACATCATTTTAACAGAATCAGTGTTACATCTAAACATAAAACCCCACAGATCACAAGGCTGGTTCCTTTATTTTATAGGTAAAGTAATACAGAACCAGAACAACAAAGGGATTTCTGCCAACAGTCACACAGCTGCTTAGGGACAGAAGCCTGGATGCCAGTTGAATCCCTGGAATGGTTTTACAGGAACCAAGCATGCTGACAAGGGAGAGCCCAGGGGTGGGTGGGGTTTATTCCAGCTCTCAGAGGACCCTTGCCAATCCTCCCTCCTCTGCCTGCAGCCACTGAGAGACACCATGGAATTGGGATGGGATGAGTTTTGTCAAAGAGAAGGAAGTAGTGTAGACAGAGGAAACAAAGGGTAGGGGGAAACAGGCCCTTCTTTGAATGGAGTCCTTTAAATAGTGAGCATTATGTAGAGATTGGAACTCAGATGGGTTTTAATTAGCATTTTTATCAGTCATCTCCAGCTCTGGGTCCATAGTGAAAGTGTCAGGCTTTCATATGACACTAGGTCCTTTAGAAGAGTGGAAAAGTGAGACATTGGAAATAAACAGTAGAAAGGTGTCAGCAGGTGTCAGGTTTCCAGGTGTGATTATGAAATAGTGATCCTGCTTTCTGTTGTGGTTTGTGAAAGCCAAGGAGGAGTAATCATAGCTGGACGTGTAGCAACATGTTTCAGTTTACAGCCGCCCAACTCTTTTCAAGGTCAGCCTGTCAATCTTGTGCTTGCAGCTGGGGACAGTGAGTAGACATTTCCCCTGGTGTTTCCTGCCAGCATAAAAATGAGTTACTGCTATTCAGAGCAAAGCCCAGCAAATTTTGACGTAAGTGAAACCAAAATGCAAGTCAGACACTTGATATTTCAATACAAAATCCTGGAGGTGAAGCAATGTTAGAAACAAATGTTTTTGACTGGCACAAATATCTTGAAAAGAGAAAAAAAAATTTTGTAAAGACATTGAGGATGATGACAAAGTGACAAAGCAATAGCTCTAAGGAAAACTTGACAGTGTCATTAATCGAGATCCCTAAAATAAATTCCCACTGTGAAAAGAGGCAGACTGATGAGGAGGATCTAATGGAAAAGATGAAGTTTTGTAACTGCTGGAATTCTGTTCTGTATTTTTTGATTGATTGCTGAAATCATCAAAAAACTAACATTTTGCCGGGTGTGATGACGCACGCCTGTAATCCCAGTGGCTCGGGAAGCTGAGGCAGGAGGATTGCAAGTTCAAAGCCAGCCTCAGCAACATCGAGGTGCTAAGCAACTCAGTGAGACTCTGTCTCTAAATAAAATACAAAATAGGGCTGGGGATGTGGCTTAGAGGTTGAGTGCCCCCGAGTTCAATCCCTGGTACCCTCCCCACAAACAATAACAACTAATGTTTTGGTTTAATATTCAAGGAAAATAATAGGTGGAAATAGAATGTAGTATAAAATTAAAACTCTGCTATAGTGGAATGAACATAAGCAGAAACCAGAAGACTTCTCAGGTATTTGTTTCATGTTAAAGGTCCATATACTCTGCCAAATTCAGTCTCTTTCTATATAATTAGTCAGACATGGTACTAGCATAACTATTGAAAGGATTAATTTAGGGAGTGCCTGTCACTGTGTTTGGCATAACACATAATTTGATGTACTGGAAGATGGTGTGTAGCTGATGCATCCCTCAGGTACATGTGGAGCATTCTTTATTTTAATATTTATTTTTTAGTTGTAGTTGGACACAATACCTTTATTTTATTTATTTATATGTGGTGCTGCGGATTGAACCCAGGGCCTCACATGTTCGAGGCGAGTGCTCTACCGCTGAGCCACAACCCCAGCCCATGTTGAGCATCCTTAATCTGAAAATCCAAAAATCTGAACTCTAAAATGCACTGAAATCTAAAATGTCTTGGAGCATTTCAGATTTGGATTTTCATATTAGGGATGTTTGACTGGTAAACTCTATGAAAATTCTAAAATCTGAAAAACTCTGAAATCTGGAAAGCGTTTCAGACAAGGAATATTCAACCTGTATATCTAACAATTGGCAGAAGACTGTCTCCGGCCCACAACAACCAGAAAACTATGGGAAAGAGAGAACATGCTAGGAAATGTAGTTCAGTCTAGTCACCTTGAAATGTTATAATACTACCCGAGAGCTTAGTGCATAAGTAATGATGAACAAACCTCATATCACTCCACATCCTATTTTAATAGAAACTACTCAATTAAGAACAAATTTGGTAGGAATTCCAAAAAAACCAAAATTAGCTCCCCAAAGACAAAAGGTTTGATATAATTGAAGATGCGTTCAGATCTGACCCTTATATTGCCCAGAGCAGAGATGAAGTTGAGGAAACTAATTCAAGGAAAATTTTTGTTGTATCATAAACATAGATTTCCTAAGGAGGTTCCCTGTCCTCAGCCCTGTCCCATAGGAAGGAGCAGATTCACTGCAGAGTGTCCAGCTGGTCTTGCATCCTATGCAGAACATGGGCACACTGAGGTCATCAGGTATGTGTGAGGAAACAGGACAAGGTGGGTGCAGCTGGGGAGTTCCCAGATGGTCAGGCAACTAACTGTTCAGGTCAGTGAAGCGGGGATAGGCCAGGCTGACCTGATGCTAATCTTGAAGCACTTGTAACTTGAAGAAGGTGTCATCTGAAAAGATAAAGTGGATTCTAATAAAGGATTATTTAAGGAGATGATGGAATCTTGGCAAGTGATGATTATTAAAAAACAAAACGGAGTCGGGCATGGTGGCGAATGCCCATAATCCCAACAGCTCCGGAGGCTGAGGCAGTAGGGCTGCAAGTTCAAAGCCAGCCTCAGCAACTTAGTGAGACCCTGTCTCTAAATAAAATATAAAAAAGGGCTGGGGATGTGGCTCAGTGGTTTAGCCCCTGTGATTTCTATCCCAAGTGCCCCCCACATCACTACCATCATCACAAAAAGCAACAACAACAACAACAAACCCACAAAAACCCTGAAAAAGTGGAGCCTAGTGGTGCTTTCAGCGTCATCTTCAGACTGCCGGCTTCAGAGCCCTCTGCAATGTTTTATAAAATGTCAGTTCTTGAAACCTACTCCTGGCATCCTGAATTAAAATCTTTCTTTAAGTAATGCCATAGGCAATTCTTACTTTTGTAGTTTCAGCTATAACTGGTGGCTTATGTTAGTAGGGTGATGTTAGAGACTCTCAGGGCAAATTTTGGAGAGGAAATTGCAAGGCAGAGGAGATGTCTGGTTTAGACTGAGAAATTTAGAGAATAGTTGGTGTGCTTTTGATTTAGTAGAAGAATTGTGCTAAATAACTAATTCTGCTAAATAATTCCTGGGGGGTTCCAGAATGAGCAGAATGAAGAACCCAAGATTTGGACTTTGGATCACTTTGTGCTTCTTGTATTTCAGACTCTTTTTAGCCTTTGATTTCAGTTTCTATCATGTATAGTACATTATGCATAATATAATGTATAGTATGTTCCCTAAATTGGTTTTAGTAATTTTCTTGCCTTTCTCTGACTTTGTTGTTGTTTCTGTATGTCAATCAGTGTAAGAGTAGATAATAGGTAAATTTAGAGATAATAAAATTATTTCAACCAAATACCAAAGTTGTGAAAACATTCGTTTCTTTTCATGATCACACATACCTGTGTTTTTATGATGTGCAAACTTTCTCTAGCAGCACTGAAAGCACTGTCCTGAGAGCTAGTATTCTGGTAATTTTTCACAAAAAAATTCACTCTAATGTAAAAACAACAACAAAGACTTATCTACAGGCAAAAATATTTATCTGCAAGCAGTTTAAAAATTACTAGAAAAAGGAAAGCTGTATTTCAAAAGGGCATTGTGAATTATTTAATTACCATGCTCTAACGTACACATTTCTCCTTTCTGATTTAATATCATTATTTGCTAATTGAAGACATTGTATAGTTAAAACTAGATATGATTAGAAAACCCATTTAGAGTTATGAACATCTATAGAAGAAATGAACTATAGATAATCTTTTTTTTTGTTTGTTTGGTACTAGGAATTGGGCCTCGGGTGCCATACCCCTGAGTTATACCCCCAGCTCTCTTTATTTTTTTTAATCGTGAGACAGGTTCTAAGTCATTGAAGCAGTTCTTGAACTTGAATCCTCCTGCATCGGCCTCCTGAGTCACTGAGGTCACAAGCATGCATACTGTGCCTGGCTAGATATTCCTATGTATTGCTCTGTGATACTTTCATTTTATACACACGCGCGAGCATGCACGCAGGCACGCACGCGCATGCACGCAGGCACGCACGCACACACACACACACACACACACACACACACAACTATTTTACCTCTCTTTACTCTTAGGAATCAGTTCAGGTTTTGATCATGGGGAATGAAACACATTTTTAACTATTTAGAATAATGTTCGTGTGATATTATGAAGGAAGCTCATCCGGGCATTGTGCAGATTTTAATATAACAGTTTTCATTTAAGAAACAGAATTTGGTAGTGATGAGGAATAGTAGAAGTAATGAGATGAGATCTCTCCTTAAAACAAAACAAAACAAAAAACAACAACAACAACAACAAAAAAAAACCGACTTGAACAATTGCATGATTATCAATCAGAGCCCACAATAAAAGAAGCCCAGGCAGCTGCTTCTGGAGTGGCATCCCGGGTCACCCTGTGCTTTGCCCTTCCCCGTTTCCCCAGCCAGGAAGATTGTTTTCTGCCCTGTACTGGATGACTCCAGCTTCATCCACAATGAGTTCAGTCTTCCTTGATTTTCAAGTATTTGTAATATCTGCTTCTCATAGATTCCTTGCCTTCTGTTTCCAGCCACACTTTATTTTTTCTGTATTAAAAATGAACGGGTTTAGGAGGTGTAGCTCAGCGGTAGACCAATCTTAGCAATCATGAGTGCCTGGATTCAATCCCCAGCAAAAAAGCATAAAACAAAACAGAACAACACAATGTTCATTTTACACATTTTACTTTTTTTCTTTTTATTTTCTTTGAGGTGTTAGGGATTGAACCATGACTCCCCACTTGTGAGGTGAGCACCCCACCACTGAGCTACATTCATGCCCATCCATGCCTTTTGCTTTTTAATTGCTCTTTAATGTCTTTCTTACCTTTGGATGTCTGGTGGGTTTTTTTTGTTGTTGTTGTTTACTCTGTTTATTTATTCTATCGTTCTTGGGTTATCCATTCATTCCCAAATCCTTGAAAAATTATGTCCATCATTGATTTCGCTTGCATGGGCCTCTTGAAGGGTATCAAGGGCACCTCTGCTCCTGAACCTGTGCCTTTTTTTCACTTCCAAACAACATCAAATGTAGAGAGCTCACTTCTCGAAATCCTGAAAAACCATCACCAGAGATATCAGTTAAAACGTTGGAAGTGAGTCTTTGAAGAAGACATTGGGTTTTGATAAGTGAATGAAGTTTCCTCTTGGACAGGAAAACAAGTTTGACCAGGAGCTTTAAGCCTGGTTTGTCTCCAAAGTACCTTAAGGTAAGTCAGCTCCCATCAGTAGCAGAGTTTCACTGATGGATGGAGGCGGAAGGCGTAGAGGGAGAGCATTCCTAGCAGAGGAAAACAGAAGAGAGGAAATATTGCAGTGTGAGGTCTTCAAGGATATCTAGAATGGGGCTCGAAGTAGTTAAATTGTAGCGGATAGAGCCTTGTGTTTCTATGTTGTGAACCAGTTTCTGTGTCTATAAAATAGAAATAGGGATGACTAGTCTTCCCTTCCACCAACACAAATATACCCATTTGCTGGAATTTATTTTTTTTGGGGGGGGTACTAGGGATTGACCCTAGGGGCGCTTAAACACAGGTACATCCTCAACTGTTTTTATTTTTTATTTTGAGACAGGGTCTTGCTAAAGTTGCTGAAGCTTGCTTTGAACTTGTAATCCTCTTGCCTCAGCCTCCCAAGCCTCTGGGATTATACGCATGTGCCAACTGTGCCCTGTTCCCACTTGCTGAATTATGTTGAAACAGAGCAAGGTTGAGGCTAGCAGTTGAATGTGACTGTTGGTGCCCCTGGAAACTTACTGTGGAATCTTGGACTTCTCTGTCATTTCCAAGTTTGCTAAATAATATCTCCTTTACCATAGTAAGATTAACAATATTTCTATCTTAGAGAAATCCTCAAATCTTATTACATTAAATTTTGATTTCTTGGAAGAAAGATTGTTTTAAAGTTCAAGGTTTTCTGGTTATTATTGGGTCACATGTTCCTAGTATGAAACCTCTTTCTATAGCTTGAAATTACAGTTATGCAATGTCTTGTTTAGATTTTGAATTTGGTTAGATCATTAATGAAGAATATATTCTAATGCTAGAGTTTCCAATATTTTTATTATAAGAAAACCTGTTTCACATTTTCTTCTTCTTATAAAACTCCATGTTTTGGAAAAAAAAGAAGTGTCTACCTTTACTAGTTAATAAAAAGTGTTTTTATTAAGTGTAACATATTTATACTTAGAATGAAATAATTAGTGTAACATACAGTTTTACACAATTAATATTTTAGTTAGCGTGAGCAACCCATTTTTTTTTTTTTAGAGGAGAGAGAGAGAGAGAGAGAGAGAGAGAATTTTTTTTAATATTTATTTTTAGTTTTCGGCGGACACAACATCTTTGTTTGTATGTGGTGCTGAGGATCGAACCCGGGCCGCACGCATGCTAGGCGAGCTCGCTACCGCTTGAGCCACATCCCTAGACCAAGCAACCCATTTTGGACATGGTACCAATCAGTTGAATTTTGCATTCATGCATACATTCAGTGAGTATTTGCTGAGCATCTTTGTGTGCTAGGCATTTTCTGGTTACTTGTGGTACAGAAGTAAAAGAAAGTAGAAGAAATGCCTGCCTTCCTCTAGGTCACATTTTTAAAATATCTGAGTAACTTATAAATGCCTCATCATTTTTATTAAATTCTGGCTGGGAATTATAAAAGCATATGGTGCCCTAGTTATCTCAATTATTAAAGTTAGGCTGAGTATGGACACACACCTATAATCCCAGCAGCCCAGGGAGTTGAGGCAGGAGGATTGCAAGTTTGAGGCCAGCCTCAGCAACTTAGCAATGCCCTAAGAAACTAAGAAAGATGCTGCCTTAAAAAAAAAAAAAATGTTTTTAAAAGGGGCTGGGGATACGGTTCAGTGGTTGAGTGCCTCAGGGTTCAATCCCTGGTACCAAAATAATAAAAAATAAAAGTAAATAAAGTTAGGCACCAAGTTGTATTTTCCAAAAAAGATATATAGCATGTGAATAGAGGAAAAAGTATAAAAGAATCCGTTGATATGTTTGTTTTTATTTGCCTAAGCTTCTGAAAAAAGTCTCCTTTGGTCTTATCTGAAATCTGTGATCCTGATTTTATGAGAGAGCCAGCTAGACTCCAAGCACACCCATGCACTCGAGTTGATGAAGTTATATAGAATTCACTAGCATGAGAAAGTGGAGACATGCTTGGGGTTTAGTTCTGTGTGAAATGTGTACAG
This sequence comes from Ictidomys tridecemlineatus, assembly GCF_052094955.1. NCBI lineage: Eukaryota > Metazoa > Chordata > Mammalia > Rodentia > Sciuridae > Ictidomys > Ictidomys tridecemlineatus. The sequence continues at coordinate 41,503,295 of NC_135486.1, read as the reverse complement.
GGTGCAGTCTTTATAAAAATAATACAATTTAAATGAAAAAATGCACAGATTAGTAATTACATCAACTTGTCCCCTCCCCCCATCTTTTTAGTGCGTGTCTTTTAATCAAGCTCTGCCTCAAAGATCATTTTTAGTGTAACTATCTTTAGTTTGATGACAGTTTTACTATAAAGGGGATCATTGGGAAGTGCCCTTGATTTGGCCTTTGCAGTGATGTTGCCAAATACTGGGTTATTATAGTAATAGAATTTGATGGTTTTTAAAATGATTTCACTTTGTTGGTTTATGTGAATACATTAACAAAATATAGGGGGCTCATATATTTCCTAAAGTCATAAATTTTTAGAAGAAACTTCTGAGGTTGTTGTTCAAGGGGGAATTTGATTCCTACTTCAAAATTTTCTGTAGGAATCCTTTCCTTTAAATGTGGCCATATGCCCAGGGATACTGACTGTCCCAAACCAGCATCCTCTCCAAGTTTCATGCCAAGGTACTTCCTTCTTAAGGAGATAGTTAATGTTTTCTCATTCTCTGTTTTAAGAAGATAGTTTTAGCTTTTCAAACCTAAGATAAAGAGGAAGAGTGCGTTTTTAGAAGTCTCCTACATGGAATGAAAGAGACGAGGATTTTTCTCTGATTTGGGAATTATAATCCTCTGATTTTCTACCATCCCTGTCCCAATGTCCTAAACAAAAATCTTCCTTCCACTTATACATAGTCCTGTGTCACTTTAGGTCATCCATTCCCCCCCACCCCAGGAAATTTTTGTTCCTACCATAAGGTTTCCAATGTGTCAAGGGTTATAAAATATTTTATGGTTGGAGACTGAAACAGTTAGAAAACTAAAACTCTAAAAGGAAAAATGATATCTAAAATCATTATTGTTACCACCATCATCATTATTATTGGGTACCAGGGATTGAACCCAGAAGTGTTTAACCACTGAGCCATATCCCTGGTCCTTTCTATTTTTTGCTGTGAGACATTGTCTAAGTTTCTTAGGGCCTCACTAAGTTGGCTGAAGCTGGCTTTGAACTTGCAATCCTCCTGCCTCAGCTTCCCGAGTTGCTAGAATTATAGGTTTCTGCCATGATGCCCAGGTGAAATTATTTTTAATTTCACTCAACAAGAAAAGTACCCGCTCCTTTAATCCTAGAGCCTCAGAAGAGATTTGAAAGGAAAAATTGTAGAGAGACATTTCCACTCTTGAAAACATTGAGCATGATTTTGGCAGAAATTGCAGCATAGGAAGATACTAGATTCTTGGGCAGTGAGATGTCTGCTGGGTTGGTATTTTATCAGTGGCAATTGTTGCCACATTTGATATCCTCAGCTACTTTGGAGGATTCTATAAGAGAAAATGATTCGTTTCCAGTATTTAAAACCTGAGCAAATGGTCAGTGGTTCATGTTGTAACATGTTTATCACCTATAGTGTTTTTCCTCTCCTTCCTTCGCATTTTACTCTCGAGATTGACGCTTCTGACTATAGAAATGCCTGACTATTTCAGTTTCCTAAACAAGAGCAATGTCCTAACAAAAGCGCACCTGGCTGTAACATTGGAAGACGTGGCAGCTTTCCTTGGCTCTTGGAACCTCCAGTTTCTCTTGTGAAGTGGGAATTACAGTGTCTGTCCTAGAGGGTTGTTGTGAGTATGAAAACACTTGGAAGCCCACTCTACAATGTGAAGCACTGTCATAGTTAATAACTGCTTGAACCGCTCTAATGTCTTCATATCTACAGAAATGAACTTTAATTCCAATTGTGGAAAATTCAAGTCTTTCAAAGCTTTTGCTGTACCTAGAATGTGTTTTTATTATTTTTTCCAGTGTGCTCAAGAAACATAATGACGTTTCTTTCACCCGCTTTCAGTTGACTCCAGTAAGGCTGCACATCATATGTGGCTGTATTGACGTCTTGCCGTGGTGTAAATGTAAAGTGGAGGCCCACTGTGTACTAGATTTTGAGTAGAAATATGAAGATGAATACAGAAAACCTAAATAATTCCCAAGGAGGCAAAAATAGATATGCATAATTAAACGGCCTGAACAATTAAATTGCCTTGCTAATAGAGGGCGGAATGAATTATTCCAATTTGGTGCCTGGAGAAAGGCTTTCTGTTATGTAACGCCTGAAGTTTGGTTGATTTTGCTTTTTCGTTGTGCTACTGAGTCTGGTATTGTTTTATGTCAACTGTTTAGGTGGCTAACTTCCCCCCAAAAATCATTTTTTCCCTTTTTTAGCCCCCTGGATTTCCTCAAGTTAGCAAATGACCAGAATGCTTTTTGCACAGCTACAAGATCTAGGATCATCTACTGTGAATTATAAAACAAAGGGAAATAGGCCCTGATTTTAAGGTACTTATGGGGCAAAATAAAGATGAATTGCTAGGTTATTAGAAATGTATAAAACCTGTGATATGGTTTGGACCTGGAATGTCTATACCCCCAAAAGCCCAGGTGTTGAAAGCATGGCCCTCAGTGCAGTAAGGTTCAAAGGTGGGGCTTTTAGGCAATGATTGGATCATGGGGACTCTGATCTCATCAGTGAATTAATCCATTTGAACAGTAGATGAATCGATTTGATGTTTTAGTTCATTGATAGCCGAATGGACTTCTGAAAGGTAGGACCTAGTTGGGGGAAGTTGGTCACCCAGTGTGTGCGCTGGAAGGGTTTATCTTGTCCCTAGGCCCCCCTGTTTTCTCTTTCTCTGCTTTCCACCTGCCAGGAGCTGAGAAGCTTTCCTTTGCCATTAACTTCTGCCATGATGTTTCTGCCTTAGAGCCAGCTGACCGTGAGACAAAATGATTCTTCCCTCCTCTAAGTTCTGCTTGTCAGGTATTTTAACCACAGCAACATAAAGCTAACACATTCAAGTGCTATTTTGGGGAAGAGGTTGCATGTGGATCACACTAGCCAGGAAGGTGAGGTGGACATTTGTTTCACCACCAGTCCATGCTATGGAAATTAAGGCAGGATCTCAGAAGTGTCTCCTGTATTTTGGACTTGCAAGCAGAAGTAATAACTATTTTGCCGTTTCTGATGAACACCACATTGTTTTTGACCTGCTGATATTTTCACTTTTAAAGCATAGGGTCACTCCTAGGGTGTTCAGAGATATTTCAGCTGTGAATGAGAAAATGTGTATCAGGTGAGTGTGGCTTGTGTGGGCTCCAGCAGCATTTAAGCACTTGGCAATTAGAAATCTTTCAAATTCAAGATTGGTCAATAAATACAAGTACCACCCAGAATTTAAGTTAGGCTTGTCTAGCTCTTAGTTAGGGCCAAAGCTTGGGTGAGGTCAAGTTGCAATGAGGGGATGGAGAAGACATTGCTCCCATAGCGTCCTCAGGTGTCAAGAGCCAAAGACATGATTGACTCAAGGTAGGAAGGACTCTCCCTGCTTCACTGTGAACACAAAAAAAAATCACAGTGACATCATTCCCTCCCAACACTTAGCCAGATTGAGGTCCCCACAGCTTGCAGGTGCTCCCTCCGTCTGGCTTGTCACTTGCCTTTTGGCTAATGCAGAACCTTACCTTGCTTGAGTCCTGCAGGTGTGTGAGAGTTTGTGGACGAGCACCTTCCATTGACAAGCGCTGAGGAGGCCCATCCTTGCACTTATTCTGCTCAGATGGCAGGACGCAGGGCAGAAGGAGTTAGAAACCTGGCACTCAGCAGTCTTCTTGTTTCCTCCTATCCACTAAGTTTCAAGGTCATTGGTCATGAGTCTAGCCATAATGACTTAATCTGGGCCTGGATCCCCCCCACCACCACCTATTTTTATCATAGTCTCTAGGGATCTATAATTAATTAATTAATTACTTCCATTGCCTCATTCATCCATCAAATATTTATGAAGCCTATAGCCAGAATTTCCTACTCATTTCTGGGACATTACTTCATCTACAGAGAACTGACCTCTTTTGGCAGTTGCTCATGTGTGAAAAGATAGGTGCTACCTTTAATTAGGCATGCTAAGGTAGAGCTCAGGCCTGTTTCCAGAGACAATCCTCTCAGCCTCCTTTTGTCAGTTTTTATATCTTTTCTTCTTCAGACCTGCATTTTGCTAATACTGCTCCTCCAACTGCTAGCTCACCAGTGCTCAGGCTCTTATGCAGGCTTCTTAGCCACGAACCTGGCTCTTTACCAGAAAGACAGATCTCTGGGCAGTTGACTCACCTGCTTCCAGATGTAATTTAAGCTCCCTTTTCCCACAGTGGAGTGGTGGGTAATATTATGAACACATGATTTTCAGGGCAGGCAGGTGCGTATTTTGAGCTGGATGAGTCAAGGCATATTTATTACTAGTGTAAGAGGGAGAAGACTCCACATTTTACAGCTGCAATTTAGAAGAGTGGTTCTGTCTGGCTAATCAGCATGGAGCCTTCTTGCACCTTGATTTCTGGTTCTTTTGCCCACCACGAGGGTTTCTTTGATGCTGTTGGTTCCTGTCCAAGATGTATCTCTGAGTTTCTCCTTTGTTGTACAGTAGCTCAGGGAGCCGTTTAAATTATTTACAAGTATACAAATAGTCCTCACTAAGGGAGTACTTTTGTCCTTTACCAAGGAGTTCTTTGAGGCTTCCTACTGGATGTGTGATGGGTTTACGTTTCTGAAGCCTTTAGGTGCCTCTGTCATATGATAGAAATAACATCTAATACCCTTACTAGGAAGTGACTCACTTCTCTCTCCCTCTTTTCTTTTCACACATGCACCTATTTTGTCTCTCTGTCAGTATTTCATCTACTCAGAAACATTTATTGACCATCCATGCACTTCTGTTAAGTGGTTCATGGGGAGGTCATGGTGGAGTGGGGGAGGTGCCAGTGGCAGTGCAGGTCAGGCCTGGTGAAGGAAGGACATGGGGGCCTCAAAAGGGGCCTGTTTATTGAAGAATGTGGAAGGTTGGGTGATTATGCAAATGCAAGTTGAGTAAAGGCCTTCAGACAAGAGAAATGGCAAGGAGGCAGGAGAGAGCATGGCGACGGTTGGGAAATGCAGTAAGTATATCACAGCTCTGGTGTTGGATGCATAGGGAGCCATGAAGATGGAAAGAAGGCTTTGAGCAGATCCTAAAGAGCCTGGTATGTGCTATGTCAGGAGTTTGGACTTTTTCTTTTTAAGGATCACTAAGTGTTTTCATCTATTTAAGATAAAATTCACATTAGATTCACCATTTTAACCATTTAAAAGTATACAGTTCAGCAGTTTATGGTGTATTCACAAAGTTGTGCAACCATCTTTATAATCTAACTTCAAAATATCAGCAGTCATTCCTTGTTCCCACCCCACCCCCCCAGCCTCTGGCAACCACAAATCTACTTTTGTGTCTCTGGTGGGTTTATCTATTCTGGACATTTTGTATAAATGGAATCATGCAAAATGTGGCTTTTTGTGTCTGGCATCTTCAGCTTAGCATTACTTTGAAGCTTCCTCCATGCTGAAGCTCCATTCCTTTTTATGGCTAAATTATATTCCATTGAATGAACAGACTGTATTTTCTTTCTCCATTTGCCAGTTGGTAGACATTTGAGGTATTTTTCTCTTTGGGCTATTGTGGATAGTATTGCTATTCACGTATAAGTTTTTGTGTGAACATGTGTTCTCAATTTTCTTGAGTATATACCTAGGAGTGTAATTGCTGGGTCATGTGCTGATTCTATATTTAACTTTTTGAGGAACTGCAAAATTGTTTTCCAAGTCATTGGAGATTTTAAGATGGATCAAAACAGACTCAGATTTTATTTTGACCTCAAACACTTTGGCCCACTATTTTTTTTTTTTAAAGAATAAATATTTTTACTTTTGCTGTCATGTCTTCTAGGTCAGAGCATTACCGACCACAGCAGCGAGCCCCGTCTGGCTCTTTCACGTCCTATAGGTAGGATTGTTGACAAGGAATCTGTAGCCAATAGCCTAGGAGGGGGACAGAGAGAGGTGATATCAGGGCATTCCCTCTTTCTCTGTGATGTATTACAGAAAATGAGTCGTCTTTTTTTTAAACAGAACCCCTGATTAAATTATAGGCTATTATTAGGGAATTTATTGTACTTATAAACAGAACTTGGATTCCCTGTAATTTGTTATAATTAATGCAAGAGTTCAAGAGCAAAAAGCAGGGATCAGGTTGTGACATGCCTTTCTCTTTTGCAACACCTTGCTATCATTGGCCTTCTTTCACTAGTACTTAAGGTCCGTGTGTGTTTGTGTGCATTTAAACAAACATTGTCCTTTTTAGGAAAGAATTGCAATCCTTTGACTCATTGAAACTCAAGGAGTCTCTGGCAAAAGAAGGTATTTATTGATCAGTGAATGCCGAAAAACTCCTGGAATTGACCTTTTGCCAAGGAAACCTCCTCTGTATGTGTTGGAGTGTATGCATGTATTTTTGTTTTCACACATGCACATGTATGATCTTGTGACGTGAAAAAGAATACAAAAAAAACTTTTCCTTTTAAGGTTATCTTCATCAGTTTTAGTTTTGCTTTTTCCTTCTGTTTTTTTTTTTTTTTAACTGTTTATTCTTTTTTCCTTGTGAGTTATTTCCATTTTGCATACTGGCAAGAGTGTTACTTTTGTAATCTGTTGGTGCAGAGTTTTAATTGACTGTCGGCTGGGACATTCATTAAACGTAACAGCTTTTTAGATAGTGCATAGATCAGCTACCAGACCCATTATTATACTTCAGAAGTCATAAACTGAAATTCTTCCCAAGGGTTTTGAGGATCGAGGGACAGAGGGAGGGAGGCATTCAGGTTTATCTGGTTGCATGCCTGTGTACATACTGTTTATCTGGTCCTGACAGCAGAGCGCCGCAGTGTGGGCCACCCTGTCCATTATCTGGATTTACAGCTGTGAACACCCTTTGGAATGGATGGAATGTGCCCCTTCTCTCCTGTTGGTATCCCTGTCAATCTAAGATTTAAAATTGTTCTTTGCTCTTCTATACCCCAGAATTCTAGGACAACTTGTCCTCTGTCTCCTCTTTTTTTGTCTTTTATAGTAGAGAAACTTTTACATTTGTTTTTTATTTGCACAGCATAACATCAACCAGAAAAAAAAAAAAAAATAGAAGAGCCAGCTCTTTGCTACATTCTGTGCTGTCCTGGGAGAACTGGGTTCTAGTACATTTTAGCAATAATTTTCTGATATGGCTAGTTGTAAAGGAAATTGCTCTTAATAATAATGATAAAATAATCTTTCCCCTTCTGGTCCTCCAACCCCACTAGTTTCAAGGAAAGACTTCAAAGACAGGAATGGAAGGGTAGTCCTGCCTCTATGATGTCCCATATCCCTACTGACTCTGAGGATGGGAAGAGAGAAGTTGGTTTGATTGCATTTGAGCTGTAGAGGAGGGAAGGGCAGACAGGAGCCATGTGATGATACCAGAGATGCTACAGGTTAATAGGCACAGCATTTTGAGACAGGGTCTCACTTTGTTGCTGAGGGCCTTGCTTATCTGCTAAATCTCGCCTTGAACTTGCCATCCTCCTGCCTCCGCCTCCTGAGTGACTGGGATTACACAACAACCAGCTTCACTCATCTGTTTTTAACTGTGGAAGAACAAAGACAGAAGGAGTGACACAGGGGACACAAATGCTGTTCATATAGTTTTATCAGGTGTTATTAGGGTAATAACAGAAATGAATCGGGATTGCTCTTGTAATGATCCTAGAGGTGGAGGCTACTCACAGCAAGCATCAGGAAGGACATGTGGGATCCCGATGATGAACTGCATTTTAGTTTTCAAAACTAATCTGCATTAGGAATACCTATTGTTATGGGCTCATTTCCCACTTGCTGCTGAACATAGCCCCTCATCCTTGGTAGTCACCTATAAACCAAGACCCTGCTTTTAGATTTTACTTGTATCCCTCAGTGTTTCTTACAAGGTCATGAGCAAGTGGGTAGATTGCATGCTCAGGGGTTCTTAAGCTTCCTTCTCTTTACACAGGAGGAAAGTGAAATATCCAGAGGCTACTACCAGGAAAAAACCCAGATCTGAAGAGTCCGTGGGCCACTGTTGGAAACACACCCTGTAATAGGATTTTATAGAAAAGCTTCTCATTTCAGTAGTTGCCTGGTGTGCTGTGGCCCAGACAGTCTAATTGAGGGGAGGGGAGGGCCTGATTATCAGAGCCCTTCCTCAGAAGCATAGGTAAACATCACAGGTGGTGGTGTTTTTATTTTCATTTTTATTTTTAGACTTCAGTGGAATCAAGGGTTTGCCCAGAGTGCCTGGGGATCAGGTCCCTCCCGCCTTGCCTCTGTGGTTGCCCTGGCTGTGGTCTGATCTGGCCTTGCCTTTAGGAAGCAGTGTTACCTTGAGCAAGTCTTTCACTTTCAAAATGGGTTCTTCTTCCAGACACGAAAGGCCTGGCCTTGGGTTTTATAAACATCCTTCCTTTGTTCGATAGCTTTGGCTCAGCCATCCTGCAGTATTTATGGCCCCATATTTCTGTGGCTTTCACAAACAAAGACTTATTGGTATTTCTCGTGCATCTCACTTGTCCACCTGGGCACAAGTTTTGGTCTCTGGTGTCTTTGCCCAGGGCACAGGCTAACCCAGCTGCAGTCCTTGCTGGACACTGCAGGTCTCAGAACAAAGGGAAACAGAGATGACCCAGGCACTGGTTCTGAGGGCTTCCGCTGGGGGTCACAGCATTTTTATTCCCCATTCATTGGCCCCAGAACAGTTCATAAGGGAAACAGGGTCAGCATAGATGACCCTGTTGAGGGGGGTCCTCCCAGCAAACATTTGGAGCAGTGCTAGAAGTCTACCACCCCTCCTATCTCTGCCAGTCTGAGGATGTTGCATCCTTGGGTGGAAGTAGGACCAAAATCAGATCCTAAAGCTTTGCTATTTACATGGCTCTTTCCTGCTGGGGGCAATTCTGCTGATCTGGACTTGGAATGAAGCTTTCGCTTGTGGGAAGGGAGGGAAACATATTTTCAAAGCATCACATACTCAGCCTCTGAGTCCCTAGTGTCTTATTTGTGGTTCTGTGGTAGTGCAGTCTCTACTTTGCAGAATACCACCAAGGATTTCTCAATCTGAGAAGAACGAACAGACCTGCAGGTAGAACACAGTTGTATCAGTGCTGAGATTAATTCTTTGTACATGAATTAAAAGGAGAGATTAGAGATCTTAGTGATGCATCTCCAAATGTTGACAATAACGCTGTGGGGTGTGACTTGGAAAGAGTTCTTTGATATCCCTGATAGAAGTACTGAATGCTCTATTAATTTGACCCAATATGGCATTTAATTTTTTTTTCCTTTTCAAATTTTTAGAGGAGGAAGGAACTTGGAAAAGTGTCTTATTTTCTTATGTTGGGGTACGAACATTCCAGATAGATGCAGTGTCCAGAGACTAGTTCATAGCATCATTCAGCTTCCAGTTGTAATGTTTGGTAACACTGATTATCAGGAACCCTTTTATGCTTCATCCAGAGAAACCTGCATTTAATGAGCACATGAATCCTTAGATTAAAAACAAAACAAAAATAATTTGAAATGAGAATTTTGTTTTCTTCATTTCAACAAGCATAGTTATGTTCACTAGTTCTTACGGGAGAGCAGAGTCCTAACCTAAAAGTAATCACTGGGCCTGAATTGTGAGATAGACTATTTCTAGGTCTTTGAATATGAAAAATATTAAAAAGCGTTCCTTGTGAACTTAGATTTTCAAAGAGGATCTCTTTGGAAAGTTGGCACACACTTACTTTCCTGGCATGAGGATTGTTTTTTTTTTTTTTCTCTCCCCCTTTTCCCTCCCTCCACCCAGAGCTGTGACAGGGTGGAGTATACTTCCATGAAATTGCATGTTTCCAAAATAGGATTCACGGTTGCATTTTACTGCTGTTGTAATTGAATCTCTCATCAAAAATAAGCAGAACTCAAGCACTCTAAAAATAAAAATTTCAGCTCATACTCTCCAGTCTTCAAACAGGATACAATTTTTATATTTTGCAAAAACACTTCTGTGCAGAAGAGTACCAACCAAGCAATTTCCCATGTGGTCCAAATCTCTTTCTCGTTTCTGCAATCTTACATAGCAATAACCACAGTCTCATGTGGTAATGGCACCATATCATTACTGGTATGCAGATTCTCTTGGCTGGATAGCTTCCAAGATAGACTACTGCTTTCCTCAGCTCCAGGGTTTTATATCCCAGCACAAGACTACATCCAACCTACGTGACCAGAATGTTCTAGCACTACTTGCTAGGGATCCTGATTCACTGTATCCTTAGATAGGATGAATTTTTAATAGAACTTGCTCATGTGTTGTGGGTGAGAGTTGGGAGCAGGAGGCTAAGAAAAATGGAAATGGTTGTTTTGCTGGATCCTGTGGATTAATTGGTTGGTGTTTATTCCCAAGGGAGTCGACTGAAACACACACACACACACACACACACACACACACACACACACACACACACATCTTTGGGGATAATTTTTGACTCCAAGTTACCATGTTAAAAAGGCAGGTGATGCCAGGATAACAACTTCTCAAATGTTTTATTCCTTGGTTCTTGAACATTGAACCCTTAGGTAGGGTACTGGAGAAACATGGCGGCAGTGGTCAGAGAGGCCAGGGCGTCCTGTCTTAGCTTTCTCCAGGGTAAGCAAAGTATCCTGCAGACCTAAGCACAGAGAGTGCTTAATAAGAGCATGTTACTGTCCATCTGTTTTCTGTCTGGAAGAGCAGAAAATAAGTGAAACCACTCAAGATGGAAGGGGACAGATAGCACATGGAAGAGAACAGAGTATGATTAATAGGAACAGGTCAACTTTTATCATCGTTTCCTACCTTGAGATTTGCCTTCTGGTTTGCTTTGCTTTGAGAATCTCACTGTTGTTTCTTGAGTAGGCTTTGCTATTTCTTTCTATCCTGAGTCTTTGCTTTTTGATTTGTGTGTGTAAGCGGGTGCGTGTGAGTATCCATTTTCCTTGTTTGCTTTTTTTTTTTTTTCCTTCCATATCTTTTAACTTCACTGAAGAAAGTTGGAGCAGGACACTCCGGAAATAGGATGAAGTTAACACTCTTCCTTGCATCTCTCTTGTTCTTGTTCCCCCAGTTTTGAAAGTAGGGTCTTCAGAATCTAAGTGGCTCGTCTTCAAAGATGGGTCTGCTTTAAGAATGAGCTCTTGGCACTTAAAAGAGGTTTTGATAACTTAGGGACCCTCTTACTTGCTTAGGTTTCTCCTTTCTAAGAACTAAGTTACAAACATGAAAGGTCTTTCATAAAAGACTCCTGGGCAGTTCCCAGAGTCTCTTGAAGAGAAGGTTACCTTGCACGAATGAGTGGACCTTTCATCATTCCCTTGAGACGTGGCCCAGAGACGACCCAAGAAGCGTGTCAGAGGAAAAGCAGGAACCAGGCTGGGGATGGCGAACAAGAAGACAGAAGGTGCTGAAGAAAAACCTCAAAGAGAAGGTGCAGAACACAAACAAGAAACAGGCTCTGTGGTATGAGAAGCCATCTTCCAGAGCCCTTATTTTCCCCATTTTTATAGAGCTACATCCCAGAAGATGAACTAATACTATCATTAATTAGCCATATTGCATGAATCTTTTATTTAAACAAGGTGGTAATGTAAACTTACTTTGGATTCATCTGTACTTGAAACTATGCCTGAGCTGGGGACCTGATTCTAAAATGGGGAAAAAAGGAAGCTAAAAGATATTTATGTAGCATATTTTATTGTAGCAATTCAGAAAGCTTTAGTGTTGAGTATCATGATTTACTCCTGTATTGTTTCTTTAAATTCATATATAGGCACTGCTCTCAAATTTTTTTTTTTAATTTTGATTTTCTCCTATGAAGAATAGAGAGTGACAGGTCATGACTTTGCTTTTCCTGCCCATCATATAATATTACCCAAAACGGCTTTTACAAATCTTCTGGCTCTTTCACACATACATATACCACACAAAGTGCCTTTGATCTCACAGCGTTTTAAAAATGGTCCCACATAATGTGTCGTCCTTATTAGTTTGTGCACATTCAGAAGTGAGATTATCAGTAAAAGAGTTTTGACCAGAAGTTCTTACAAAATAAGCACTCTTTCTTTTTGCTGGGACTCAGCTGGTTAGAGGAGTCATGGATTCTAAGGCTGTAATGACGAGGTCAGGGCAGAGCCAGATCCACTGAACTCAAGAGTGGTGAGTGGCCCCAGCTCACCACAAGTGGCTTTTCGACATCTGTGAGGAACTGGTCTCTAAAAGCCAGTGGAAGCATTTGTTACATACATCATTATATGGTCACATGATGTGAGCAGGAAGTAAAATTATTGACTGGATAGTGAAACCTGTAAAATGTTTATGAATTAATCAGATGAAAGACTGCATGAGGGCAGGGTAAAAGTTTTTTTCTATCTTAAGTTGATTAAGAAGGGTTTTCAAATAATTCTCAGTGTTTACCCTTCTGATTTGAGTCTAGGTTAGATTTTTCCCACCCAAGACTGACATGTTTGCCTTTGCCCTATACAGTGGACCTAACCACAAAGAAGTGAGGGCTGGGCTGGGGTGTGTAGAGAGCCCAGGCCTTCTCCCAATTAGGCTGGTATGTCACTGTTCCTATGATATTGCTGGTAGAACCAGTCATCATTAGGTCTTAGCAGTGATCGCCTGTCTCTGGGAAAGCTGAGCTTTGGGGTCATCTCTGAGTTCTCTGGATTGAGATGTTGCAGTTCATTTGAAAGAGAGAGTGACAGTTACCAGGAGTGTTTGCCAGGAAGGTGTGTTAGAGAGGTGACTCTGTTGTAGGAATGTGGTCAGAGGCTAAGTGGTGTCCCGGGACGTGACCATCAAGAGTGAGGAGATTTCTACATGTTTAGGTCATTCTAAATGTGTAATTTTATTGGCAAGAAAACAACACACTAAAACAGCTACTGGTCTGAGGTTGGTGTCATGTATGGGAACATTCTCTCTGTATTTTTTTTTTTGTTGTTGTCGTTGTTGTTGTTGTTTGGGAATATAGTTCAGTTTGGAAAGTTGCATTTAAATTGATTTTTATGAGTCACCGACCTGGGAGGTGAAGTATGGCTCTGAAAAGCTTTATCCCATCCGTTAGCAGAATTCCAAATTATATGACATATTTGTAATCTGCCCTACCAAAATTTTGCATTTAAAAGATGACTAGTGGTCAACCTGGGCAAGTTAGCAAGACCCTGTCTCAAAAAAAAAAAAAAAAATTAAAGGGTTGGGGATGTAGCTCAGTGGTAGAGTGCCCTTGTGTTCAATCCCTAGTACTATGCAAAAAAAAAAAAAAAAAAAGTTGATGTGTTTCTGGAATTTTCAGCAATGCATACATACTTTGAGTGTGTTGAGTATATTTCTGTCGTCACAGTGTCATGTGTGTCCAGGTGTAGAGAGCTTTTTCATTCTTGGTCTCTGTTATGAAGAACTGGTTCATATCACTAGTTTATCCTGTTAGCCTAAAAGCAAGTGATTTGATGAGAATGTTCTCAATCTCAAAGTAAATGGGATGTGGCACCTGCTACATCAAACAAAGACAAACACAGGCCGAGGTCACTTTCCATCTTTTATAGATGACTTTTGTCAACATCACCTGTGTATCCTGCTGTGTACACAAGGGTTTGCATCCAGGGACGTCTTTTGTGGGAATACATTCCAAGTATGTGTTTTTGAGTTTGTGTGTTCCTCTCTTCCCATGAACAGATATCAGTATTACCTGCAAGTCAAAAAAGACGTGCTTGAAGGCCGGTTGCGGTGTACCTTGGAACAGGTGATTCGACTGGCTGGCTTAGCTGTGCAAGGTAAGATGTAGTCACCACCAGTGTGTGAAATTCTGTTTTCTGTTGGATTTATGGTGTTGGTGTCTTCTTAGTGTGAAAAGATACACTGACCTAAATGATTCCTCATTAATACTCCCTTCTTATTTCAAGAGGTCTTAGGTTAATAAGAAGAAGAGCTAGTGATTTTTGATGGCAGGACAGTTTCTGTCTCAAAACTGTTTGCAAACTGCTCTTGCTTATTTCATTATAGTTTTATTCCAAGAAATAGTAGCTTTAAAGCTGTGTTTTAGAGTTGATGGGACATTCTGCTGCACAATGTGGTTGTATTCTGTGGCTTAAAGGACTATGTTACTGTTACAGCAACTTCCAGTGTAATAGCCTTAATCATTGTCATATGATTTATTCTAATATAGTTAAAGAGAGAAACTTAAAATCCAAGTTGGTAATGTGAAATAACCAACTTCTCTTGGAATAAATTTATCTTCAACCTATCTTATTTAGATGTATCAGACAGCTATTTTTTTTTACCTTCTCTACATTGTTATGTGTCAATTCTTTTAAAATACATTTTATTATATTATCTATTTAGTGGTATTAAAAACAAGAAGCTGGTAAATACAATTTTTGAAAGGAGAACTAATTTCCCTTTCAATCCTCCTTTTCCCTAAAAATCAGCTGGTGTCCAAGTATAACCCTGCCAGCAGCCAAGCTCTCGCTGTGTGGACTGTTGATTTAGAAGCCATGAACTGAACTTCCCAAACTTTGAACTGAATTTGAACCTTTTGGTTTCTAAATGTCTAGAGAAAGTGGCCTTTCCCTGACCTCTTTCATATCAGTGGCATAGCCATTTCTGTTAGACGTAGCTAACAGAGTTAGCTTCTGTTATTACTCTTTGGATGAAAATGCCCAAAATATGTTGTATTATACCTGTCTACATAGAGCCTGGAAGGGGAAGAAAGAATGACCAGTTATGGTAGGAGCAGTGGAAGCATCATTGAAATAATGGAGCAGGCACCCTTAATAGAGGGAGGAGTGAGTAGATCCTGGGGATTCTTACTGGGTTTTTAGAAAGATGCATCATCCAAAATATAAGTTGGGAAGGAAGGTGATAACTGATGATTGACCTTCAAAATAGGCAGAACAGATCATGTGCTACATTTGTCGATGGCTCTTTGGTATTTCAGCATCTTTGTTGTGTTGACCTTGTGTATATCTGTGTATTCTTTTATTCTGCATCTGTTGTTAAATATAATCTTAAATATATCTGAGTCCATTTCTATTGGCTGCTAAGTCTTTTACATGAAATCAAGATTTCACGCAGGTTTGGTTTTTGTGAAAGTGAGTGAGATAAGGAGCAAGACATACGTTCCTATATTGACGTTTATGGCATAGGCTGTGCATGTTCGTTTTGCATGTGCTCCAATATACCACTGAGAGATGAAAACATGACAGAACAGAATTTCTGACATCTTGTAACATGCAAAGTTGTTTAGGAGGTGTAAAGATTTTCTGAGGTTGCTTGCCAAGGGTGATCTGCAGTGGGAATTTCCAGCTGCAAATACGTGATCAGATGAAGATACATTTAGCTCTGTGGTTCTCCAAATTAACCTTGATTTAAAAAGTCCCCTTGGTAGATAGCCTAAAGATATGAACTGAGGCACATTTAACAGATAAATATAGTTCTTTCTTTTTTAAAAATAACTTTTATTTATTTCTGTATGTATGTACATACATACATGTTTATGAGGTGCTGAGGATCAAACCCAGTGCCTCACACATGCTAGGCAAATGCTCTACCACAGAGCCACAACCCCAGGCTATAGATTTGTTTTTAAATATTTAAATAACCTTTTAGGAATAGCTTTCACTATATATATTTTTTAAATTGTGCAGTGGTGCTCATGTGCTGATATTTAGAGTTGTTAGGTAAATGTAGTTACTATATCAAGCACCTCCTGGCACTATTTTCATTTAATAGTGGTGCAGAAAAAGGATACAGTAGGAAGAATAAATATAGTGACAAGTTTACAGTGTTTTATTCCATCTTTAATTTCACATAATAACTGCTCTCCCCATCTTCTTCTCAGCTGATTTTGGAGATTATAATCAGTTTGATTCTCAAGATTTCCTCCGAGAGTATGTGCTATTTCCTATGGTAAGTGCATTTTCTATTCTTCTTGCTTAATTTTCTACCTCCTTTGGGCATTTAATTCTTGCCTTTGAAAAGAGAATTCTTTCCTTAAAGAATTGGGCCTATACATGTTTTCAGGGGAGGAAAGCCTATGCATTAATAAAAGAGGGACAAGGTCTATAAAACACATTGAGACACTAAAGACATCCTTTTTGCCTCAAGACACTCCCTAATTTCTTTTTCAGATAGTTCCTTGTTGCTGTTTAGAAATACCACTGATTTTTGTATATCAATACTATAACCTACAATTTTCCTGAATTTGTTTATCAATTCTAACAGATTTTTGTGACTATAAATTATATAGTCACTAAATCAAGACACTTTTTTCCTATTTGGATACATCTATTTATTTATTTTCTTGACTGATTGTTCTCATCTGGGCTTCCAGGACTATGCTGAATAGAAATGGTGAGAGTGGGCAGAAACTAGTCACATATAGAGTAGCCTAAAACCAACCGACAGTCATTCAAACTTAGGGATTCATTTACTTAAGAAATTGAAAGATTTATGTACTGAAAACTATCAAACATTAATCAAAGAAATTAAAGGTAGCAAATGGAATGATATACTATGTTCATAGATCAGAAGAATCAATACTGTTTACATGTTCATGTTCCCCAAAGCAATCTACAGATTTAATGCAATCCTTATCAAATTTTCAGTGTCATTCTTAAAAGAAATAGAAAATTATCCTAAAATTTATATGGAACTACAAAAGAGACCCTGATAGCCAAAGCATTGTAGAGCAAAATGAACAAAGTTGGAGGTACTAAGCTACCTGACTTCAAACTATATTACCAAGCTATAGTCAATAAAGCAACATGGTCCTGGAAGAATAATAGACACACTGACCATTGGAATAAATTAGAGAGCCCAGAAGTAAATCCACACATCTGTGATCAATTGAGTTTTGACACAGGGGGCCAAAACACACAATGGAATAAGGACAATTTCTCCAATCCATGGTGTTGAGAAAGCTGGCAATCTACATGGAAAGGAACGAAACCGGGCCCTTATCTCACCCCTTACACGAGAATCAGCTCCAGGTGGATGACAGACTTTGTGTGATGAGAAACTGTAGAACTGCTCGAAGAAAACAGGAAAAGCTACAGAACATTGGTCTGGGCAACAATTTCTTGCAGACGACCCTCCAATTATATAGGCAGCAAAAGCCCAAATGAACATATAGATTGTAACAAGCTAGGAAGCTTTTGCCACAACAAAGGAAATAATTAACAGAGCAAAAAGACAATTCACAGACTGGGAGAAAGTGTTTACAAATCATTCATCAGATAAGGGGCTCATATTTAAAATACGCAAGAAACTTCCAACTACTCAATAGCAAGAAAACCCTGTTAAAAAAAAAAAAATGGGCAACAGGCCTGAATAGACATTTCTTAAAATAAGACATACAAATTTAGGAAATGCAGACTAAAACCACAAGGAGATGTCAGCTACCACCTGTTAGGGTGACTGTTGTCAAAAAGAAGAAAGATAACAAGTGTTGGTGAAGATGTGGAAAAAAGGGGAGCCCTGTTCACAGCCGGTGGTGATGTAAGTTAGTACCACCATCGGGAACGCAGTGTAGAGGTTCCTCCAGAAAAACTAAAATGGAATTATCCTGTGACCCAGCAATCCCACCTTGGATTACAAATTCAGAAGGATTGAATCAGTGTGTGGAGGAGATCTCTGTACTCCCATCACTACTGCTGCATCATCCACAATAGCCAAGATATAGAAACACCCTAAATTCCCCAAAATGGAGCAATCAATTTAAAAAGTGGGGTTTATATACACAATGGGACACTCTACAACCTTAAAAAGAACAAAATCCTGTCACTCACAATAATGTGGATAAGACTAGAGGATATTATGGTAGGTAAAATAAGCCAGGCACAGAAAGATGAGTGCTGCAAGGTCTCCTTTCTGTGTGGAATCAAAAAATTCGAACTCATAAAGGTAAAGAGTAGAATGGTGGTTACCAGAGGTGAAGGGGCAGGAAGGGAAAGGGAAAATGTGGATGAACGAGTGCAAAGTTTTATTTAGACAGGAGGGACAAGCTGGGGTCATGGATTTCACAGCATGGTGACTGCACTCAATAATTATGTATATTTCAAAATCACCAAAGGAGCAGATTTTACATGGGCTCATCACAAAGAAATGAGAATTGGGTGGGGCAAGAAATAGGTTAATTAGCTTGATTGGCTTGTTCCAACGATGTATATATGATCAAAATATCACATTGTAGCCGATCATGGTGGACTCACTCCTGTAATCCCAGCTACTCTGGAGGCTGAGGCAGGAGGATTGCAAGTTTGAGGCCAACCTGGGTAACTTAGCGAGACCCTGTCTCAAAAATGGAAGAGCTCGTGGGATGCAGTTCAGTGGTAGGGCACTACTATTACTTAAGAAAAAAATGAAAAAAGAAAAGAAGAAAAATCACATTGCATCTCATAAATATATAAGATTTTTGTCAATAATTATTTTTTTTTTTAAAGGTGCTTCTTTGTCAAGCGCTCCTCATTTATTCATTACCCTCCAGCAAGCTGACGGTCTGGTCTTCCTTTCTGGGTTGTTCCCCCCCAAGAGCCTTTGTACCTGGGTTTCCTCTACTTGGAAACGATCTGCCCCCAATCTTTACATCACTGAGGTCCAATTCACACACCACCTTTTCAGAGAGGACTTCCTTTTCCTTCATTACCTGCTGTCGATGTCGCCTCATCATTAGCCACTTTCTGGACTTCACAGCTCTTTACGTTTTTGAAGTTGTTCATTCTCTGTTTGCCAGCTTAAATTACCAACCCTGTGATCCTTTGTCCATTTCGTTCACCGTTTCTGACACACAGGTCCCACTCGTGAACGTTTGTGGAATGAATCAATGAAGTGAAATGTTCATTCCTAGGCTGAAGTAAGAGTGAGACTGGGTTTTAACCCCCCGGGGATTTTTGTTAGTTGCTTGGTTGGTTGGCTTTGGGGTAAACGTGAGGAGTTTTTTGTGAGAGAGGATAAAAACATCTGCAAAGCCCATTTTAGGGAAGAGCTATAACCAGTCTGACATGCTGGTTCTGAATTTAGAAATCATGATTATTCACCATTAAAAAAAAAAAAAAATCAATTGTTTAGTCCAAACCACTGACCTGGGTAACTAACACCCAGGGCATGAAATTCTACAAGAAAAATGGTGCATGTTCTCAGGAGGCTCCAGTGTGGTTGGGTAAAAAGGAAGTTTGCAAAATCAGACTGTGAAGCCAAGTGTAATAAAGTGCCATGGGCATTTTACGTGAGGAGAGGACAGTATGCTTGGGAAGGCGTAGAGACAAATGGAGTGTGGGCTGTTTTCTTAAAGGGTAGCAGGATTGTAAGAGGGGGAGGGGGAAGGAGCAAGGAATGATCTAGACAGAGAGGAGGGAAGAGGCGAGGTGCTTGGAGTATTTGGGAAAGAGTCAAGTGGATAGTGTGACTGTAACTTGGTGGTGTTTGGGGGGAATCCTGGTGTATGAAACTGAAAACTTCAGAGAAGGCGGAATGCCTGAGCTTTTCCCAGAGCTTTGCAGACTCTACACTTTGAAAACTGCTGGCTTAAGCAGGGAGACCATTTGTGGGAGGAAGTCAGCTGGGAGTCTGTTGTGGTGGTCTGGAGAAGAGATCTAATTTAGGTGGCTAGCAGCGAGATGAAAACAAGAAAGCAAAGCAGGAGATATTTTGGAAGCCAAATAGGTAAATTTTGGAGTCTTATCAGCTGTGACAGACAGGAGAAAGTGGAGAGTCTGGTGACAAAGGTTTTAAGGTCTTTAATTTTTTTTGGTTTTTGGAAAATGAATTTATTTTTTAGACTTCTATGTGTGTTAGCTCAGTGATCACAACAAACATGAGGCAGCCTCGGTGGCATTTGTCCAGTGGATGGTCTGTGAGGTCCCAATAATTATTATCTCCCAGAAGTTTTTCCTTAAAACTTCATATTGACTTTCAACCATGATTCTTTGTCTTGTCTGTGGCTTTGACTTGAACATGACCCTTTCCAAGGAGTGACTTGCCAGCTAGCATGCATGAAGTTTTCTACCCCAACCACAGGGACCTTCTCCAATCAAATCCTCTGTCCACATACAATGTCTCATTTTTACTTAAAATCGGGTCTTCAAAAGCCACCTTCCTGAGAACCAGCTGTGCGGGGTACAGGGCGATCAGCTTATTCACCTTCCCCGAAACCTATGTGTGGTGTCTTCTGTCCTCACCTGGGTCTAGCAGAACCATTTCCCGCCAAGGTGGTGAAATCAGGGGGGTGTTAAGAGCAGATTCTTGCGGAAATGAAGTGCTGTATGAACTGAACCTTTTGAGAAGCAGGCCAAAGGGAGGCCACTCCAGGCCCCAAAGCTCATAGACTGCTGCCCCTGCATGCAGAGACAATAGGCACCTGATGGGGACCATCACTCACAGCTGAGGCCAGAGGAGGGATGGGTTTTAAGTTTTGAGTCACTAGAGTAAGTAGGGGTGGTGTTACTATCCATCTTAGTATATGAGTACAACTGCATTGATCCAAAGCGTACCTTGTTCTCAGATGTTAGGAAAATACTGCAGATCGCTATCTTTTCAAGAATAACTCTATTCTTCTTCCCTCTCAGGAAACAGCAGTAATATCTTTATGCCTGCTTTTATTAATGTATTAATAATTCTACCTGTTCTATCAACTTCCATTCAAAGAGATTAGCAGTTACTTAGCAGACAAGTTCTTCATAGGATTTAATGTCAGTATGCTTAAATGGACCTCTGATATTGCAGAAGTTCCCCGGGATATTTATCATCATGCTTGATGTGAGCTCAGCTTTTAAGAGTGTCAGTTTTATGTCAGGCGAAGTAGTTGATCATGGAGGGTTGAGCATTTTCTACATTTTTTTCACCCCAATCTTATTAAAAGACTTACTCGCATTATCTGAAGGAAGAGACCAGGTTAGGTTGCCAGAGTTTGCAAAAGTGATTGCCAGCATGAGATTGATGAGTTTGTAAGATGCTTTGACAGATGTCAGGAAGCAGTCAAGAGTGTAAGTTTTGTTGTTTTGTGCACCACGCTTCCTTTTGGAGATTCATTCCTTACTGGGCTCTGAGCAGATCATCTACTGAAACAGCCTGGACTCCACACATCTCACCAGTGGGCAGACAGATCCTGACGTTAGTATTTTTGGGTTCTAAAATAGCCCTCTTCTGGATGGGAGCTGCTAGCTCCTGGTGCATATTTATATTCAAATTTAAAGTTAAATAAAGTTAAAAATCACTCCTTGGTAGCATTGGCTGCCTAGTGGCTAACTGTGTTGGAAAGCTCAGATATGAACATTCTCACCATCCCACACAGTCCTGTTGGACAGTGCCCAAGATGATGTGGCACAAACTGATTGTCGTCAGAGTATATGTCTGAGTTGCAAATGTTCCCAGGTCTCTGCCTGTAGCCATCTTCTTTCATTGCTCCCTGCACGTCCCCACCCTGCCCCGCCATGTTGTGTCCTGCATGCACTGTGGTTGGCGGTCAGAAATTTCTCAGCAGAGTTGCCAAGCCGTGCTGTGCCCACATCCTGACTGAGCCACTCACAGCCCACGTTGGGCACGGTAGCCTTCTAAGTCTCATTTTCCTCATCTAAAATGAAGCTAAACAGGGCTGAGACTGTAGCTCAGTGGTAAAGCGCTTGACTTGCATGTATGAGGCCCTGGGTTCAATCCTCAGCACCACATAAAAAACAAAAAAAACAGATACTGTGTGTTCATCTACAATTAAATAAATATTTTAAAAAGATATAATAAAATGAAGCTAACAAAGCTAATCCCTTTGTGAGCATTCAAAGAAAAAAATGTACGTGAAGTACCTAATTTGGCACAGGTGAGATTCTCAGTAACTGTTTATTCAGTTGTCCTGTCATTGTTAGCATAATTCTTTATATATCTTTATATCTTTATGTAGGCAAACATAAGGATGTTAAAGAGTGCGCTTTCCAGGTAAAATCACTGTGTGCATTGTGTGTGTGTGTGTGTGTGTGTGTGAGAGAGAGAGAGAGAGAGAGAGAGAGAGAGATACTGGGCATTGAAGCCAGGAGTACTCCGTCACTGAGCCATATCCCCAGCCATTTTTATTTTGACACAAGGTCTCGTTGAGCTGCCCAGGCTGGCCTGGAACTTGTGCTCCTCCTGCCTCAGGTGCCAAAGTACCTGGGATGATAGGCACATGCCCCTGTGCCTGGCACTGTTTGCATTTTGAATGTGAGCTAACCA
This sequence comes from Ictidomys tridecemlineatus, assembly GCF_052094955.1. NCBI lineage: Eukaryota > Metazoa > Chordata > Mammalia > Rodentia > Sciuridae > Ictidomys > Ictidomys tridecemlineatus. Next base: position 41,481,082 of record NC_135486.1, on the reverse strand, counting down.
GCTTTGCATAATCAAAAACTCTTGTCTCATAGTATGAAACTTACACTCTCAGTAGTGCGTTCACTGAACATTTATTGCTCATTGACTCTGTATGGTGAACTTATAAGTTGTCACTCTGGAAAAGCGCTGTGACAGACTCCGTAAGTGATATAAAGAGGAATCATTGCCCTTGAGGGGCCTAAATTCTAATAGAGGGAGACAAGAATAAGGAATGGGTACACAAATGACTGTGTTAGAAATACAGCAGGCAGAATGTAAGAGACACACAGACAGGTCTGGGGTGAGAGAGGCTACTTCCAGCGGGGGAAGCAGGAAAACCCTGTGGAGGGCAAGGATTGCTGAGAAGGGGATGTGAAGGACAATGTGACATTTCACACGCTGTGGTGGGACTGGATGGTTCTTCCAAAAAAGGGTAGACATGAGCAAGAACAGAGATCTAAAAGCAGTTTGTATTCAAACACGAGGTGGCCTGAGGCCCTAAACCCTTGGGGGAGGAGATCTAGAAGGAAAGGCTGGGTCGTGTTGAAGAATGGTGCGATAGCAGGGCTCAGCTGTTGACCTAATTGAGGAGGCAGTGGGGAGCCATGGAAGGTTGTAAACTTTCTGCTTGATTCCACCAGAGCTTTCAAAGAGAAGAATGCATTCCTTTGGTGGGGGAGGGAAGATAGGATGAATAGCCGTGTTTGATCTTACAAAGTTACTGAATTTGTCAAATGGCATTTCTTCAGCAGAAAAAGAACAAAGTTAAGTACACAGGCGCTCCACAGGTGTGCAGCTGCGTAAGGCACTCACTCTGCCATCTCTCATTCACCCAGGGCCACTCTCACACATTTCTCTGGTGGGGCGCAGGCCTCAGGGAGGCCCCAAGCGCAGGTGGAGGCAGTGAAGTACAATAGCAGAGGGGTTCCTTTGGGCTTTTTCTTTTATAAAACTAGGAAGTGGAGGTTTAATGGAACCTTTTTTGATCTTCTCTTACCCCTGGTTTATTCTGTTGCCACATATCTTTCACTAGCTTTTCAAAATTAATATCATATTGGAGACGAAAACTTGATACTGAGATGCACACACAGCTAAGTTTCTAAGCCTTGTGATATCTTTGTTCGTCCACCACGGAAAGCTGAAAGCATTGAGCTCATTTCTCATTGTGGACTCGTCAATTTAGTGGAAAGGCTAAGGAGGAAACAGCAAGTTAATCAGTAGGTGTGAAAAATAAGAGCCCTGCTGGTTCCCTCTGTCTTCTCTAAGGACTCTCTCGTGAGCTCTGGACTTTGCAGAATCTGCAGAGCTATAAAATTTCCAGGATATATTTACATCCTCATTTCCCACTTTTAAAAATATCATTTTTTTTCACACTTCAATGTTTTGAGATGGAATATTTCTTACAGTTTGAAGTGTATGTTTTGGAGGGTGGTGTTTCATCCATGAACAGTTGTTAAATGGGAGGTAAATCTCGATATCAATGGTATTTTAGAAAGAAGGGTTTGAGGCATTTTATATGGTCTCTGTAAAAATATGAGCCCCCACTCTGCACCTCCAATATCATGAGCCTCAGGGTGCCCTCATCAGGACTCAGCTGAGTCCCTTCTGTCCTCTCCTCCAGAGCTTAGAGGAAGAAGGAGCACACCTGTGCCCTTTGTGGTGCTCACCAGCATGGATCTCAGGTGGTTGAGACACTGACTGGTTGGCTCCATGCCTGCTGTCTTACTGAATGCTCTTGAGACTTTTCAGCTATCATGACTGCCTCCCTCCCATGACTGCTGAGTAACAGTGCAATCAGCTGGCTCTGCCTTCATGAGGTCTGAATGAGTCTGTGGTATTTTAGAAGTGAACACATAGGTCTGCACCAGTGCCTACCTGAGTTCACCTTTTGAAAGGATGGTGGCTTAGAGACTCATTGGTCTGCACTCTAATTATTAAAAATACATAAGTACATACCAAGCGATTCTGATGAAAGCACATTTGAGAGACAGACAGATAGGGAAAAAGGTAAATGAAGAAAGAACTATTCCTGAGTCTTAGAGAATTTAGATGGTAATCCAAATGACACCTTGAAATAACCTAAGTTACAGTGGAAAGCCATTTCACAACAGTAGGAGTCACAGCTCAGTCCTCAACATTATAGGCCTTGCTTTTGCAGGAGTAAAGGAGAGATTAAGAAAGTAAGGCTAGTTAGGTGATATTCTAAAACAGGGAATTTTTTAAAAAAAAGTTTTGTTAATTGCTACATTATAATTATACATAATAGTGGAATTTATTGTGACATTTATTGTGACACTTGTACACATAACATAATTTGGTCCATTTCATTCCCCTGTACCTCCATTATCCCTTTCCTCTTCCCCATCCCCATTCCTTTCCTCTAATCTACTGGTTTCCCTTCTGTTTTCATAAGATGCATTTTTCTCCTTTTTTCTTTAGCTTCTACATATGAGGGAAAACATGCTACTCTTGGCTTTCTGATTCTGACTTGTTTCACTTAACATGATGTTCTCCCATTCCATCTATTTTTCTCCAAATATTATAATTTTGTTCTTTATAGCAAAGACACTATTGTATATATGCCACATTTTCTTTACTCATTTATCTGTTAGGCTGTTTCCATAGCTTGGTTATTGTTAATTGTGCTGCTATATACACGGATATGCATGTATATATAGTATACTGACTTCAGTGCTTTTGGATAAATATTAAGGAGTGGTATAACTAGTTTACATGGTGGTTCCAATCCTAGTCTTTGGAGGAACCTCCATATTGATTTCCATAGTGATCCTACCATACACAGTTCCACCAGCAGTGAACAAATGTTTCTTTTCCCCTGTATCCTTGCCAGCATTTATTATTTGTATTCTTAATGATTGCCATTTTAATCAGGGTGCGATGAAATCTCATTGTTGTTTTGATTTACATTTCCCCGATGGCTAAGAATATTGAACATTTCTTTAAATATATTTGTTGGCCATTTTTATTTCTTTTGAGAAATGTTCATTTAGTTCATTTGCCCATTTATTTTTATCAGGAATTGAACTCATGGACACTCAACCACTCAGCCACATCCCCAGCCCTACTTTGTATTTAATTTAGGGACAGGGTTTCAACTCACTGTTGCTGAGGCTGGCTTTGACCTTGAGATTCTCCTGCCTCAGCCTTCCAAGCCACTGGCATTACAGACATGCGGCACCTCGCCTGGCCATTTGGCCATTTTTTGATTGGGTTATTTTGTTTTTTGGTGTCAAGTTATTGGGTTCTTTTAATATTCTGGATTTTAAGCCTCTCTCTGAAGAATAACTGGCAAAGATTTTCTCCCATTCTGTAGGCATTGTCTTCATGCTCTTGTTTCCTTTTTCAGTGTGCAGAAGATTTTTAATTCAATGCTATCCCATTTAATAATTCTTGGCATTATTTCCTGAGCTTTAGGAGTCCACTATTGAGGAAGGACATCACTGCCTGTGCCTATATGTCGGAGTGTTGCTCTAAAATAAGGGACTTTTATGGTTTGCAAGCAAAACGACAAATGCTCATACCTCTGGACTTGTTTTCTACTTCCCTAGGATTTGGCCCTGGAAGAGGCTGTTCTAGAAGAGCTGACCCAGAAAGTAGCCCAAGAACATAAAGCTCACAGGTGAGGAGGCAGAAGGCCCAGGGCTCCCCAGCCAGCAGACACCCACTGACAAAAGACAGGGCACCTTCATCTCCCGAACCTACCCCTGGCCTTGGTCAGCATGGTTTGCTGCTTCTACTGTGTGACTCAACTCTGAGCTTTCCTGAGGTCTTGAAAACCCCTCTTTCCCCTCCTGTTCTTCTTTGTTCCTTTTCCTTCCTTCTTTTCTTCCTCCTTCCATTCCTTCCCTTCTTTGTTCTTTCCTTCTCCTCCCTTTCTCCTCCTCCTTTGCTCTCTTCTTCACCTCCTTGCTTCCTCCTCTTCTTCCTTCTCCTTCTCTTCCTCCTCCGCCTTCTCACCAGAAATTCCACATAGAGGTGGAGTCGTCACCCAGCAAAGTTCCTCTCTTTGAACCTCCACAAAATCTGTTGCCACTTGGGGAAAAGCCCAGCGCTGCCTGTTCTGAGCATGGAGCCAAGTGCCATGCTGGGTGGGAAAGTGAAGATCAAGAGGGAAGCGGAGGGAGACTGACTTCGCTGAGTGTTGGGTAACAGGGTTCCTTGGAGCTGTGCTGGACCAGTAGACAACAGACATCTTTTCCATCCAACCTTGAAAACTCTTGAGAACCCAGACGGTATTATATCTTGGCCTCTTGGCTCCCCAAATATCACCCTCAAGTAAATCATAATAAACCCTAAAAAAAATTTTTTTTCTTTCCTTTTAAATAGAAATTTTTCCAACTTGGTGGGGAGACCTTGTTTTTAAAGCAAGGAATATTATTCACAGGGATGTCTGGAATAATTATTTAATGTTTTCAGGACTGTGACTCTTAATTCAATACTTTACCACCACCACCCCCCCCCCTTATTGTCCCTGTTGAGTAAAAGGCTACCAGGGGCTGTGTTAATGAATCACCAGTAATGTACCGTACCCTCACAGTCAGGTGGTGATTGCTCTTCCCAGAAACTAGAGCTAAACCACAGCTCTGGAATTTGCCATCAGGAAGGTAGGAAGTTCCACTGACTTTGTGGCCCTTCACCATTTCCTCCTTTAATGCTATTTTCATTGTAGCGGAGTCCTGCCAGCAGAAGCTGAGCTAATGTACATCAATGAAGTGGAACGTCTGGATGGATTTGGACAGGAAATCTTCCCTGTGAAGGTAGCGTGTCACGCCCCATTCTTGCTTCAGCCTTTTCAGAACTGTGCAGGCATTTGGAAAAACCAGTGTTGATAGCAGTGGACCAGCATGGCTTGTCCTTCTTGTTGCTACATGGCATTAATTGGCAAGTCTCCTTTACTTTTGGTAAAGCAAACACTTGTTCTTAGCTAAGAGATTTTGAAGATTTCCATGGTCAGCAGAATACCTCATTTGTCAAGACAACCATCTGAGTATCATGCACCAGCTTATCAGGCTCCTGGAAGGCACTGAGACTGTATTTAGTCTCAGTGGGACAAGTAGCTCATGTCATATGTGTATCGACAGAGACTCTGGCTAATAATTTTCTTCCCTGGGCCGGTTGCTTTTCCTTGAATGAATATAGGGATAATTGTCAGTGAACTAGAATAAAACATTTCCTATATGGGGTGCGTTTTATTTCTCCAGCTCTGCAGAGCTCTACATTGTGGGTTTCCAGCCCTTTTAGTGCTTTGTGGAAACTATACCTAGAAAATAGCACATCGCATCCTCTGCAACAGATCCATGTCCTCAAGTGGGTGTGGTCAGGGTTCATGGTGCATGGTCACTTATAGAGCGAAGCCTGTAATCCACACTCATTTTCCTCTCTCTGCTGACCAACTTTTCAAAAAATGGAGTTCTATCAACTGGCACATTCCAGCAATTTGGGAGACGCCTGCAATTCCGGCACAAACATTTCACTCCAGACTGGCTCCAGTGGCTGTTTTATATGTGTTCTGTTCCCCTTCTGTTGCACGTTTGCAATTTGCCTTAATGAGAACTGCCCATGTGCATCAAGTAGCATCGAGCAGGGTGGTCGCAGCTTGTGAAAAGGGCTAAATGGCTCTTTTTTTAGATTTGTTTAATTTTCTTTCGCTTCTCTAATGGCTGCCCTTCGTAGGGTTGTAATCCATTTTCCTTGCGATAATGCCTTACGAAGCCATCTGCATCCCACTTACATTTCAGCAGCCCATATAGAGTCATGATATTTTGGGTCATTCAGAAATCAGTAAACTTTTCTCCATTGCTAGAAAACTGACTTCTCAGTGCTTGGAAGTTGGGAGTTTCGTTATTGCAGTCATTTTCTTGTTTGTTTTTAGTAATTCTGAACTGTGGGACGTAGACACAGTGGAGGTAGTGTTGAAATCCACTGTGTGGGCTTCTGTGCTCTTTTTAACAGATTCTTTAGTGGAACCAAAAGGGACAGTTGGCCTACCTCTGACTCATTGTCAGGTGGGTATAACTCGGCTGCACTGCTGGGGTTTCCCCCACATGACTGTCCGTGACTGAGGTGACCACCTCCAGATCATATGATACCTAGTAACCCAAGATGGTAGGTGGGAACAGCAAGACCAGTGGGGTCGGGTCGGTGATGTAATGAGCCCTAAAATTAGTTAGTTTTTTTTTTTAATATTCTTAAGTTTTAGGTGGTCACAATATCATTATTTTATTTACATTTATGTGGCGCTGAGGATCGAACTCATTGCCTTGTGCATAATAGGCGAGCACTCTACCACTGAGCCACAACTCCAGCCCTGAAATCAGTTTTAAAAGCAGACAGGAAAACGTGCAGGGAAAGAGAGTGAGGGGCGCCATAGGCCCTTTTGGTTAGTACAGGTCCTTAGCACCCAAAGAAGTTGAAAGCGTGTCACACTGCGTCCTGGGGAAGACAGTTCCATTTAGTGTGAGCTTTTCCACATGCAGTTCCTAAAACCATTCCAGGGCTGGAAGGGTGCCAGTCCACTTCCTGACAGCTCTGCCCCTGCTTCTCCTCCACAAATAAAGACGTAGCTGCTACCTGAGTGGCTCCTGTATTGTCACGGCATTGACCATGGAGAAGGGTGCTTCTGGGCTGGCAAAGACAGAATCTGCATTTTCCAAGCTTTGTTCAGTTAGATGCAGAACTTTTATTTTATTTTTGACTAGTACAGCACCCCCAGCATTCTGGGGCATCCCTTCTGTGTATTTTCATCCCCCTCCCCGTCCTGTAACTACTCTTCCCTTAAACCCATCCTGACCAGACTCCAGTGTGGACCTATTGGAAAGGTGCCAGGGAAGTCTTTTGGTAAAATTTTTCCATCTCCTTCCATCCCGACTCCTGATCTTTTCCCACATGTATTTTTATTTACTATAACTTGCCTTTTAACTTCCTGTCATTACCAAGACAGTTCTTTCTTCTTCCCCAGTTTTTTTCTCTCTTAACCCTCTTCCCTGCTTTTGCAACCAGTGGTTGTCTTTCCTATTTGCTCTATCCCTGCTAGAGACTTCTGTGCTAGCAAAGCTTTGGTGGGTAAGTTGAGACAGGATTACGAGAAGGGATACTGTCTTCTTTGGGACAAGTGTCCTTGGTCTAGTTGCACATGTCCCCTTACTGTGCCCTAGAAAGAAGACCTCCCCATCTACTGCAAGCAGGGGACTGAGTGACAGTTTATCTACTAGATTTTGAGCCTTGTTCCCACTGTACTCTCAGAGCCCTGGCAGCAAGAGTCTCCCAAGCAGGAGACTGGAAGCACCTGACTTCATCAAGAAACCAGACTGAAGATCAGATATTTGGGATTCCCCAGCACAGGGCCCTCAGCTCACTGGTTAGCCATACACACACAGGCTCTTCCTGTGCTCACAAGTTCTCAACCAGGGTTAGGCATACCCTTGCCAGTGCAAAGCACCAGCATCACCCACTCTACATTCCTAATAGGAGTGGCAGAGGCTGACATGATGAGAATAAAGTGGCCTGTAAGAAGCAAAGAATCAGGGAGAAGAACCCCCTGTTTAGAGTACTACCTCCAAGATCTCAGAATTTAAAAGAAAAGAAAAGAAAAGAAAATTGTCTTAAAGGAATAGGGTGCTTATGAAAAGGAAAATTAGAAAACAAAAATTTAGAAAATTAAAAACTCTCCGAAATTTATAATATTAGAAATGGAATACTTAATAGATTGAAAAAGAAAATTGAGAAAAGCCTCACCAGGAAATCCAAAGTAATAGAAATTGGGAGACCAGAGATAAAAGAATTAGAGAACTTATCTAGGATGTCTAATGCCTGAATGATGCAAGTTCTAAAAACAGTCAACAGAGGAAAGGGAGGGAGTAATTTAAGAAAATAGCCCAGTGTTGAGGAACATGAGGTTCTCCATGGAAAGAGCCAAGCTCGGATGTAAAGACACACAGTAGGGCTCCAAGAGATGGAAGTTTGCTGCCTCTGGGCAGGCAAAATGGGAGACAGGGGGTTCTACTGAATATTCAATTCTTCAAAATATACTTAAAATCTACTCTCTAATGGACTTTCAAGAATACAGTACATTTTTACTAACTATAGTCAGCATGAAATTTTAAAACCAATCTAATTTAAATTTTGTGTCCTTGGGCCAACAACTCCCAATACCCACTCCTCTCTTTAGTCCCTGGTAATCACCATTCCTCTCCCTCCCTTCTCCCCCTCTCTCCCTCCCTCCCCCCCCTTCTCTAGGGATTGAACCTGAGGCACTCAACCACTGAGCCACATCCCTACCCTTTTTTATTTTTTATTTAGAGACAGGGTCTCACTAAGTTGCTTAGGGCCTTGTTAAATTGCTGAGGCTGGCTTTGAGCTTGCAATCCTCCTGCCTTAGCCTCCCGAGCCACTGGGATTACAGGTGTGTGCCACCGCACACTTGGCCTGCTCTCTTCTTTGATGAGCTGAACTTTAGTAGATTCTATATCTAAGTGAGATGCTGTATTTGTTTTTCTGAGCCTGGTTTGATTTACTTAATATAATGCCCTCCACATTCACCCATGTTGTTTCAAATGACAGGGTTTCCTTCTCTTTTCTAAGACTATATAATATCCCGTTGTGTATAAACCACATTTTCTTTATCCACTCATTCATTAATGAACAACTAGGTTGATTCCCTATTTTGCCTGATGTGAATAGTTCTGTAATGAACACGGATTCTAATAAGTTTTTTTTTTTTTTTTTTAATGCAGGACAATCATGGAAACAGTACGCACCTTGGCATTTTCTTTATGGGGATCTTTGTGAGAAACAGAATTGGAAGACAAGCAGTAATATATAGGTAATCTTATTTGCCAACCCCTCTTTTTCCTTTTCCTCTGTGAGAGATTCTTGACAAGTACATCAGCTGTTAAATTATCCACATGAGTTAAGAGCCAGACTGTGGATCAGAGTCGAGCTTTTGTCAACTCATAAGATCATCTCTTTATGGGATTCATACAGTTATGGTAAAATTCATCTCATTTTTCCTGAAAGCCTCATTCAGGAGGGGAAACCCCTTCTTCCGCCCTGACTCCAGAAAATGCATCATTGAATCCCACTGAGTCGGAACAGTGGAACTAAACTCTATGGTTGGAATCAGCTCTCCAGATCATCTCTTTTTGGGGGGAGTGAAGTGGGGTGAGATACCAGGGATTGAACCCAGGGACACTCGACCACTGAGCCACATCCCTATTTTGTATTTTATTTAGAGACAGGGTTACATTGAGTTGCTTAGCACCTTACTTTTGTGGAATCTGGCTTTGAACTTGTGATCCTCCTGCCTCAGCCTCCCAAGCTGCTGGGAATATAAGCATGTGCCACTGCGCCCAACTCAGATCATCTCTTGACAGTTATTTTTGTGGAGACTATCCATGATCACTTGCTGGATGAAAACTGACTTCTTCCTGGGGCTGGGGTTATGGCTTAGTGGTAGAGTGCTCACCTCGAATGTGCAAGGCCCTGGATTCGATCCTCAGCACCCCATAAAAATAAATAAATAAATAAATAAATAAATAAAGTTATTGTGTATAACTACAAAAAAAATAAAGAAAGAAAAAAAAAGAAAACTGACTTCTTCCTTTGTTCTGCACCCTCTACGTAACCACATGAGTAGAAGGGTGCAAACTCACTTTTATAGTAATGCAAGGGCATTATTTGTAAAAATGTACCTTAAAAAGCATTCAATTTACTATAACAAATTTAAATACCTCGGTAGTTTTTAAAAGTTATTTTGACACCTGAAGCCTCTTTTCTACTTAACACAAATAGTTTCAATGTAGGGATATGGTGGTGTACCCTTGTCCCATTTTATATCCTTGACCTTGTTCTTGGTTTTGGTGCCCATAGATTCTATTATAACGCTGGCAAGCTTGCTTTCATTTATAAAGGCAGTATAGCTCATTGCTTACTGGAAGAGCAGATTTCCTGTATGTGCATCTGATAGGCAGAGCTCTGCATTTAGGGCAGATGATCAAAGACAGCTGTCAGAGGCAAAGCACAGCCCACTTCTGGAAGTGAATCTTACCAACCATGTACTCTCTGTGTCAGCTATTACAGCATTTTGAGATTGATTTCCATCTAAAACCTTCTTGATTGCTTTTGTTTCCCAAGGTCCATATCCTGTTATGGCTTTTTAAAAAAAAAATTTATTCTTTGAATAGAGACATTAGTGAAGCTAGAATGGGGAGAGAGATCTTCAGAGCTTGGAACACAATATAATTTTTGACTTTTGAACATATTCAGAGTCAATTCCATACACCTGTAACAAAGTGTAAATCAACTGAATAAAGTATGGGAATAATCACAGAGTGGTAACTCTAAATTTTTGTGCCCTTTCAAAGCTGTCTAGACATTTGTCCCATCAGTTCTCCAAGTTAAACTGATGTAGACCAGTCCTACACAATAGCTATAGAGGTGAGATGAAAAAGAATAGCAGCATCCAAGTGTGATGAGCCTAAGCCACTCACAAGTTTTGCTGTTCCCTATGCTTCTAGATATTGCCCTTTTCTTGAAGCCCCTACAGGATGTGACTTCTACTAGTGTCATGTTCACCATGCCACCGACTGAAGTCATGGTAGAGCAGAGTGTCTGTTGAGTTTTGGCAGTTGCTTTGAAGGAATGGAGCCAGAGGAAATCCAATCTCTTATCTCTTGAGGAGCATGTAGCCATGAGTTCTTGTAGCTAGAATCTGGTGGAGGTGGCAGCACTCTGGGCTGAGCACAGTAGAGTCGTGCCACAGCACATGTGTTAAACACGGTTGGGCTGGTGTAATGGAAAGGTGGCTGGAAACTGGGAATCTGGAAACCCCAGGTAAAGAACTCATCCCTCCCTGACCAGCAGAGTGAATGGCTGAGTCAGACTCAGTCACGTCTAAATGGCCTCTTCCCTAAAGTAGGAGGAGAAACAGCTTCCTTGTTTGCTTTAGAGTGGGTATAATAATCCATCACGGTACAGATGAGAGGCCATAGTATTACTTCTCACATTTTTAATTTATTTTTTATTTTTACAGTTCTGGGGAGGGAAGCCAGGGTCTGATGCATGCTAGGCAAGTGCTCTACCACTGAGCTGTCGTACCCCTCATTCTGTATTTCATTCTTTGAGCAAATATTTATTGAGTGATCTATGTGAGGTAGTTGACTCAATGCTTGGAATACAGATAAAAGAAGCAGAATCCCCACAGGGCCATGTTGGGTCTACTTTGAGAGCTTGCCACGGAAGTGAAAATGTAAGACACATTGTGGTGGCGAATAGAGGACTCCAGCAGGTTCTTCTCTTTGCACATGGGTGGTGAGGAGTGAAGAAGGGCTTCTTTGAGGAGGGAATTCCGGTATTGAGTCTTAGGAGAATTATCCAGGCAGGGGATGCTGGAGGCATAAGGGGCAGACAGGCGCGTGACGGAGTACCGTGCGCAGGAAATTGTAGTTTGCAACTGAATGAAGGGTAGACAGTGAACTGGCTCCGAGCAGAAAGTCACTGCTTGGCTTGTCTTCTCTTGCCTGGTGCTTATTTCATTGCATCTCATTTTAGACAAGGTCTCCATGACAGGAAGGAAATTCTCTTATGTGTACATTCATGTGTGTACCCGTGTCTAGATCACCATTATGTAGTATTATTCCGTACACATTTTTTTCTCGATGGGATGATTGAGCTGTAGTGGACATTGCAACACAGAGTCCATGTGGAGTCTTCAATCCAGACTCTTGGCAACATGACTTTTTAATACTGTGCTTTTTTATGCTACAAAGCAGGGGTCATGGGAGCAAGGCCCATGGGAAATGCTTTGGCAGGTTGGAAATATGGGGGAAAAGGGCCATGACGGTCTCTTAGAAATTATTCTCATACCTATTCATAAAGGAAAATATATTTTATGAATATCAGTGTTTAGATACATTTTACATATACATATAATTTTTGCCTGTGTAAATAGATAACACATTGCATTTTTCCTTCTTTCTCTGTCCTTTGGGAAACATTTAACTTTTTAAAAAAGTTAAACTGTAATTTGTCAAATGTGATTTGACAGTAGCAGACAGAACCCTCCCATACTGGAACTAAATGCAGGGATCATCTGTGGACAAACACAGTTGCATTTCTTTTGTCCCAGGTGGAATGACATCGGGAACATCACTCACAACAAGTCGACCATTCTATTGGAGCTCATCAACAAGGAAGAGACTGCCCTCTTTCACACGGTAAGCAAAATGGATGGAGAGGGTTCAATGAACAACGTGCCTTTTGACTTTTTCAATTCATAATATCATTTCCTTGTTCTCCCTATCTTAAGAGAATAAATATTTTATTGAAGAGAGTCTTTGTAATACTTGCTCAGTGTTATCGCTACTCATTTCAGGGTAGTGCGGGTGAAGTATCATGCTCAAGAAGGCAGGTTTCCAAGCTTACTCTGGACTCTAGATTTTGGGCGCTCCTAGGTGCCTTATTTACAGTGATAGCCTTTCCTGGTGTGCTCTGTTCCTTGGAACTTCAGTTGCAGTCCTCATCGAGTGACCCCTGATTATGTTACATGGCATTTTCTTCAGCTGGGTGTCCTGAGTTTCCATTCCCATCGTAGCCCCAGCTTAATCAAAGTCAGCTGAGCAGTTGACCTCCACTTGGGTTCCTCCTCAAGAGCCAGGGCAGTTCCTGCATCTCACTGTTTCCAATTTAATGAAGTCTGGGGTTTATATTCTGGTGTTTTGTCTTGATTCAGTTATTTATTTTAAAAGGACTTGGTTCAGAATTAGATAAGGATTCCAATTTATCAGTGCAGACCCAGTGCCTTGGACATAAGGAATTCCTTCACATTTTCTGCCATTCTTTGGTGAACTCTGTAGACACAGCTGCCACTGGAAATTCAGGTTCATTTGCTTCCTGGCCCATGTGTCACTTTCTACTTGAGACGAAGAGAGGGAGGGATGTGTCCCAGCCCCTAGAGGATCCTAGTAAAGTGTGCATCTAATCAAACTGATTTTGTTTTTCTTCGTCTCTTCTTTTTTTCCAAGGATGATATCGAAAATGCCAAGTATATTTCTCGGTTATTTACTACACGGCACAAGTTTTACAAACAAAACAAAATCTGCACCGAGTAAGTACACGTTTAGTTCCCCCTCTCTCTAGAAGGCTCTTTCAGATCAAATGCGTGTGCTCCGGGGAGGGCGTAGATCACTCTTCCCATTTACTCTTTTCCCTTGATCCTTGTAGAAGCCAAAGAAGTAGGCTAAAGCCGGGCAGGAGCGAAAGAACTTTAATGATGAAGACTGTCTCGTGTAGTCCGTATGCCTAGAGAGAAAACGATCCGCAAATTGACTGCGAGCGCTCGACTGCCTGGATGGGTTGGCCACATTAGTACCTTCCAACCCTCGGCTCTGAGTTCGGAGGAGCCGAGCAGTTCCCAATTTGCCAGGGTGCCCTTCGCGTCAGATGTGGAGTGTGTTCAGAAGTGGGTAACGGAGCGGTGAGCCAACTTGAAAGAGAAGACGCTGCTGTCATCCTCAGCCCCGTTCCGCTCACACAGTTGGCTAACCCTGCGTGTGCTCCTGGGTCATGTCACCTGACTGCAAATGAGAGGCCAGGGTAATTAGAGGAAGATGTGGAAGGCGCTCGGCGTTGTCACACATCTGCGTGTCTTTTTTTTTTTTTTTTTTTTAATTTAATTTGGAAATAAAGATGATAAAGGGGAGTCTGATGAGGGCACTTCTACGTGGCCTGACCTCGGAGATAGCGTGCCGGGGCTTGCTCTATCCTCATCTTTACCTTAGTTGCCTTCAAAAGACGTTCCTCAGCGGAGTCCATTCACAGTTTGGGCATCCAAGGTGTTTAATTTTGGTTCAAAGAATGTCAGGGATGTAAATGCAAGAGACGAGCTGCTTTTCCACTCCCACAGTGGGCACATCCAAGAGTGGTCGAGGCTGCCCTAGTGCAGGTGCTGCGGAGAGCGCGGCTGCTTCAGAACCGGATTCCCAGGTCAAGGCAGACTTTTTTCTCCATGTGATGGAGGCTCTTTCAAGCCAAGCACTGCAACTGGTCACTGCTGGGGTCAAAATGTGTATCTGATACACTTAGGCCCACCAACAAAGTTGGCAAAGGCAAATCAGAAGGACTGATGTGGAGTTTAAATTAGGCAGCCGTGTCTTTCTCGTGGACATGTTCTCGCATACCCGCCCCTCTCCCCCAAACACACCATTCTTTTGAGCAGGTTTCCTGGTCACTCTGTGCAGTTCCACTCTGCTGTTGCCTTTGACCTGTGGGAGCATCCTTGATGTTAACAAGAATTCCATGGCTGTCTTCTGTAGGGTGAATAAAAAAAAGTTCCAAACAGTGGATTTCACTGTAGTCTTCTGATTTAACCATTTCTCAGCAAATAGCTTTACCATAGAATTTACTGCGTATTGGTATTTCTTTTGTGGTCTTTCCTTATGATATTCACGAATGTTGCATATTGGACTACAAACCAAGGCACAGTTCTGGTATTTATTCTGCCTCCGTAATAACTCTTTCCTTTCTCCTAATATGGTTTGGGCGTTTCCTCACCTCTCATCTAATTAAAATGTGGGTCTTTCTCTCCATATACCTATTGAATTCTATATACAATTTCCAAAGCTCAGCACAAGCTCTGCTGAGACCTGGTGCCTCCCTCTGGAGGGTTACGAAATAGCATTGCCTCAGCAGCCTCCTTCCCCAGGTAGGGATAGTGTGTCCTTTCCCAGGGCTCTCCACTCGATAACCACCAAGATCTGCCTTTGTCTTTGCCTCTGCTTCTGCAGAGCTGCTCACTGTTATATGGAAGTATAGCTTTGGGGGGCTTCCTAGGATGGGAGGAACGTGTTTAACATAAGTCTGGTGATATTGTATTTGGCCAGTTATTTAAAAAATTTAGTATTACATCATTTCATAAGAGAAAAGCTACTTTATTGCCAAAGAGAGAAGGTGGCACTCAGAATAAGGAGAGTGCCGTTAGATTGATGAACTTTAACTTAATGAAAAACTCTTCTGTCTTGGCGGGTTTTGTTTTGTTTTGTTTTTTGTTTTTATTAACACTGAGGAATAGAGGAAATACTGTTATGGCATTTGGGACCCATTGCCAAAAGGCATCTTTGATTTCAGTTCTGAAGAGTTTGATGGTATCCTAGTTTCCACTCTCCTTTATCTCTGCTTAAAAAAAAAAAAAAAATCCATGTTCTCCATCTGTAAAGGATCTGATCAGGGGCTGAGGATGTAGCTCAGTGGTGGAGCATTTGCCCAGCTTGTGTAAGGTCCTGGGTTCAGTCCCCCAAAATGGTCTGGGTTCAGTCCCCAAAATCTCTTCCCCAAACCAAAAAACTCGATCGATATTTCTAATATGTATTATCTTAATAAAAGTGCTTCTTTATGGTTATACACAAAATATTTTGTCTATTTTGAAATATCTTTTGGCTGGAAGCATTCTGAAAATATTTTTTTCTTCTTGCCTTTTTTATTATGAAAGATTTTATGCACACACCAGAGAACAAGAGTATGATTTTTTGACATACAGAAAAATGCTGATGTTTTTCAGTCTTATGTCTCTCAAGATCTTTATAAATATGCCTTATTCCTTTATTATCAGTTTGTAAAACTTGTTACACCGTATCAGATGTCCCAACCATTTTGAGAGTAAAGAGGAGAATGAAAAAGGTCAGCATCCAGAAATGCACGACCTTCGTGTTTGGGTGTGTCTCGCTGATCTCGTCTCTTTTCCCTTTCTCTCTCTCCCTGTCTGTCTGGTCTGTTTATATCTGATCAGAAATAACGGCCTTTCTCATTTTTTCAACTTTTCACATAGACAATCAAATTCGCCACCCCCCATCAGACGCCAGCCCACCTGGAGCCGATCTTCCCTGGTACGTACGAATCTTCAGTAGTCTGACTTGGGTGGAGTGTTTTGTTAGCACTTTGAGGGCACAGGGGACCAGGGCATCATGACCAGAGGAGATCTTGTGAGAGTACAGAAGGGTACCGCCCTGCTAAGCAGTGTTGTCACAGTGTCATGTTGTCCTGGCTGCTTTCCCATCTTATGTGACCATCATTTATCTAGGTGTGGCTTGCGGTGTACCCCTATAATTCTCTTTCCAGGTCCATGTGACTGTGTACTTTCAATGTTCAACATACTATGTGTTTTTCTCCACTTGTTCATCTGTTCTGGTCTTTATGTGAAGGAATGTTCTCAGTTACAAGCTCCACACATTTTTTTTTTGTATTGACTGTTACAGATAGAGTTTAATAAACTAGTTTAATATACAAAAATGCTTTTTAAATGAGCATTTAAAAAGAATGAATCTGATTAATTGTCTCAGAGTATCTGATACAGAAGTTTATGAAACTTAAATTTTTAAGGCTTTAATTAGCCAACAAAATTTGGATTGATCTACTTTTTCCCTTACCTTTAGCTTCTTTTTCTTTTATTTAAAAAAAAAAAAAAACTATTCTCTTCATCATGTGAATAAGCAACCATGGCTGTGTTCTGTTTTGCAGATTACTCAACGATAATGTAATAGATATGACTAGCTAGTTTCCTTTAAAGTTTTCATTCTTTTATTTTTAGGTTATGACTTTTTATACATAGTTGAAATAAATAAATAGCCTTTTTTTTCCGTAGGTGAACAGTTCCTTTGAGTCGAGAGGGGTATCACTAGAGTTTTTCTATGTGTACAGTGTATTTATATATTTATATGTACATATTTATATATCAGCACATATTTAACTTTTAAAAAGTTGTGGAGGAAAACTTTTTTATTTTTCTGGAAAAGACATGGACATGGACTCCAGAATTCTAGAGCTGAGCCATTATATCATCAAAGGAGAGTCCCTGAGTGTCCATGTTACTATTATTAATCTCATTTTTATGCACAGTATCTCACATGTGGCCCTTTGCCTTGGACATTAGGTGGGAACCTCTGGAATTTCCCTAGGAGCACCAGTGGATTCGTTTGTGGCCCTGGTTTCTTTATTTTTCTATTCTTTATTAGTGGTGAATTTCCTTCTCTTTTTAGTCCAAGTGTCTTAATTAGTGAGATCATTTCTCATTTATGTCCAGGAAACATCATGAGAGGCAAAGTGTTTTAAGGCCATGTTGTGATCTGATTTTGTCCTAATTATCCAGAGAAGGGGCAGAAACTTACCTTTCTTACTTGGATGAAGACAATCAATAGGAAGACAGATTCAGGGCATCCCCCTTTCCCCTGCCTTTTGGATTTTTTGGATTTAAATTGTTCACCCAGAGTTCCCCATAATGAGCAAGAGAATGACCAGATGATGTGGCCTGTTGGCTTCCTTGCCAGTCACCAGGACTGCCAGTTGCTGTTTTCTCATCCCTCGTGCTGCCTGTGTTATAGTATCTAATCTGTGTCTGTGTTAGCGGATCTAGAAAGAAAAAGAATAATATATTAGAATAGATAAAGATATGAAATAAATAATATAATCCTGAGATCGTGTTTGAAGGATTAGCTTCCTTTGCTCATATATCTGTGCCAATTCATAAACAGTCATTTGCTT
Source organism: Ictidomys tridecemlineatus (assembly GCF_052094955.1). NCBI lineage: Eukaryota > Metazoa > Chordata > Mammalia > Rodentia > Sciuridae > Ictidomys > Ictidomys tridecemlineatus. Next base: position 41,463,556 of record NC_135486.1, on the reverse strand, counting down.
GTTGAATTAAAAAAAAATAAGAGCAGGAGGAGGCAGTAGACCAGGTTTGCCTGCCATGAATTTCTATTCCCTTGTACAAATTTCTCTGCACTGTTAAAAAAAAACCCAAAAACCTTAAAACCAAGAGTGCTACTGTGGAAAATTTTAGTTGAATTATGTATTGCCAAAGAGAGGGGAAATATTTTTAAATTGCAACTCAAAAATCAGCCACAAGGACACCTGGGAGTATTTAGAAAAACTTTTCCTTGGTACCCGACACTGTCCTCTTAGTTTAATCTCAATTCTTTATTTCTTCCTTCTTTATTCCTTGAAGATTTTTGATCCTTTATACCCATCACCTTCTTACTTGCCCTTTTGGTGCCCTGCCATTATTTGTTCTAGAGAAAATGACAGGAGAGCTATTTCCCTAGCTTCCAACACTGGGGAGTGCTCTTCTCTTCAAAGACGCTGAGAAAGTGTGACCCCTGCTGGCTCTGGGATTCTTGGTTTGATGTTAGCTTCTTAAAAGTTCTCTGCCTGAAACGGTCAACTTAAAGTCAAACCTATACTAAAAGATACGGGAGAGATCATCTTGATTGGTGGTTTATAATGCGAGGGTGTTTTTCTTTTCTTCTCATCAAAACTCCTTCATCCAACAAATCTGGAACCTCAATGTATAAGTAATATGGATAATGTTCAAGGTACAGGGAGGGAGGAGCTTGATTTAATAGGAAACTGAAACCTGTTGAGCTTAGATAACTTGCAGATCATCTAAGAATCATCGAATTTCCTTTGTCGGTTCACCAAATATTTAATCCGTTGAGGTTTTTTTTTTTTGTTTGTTTCTCTTTAAAAGTTTTACCCTCTTGTGCAATGGAAAGTGATTCACGTTGAGTCTAAATGGCCATCTTTAGGAGTCTAATGGAAAAGATTCTGCATTGGCGTGGGAAGTAGACAGTTAGACTGAGTTCCCTGTCAGGCCTCTCCCACACATTTGGTTCTGCCGTGGGAAGGATGAGTAAGTGACCTTGAGAACCACACACTCGATGTTGTGGGTCACATTTTTAGATTTTTATATGAATTCACCCTGGACTCATCCTAACATCCTAACTGGACTTATCCTAACCCTGTCCTATTTGAGGTTGCTGTGGACCTGTGAACAAAGATCTTGGGTTATGCTGATGAATAGGAGCTCAGGGGGGAACCAATGTTGAATAGAACAAAACAAGTTTTCTCCTTTCCGTAGCTTGGATGGGTCATGCTAATGAATCTGCTCTGATTGTACCTGCGAAGGCATAGAGAACTTTGCAGGTGTAGGAGAAAAAGAGAATAAATAGCTGACCCAGTTTTTGATTGTGGCCTCTTTCTCTTTCTGACCTTGAGACAGCTACTCAGGTTCTCCCTTGTTTCCTTGAACTTGGTGATGAGATGCGAGTAAAGATGGGTGGGAGAGGGGTAAGTCGGAGGGACAGCTGGGAGAGTGGCACCAGTGTGTTTCCCCATGGTTGTGGGTTATGGGGACTGTCACAGCTGGGGCTGGTTCTCTGGCAAAGCTCTCCCCAGCTCCGCTCTGTTCTCTGTTTCAGCCCAGACAGCAGCCGTACATTTTGCCTCCCGTGCACATGCAGTGTGGCGAGCAGTACTCGGAAACACACACTTCACAAGGTAACTGGCCCGCCATCTCCCTTCTTAAGACAAAGCCAAGTACCAGTAAGCAACAGAGAAGTTCTCAGCTTTTATGACATTGATGCTTTCACTTTCACTTTGTCATTGACTGAGTGACAGTAGCCAGCAGCTACTGTGGAAGACCTAAGATATCGATTACCCCTGAAAGAAAAATGCCCCAGAATTGGCTGCTTGGAGGTGGGGTCAAGGCAGGGACCAGTTCTTGCTTCCTCCCTGTCATAAGTGGGACTAGAGAGGAGAGTGGCTGCTTAGCCCGCCTGGAGTGTGCTTCACCCTCCTTGCCAACAGCAGGAGCTTGTAGTAGACAGCGAGCTTCTCGTGCTGGTAGAGAAAGAGCACTTGCCTAGCATGTGTGAGGCACTGGGTTCGATTCTCAGCACCGCATATAAATAAATGAATAAAATAAAGGTCCATCAATGTCTAAAAATTTTTTAAAAAGAAAGAGAATTCAGGTATCCAGTTATCACTGGAAGGAACAGTTTCAGCCTCTTCTTTTAACACTTTTCTCATGTCTCCCTCCAGTCCCTTTCTTAGCAAACTTATTTGTTGCCTCTCAGAATAAACAAAATCTGCTTTATTTTTCTTTTTCTCCCAAAATATCTCCCATGCAGAATGCATGAAAAAGCCCATTCCATTAGTAATAACAATTACAGTTGTAGCAATCAGCATTTATAGAGCCATTAAAATATGCCAGGCACTCTTCTAAATACTTGCTATATATTGTCTCATTTAATCCTCAAATTATACCTATAGGTACTATGATTATTTTCATTTTATAGAAATAGAAGCTAGGATGCAGAGAGGTTAATGGTTGTGTTTGGATGTGAACATCGGTATCTTAATTATCAAATAAACTTCATGTCAAAACAGGAGATGGTAAAAAAAAAATCGTATGTTATCACCTCCTGGATTATACAACAGTACATTTTATAAGCAGTTGCTTCTATGGGAAGACACCAAATCTCTCTTGGGGTGGATAAATTGCAACACCTTGGTCTCTGTGTTCTAGCTTTTCCTGCCTGTCTTATCCAATCCAGTCTATGTCCACACTCCTCCTTTTGGTTAAATATTTTCAGTCACCATTTCTGGTTTTCACCTTTTCTGACTTTGTCTTTTTTTTTTTTTTTTTGTACTGGGGATTGAACTCAGGGGGGCAGTTGACCCCTGAGCCACATCCCCAGCCCTATTTTGTATTTTATTTAGAGACAGGGTCTCACTGAGTTGCCTGGTGCCTCACTGTTTTGCTGAGGCTGGCTTTGAACTCGTGATTCTTCTCCCTCAGCCTCCTGAGCTGCTGGGATTACAGGTGTGTGTCACCACACCCAGCTTGACTTTGTCTTTTTCTGCTTTGCTCTTGCTTAATCAGTGGTGTGATAGCGAATGCATTTAGACCACAGAAAGGGACTTTGGTAAGAGTTTGCCCTCCTGGGGTTTGTGCATGTGTTGAAGACACACTGAGCATCTGGAATGGGCCTGACTTGGGAAGATGGTTTTTATATCTCTTTTAGTACTTCTTCACACTATAGTTACTTTTTACTTGACTTGATCTCAGTGACAGAACCAGAGCCAGAAGAAGACTTCAGGAATGGCTGAAAGAAATCCCGATTCTAATTTTGCCTCAGAAGGAGTGAGCCATGTTAACTAACATGTTAAGGAGTGAGCCATGTTAGTCTCCATATTGGTCTGGTTTCTTGATGAAAGTTCAGTAGTCCCTTGGGTAAAGGGACCTTTTCCATTATAGTCAGAAAGAGCATGTCCAAGTACTAGAGGAAACTGTCACCCTTTTGAAGTTCTTGATATTCTAGCCCAAATTGCCAGTCCTGTTGCTGAGCCCTGCTCAAGAGGATAGGGCTCTCCAAGGTCAGGGTGTCTGATTATAAAGCTCATGGCAAAATGTAGAACTTATCTAGGTGACACCTGTGCCGTGTGTGTGTGTGTGTGTGTGTGTGTGTGTGTGTGTGTGTGTGTCTTTGTTTAGGTTCACTCTTTCCAAGATGTTCTTTCTATGTGTTGATATCTCATCCCAGATGTTATTAGTTCTTCTGTGGAATATGTAGGTAGAGAAGATGGGATCTCACTTTTTAAATTAAAATTAATTGAAATTTAAATAAGTCACCTCACACATGTAGGGATGCTCTTTATTGAAGCAGATTATGAAGATTCATGTGTCTCTGTTTGACTTCTCACAGACAGCATTTTCCACGGGAATGAAGAGGCCTTGTATTGCAATTCTCACAACAGCCTGGACTTAAATTACTTAAATGGCACCGTCACCAACGGCAGTGTGTGTAGCGTTCACAGCGTCAACTCCCTCAGCTGCTCCCAAAGCTTCATCCAGGCTTCTCCCGTCTCCTCCAACCTCAGTATCCCTGGGAGCGACATCATGCGGGCTGACTACATCCCTAGCCACCGGCACAGTGCCATCATTGTGCCATCTTACAGGCCAACCCCCGATTATGAGACGGTCATGCGGCAGATGAAGAGGGGGATGATGCACGCAGACAGCCAGAGCCAGTCTCTGCGGAACCTCAACATCATCAACACCCACGCCTACAACCAGCCCGAGGACCTGGTGTACAGCCAGCCGGAGATGCGTGAGAGACACCCCTACACGGTCCCGTATGGGCCACAAGGGGGTTACAGTCACAAACTTGTCAGTCCATCTGACCAGATGAACCCGAAGAACGCCACGGTGCCCAGCAAGCCGGGGGCAAGTGCCATCTCACACACGGTGAGCACCCCAGAGTTGGCCAACATGCAGCTCCAGGGCAGCCATCACTACAGCACTGCCCACATGCTCAAGAACTATCTCTTCAGGCCACCTCCCCCATACCCACGGCCCCGCCCTGCCACCAGCACCCCAGACCTCGCCAGCCACCGCCACAAGTACGTCAGTGGCAGTAGTCCGGACCTGGTGACACGGAAGGTGCAGCTGTCAGTAAAGACCTTCCAAGAGGACAGCTCTCCAGTGGTGCACCAGTCTCTCCAGGAGGTCAGCGAGCCCTTGACGGCCACCAAGCACCATGGCACGGTGAACAAGCGCCACAGCCTGGAGGTGATGAACAGCATGGTGCGAGGCATGGAGGCCATGACTCTGAAGTCGCTTAACATCCCCATGGCCCGCCGCAATACGCTGCGGGAGCAGGGGCCTCCAGAGGAGGGGCCCGGCGGCCACGAGGTCCACCAGCTTCCTCAGTACCACCACAAGAAGACGTTCTCCGATGCCACCATGCTGATCCACAGCAGCGAGAGCGAGGAGGAGGAGGAGGCCCCCGAAGCCGTGCCGCAGATCCCCGTGCTGCGGGGGAAGATGGAGTATAGCGCCCAGCTGCAGGCCGCCCTGGCCCGGATTCCAAACAAGCCCCCACCCGAGTACCCCGGGCCCAGGAAGAGTGTTAGCAACGGGGCTCTGAGGCAAGACCAGGGGAACCTTCCTCCTGCCATTGCCAGAGCCCGGGTAATGAGGCACGGGCCAGCCAAGGCCCTCAGTGTCTCCCGAACTGATCAGCTGGCCATCAACGGGTCCTCTCTGGGGCCGTCCATCTCCGAACCCGACCTGACAAGTGTGAAGGAGCGGGTCAAAAAAGAGCCTGTGAAGGAGAGACCTGTGTCGGAAATGTTTTCCCTGGAAGACAGCATTATAGAAAGAGAGATGATGATTAGGGTAAGTTCCTCCCAGGGCATCGTTAGTGGGAAAGCGCAAGTACTGGAGTCACTGGAGGAGGCGTGAGGCCTTCGCAGGGAACGTGCCATGTGTTTACAGAATCACTGGGCATTAACAGGCAGCATTTCAGTTCACTAGACCTTGTTTTCCATTCTCATTCATGACTTCTAGTGGGTTTGGTTTGTACAAAGTGCTGCGATTGAGTTAGGATGCTATCGAGGTCAGTGCCTAGGTCAGGGCCAGGATTTTGCTCTTTATTCAGGGTTCAGACTTCCAGTTGCTGCTAGAAGCTTGCCTATCTACATCTCTTCGTGGCTAGCATGAAAGGACCAGGCCGGACACATACTTCACGGATCATCTCAGCCTTTTATTCAGGAACGGCATTACACCCACAGGAATGGACCCACTCTCCTGGTGGAAAATGAGCCACTGGCCAAAGGAGGAGCTTGGGCTTGGAGGTTCTACTGAGAGGTGATTTAGTGAGCATGTCAGTTAGAGCACTTAGAAATTTGGATTTGGGGGTTTGAGTTCAGTGGCCAGCACCTGGAGAGGGTTTATCTTGGATGAGATTAGGGGATGATGAAGAGGGAGATGATGTCATTCTAGGTGTGATGAAATACTTTCTCCCCACCAGTGGCCAGATCTGAAAAGGACTTATCTTGAAAGAGATGAAAGCTATCAGTGTATGGCTTTTTTTTTTTTCCACTTCCTTTTCCAAGGCCACACTACCTTGGGATTTTTCATTTTCCATATAAAACATTTGTGTTTTTGGTTTCAGGGCCGGGGGTGGTGTGGGGATGCACTGTTTTCCCTTGTTAAATATTAGAAGAACAAATCCCTACAGGGTACAGCTTTCTTTCTTTCTTTTTTTGGTGGTCTGAGGGATGGAACCCAGGGCCTTGTGCATGCTAGGCAAGTGTTCTACCACTAAGCTACACCCACCCTACACCCATCCCAGGGTTTCACAAGTTGCTGAGGCTGGCCTTGATCTTGTGATCCTCTTTCTTTAGCCTCCCAAATAACTGGGATTGCATGGAGGATGTACCACTGCATCCAGCTTAGTGTTTGGTTCTGTATGTCAAGATGGTTTGCTACATTGTCAGGACTGTGCTAATTTTAACACAAATTCAAGAAAATTTTAGTAACTGGATCTATAACTTGGGAGCTTACTGTTGGACTTCAATTCCCTATCATATTTGTTCGATAAAAATTTCACTCATATGGATATATACATACATACTTATAACATTTGAAGATACATCCTAACATTAGATACGAATAACCCTTCTTCAGAATATGTATAGTCTAGAAGGCCAATTATGTTATCAGAGCAAGACTACACAGGTAGTCAATGTACATGCAGAACAATAAAGTGAATCCATCTCTTAGTAATGAGAACATTGTCGGATTGTAGTTATTACTTTAAAAATCTCCATTGCTGCTTGTCCTGGAAATTTTCACTTTCTTAAAAAAAATCATTTGATTACATGACTAATCAAACCCAGATTGACTTCTTTTCATTCACCATAGCTGCATCATCAGGTAGCTGGACCTTTTAGGAACTCCAGATAGTTGTCATTAAAATTTGCTTTGATGAAGTTCACTAGACTCCATTTCTAAGTCTTCCAAACTCATCATTGGGAATCAACCTGAAGAATCAAGGACCAAAGTTTTAAGGGAGCCACGTTGCTGGGGTTCAGAAAACTAATCCATAGCAAATTTGTTACTTTAGAAAATCCTCAAGGACACAGTCAGCCTTGCCTTTTTGGCCAACAGTAAAGCTTTGCTAAGAATTCAGTAGAGGCATAACTTTTTCCAGTTTTTGCAAACCAAGAGGGAAATGATGAAGCCGTACCTCCACCTCTGGCAAAGAAAACCTTTGGCTGGGGATGGAGTGAAATGTGGGGTTGGTGCTTTGAGGGGAGAGCTTTCCCAGCTTGGAAAAAAGTAATTGATTGTTTTAAAGGCAATTTTCAACACTTCTTGGCCACGGGCCTCTTAAAAGCAACATTAGCATCAAGAATCTATCAGTCTAAGCATTCAGCTTAGCTGTTTCTCCTGCCAAGTTGATACTTAATGATGTCCACATGGTCCTGTAACCTCATTTGGGTCATATTTGTCCTCTTCTCGTTACCCATATTAAACAAATAGCCGATAGCCCAAATCTCTGCACAGGTCCCTGATTTCCAGCATCTTACATTATCACAGAAGAACAAGGGGTATTCTGCTGTTCTTTCCCATATGCTATTTCATTCCATCCATGTGGATAATAGCAACCAGCAAATTTCACTCATTAACTTTTAGTTTCATTGACATCATAACCCCATGCTACTTCATTTTCCCTGTTGATTATTTTCCCCAAAGCTTATAAGCCTGGGAATTCAAGGACTGCCACCCTCAGCCAGAGCCCTGACCTTGGTGGAAGGAGTCTTCATGGAGCCGGGTGGCCAGGCAGGGTGGATAAAGATGATGCGAGCTCCCAAGCCCAAGATGGAGACAGACAGATACTAGAACCTCACCCCCTCGCTCTAAGCAGCATCCCTTCTATCTCAGATACTCTCTGCTCTCCTCACCATGGGTAGCTTTTGCCAGCTTGGTGGGAATAGATGAGAGAGGAGGCTGCCAAAGCCATGTAGGGCCTTGTAGATAAGAAAACAATGAGAAACCTAAGGCAGGTAAAAGCTGGGGTAGGAGGTGGAGGACAGGTATGGTGAGAATTTGCCCTCTGGGCAGCTTTCCTAGTTCTGGAGCCACTTGTCTATTTGATGAATGACTCAGGCCTGTTGCCTGCTGGGCTCCTGCTTGTTCCTAGTGCAACCCGGAAGATACTTTATTGCTTCCGGCTCCTAACCAGAAGTCAGATCTAGAGAAGAAGACAGATCAGCTCTTGAAGTTGTTATTTTATTTATTTTTTTTAAATTTCAATATTTATTTTTTTAGTTATCAGCGGACACAACATCTCTGTTTGTATGTTATTTTATTTTTTGTTCTCTGATAAAAAAAAAACTAACAGGATCAGTGAGAGGAAGCTAAGAGATGGGTTTTTTTTATGCTGCTGAGGTTTCAGTTCTCACTCAGTTGTAGCAATCCTTTCCCAAGAAAGATAAGTGAGTTCCTTTTGGTCTTGGGCTCAGTCAGGACCACCTCATAGTACAGCGGAAAGATGGCAAGAAGACCTGTTGAGAGGACCCTGGGGAGGTTTTTCTGGAATTTTTGCTTTCTTAAACTTTGAAACAGTCCAACTAAAAGAAGTGACATAAGCAAAATTATCTTTCATAAAACTAGAAATAAAAAAGCAAACTAATGAAGAACTCAACACCTAATCCAAAATCTTCACCTAGGAGGGTGCCTGAATTGAGAAATCAAGGTTATTTTATTAAGGATTTCTTCAAGCCAAAAGTCTGTGGCTGCTTTTCACAATTCTCAGTTAATCGTCCTCTTAAATGCACCTTTGGCTTGTTTGCTGGGTCAGCCCGTCACAGGAACAGGTGTCCTGTTGCCAACTTCACTCACAGAGGCCTCATTCTGATTGTAGGTGACCCTGTAGTGCCAATGAAACCCATATTAGGGAATCAGGTAATCCCTTTCACCCCACGTGCAGTAATCCACTAAGGCTATGACTGGAGGGCACTGTGACTTCATTGAGACAACTCCCTAGGAAGTAAATGTATAAGTGGCCAAATTAAGAAAGGAATCACTAAAGAAAAAAACCAGAGTAGGATGGATGACCCCTTCATCTGTAGCAGTCACATGAGCCTGAAAGTTGCTTTCACTTTGGTTTCAATCCACATTTTCAGTTCTCTTTATCTCACCTGTTTCTAAGCTTAATGAAGTCCCTCTGGTCTTTTCTAGCGTCTCAGACAAAATTACTTTTAGGAAACGGGGTTAGTGGGTTGTCTGAAGTGAGTAAAACCAGGTTTTTCATCTCTCTCTGTTAGTTTTCAAAGACATGAGGAAGCTCGGCAATAAACTGAGCCCTGACTGAGCTGGGCTCAGGCTATAGGTGCCACCCAGTAAGGACAGAGTATGGCTGTGAGAAGCCACAAGTGAAGGCCGGGGGAAAAAACGTCAGCAGCTTCCCCTGAGTGAAGTCTGCTCAGCTGTCATCCATGTTCTCCCCAAAAGTTAGTTACACCCGCTGATGTCCCACCATCTCCCCTGGATGGAGCCCAAGGGTCAATGCCTGTAGCTCATCTTAGGAGGCCCCAGCCTGATTAGTATTGTGACTTTGCTAAACTCTATTAGTTCTTATATCTGGGGCTGATGCCAATAGATGCCCCGAGAGCCAGATATTAAATGTAAGATTCACATCCTCAGTCTGAATCCTCAGGATAGAAGCCTTTTAAGAAGATTTTCTTCTACCATTTTCATGCCTGGATTTCCCCATCAACAACACAACTGTCTTCTAAGCTGTACACCACTCATTCTGTGCACAGACCCACATTTCAGCTGGATCAGATTATTCATGTACACCTCCCTTTAGCTCTTTGCTTCTAAAGTGTATTGTACATACCCTTATTTTTTTGTGAGCCTTGTGGCCTGGTATGTTTATTAGAATGTCATTTATCTATTTATCTACTGAGATAATGAATTAAAAAGAAAAGCACAGGAGTCCTGTAGGAACTGGCTTCCTCAGGCACAGTGGGAATGGGAGGGCTGTGTTTGACTTTGCCCTACTGAGTGTCTGCATTCCTTGGCTGGGGAGTTACAGATTTGGGAAGATTAAAACACATTCCAGCCTTCTACTGGTATATAAACAATGAGAACATGCCTTTTCTTGCTGCAAGAATCTAGAGAAGCAGAAGATGGCAGGCCTGGAGGCACAGAAGAGGCCCCTGATGTTGGCAGCATTGAATGGGCTCTCGGCTCGGGTCTCAGGGCGGGAAGAGAGTCGACATGATGCCACCCGAGTTCCTATGGATGAGAGGGTAAGTGCTGGGCTAGTCAGGTGCATGATTCATTTCTCTGTGGTCTTAAGATCCCAAAGCGCTCTCCTTGCCCAAACATGCCGATTCTGTTGGAAGAATGAATTCTTCAATTTGAGATTAGGAAGATCTAGTGAGTGCTTCTCAGCACCTAATGTTTCTTAATCACGTTGGTGTGTCACTGCTGGCTCAAAAGATCAGCCCCTAATGAGCCATATGATCAAGCCATTCAGATTCTTTTGACATATTACCCTTTTTGTAAGAGGAAAAAATGAAACAATGCTTGTCTCTCTCTATTTCTGTGATTTTTGTGAATAATTACCATTTCTTAGGAAGTGATGCTTTTATGCAAGCATTTATAAGTTTCTTTCAATATGCTGTTTTCCTGTATGGTGGTGAAACGAAGCTGATTTATAGTTGTTAGGACAATGCATTGTGAGAACTTGGGTTTTTAAAAGCAGACATTTGTGGCATGGCAATATTTCCAGGTGATGAAAGATTTCCTTCAGTTCCCGAAATTGCTGTCAGGAGGTTAAGGAATGGGCTGTATAAATTTATAATAGAGTGCTAGTAACACTAGGGTGTCAGATTCCTGCCAGTATATGTTTGGAATTAGAATATTTTGGAGCCAGAATAAACTCCGGAAAGATCATTTCTTCCAATTAATACCACATTATTATAATTAGCAGTTTGGCCAGAGAGGGAAGAAAGGGAGGGGGGTACCTAATCCTTGGAGAAATACAACTGTAGATCAGTATCATCTTAAAGTTTAGCTCAGTAAAAACACCTGTGTAAGTGGAGAACTGGATGTTTGGATAATGAAGACTAACCATCTCCTTATCATTAGAACTTATAAGCAGGTACTAATAACCTAAGTATTGATTTTGAATTTCAGCTCTCACCAGTTCTTACAGATTTGTCTTATAGCATGAGAAAGAATGGTTATGAGACAAGAGGAACTAGCAATATGGTTACAAATGAGACCCAGTAATCAAGTGCTGAATGAGTTTTATGTCTTGAAATCCCCTAACACAGTCATTGCAAATATTGGAAGAACTCTGGTGATTTTATTGGAGATTTGGAGATAGGTAATTCAGAGAACTGAAGATTAATTTCTGTTGCAGTTCAGAACCCTGAAGAAGAAGCTAGAAGAGGGAATGGTGTTCACAGAGTATGAGCAAATCCCAAAGAAAAAGGCCAATGGCATATTTAGCACCGCGGCTTTGCCAGAAAATGCAGAACGCAGCCGAATCCGTGAAGTTGTCCCTTATGAGGAGAATCGGGTAGAGCTGATACCAACCAAAGAGAACAACACGGGCTACATCAATGCCTCCCATATCAAGGTGAGAAGGTATATGCGAGATCACTAGGTGAAGGGGGAGAAATGCAGGAAGAAAAATACACGGGCTGCAACTGTACTTCCTGACTTGTCCCCAGTCCCCTGGGGAGTGCTTTTGAACTCTCATGCTTTTCTTAGTCAACTGGAAAGGATGTCTGTCACTGTAGGGAGAAGGAAGATGAACAGCCTCAGCAAAACCTTAGGACAGCTATTTTCTGAAGCTTGTTTATCACAGAGGAGCTTTTTCATCTCTATGTACATCATAAATACCCTTCCTAAAGTCACGGGGGAACGTGGGGGTTGTCCTTGTCAGTTTGTAATTAGCAGGTGACAGAGATGTTGGGAATTGTAGGTGTTATTGTCATTGAAGTTTATATCCTGTTCAGTAGCAACAGAAACTGTCATTTCTCCCTTGAAGTACTATGGGTTATTCATTTTAGAGCTAAAGTCTCAGTTTGGCATGGTATTTGGAAGAGTGGATAATTTATATGCAAGCCATAAAAATGTAGTTGATATTGAATCTTGCTGCTGCAGCCCGGCTGCAGCAAAATAACGGGGGGTGGGGGGTGGGGGTGGGGGGTGACGAGCAACTTGTGTACATTGATACAGCAGGAGTGGCAGTCGTTTATTGTAGGACCAGAGGGGTATTTATACATTCCACACAGCTTATCTTAATTAACCTAAATTAGATACAGCAGTCAACCAATAAGGAATCTCCACTCTTAATGGCTCGCTGGCGTTACTTCACAAACCACTCCCTCTGCAAAATGCCAGGTGCCATCTTGACTTGTTTACAGACTCTAACATCTTGCAAGGTTTGCCACATTAGTCAATGAGTTGGTGTTAAATTTTTATTAATTCTTCATATCTCAGTAATTCATAGCTAGTAAACCCCAGTTAGGATTTATAGTTAGGGATACACACGTACATATGGTTAAATATTTCCTAAGTAGTTTACTAATATCTGCATATTTGGTCTGCACTCTGAAGTGGATGAATTTGTTCATGTACTAATGTTAAGTTATTACTGGAAGTTTTGAAACAACACAAAGTTGACCTCAATAGTCCATTGTGATTGAAAGCCTTAGAAATCTGTTTCTGGCCCCGTCCAGAATTATCTCATTTTTTCATGGAACTTTTCAACTGTAGCAGAATTATCTTGAAGTTCCTTTGAGCCCCTTAAGTGTAGGTAGATGTCTGGCTTGTGTATCTATTGAATGCAACCAACCTTTGGTTGGATATAGTGTTTAGGAGCACAAAGCATAAATAACCATGCTTTTTTTTTTTTTTTAAGAATTAGAAAGTACTGTTGAAAGAAATCATGAAAGAACAATGATCATAGATCATATTGGTATTTTTGCCTTTTAGAATGAACCCCAGGAAACTCAAGTAACTGATGATGGGCTTGGTTTAGATTATGAAATAATGACTGGAATAATGTAGTCAAAGATGCATGCGGATGATACCACTGCTTCTTGACGAGTATCTATTAAAATCTTGCAAGCAGTATTCTTCTGTCCTCTTTCTTTGGCCAAATCTCTTCCACCATTTTCCATCTGCTCTCTGGGGGTGGGGGGAACTGTCACTCTGTGTAAATGATACCCGTTGGGTATTGTTAACTGTGATGCCTTCCCCTCCTCAGCGTTCTCTGAGACCCACTTTTCATCTTTGAATTGGGGTAGACATGGGTGCCTTTAATAGACCCATAGAGTTTGCAAGAACTTGTCCTTGTGTTTTTGGAATAGAGTTGTGTATTTTGCCAATGTTTTCTCTCCTGGGCTCCAAGCAGCTGTTAACACAGAAGAGAGATTTATTTGCTCCAGAGGTGGAATCACATCTGTGAAATCTACCTCAGTAGCATTGGTTGTTGTGTTTTTAACACAGTTTTTAATAGCCTCCTGTCAATACTTGGAGTATGCTGAAAGGCCCCAGGCTGCAGCATTCTCTCATATATTTATGGTTCCTATATGTGGGGTGCCAGAGAGGCTAATGTTTAAAATCACAATTCAAATAAACCAAACTCCTAGCCAGTGAATATATGAATGTTATCTCCCACCAGTACTTGAAAAATGGATTTTTCTTGCCAGCTTTGACCTAAACACATCTTGTGTAATGAGACAGTAACTGACATTGTTTTTGTTTGAATCAAGTTAGTTTGTGGTTACATAAAATAAATGAAGGGGAAAAGTTTCTGACAGTGATCACCTCATTGCTACTCGAACTCTTGAGAGGCCTACGTTGCATGAATGATAAGGAGGCCTGTCTTTACATTATCAAGGCACAAAGATGGAAGGGGGAGTCGAAAGAATTCCTCCAAAGGTTACTGTTTCACCTTGATAAGGTGACTGTCAATGCTTTGGGCTCAACATATGATTCTCTGCAGCTGGTATTTATAGCTACAGAATTATCCTCCCACGATCATCCTGAGCTGGTAATAATTTTATTATCCAAAATTATCTCATGACTCCATAGTTCAGTTGGATGCTATGGTGCTGCACAAAGTGGAGCTATCAATAATACATGTACCATTGACAAGTGAGCTCATAACACTTCTGCCATACGTGGCACTGCAGAACTGTATTAACAACAGAAGTTTGTGACATGCTTCATATCAGGTCAGCAGAAGAAAGATATTACTCCAGAAGGGATGTTATTCTGTGAGAGACTTTTTTTTTTATTGTTTCAGAGGATGTCACAGAACACTTTTTCAAATGGTGAATCATCGCAGTAGGGGGTTATGAAACCCATTTCATGGGCACAATTAGTTTTGTGTGTACATCTATGAGTATATGTGTGTTTTAATGAAATCAAAATAAAGGAAAAAAATCAAAATATGGGGTACACTGTTCAGAGTAAGCTTAAGTATTATGCTACAAGTAAATCCTTTTACTTTATATGTATACATGTCATACACTGGCATATGTACACCTATATGTGGGCATATATATGTGTATGTATGTACTACGCATTGCAGACCCCCCAAGAATTGAGCGAATATATTTTGCTTAGTAAAAAAACTATCTTCATGTGAGAAACGCATGACAGAGGATTTGAGAGTTGTGCTAAGCCATTTAGTCTAAAAAGTATTACTCAAGGTGGAAGGTGGCTACAAGTGGATGGGGATGAGCAGATGACAATCTTGGACTTGGGGTTCCTTTCCTGATGCTTTCCTTGGTTTGCAGGTGGTGGTTGGTGGGGCAGAATGGCACTACATAGCAACTCAGGGGCCCCTGCCACACACATGCCACGACTTCTGGCAGATGGTGTGGGAGCAAGGAGTGAATGTGATTGCCATGGTCACCGCAGAAGAGGTAAGGGGAACTCCCCCTCTCCTAATGTCCTTTTCCTGTGGGAGTGGGTGGCCAGAAGATGGGCCTAGTGCCAGGGACTTTGCTGCCCATCCTCTGTTTCTCTGCAGATCCTTCTCCCTTTGGCTCTTTTTTTTCCCTCTGCTTTCCACATAATTCTCCCCACCCTACCAAGGATGATTTGGTTTTGTGCTCTTTTCTCCTGTTCTCATTTGGCTTTGAACTCTTTCCTTTGGCTCGTCCATATACTACAGTGAAAACAAAGCAACAAAAAATAAAAAAAACGACCAAACTTTGGTTCAACCAACTGACTGTGTGTGCCAAACAAAGCAGCGATCTTTCCACTGGAATTTGAGGACCTCAGCCGCTCTGGGCAAGAAGACCTACATTCCCAGCCCCAGGCATGGTCAGCCCCACATGCCCTCATGCTTATCAGCTGAAAAGGGACCAGAAGCTGCCATTCCTGGAGAGGTCTCCATTCTTTGGGGAAAAAAATTCTTTCTTTGCCAAGCCAAATATAGCTTTCGTCTTGTAGCAAGAGAACTCTGTGATGCAGACCGGCATGTCCCCCGCTCCAGTCCTGTCTACTTGACTCGCTGCCTTTGGGGGGTGGAGCATGGTGTTTTTTCTCTTGTCACGGTCTCAAAAAATTTTAGCTACCTTTTTTTGTACCTTTCATGACATCTCAACTTGTTTTTGAACTCGTTTAAGGGACCAGCTTTAGGCATCTTTACCAATTTTCATGGTATCCCCAAACCCCTTTCTAACTGTGGTAGGAGCAGAGAAAATTGTAAGGGGAAGTCATGTCCCCTCCCTGTGTCTGTTTTGGGAAGTTGCTTTCAGAAACAGCCTGTTGAAAGATAGTGGCAAAGGGGACTTCAAGCTCTTTAAAGTCATTTGCACGTCCTGGGCAGACCTTATTTTTTTATTTTTATGTTTTTTTGACCTTCTCATCAAGAGATTGAATTCTTCTTAAAGTTTCTAGAGTCGATTCCTTGCCTGATTGGATCACATCCCTGCAAGGGATTCATTCAATTGAATGTCAAGTGCCAACTCTGCTAACCCCAGGGCACGTGGTGAATGAGACGGGCACTGCCCCTGTTCCCATGGAGCTTATTTCCTGGTGAGAGGGACAGTCAGTTGTGAACTGGAGAAGTTCAGTTCAGATAGTAGTAAGTGCCATGGAGAAAAAACAAGGGCATGTGAAGGAGTGTGACCAGAGGCGGCTTTAGGTCAGGTAGGCAGCTGAGGCCCCTCACAGGGGTTGGTATTTGAGCTGAAACCTGAGTGACAAAAAGGGGGACATCCAGGAACTTACCAGGCCAGAACTGACTGAGGCACACTCAGTAGAAATGTAAATCCAAGATTTCAGGTAAGCCCATTTTTGTAGGTTTGGTAAATGGAAGAGGAAGATATGCTTCGAAGACTCAGTTAAACTCAGTGACTCCATATAAAATGACTTCTATCCCCCAAAGAAGTGTTCCTTTACAAGAGGGATGGCCATTAGGCTTCTCCCCAGCAGCCAACAGGGCTCCCAGAGCCTGTCCCTGCTGCAGACGGCTCTGTATCCTCTGGGTGCCTTCTTTTCCCCACACAGCCCCCGTCCAAGATCTCTTCATAAACCACCAACCCTTTCATGGTTTTTGTCCGACTCTAGTGATTTCAAAACTATACATAACTTAAAACTAGACCTTTTGTAAATGGTGGACAATGCATACCTTCAGAAAAGATAATAATTGTCAGAAAGAATGATAATGGAACCAGATGTTCTCTGTTTTGTAGGTTGAACTGAAACTGGTCAGATTTTGAGAGAGGAAAAAAGCAAGATTAACCCTAGATGATAGAGAGACAGTATCAGTAGTCAGTGTGGTGTGATAGAAAGAGCTCTGGACTGTGCCCCAGAACAAGAAGCATGACTTAGAAAGATGACTAGAATCTGTTGCTGCTCTACTTAAATCCTTTGGATGGCTTCCCATCAACTATCGAGTAAAATCCAGGCTTACTTGCTATACTCCATCTGCCCTGAAGATGTCTGTCTTTCTTGAACACACCAAACTTATTCCCCTCTGAACTTTGTGCTTGCTTTTCTCTAAGTTTTCCATTATAAATATTGTAATTGGCCTGAGCTCAATTGTAAAGGATTTTCCCTGTGATAGACATTGCCCAGTGACCCCACTGAGTTAGTGATTTAGAAACTGTTTCCAGTTTTTAAGATTAAGAGGATAGACTGGGCTATGCCTGTAATCCCAGCAATTTGGGAGGCTGAGGCAAGAGGACCACAAGTTCAAAGTTGGCCTCAGCAACCGAGCAAGGCCCTAAGCAACGTGGGGAGATTCTGTCTCTAAGTAAAACTATAGAAAGGGCGGGGGATGTGGCTCAGTGCTTGAGGACCCCTGGGTTCAATCCCCAGTACAAAAAAAGATTAAGAGGATAAGAGTTTATCCTGACTTATTTCCAATTTTGCTTTCTTGTGATTCAGGAGGGTGGACGAACCAAAAGCCATCGATATTGGCCCAAACTGGGTTCCAAGCACAGCTCAGCCACCTATGGCAAGTTCAAGGTCACCACAAAGTTCCGAACAGATTCTGGTTGCTATGCAACCACAGGCTTGAAGGTCAAGCACCTTTTATCTGGGCAGGAAAGGACGGTGTGGCATTTGCAGTATACTGACTGGCCAGATCACGGCTGCCCAGAGGATGTCCAAGGATTTTTGTGTAAGTGTTTTTTTCTCTCTGTTTTACCAACTGCATCAATGGTTTATCATAATGAGAGGATGCTTTCTCTTAAGTGACTAAAGTATGATGACATCAAAGTATCTATGTCTATCAAAGAAGAATAATACATGTCACTTATTCTGTATACCTATTACTCAAAAAGCTCAGACTGTGGTAAACTAGTTCTACATGGATTTAGGCCTATAGTTACTCATTCTTCAATAACTGTTTTGGTACATGTCACAACATTGAATATGTAATGGTAAGTGAAATAAGCCAGACATAAAAGGACAAATGTATGGTTCCACTACATAAAGCACCTAGAATAGGCAAATTTGAAGGGACAGAGGAGCCGGCAAGAAGAGAAAACAGGAAATTGTTGTTTCATGTGCACAAAATTTCTGTTTGTGATGATGAAAAAGTTCTGGAAATGGATAGTGATGATGTTTGCACAACATTGTGAATATACTTAATGGCACTGAATTTACTCTTAAAAATGGTTAAAATGGCAAATTTTATGTTATGTCTATTTTACTTTCAAGAAAATGACACAAAGAAATCACTGAAAAGTAATTTATTTTTAATTTCTCATAAAAGTTT
This sequence comes from Ictidomys tridecemlineatus, assembly GCF_052094955.1. Classification (NCBI taxonomy): domain Eukaryota; kingdom Metazoa; phylum Chordata; class Mammalia; order Rodentia; family Sciuridae; genus Ictidomys; species Ictidomys tridecemlineatus. Next base: position 41,445,341 of record NC_135486.1, on the reverse strand, counting down.
GCTTTTCACCAAGCCTATATTTCTCTCTAGCAGTACATCCCTTTCAGTACTTTCTCCCACCTATGACTGAGAGGTGCTAAGAATTATTGGAATCAGCTTGGAGTGTTCCAAACTGAAATGTGCTTAGAAGACTACCTCATTCATTTATTTTCAGGATATGGTTATTTTTTTAGAAACAAATTCACCAGAATATATGTAGGACTTCATTTGAGGGATTAAAACCTCGATGGGTGCCCACTTTGTGCCAGGCATTGGATCAAGCTTGGGACACAGTGATGAAACTAGGCTCACAGTCTTTGCTTTACGGATGTTCCTAGTCCAGCTGAAAGGACAGGCCAGTATCTAGAGTGCAGGGCTGAGATCCAATGCTTCCATCTGCTTTTTACGATGGCTGCGCTGTCCCCTTCCCTTTTCACATGGTCCTAAATGTCCTGCACGTGTGGAGAAACCCTATTCTTTCCTTACACAGCTAGGGAAGAGGCAGATTTATTCCTGCTGTGTGTTCTTCTCCAGCTATGGGAGACCTGTGACCACAAAGGGCCCATCACCCAGATGTTGGGCAATGTCAAAACCTTGATTTTTATCTTTACGTTATTAGAATGGAATGTAGGAGTGCATGTGGGAGGAGGAAGAAAGAGAGAGAATAGGCTTTTAAGTCCTAATAATAACCAATTTACAAGATTGAGAGATTGCGATACATATTTACCCACTGGTACAAGGATTTCATTTGTCATGGAAGTGGCAATGGTGCTTGAGGGGTTGGGCACTGAAATTAGAAAGATGACTGGAGTCCTAGTTTGAGCAGGTTAGTGATTTGACTGGGGTCAGACAGCCACTTATTCAGAGCTCAAAATATCAATAAGGAGGCAGGTACCCTTTGTATAACCTTCTTTCCTTCTTTTATTCCTTTCAGATAAATGTTTTTTGTTTGTTTTTTGAAGTGGGGTACTGGGGGTTAAACACAAGGGCACTCAACCACTGAGCCACATCCCAGCCCTGTTTTGTTTTTTATTTAGAGGCAGATATTTAGATCATTTTATGAAAAACTATTTTTTAGAGAGAGAAAAAGAGTCTCAATCTTGTAAACTGGTTATTATTAGGACTTAAAAGCCTATTCTCTCTCTTTATTCCTCCTCCTCCCCACATGCACTCCTACATTCCATTCTAATAATGTGAATTAGAAAGATTAGTAGGTATTGCCCAACATTCCTCTTATTTTTCTTCTCTTATTTTTATTTACTTTTTAATTTGGCGATAGGGTCTCACAAAGTTGCCAAGGCTGGCCTTGAACTGGCGATCCTCCTGCCTGCCTCAGTCTCCTGAGTAGCTGGGTTTTTGATTTAGGTCAAGAAAAGCTGTGTCTCTTGTATGTGACCCTTTTTCAGACAGAAACTCAGTGACTTGGCATCTTTTCTCCTTGCAGAAAAATTGCGATGAGAATTCTGTGCATCATATTTAGTTCGTGATGGTACCCAATGGAGTTATCTTTCTCTCTCTCTGTTCACCTCAGTATGTCTTTTTGTTTTGTTCTACCTCATTTTATATTCCTGCTAGTTGTAAGGCTCCAATCAGTACAACTAGTGTTATTTCTAAGTAGTCATCATCATAAAAGTGATAATAGTAGTTTGTCTATTTTGTTAACTACTTCAAATTATTTTTGTAATTGGATCAAGGTATAAAGCAAAGTATTGATACTTATTAATTAAATATAAATAAATGCTTTTAAATTACTGGAATGGTACATGTGCTTTTTTTCTCTTCAACAATTATAGCATTTACCTTATAGCCTTGTAAATGCTGTTGCATGAAGGTAAAATTTTCCAAGTATCAAGAACTTTTAAGCCTGTTTCTTCCCTTAGCTACTGGAAAATCTAAATTACTAATTGGCTTTTTCTGATTTTTGGATTGTCTGAGGATTATATTTATATACTTCCCTTTTTCTGTGACTATGAAAAAAAAAAGTCATTATGGCTTAGATTGCTGTAATTGTTCTTCTGTGCCAGTTGGAGTTGTGAGCAGACCCTAGTGCTGCCCCGCTGGGCGAGGCAGATGTTAGAAGGGGTTGGGGGTGCCGAGACCCCCCTAAACCCCCTATGCATGTTGCCTTCAGAATAGGGCTCCTCTTGAGCGGCTCACATAATCCCATAGGAATCGTGCTGAAAAGCGGACTCCCCAAAGTCTATTTTTAAATCCAAAAATGAAGTCAAGCCTCAGTTGACATTCACTTTTTCAGTGAGGGGAAGGGGAACGTGGCAGATGGATGCTCTTTCCCCACCAGAAATCGGCTCTGACAAGCGGGCGTTTCAAGGGGACTTAGCTGTTGTTCTGATCCCAGTCTGTTAATAGGAGAAATTGCTGTAAGTAATGTCTAGAATCATCTGCTTGAGGGACTCGGGGATTTGCAGAGGGGGAAATAGAATTTTATTTTTAAAAAAGAACTATTTAATTTAAAGAACAAATTCTCCCATGGACTAATTGACTCCCAGCTGGTCCTTTCTGGATCCAGGACTGTACAGCAGGTACCAGACCAATAATTATTGTCTTATAAGAGCTGCAAATTATTGTCACTTAAAAAAAAAATTTTACCAGTCGTTCTGCTCCTGTGCCCAGCCCCCAACACTTGTATGTAAAGCCATGTAGGACCTGGGTGACGATATTTGCATTTTGTCCTGCAGCCTACTTGGAGGAGATCCAGTCAGTCCGTCGCCATACCAACAGCATGTTAGAAGGCACCCAGAGCCAGCACCCCCCCATCGTGGTCCACTGCAGTGCTGGGGTGGGAAGGACTGGAGTGGTCATTCTGTCTGAGCTGATGATCTACTGCCTGGAGCATAACGAAGTGAGTCATTCTGGGATTCTTTCTGAATGCTCCACCTTGGGGACAAATCTGCACCATGGCCACACCCGGCCTGTGCCCTCTCAAGTTCAATGGTTAATTTCCTTTCTCTCTCCAACAGTTATCCAGACCCATTGTTCCAAGTTTGAGTCTGACATTTATAGTCCTTCTGGTTTGGGCCTCTCCCTGCTCTGTGTAGGTACCTAAAATAATATAGAAGAAATGAGAGTCTGAGTTAGGAAACTTCCAGAAAATCTGACCTTAGTTGGCAAAGTAGACAGTCTGGTTTTATTGTGGGTGATTTCCCAAGTGACTTATTTTGCCACACGTAGTTTTGTTGTGTCTTACATTTCTGGGAGGTGTCTTGTCTAATCCTATGTGCAGATTTATTTGCTCAGAAGATGTTTTTCATTCTTCAGAGGGATGTTTTTATTTAAAGAGGGTATTGCTCTTGTCTAGTTGGGCAGCTGTGTGGTAAGCAGAGCAGGAGATGCTCTGAGTACACTGGCATTATTGGTCTTGGCCTGGATTGCCCTGTGGCTATGTTTCCTGCAGAAGTGGGCTGCTGCTGGGCCTGTGGGCACGTGGCCTATGGCATTCCCTTACCTGCTGTACAATCAGGGCGTTACACTGAGAGGCTGGAACAACAACCGAGGGCTGAAGGACAGTTCTGCCTTCTGTTAACATGAGGCTATCGGGTTGTGTTTTAATTATTCATTTATTTATTTATTTTTGTGGTGCTAGGATGGAACCCAGGACTTGGTGCATGCTTGGAAAGGCAAGCACTCTGCTACTGAGCTCTACCTCCAGCCCAGGCTGTTTTGTTGTTGTTGTTTTGATATTTTTATTTCTAGTTACATATGACAGTAAAATATATTTTGGCCATTTGAAGGGCTTTCACTTCCCACTCCCTCATCATCCTCACCTCTACTTTGTAGAGGTATTAATGCCTCGTGCCATTTGGTTCTGTTCTATTTCCAAACCATAAGGCTTGGAAGATGCAAGGAAACTCTGGTAGTGATTTGGAAGTTTTAAAATTGTAGAATGTTCTAATGGAGAAATTGATATGCTAATACACAGGCTTACTGACTAGCTTCAGTAGGTTGAGCATCAGATTAAATATTGCCCTATGAAATTTGTTGTGTTGAGACTAATAGGAAAATAGTACAAGTTTAAGTAAGTCCCTTGTTTAAACTTAACATGTACTTGCAAAGGATTTTAAAACTCCTGCCTATAAAAAAGGTAAAGTTTGGAGACTTTCAGTCTGCACAAAGGAATTTTATGCTACTAGAAGATAGAAGAGGAGCTATCCCAACTGTAGCCTAACATTTAAAACCATAAATCCAAACCCAAACAAAACAAAACATGAAACTTGCTGATAAACTCTTACTATGGAATAAGTTGAGATCACAAAGCAGAAATGTCATTGTCTCCTCTGGTTTTTCTTGTTTTTTTTTTAATCACTCTGTCTCACCTGGGGATTTCTCTGTACCCTGTCACTACTAGAAGTATCTGGAAGTCTCAGATACAATGAATAACTTGATACTAAGTCCCAGTCCTTCAGGAAAATGGAATGAGGTACAATGGAATCAGTGTGCACATGGTTTGAACGTGTCTATGCTCACGCTGGGTGGCCCTGGTGGCTCCAGTGCAAGGAGGAGACTGCCGCCACCACCTTCCACTTCCTCTCATATCACTGTTTTCACCAAATCATCCCTTTTTTCATTTCCTGCCACTCTTCTTCAGTGACCTCTTCCCCTTTTCAACTCGAGCGACTATTCTGCCCGTCTCGTCTGACATGAAAGATTGTTCGGAGCTCTTTGGAGACCCATCAAGCACTGTGGTTCCATGAAGCATGACATGAGGTCCATTGCTCACCTGATATTACAGGGACACAAACAGTACCCATCAAAGCCAGCCCCGTGGTACAGTGAGGGATGGGCTGGTAGAACTTCCTGTGGACTCCGGAGACTTGGAAAGGTTGTACTCCATGGTGTGTCCAAAGGCAGAGGGTTTCCTCAGTGCCCAACTGCATGCCAGAACATTCCTTGCTTGTGTGTGGTCAATCCAAAAAGAACTTCTGTTTCCATTGATACTCAAAGATAGCAAGATGACTCATATTTTTCACTTCCTTTTCCCCAGCACAAATATAGCCAGCCTTATCGGTCCTGTTTCCCATAATTGCTATTGGTGGATGGTGAAGGGAAAAAAACTCTACTTTGTTCTGAAGCTGTTTCAGTCCTGTCTAGTCAGATTCAAGCCTACATTTCAAAATAAGAGTGGAATGTGTGTAGCTAGTTTGTGTTTTAAACAGAGGTTTTGACAAATGAATATGGAATCATGTGTCCCGTGTGTCTCTTGTCCAAAATTTTTTTGCCTTCTTTCCACAGCTGGATTTAGCTTACTTTATATTTTAGCTTGTAATTCATGTGGTTTTGTCAGCAAAATGGCATTTCTGTTTCTTGCACTTTTCCCTCTTAGTCTCATTTGTAAGTAGAAAAGTTGAGCATAAATACTGATGCTTACAGCAAGGTTGGTAGCTGTGAGTTGGGGACTGGAAGGGATAGCTCTCTTGGGCTGCTCTGTGAAGCTTCCCCATGACCCAGTGCTTTTGGTCACTGAGTGTTAATAACAACATCTTCCTGCTCACACATCTGCCAGGGAGCACCTGTTCTTCCTTTTTCAAGCTTCTCTCTTGATCCTCTAGATGTGGCCCAGGCAGCCACAAGTCATTACAAAAGGTGCCATTCTCACTAGCCAAGGAAAAGATGTCTTGATCTTGCTGCTGTTCCCAAATAAGTTCTCTCTCCTTCACTGAGTGAGGAGGAGAAAATGTCCTCGGGGTGAGATTGAGCAAAGATCCACTCCTCATAAGTGTACTCAGTACAAGTTTGTCTACCAAGTCCTCATCCAGTTTCTCCAAAACTCCAGACTCATTTAATCTCCAGATCTGGATCCTGGAGGAGGGATCCAGCTCCATCCTGCAGGTGGAATCACCTCCAGACAACATCTGCTCCCCCAGTTGGGGGCAGATGGCTGGCAGTAAGCCAGGGTACAGGGCAGTTAGCAGCAGAGCCTGTGGGAGTGAATCTTTAGGGTAGTTAAAATCCTCTCATTAGGACCAGGGGAACCTTCTTTGCTTTGTTTCCAACTGCTCTGTATCAGAAAGAGAAAATAAATTGGTTTGGGGGCCAAGTTGTATAGATTCTAGAGATGAGGATGGTGGTAGTGCTGAAGGAAATGGTGAGAGGTGCTGGCAGTGTAGAGGAGAAAGGGGAGGTGATGATGGGGAAGACTTAGAAATGGGGTGCAGGACGTGGAGGGGATGGTAGATGTGGAAGAGGTAGAGTGTGGGGAAGATGGCGGTGGGGTGGAAATGGTAGAGAAGGTGAAGGTGTGGTGGTAAGTGTAGGGGTAAAGGAGGTGGTGGTGGAGGTAGAGGAGGAGGAGGTGGATGGTGGTGGGAAAGAGGAGGTAGTGGTAGAGATGGTGGAGGAGGAGATAGTGGTGGGGAAGGTGGAAAATGAGGAGGTGTGGTGGTTGAAAAACGGGAGGTGGCTTGTTGGTGGTGGTGGAGGTCTGTACCAGAGCTGGGTGATGGAGGAGGCAGGACAGGCAGAGATAGTGATAATGACAGTGGAAATAGCAGCTGTCCTATATTTAGCATTCACCGTGCATTGTCACCATTCCATGAGCCTTGTGGCTTTAACTCAAAAGGCCTTCACAGTAACACTGAGATGGGTTCTCTTAGTGCTCTTATGTAACAGAAGAGAAACTGAGTCACAGGTACAATATGCCCAGGAAGTGCTAGAGCTGGGATTCCACAGAAGAAACCTCATCAGGTTGTCAGAGCTCTGCGCTCTGAGCTCCTGTGCACCCTACCTCCCCTGTCAAAGCCTTTGGTGGCCTTGTTCTCTGCCCCCAACTCTTCAATGCCCAACACAGAGCAGCAGCCATCAAACATTAATTCAGTCCATCATTAGTTGTCTCTTGATTGTTGTATATCATGACAAACCACTTTATTTTTTAAAAGTTTTATTTATTTTTTAGTTGTAAATGGGCACAGTACCTTTATTTATTATTTATTTTATGTGGTGCTGAGGTTCAAACCCAGTGCGTCACATGTATTAGACAAGGGCTGTAACACTGAGCCACCACTCCAGCCTGACAGAGATCACATTACAGTGTAATTTAGGCAAAGACCCATTTGTTGTTAGAGGCTTATAAACTCAGCTCTACATTTTGATTAATAGTTTGGGGATTCATATGCCTTTGTTGTCATTATTACCCAGGACTTGACTGTGTCTCTTTAAGTCTGTGGAGTACATTCTTTAGTTGGTTTTGATAAGAATGACTTCTAAGGATGGCCCCTGTTATCATAGATACCCAAAGTTTGGAAATAACTGAGATTATTTTTCAAGGTTTGGAGGTTACAAAGTATGGCAGGCAGATCAGTTTTTATTATGTAACATTGAGTGCTTTCTCCATCCTTGATAACTTCATGGGTACCATCTGTTTTGGGTTGACCTCTCCTAGATCAGAGTGAGTGGCTAGGCACAGTGGCCTCACAGCCCAGTGGCTATTCAGCTGTGCATGGCTGGCTGGTTGGGGAAGGTAGAAATAGTGAGGGTGAGGGGTCACTAGGACAGTCTCTGGTCTGTGTCAGCACCAATGACCCAAGGTATTAATTTCCTTCCATTCAAGAGAGCTGTGTTCTCAAAGGATTCCTACACAGGCAGTCTTACTTAATACTCAAGATATTTTTAGTGAAAGTCCTTTACTGCAAACTGGTATTCAGAGATGCTTTGATATTTCAAAGGCTTATCATATACATTATCTTGCTTGATAATGACCACAGTCCTGAGAGACAGCAAGATGGATATAATCACATTAACAATACATTTATGAGTTGCATTCATTAAGAACTGTGCACTAAATTCTCTGCATGCATTTCATCATTTGATCCTGTAGGTGCATACTGAGGAATTGCACCTAACATGGGCAAGGCTGTTAAAGGAACACATTATGCTCCTTCCTTTACACAAGACCCAGAGATGCCTGAAATCCCGTCATTGGGTTTGGCAGATTTGACAGTAGCAATTGGGTTGACCCCCAGCCTCTAAGTTTTATCTAGCAGTCTAGGCTATATTTAAAATATCACACCAGTGACAACTGGTGATCAAGTTCTCTAATTACTGGTATAGACTTTGATTCCTAAAACCTAGTGGGGCCAGGGTCCTTTTCTTTGTCTGTACCTGGGTGTGGTCAGTGGGTGAATGCTTCCTGAATGAGCAGATGAAGAATCACCTGAAGAAAGTTTCCCATCTCAGGATTTGTGTCTTTTCTCTTTTCTTGCAGAAGGTGGAAGTCCCCATGATGCTGAGGCTCCTCAGGGAGCAAAGAATGTTCATGATCCAGACCATCACTCAGTACAAGTTTGTCTACCAAGTCCTCATCCAGTTTCTCCAAAACTCCAGACTCATTTAATCTCCAGATCCAGATCCTGGAGGAGGGATCCAGCTCCATCCTGCAGGTGGAATCACCTCCAGACAACATCTGCTCCCCCAGTTGGGGGCAGATGGCTGGCAATAGGCCAGGAGCCAAGATTACCCCGAAATGTCATGTATTATTTTATATGAGATAATTTATTTTTCCCCCTTTGGAATAACTTTTGTGAATTATTATAATGCAGTTTTCATATTAATATAGTACTTTTCATTTGAACCACATTTTGACTGATCTGCATTGTAATATGTCAGGAGGGAAGGTTGTATGGTGGGTCATTTTGGGGCAGAGTCATAAGGGAACACATCTCTAGTGAAGCTGAAGCCAGATTTGTAGCCCATCCTGAAATTCATCAGCTTAATTAGTTGCTCATGTCCAAATCAAAGATGGCAAGAAAATGAATTCATCCTGAAATATAAAGAAAACGGCCAAGACCCTTTACTGAAGAAAACACATTATTCTGTCATATTCTGGGGGCTCATGAGCCCTGGATAGACAAGTCACTTTCCTCTCTTTTCCCTTTCTGCCCTTATCCTCTATAATCTCTTTTCTTGCCCTCCTATGTCCCCAAAAGCTTAAGTTGAAGATGAGAACATCGAGAGAAAATTCTCCCTTTATGGGGCATAGTGACATCTTTCAGGCGAATGAGGAGCTCCTTGCGTCTTTCTCAACCACCCCTTATTCTGGGCTCTGGAGCCTATCTTCCTGCTGGGACTGTACCCTCTATATCTGCTGCTTCTCTCTGTTTTCTCAGACCCCAAGCTGCTGATGTTGAGGCCCTGGGCCAGGCCATCTGTGCAACTCGGCCTCTTGCCTGATTGAGAGAGGATAATGGCCCAGGGTGGGTAAAGAACAGAGTTAGGCAGGGTCTTGATATTGTTTCTTATTTAAATATCAAGTATGTGCTGGACAAGATCCTGCAGGTTGAGGTGCTGGGTGCACTCCGTTTTCTCTCAATCACAGTCATGGAAAAGGTTATAAAGAAAACCATTGACGAAACTAATTTCTAGGAGCTGTTTGGCACTTAGTTAGCAGGGGCCCTGGCCAGGAGTCACCCACAATGTGACCCTCACTGTGCTGGTATCATCTCCAGGCTTTGGCCTACAAGAGTGTAGTTAATCTCTCTCAGGACCCTGTATTCCAAATCTTGCCACCCTGATGAGATGGTAGAATTTGTCTTTCAGAGTCTCCCATTTCTCCCTTTACTCCATGTAACCCACTCTCTGGTCAGTTATAGTGTGAACCACCACCAGTTTAAAGCTTGGTTCTTAGTTTCTTCCTATGACTTCATTCATCAGAGTCCTTCTGAATTTCTTAGGTTAATTATACAATAAATCATGTATCACACATTTTCCATCTTCCTGAATTCTGGGGAATTTCCTTTTCTATATCTAGTTTTTTCTTGGACACACTTTTTGATTGGGGTTTTTGTTCTTAGAACAAGGTGGGTGTTCTACCTGCCTTACTCCATTGCTTTTTTTTTTTTTTTCCTGAGTGAAAAGAGAAAAAGAATGGCATCACACTGACCAAAGAGAGCTTGCTCTTGTGACTCCCATCCCACATACTAATAGCTGCCTATGAAACCAGATTCCCCATTAACTCATTTGGAAGAGGTACCAACCAGTTCCTTCCACTGTGGGCCAGTGTGTTATTGGATGTGGTTTGGCATATTTACACTCAGAATATCTGGAGAACTTCCTCTCATTTCTTCTATACAAAAGGTGTGTGATGCAGTTATAGAGTCTTTACTTGAACTGAGCTTTGTAGATGTGGAGTTTGGGTATATGTTCTGAAAAGAAAACCATTAGTACCACATGTGTTTTAAATGGAACAGAGAAGCTCATCAGCAGGCAGAAAAGTATTGACATCCTTTCCTCAAGAGAGTTTTCATCCTTGGGATATTCTAAGAACTGTCTCAGTTACTAGTTTATTGTACAATGATACCTTCAGTATTTATCTTTTAACTCTAAGCCCTAATGTGAATACTGTTAAAATGTCTCCTGCGGGCAGCATGTAAAGTTGATGTCTCTTTGAGCTCATCACTTTTGGGCTTCATTGAAACCCAATGAAAAGGGTTATGCTATCAGAATATTCATTAATGCACAAGATGGCAGAGAGGAAGTAGGTCTTATATCCAACTTCCTAGCCAAAGTTTATATTGAAACCCAGAGGAAAACATTTAAAAGTTATTCCACATATTTCATTTTTAAAAGCGAATGCTTCTGGTTCTTTAGCACATTTTGCATTCCTCTTTACATCTCCAGTGAATGCCAGTGTATCTCCTGTTAAATTATCAGCAGCCATTCAAAGTGTTTTTAGTAGCATCTGCATAATAATTGCCCAGAGATGCTTTATATCTGGGAAGCAAGCCAAGGAATAAACCTTGAAGCAAAGTGTATTAAATTAGTTATCTAGTTAGAGCTTTTGGAATGACTTCCTGATGATGTATCAAGTCTGAAGCTAGAGCTGTCAGGGTCTATTGCTGCAGTTTGGATTTGAAGGGAGAAAATTAAAAATGGTGGTAATAAAAGGTATCCTCTCACACCAAGGCTATGTAATATTTTCCAACCTCTAGTTTTGAAGTTTTCCAGTTGAGATATTTTGCTTCTTTCATTTGCATTCATTTAGAGATGTTGACCTAAAGTGATCATCCTTGTTCAGCATGGTCCTGGATCCTGGGGCTGAATTTGATGTCTTCATCCTTGAGATGAAGATAAGCTTGCTGGCAATGCTGTGAAGTGTCCTGCTGGGCTATATTTTGGGAGACACACACAGATTTTTCCCTGGATACAAAGTACACAAGAGGATCTAGCTGCATTAGAGAGGTTTGTCAGACATTTATTTATATGAGAGTAAAGACAAACCAGCTTCTATGCTCATTTGGAGATGAGCCACGAGATCAGGAAGGTAAAAACGTCTCCACAGGGAATTGATGAGGAATAAACTTTCAAGGAGCTTAAACTGAGACAGTTTTACTTTTCCAACCTTTGTGGTTCTGATTAAGAAGACAAACTACTTTTTGATTATAACGACAGTCATTATTTACCTGAGTCAGTTTCCATTAGCCTGGATAGAGGGTCTTTGGAGACTCTGCTAAAGACAGGCTGTGGGACCCAACCACTGGCTCGTACTCAGCCTTTATCCTGCCTTCTTTTGGCTTCTGCTTTGCAGTTCCAAATTCTGCTAGGCATAGTAAGTCAGCATTTTTATCCAGTTAACTGCTTTTTGTTTTCCTTTTCTAGTTTAATATAGGTTGACCCATATGTAATTTCCACTAATTAAGCCTATTTTCTATGAACATAAAAACTTCATTTGGGTCAACCTACTATGTACAGTTTGTTTCTTCCCCGATACAGTGGATCCCAATGCCTTATGTCTTTTCTCTAAGGAAGCACTAATGAATGCAAAAGTGTGCGTGGTGGGCAGCCTGGCTTGTGAGCACATGGCCTTGCTGCTGTGATCCTCCCCTACAAGGTGAGCAGGCTGTCTCCCAGGGCTCAGAAGTCGCTTCTGGCAGAGGAGATAGTGCATGGTTGATTCTGACAGGCTGGGTTGGCCATCAAGTCCATTTTTATGGAATTTTCAACTATTGTCCTTTCTTGATATATTGACTACTTTGATCTGTATTAGCTGACTTCAGTCCATTCATTAGAAAACATGACATGGGTCCCAAAGCTGTCCATAGTCAAAAAACAGAATGTACCATCTAATCTCACTCTTACTTCCAACGCTGTGTTTGATGGGTGAAGAAGCATAATTATTGATTTTTATTTGGTAAAGATATGCCAATCCCTGGAGGCAGGGTGGGGGAAGAGTATAGGGATATTCTAGACAGAATGTATGCCAGAGAACATAAATTCAGGGGATATGATTGGTCCAGACCCATGTTGGTGTTAATCCATCCACCATTCCTCCTCAGTTTGAGGAATAGCTAGCTCTATTGGGCTCCTCAGGGAAGGAAATTTTCAGAAACACCAAGTAATCTTGGGCTCTTAACGTAAGAAGTTGTTTTGTGGGGAATTCAGCTTTCCCATTTTACCCAAGATTCTTCTTCTGCCATGTTTTAATTTTCACCATTGGTTTTTATTAGACACACCTCATGCTCTTATTTGGCACTTTCTTTTTATGAGCAGAGCAACTATTCATCCATCTTACCAAAGGAGAATGTGGGCCTTCCATGGGAACTGCTTATTTCCCAAAAGACTTGGTGGGTGACCAACTTAGTTAACTCTAAAGGATGGAAATAATCCCAATTGGCCCTACAGGGTAGAAATAACATTCTAAGGTATTAAATTGCTTTTGACACTTCCCTTGATGTCCAAAGTGGGCAGAATGATTCTTGTTTTTACCTCCAAGTCATTCGGGGGCAAAATACCTTGCTGCTACATCTTTAAAGTAACAGCAACGTGCCTGGGAGAAATGTGAGAGTGAATTAACCAAATTCTGCGAAACCAGGTTGTCCAGAAGCCATTTATTCAAAGGGCCCTGTGAAGTTCAACCATTAGCTTGCCCAACCTTTATCCAGCTTTTGCATTTCCAGTAGAAACTCAGGTAGGTAAGCATTTTTGTCCAACAGACTACCTTTCTTATCTTTTTCAGCTTAATATAGCTGTATCTTCTTTTTCAAGATGAAACTAAAAAGTTCCCTGTTAACACATGCCTGACCCTAGCATTCAGTATCTGGCATCAATCAATTTCACAGCCTGCATAATTTGTTGTTTGATGCAGTCAAAGGAAGGCAGTGTATTCATTCCTACTGTTCAAAGTTTTGTCCAGCTTTCCCATTTTAACAAATAATTTCAGGGACATTGAGTTCTAAAGCAGGAGGGCTGGAGCTCAAAGACAACCTCAATATGTGTAGAAAGTCGCTGTTCCTTCTGCCATGCTCTGGGCCACCAGGATCATTCTTAGTGCCCTAAGCTTGCCCAAAGATAAGACATACTTGGAGAGAAGAGTTAGAATGGTTTTAGATTAGCCCTGATGTTCCTCTGAAAATGTTAATTCACAATTTTTTGTACCCTGGAATGTCTCTCCTATTCCCTACCCTGCTTTGTGCAATGTCACAAGTGTTGGAAACTATGAAGTGGCACCCAGGGAAAAGATTGCTGTAGCACTGGGATCTGTTTTACCCTGGCTTCTAGTGTCCAACTGCATCCTCGTAGCTGAGGGGCAGCTGGGTGAGTATCATGAACCATGATGCCGTGTATGCTGTGTGCCTGGGTTAGCTGCTCAAGAGCACATCTTTCATCTTGCACCGGTAGCCCTTCCTTTCCTCGCAGCCTTATGCTGAGGGCTCTGCTCAGCGACGTAGCTCTCAGGGTTAGTGAGCAGACCTCCCAAACATCCAGGTTTCCTCTCGCCAGTGATCTCAGGTGCTGCAGAAAGTTTTTCCTTTAGAGGTCATGTATCTAACCAGAGCACAAAAATGTAGAATATAAACACAGCGATTGCATTCGTTTCCCATCTCTCAGGCAGCATGTGTTACATCACATCTTTATTCCTAGGGCGTTTCATTCACTCAAGGCTCTGCTGGCTCTTCATGCTTTTCCATTTGCTTCTTGGTTCATCTCTTAAGCACACTTTTTTTTCTTTCTGTACCCTATTTGTGCAACCCCTACAGAAGTTAGTCTGGTCATAGAGAATCATTGTCTTGAACCTCTACAAAATATGTAACTAGGGAATCTTTTAATCTTTCTTTAAAAAAAAAAAAAACTTACTGTTTCCAGGAATTGGATCTGACAAGTGAAAATAACCAGAAGTAGCTTAGAAAACTGTCTAGCCTTGGGGAAGATGTCCTTATTTACCCTTTTGTTCCCTCAGTGATCACAGCTATCATTATTAGAACGAATGAAAGCAAAAGTAGGTAACACTCTTAAGACAATGATTGCCATGGTATTTAATATTTATTTTGAGGTGAGCTTAGGTAGCTTCACATTGGTGCGGTGACATCTGTGGTCTAATTGGTTTCTAGCTTCTTGCCGCCAGACCATGTTCCCTTCATCATGGCCTCTACACACACTGACCAATCTGGGGAGGCAGACTTGTGTCTCTGGGCTGCCAAGGAACATCAAAAGGTAGATTGTGATCAATAATTCAGTTATCTAGGAGGGCAGAATAAGCGGTTCATCCAGTCTGTGTGGAAGTTCTTTTCTTCCATAACCTCTTCCTTCAGGGAAACAGAAATGCCATCTCATCTGACAAAAGGTTTAGAGGAAAAAAGCTGAGATTGGGATCTTTCTGTGCCTTGGAGTGAAACCTTTTGCTAAAATCTCAGGAATGCTGCTTTGAGGTTAGCCAGGTGACTCTCAGGGCAGGGGCGCCTGGCATTCTCGGCATTTCTCAGGGCCTCCCACCTCCTCCCTCAACTGCAGTGTTAGCTAGTAAATACTTTCAGCAGAGAACCAAAACTGTCATTCAGAGCTATTCCCTCCACCCCCAACTTGAACACTGTAAAAATTCACTGCAGTTTCTCCTGAACTGTCTTGCCATTGTTTGGAATCCTACAATTCTTTTAACATTTTCCTTCAGACATATAAGGTACACTCTCCATTAGAGACGATTCTGTGTGTGTCCCTTGTGCCTTCAGAAGTCAACTAACCTGGTTGAGGACGGGAGGGAAAACAGATTTACATATGCAGATGACTATTAAATGTATAACCTTATGTAACTAGTGTTACATCAAATAACAGCCTAATCTATTTTGTTTCACTGGACTGTTGTACTCTGTGATTTCAGTATTGTGATGCTCTCCTTGGTCTGTTTTGTAAAATGTTGTGAATTTTGCTATCCTTCAAAATAATTGATGTCTAATAGGTTTTGTTTTGAAATGATATTCAGGCAAGTCCCCAACTTAGAAACCAGTTTGTTCTTATTAAAGTTCTTAGGTCAGCCCACAGAAGCCCACTGACTTCCAACACAGCTGAAACACAGGCCTGTGTCAGAACTGGTTGAGTTTCATGGGCCGACCTGCAAATGGAACCACGGAACTATTATGTTGTTGTGGTGAGAAATGCATTCCAGGTTGGGACTTGGGATCCTGGGGACACATTCTTCTCCCCATGGAGGCCACTTGGTACTTGGCAAAATGAAAGCCGAGTCTCTTTACTACCAAACTACAGTTGTTATGGCGGGGAGACGGACTGAGTTTATAGGACATTCCCTAAGTTGGGGAGTGACTTTATCTGTAGTCATGTCAACTGTACTTTGGTGTAGACTCCCTGTCAGTTTAATAATATTAAAAGCCTTAAATGAAACTATGCATGCTATTCTATGTGCTATTTTATATCAGTAAATAAGCTTATGCTTGCCAGTTTCATACACAATTGGGGTGTATAAAACTGACTTTGACAGTATTTTTTGCACTGTTTTCTATCTGTTTTTATAAAGTCTTATTTCGATATTGGTCCTAGATGATGTTTTCACTGTCCTTGTCATTGCTGTAAAATGTTTCATATGTGCCTTTACAAATGTGAGATCTTTATTCTAACCTTTTTTTTTTGTAAAAGATATCTATTGATCTCCATATGCAATAAACCTTTTTTTTTTTTTCCCAGAGAAAACAGTCTTTCTCTTTAGCACTGTTGGCATTAGTTGAGGGCATATACCTATCCCTTTCCTCTAAGATTCTTTTCAAAGCAAAGGTGTCTAGGAAAAATCTGCCTTTATAAAGCCAATTTATTGCTACCTACCTTTTATCCTATATAATCTGATCATAATGAAGATTTGTGTATGAAATTTTCAAAGTTGCCTTGGTTAGAAGAAATCAGAGTGGTGATCACTAGCCAAATGGAGTGAACAATGTATGGAAATGGCCTTTCTCACAAATGCAGTGATAACCTTCATTAAACCCCAAGCCCCTCGGCCTCCACTGTCATTTTCTCGGACACCAAATTGTTGATGTGGAAAAGGCAGGCACCAGGCTGCTATTGAAAATCCAAATTCTTGTATTTTGTCTTTCGACTTTTTAACAGCTCACTTCATCTCTGGATTGAAAGGTTGTCACCCTGTGTCCCAGATTTCCACCCAATTGGCTGCCATGACACAAACCCAGTGACCCCTTCATAATGAGGTGGGCTCGTGCTTCATGATAAATAACAGGGCAATCCAACTC
The DNA here is from genome assembly GCF_052094955.1 of Ictidomys tridecemlineatus. Taxonomy (NCBI): domain Eukaryota; kingdom Metazoa; phylum Chordata; class Mammalia; order Rodentia; family Sciuridae; genus Ictidomys; species Ictidomys tridecemlineatus. The sequence goes on along the minus strand of NC_135486.1, from coordinate 41,428,890 downwards.
CATGGCGTCAGATCTCATGTGCTCAGCCTCTTCGTTTGCCTGTTCCATTTTGCAGCCTTTATAATAAACTGCTAATAGTAAGTAAAAGTATTTCCTGGAGTTTGGGGAGCCATTGTAGCAAATTGTTGAACACAATGGGCAATGGTGTATGGGTCCCCTGACTCTGTAACCAGGTCAGACAGAAATGGGACAGTGATCATGGTGACTGGTATCAGAATTAGGTACAGACCTGTGGGACTGAGACCCTAAACACATGCAGTCTGCCACTAACTCTGGGTAGCCTTAGCACTGAAATGAAAAACATGCACATGTTTCGTAAAAACATCTCAGCCGTGAATTGAATATCAATTCACAGAAGAAACACAATAATCTCTAAATATATGTGGACGTGCCCATCCTCACTAATAAGTGCACAAAAAACAAGATATTTCACACTTTCGATTGGGCCAAAAAAATGATGGTATAGTGTTATGAGGGAGAGGAAAACCAATGCGATTATATTCTATTTCATACCTGGTGAAGTTTTTTAAGGAAATGTAGCCATATATAAATTTTTAAAAAGATTGTTATTTGATCCTGAAATTATATTTCCTAGAATCTATTCCCCGCCCCCCTACACTACTCAGTGTGGCATTTTGTAATAGCATCAAGCTGGGCAAAACCACCTGCCATAAATAGAATTATGAATAAATTATGATTCTGCATTCAATGCAATGTTCTGCCTCTAACAAGAAAGAGCCACATCTGTAAGTGCTGAAATTAAAAGAGGCCCATGTTAAGTCAGAGAAGCAGATTACAAAATCATATCACATTCTGCCTTTTTCTAAATCTCTTTATTTAGATGCTTTATACAAGCATGGGAAAAAGGGAGACCAGATAAAGTTTACAGAGGTCTTACCTTCAGGACAGAGCTGCTGAGAAAGAAAGAATGGTCCACATTTTTCATTCATGTTTGTATTACTTGTTGAGAAATTTCATAAATTTTATGAAACTTTGACAAAGATGGTGAACTTATTTTAGGTTTATCTACAGATATTCTGCCATGAGCTACTTCCATGACTGCAAACTAGCATCCATAAAACACTAAACTCCCCTGAACTACAACTTGCACTGAAGAGATACTGAGTATTTTGCATAAGTAGATGTTCAATAAATATCTTACTGGACTATATAGAAGAGGATAAATCCCACTGCTACATCCCACTATGTGCAACAAACTGAAAGGTCTGTATGGACAAAGAAGGGAAGAAACCATAGCAGATCTACCACCATTTGAGCTGTATTCAGATCATGATTATGAAAGATAAGCAAAGTCTGGTGGTGCTGACACTTGATTATTTTTTAACCGAAGCGGAAGTGCTTCTCTTTGGGCTATAAAACACTTTTTTCCCCCCTAATATCAGGGAGTGAAAAGGGTGCTTAACCATTGAGCCATATCCTCATCCCTTTTTTTTTTTTATTGTTGGTTGTTCAAAACATTACATAGTTCTTGATATATCATATTTCACACTTTGATTCAAGTGGGTTATGAACTCCCCTTTTTTACCTATACAGCTTGCAGAATCACATCAGTTACACTTCCATTGATTTACACTTTTCTTGAGAAACATCCCTGTACTTAGGAGTGCTTGCTGTGTCCTTTAGTGCCTTGGTTGCTAACAAACAATTTCCTAGCTTTCTGCTGTCTAGGCTTTAAGCTGCAAAAAGTTGGATTCCTGCTGGCTGTGTGGGTAGAGATCAGTGTTTGCTCACAACACAGAGTTGGTAAGGAAAAAAATTTTTTTTTCCATCTCAAGCTTACTCTGGAGGCTTTCCAAAAAAGGAGAGTACTGCACAGAACAGTTAATGGAATGAGAGATGGAAACTGCTTTCAGACAGTGAGGGGGAAAAGAAAAAAAGGCCAAGAAAGTAATGCATGCTCTAAGCACGTAAGATACCAGAGAGACGATTCAAACTGCAGAATAAAGGGGCTGCCTGACCCCACCTCTGGGGAGGAGACCTAAGACCTAGGTGCACTGAAAGATGGAGAATAAGTATCACTTCCACTGTAGACCAAGCTCCCACCCTTGGAAATCCTCCCCATAGACAGAGGCAAACACAAACCTCAGGTACTCTATCTTTATTCTCTTACATGAGTCAAATTTGTTCAGGATGTTACAATAGGCATGAAGGGAAAAATAAATGCATTTTTAAAAACTCGGTGTGTCCACAGTATATATTATATGAAACCATGCCATTACCTCTTAGAAAAAAGAAAGCATTCAAAATTAATATTATGGTGAACTATCAAGAACACCCTCAAAGTATGGCATGTGCAAGGTTGAAGTGCAAGAAGTGTTCTCATTCCAATTAGTTGATAGAAATGCTGGAGTGGTGCATAAGATCTGAAATATTCAAATCCTTTAAGGTTTCTAAATGAAAACTGAAATGATGCAATTTCAGTGGCTTTCAATTTCTTGTTTTATCTCAGAAATATATGGATGATCTTTGCCATGAGCTACTTCCATGATTGCAATGGCCTAGGAAAGAGCGAGACAAAGAGTAGATGAGAGCTTCAAAGCCAGTTCCTCATACCTCCGCCCAGGGGAACTGGAATTCGAGGAGGACTTCTCTGCTTTAAGGGATGGAAGGCAAACTGGCTTCCAGAGCTTTTGTTCTCCTCCACAGTCTAGTTTCTTACAAAAAAAATGAGACAAGATTATCTGGTAATCGAACAGTTATCCTTTGGACTGAGTAAGACATTCTGCAAAAAATATGAAGGGTAGTAGCTGGAGAAATGATGTACAGAAACTATTTTCATGAAATTCTTTTGCTCCAATATTCTAGGTATTTCTATAACTGTCAACACTTTCCAATTATGACCTAACTGGATAATTTTCCTTCAGCCTCATTAAGTCAATAAACAAGATGACAAAATCCATAGTCTAAAGAAAATTTTTCGTTTGATTCATAGTTCCGTCCTGGCTGTACCCTGACCCTTCAATTTGTGATGTGAGGCCTTAGCCCATTTCCCTGAATAGTCCATTGGGAATGTGGAGAATTAGGCCTCCAGGCCTAGTTTGTGACCACAACAATTATAAACAGTCTCTTACAGGAAGGAGCAAACGGACTGTTTCTCAGATTACACTGTGCTGTTAACTTCCACATAAAGAACGAGGAGAATCAATACCCAGGAGTATGTTTCTGAGCTACTGTAAGGGGAGGCACAGAAGAGCCATCACACTAAGAGGAACTGCCTCCCAAGTCCAGTCTCCCACCACCCCTGGTCCTGGCATGACTGGGAGGGACTAAAACTCTCAACTCAGAAAGACCCCTATTTGATGGAAGGCCCCTCCACGTACCCAGGCTCCTTACAGCCACTTGAGCCTTACTTCCTTCATCAGGAAAGCCTATCTCATTTTTGTGAGAATTAAAAGAGAAATAACACATAAGGGTCCTAGTGTTTATCTGGTACTGGAAGAATGATGATGGAGTGAATTTTAGAAACTGCAAATGCATCATCAGGCATCTTATTTTGAATCCTAAAGGGACAAATGGGGAATTCCTTGCCACTGTCTCTTGGCCCAACTGGTGGCCTTTCTACTTCCATGGCTTCCCAAGGGGTGGGTAGTATCCCTCCTCCTCAGCCATGTCCTCAGGCTGGGCCTGTGATCTCAGCCAGCCTCTCCTGCTGTGCACCTACCCCCACCTGCTGAACACACCCCTGAGCCTATGGCTGAAGGGTGGTCAGGAGCTGCTTCTCCATTAAGGAGGTTTCCCAACCACTGGACCCCTGACCTTGAGTCCCACACATACCTTCTTCAGGGCTTTCTCTCCGGCAGCTTTGTTTTCCAGGCCCATGTACAGTCTTCCCAGCTTCAACCACATGGAGGCCACGTTGAGGGAGTACAAGGGATAGTGCTTACTGGAAGAAAGGGAGAGACAACAGGCCGCCTCGTCAGCGCTGCACAGAGGACCATGGACTGGGTACAGGAAGCCTGTGGCCCCTGAGCCTGAGACCCAGTACTCCATGGTGGAGGGTTGCTCCATATCCTGCTGGGCTATGGGCAGGGCTTGGATGGGTTGATACCACCGCCTCATCACAGATGCTAGCTACTTTTTGCAGTTTTTGCATTTTGAAAAAGCTACATCAAAATCACTAGAGAAACCCTACACAAAAATATTTGTGAATCCAACATTCAGTCTTGGTCCAGATTTTCCTACTCCTGGTATACCCAAAGCAAGGCTCTGGGAAAACATTTTCTAAATTAAATGCCCCATTTATGATAAGGGCAGCAATCGGTTCTATCCTCTCCCATTAGAAACATAAAAGACACTGTGTGTACAAGTGTACTAAGACCCCATCTTTCTGCTACACTCTGTAAATTGATTTAGCAAAAATATAAGCCCTCTGGAGTAAGCAAAGACCTCCCATTTCTTCTAGGCATTCCTTCACTATTGTCTAGCACAGGGTTTTGTATCCAGAAGGTACTCTCTGGTTTGAGAAGAGGGCTGACTGTTGGAGTCTGCGTAGGAAAGAGCCATTGCCCTGGGAACAGGGTGTAGGAGGCAGTTTGCAGGTGACAGTGTGTAAGAGGTGCTTATTTACACGTAGTCTATTCCACCCAGTCTACCCTGAAACTATGTCCAGCTGAATGCCCTGGTAGGAGGCAGCTTGCCTCCTGGAGGCAGTCCTGGAACCAGCAGCCCTCAGGGCAGAGCTGGGCCTCCAGGAGAGGCTAAGCTAAGAAAAGGTCCAGCACAGCAAGGCCCTGCTGGAAGAACAATCACAAAGCTGAGAACAATCGCAAGTCTGCTGTTGCTTTCTCAAAAGAGGTGTGCATGAGGGGAAAGGACTTCTTACCCACACCAGGAGGAAGGGAAGGCTGAGATTATTTCTAATCCAACAAATTGTTTCTAAGACTTTAAGGACTGGCTTCCCCTTGCGCTCCCCCTGCTGGCTACTCTCGGCACAGTGGGGTAAGTGGATGGCAGAATCAGTACAAATTCAGACCAGACACAAGCTTTACAGTCCCCAGTCTTACAGCTTGAGCGGGTACTGAGGGCTTCTCAAACTCATGAAAAACACCTGGGGTGCTTTGGGGACACAGGGATTTTCTGGTTTAATGCCCAGAGATTTTGATCTTTGTGATCTTAGGCAGATCTTATAAATGGCATAATGTCTAGGTCTTTGGGGAGCCCTCCAGCGATCAGATCCAGCCCATCCCAGTCAGAGACAGATGACAATGCCACTACTTCCATCTGTCATCTACTTTGAAGTTTAATAACCCCCTAGGGACAGGACATTTCCCTATGGCTTAAGTATTACTATTACAAAACAAAACCCAACTTGCTTTCTTCAAACCTGTGAGGGAAACATTAAATGACCACAGACAACGTGCTAGTCCAGTTTTCCCATATGCAAAGTGAGACTGCAACTTGAAAAGGCAAAAGAGAAGTTGTGAGAAGTGATGAAAAAGCAGAGTTTGAAGACCAACAATTCCTGTTCATAAGGGCCATCTACTTTGGAAGGGGATCAGAAGCAAACTGGTGCTTTTTAATACTTTTTAATACTACTTTCAACTATCTATTATGAACACAGGTCCTGAATGGGCCTGAAGAGGGATTTTACTCTCTCCCCTGCCTAACTTTAATCTGGCTCCTTAGGAGCAGGGAGCGGGCCAGGGTCAGTGAAGCAGCTGCACCTGCATATGCACCTCTAGGTGTGGTTACAGAGAAGCAGCAGCCATTCTAGGTGTATTATAACACAGGTCAGGAAGATGAAACAGCTACCCTGTGCCCTTGAAACAACCCAATCCCACTCCATGCTAGGATAATTGAAATAGCCACTGCAATTACCTGTAGGGCTTAATGATCTTCTGACCGTATCTCAGGGCTCCTTCCCAGTCCTGCATGTACAAGCAGACCCCCATGGCCTGGTACATCATGTGCAACATATATACATTACTATCCTCAAAAACTGAGCTCATCTTCTCCTGGCTGAGCTCGCAGATCTCCAGCAGCTCACTAGGGGGTGCTGTGGTGTCAAGGAAATGACTGGGAAGTTGGGGTAAACAGCAGGAGCGGGTGAGCAGGGGATGCTGCCCTGTCCTTCCCCAGGCAGTATTCAAGGAGTTATTTTAGTACACTCCATGCTTTCCTTCACCACCTGAAAAAAATAAGTTACAGGGCTGGGGCATAGCTCAGTGGCCAAGGGCTTATTTAGCGTGTGCAAGGCCTGAGTTCAATAAATTACAGAAAGCCAAACAAAAGAGAAAAGAATTACATTTTTCTCTAAAAAATAAACTAGGAAAGAAATTTCAGCCACAGTGTACCGACCCTCAGCTCTGATATAAACAATGTTGATTAGAATCAGTTCTCAGTCTTTTCATTAAATTCAAATTCTCAACCAAACTGAAACCCTGAGCACTTTAGTTGCAGCCTTTTTAATGAAGTTGTACCCACCATGACAAGGTGTGGGGTTTTTTCTGGTGCTGGGTACTGAACCCCAAACTGCTCATGTAGTAAACCTACACACCACCACCTAGCTACACCCTCTACCTCCAAGATTCTTATGCTGAGAAACAACACAGCTTTCCACAATTTCCTCTCACCAGTTTTAAGGTCTGCCCTCTGGGGGTACAAATCCAATCACTTTTCAAATCCCCCCAAAATGCTACAATGCAGTGGTTGAGAACACGGATTCTGGTAATCAGTAAGGCTTTGGGAACTTAGGTGTGTCACTATCAGCCGTGTTCCCTGGGCAAGTTGCTACTTGGCACCTACAAGACTGCCACCTCATCTGCTATGTGGCAACAGCCCTACTCGGTGCCCCTGGGAGGAGTTTAAGTAATCAAAGACTCTTGACACTGCTCTACCCAAGGCACAATACCCAGCAAAACAGGCCCTGCCAGGGATGGCTCCCCAGTCTTCTGCAATAGCAGCTCCTGACGAAAGGAGTCAAGTATGGAGAAATAAGAAGAGCACAGTGACGTGTGACAAAGTTGACACCATGTCATGGATGGTCAATACATCATTACACATCACCAAAAGGCAGGCCTCCTTCAATATCCAGAATCTCAAATATACCCCCTCCTGCTCCCTCTTGCCAACTTCCTGCCACTTCTCATCAGCGAGGGACAGTAAACTGCCCACACAGTTGTAAAGGATATATTTGTAGTGCTTGGCCCTCCGGAATTCCTCAATGACGTTGCGCGCGTATCTGACCATGTCACGGATGGCTTCTGCTTTTGGGGGGTCGCTGAGCTTGCGGATTTCCACCTTGGCTGTATCCTGAGGGAAACGTCCACAAGTGCGAGGCTTTACCTCCCATGGAAACCATACCGATAAGGAAACCTCTCAATACATATTCCTGCGCAGAGGCAGGACTTGCCCATTCTAAAGTTACAGCAGAAAAGGAGGAAACTGGACAATATCTAAGAGGCGGATTACCTTCTCAAGCACACACCCATGTGTATGTGTGTGTATGCGCGCGCATGTATTATTGGAGACTAAACCCAGAGATGCTCTACCACTGAGCTACATCCCAGCAGGCTTTATTTTGAGACAGGGTTTCAGTAAATTGTACAGGCTATCCTCAAACTTGTGATCCTCCTGCCTGAGCTTCTAAAGTAGCTGAGATTATAGGCATTATAGGATCTTGCCTGGCACTCAATTACCTTTTTATAAAAACAAAAATTTTGATTTTCTAGATGATTTTCCCTAGGTAGGAAACAAAGAATGTATCTGCTATGAGCAGATGTGTGTTCACCTAACAATGCATCAAGAGACGAGAGTAAGGAGGGGTGGCACTGACAAAACCAAAGCTGGGCAGAGCAGGAGTAAATCCCTTGAACTCCATGAGGAGGTGGAAGAGCTTGGACCCAAGTCTCACCTGCTCTCTTCCCTCCCCCCTCTTTTGAACAGTCCTTTTCAAGACACAGGCATCTGGCAGATCCTTCTCTTATTTGTACTGTGAATGGAAATGTGTTCATCAGCTTTGGGGAACAGGTCTCAACAGAGACCTGGTCTGACTGGATTCCCTCTGGCTGTCTGGTAAGGTGGGTCAAAAGGGTCAAAAACACCACAGGAGGAAATCTACCCAGAAGACAGGGGAGCTCATCCATAGCAGAGGTCCCAAGCCAGAGCACAAGTCCCAGCCCTTGGCCAATCAGTGACATACCTTGTCTTTCGTGGTGCACTCCTGGCACTCACAGGTAAAAAAGTAAGAATCTCTCAGCCGATCATTTCTGTCTTCTGTTGGGTACAGGAGGTCGATATAGCTGGTAAATACCTAAGGGGCCAAGAAGGTCAAGCTTCAATCTGCCACAGAGAAAGTCAACCATACCACTCTCATAGCTCTGTGGACACCTGAGGTAGTACTGCAGGGACAGAGAATAAGGAGGGCCACCACTGAGGAACGTGCTGTTTACCTTAAGGCACTGATTTCTGAAGCTCTAGCCACCTAACATGTCCAGCTCCTCACGGTGTAGAGTATCTACAGAATCCGATCTCCTAAACCACAACTTGGAGGGCTGAAAGGTTCCCTGCCTCCTTCTTCTTCACCAAAGAGAGCAGGCTGTGGGTGTGTCCTTAGTCTCTTGGACAGAAGCCATGGCCCCACTGGGCTAAGAGTCGACTCATCCCTGGGTTTGGGCCTGTGTGGTCTCTGCCTGGCCTTTGTTTGGCCTCTTTTATTTCATGACCTGGCATGGCTTGGGTGATGCTGCTGGTACTTCTGGGTGCACACAGGGGAGAGAGTGGGAACACACACGTCCTGCTAAGTTCACCTCTTCTCCTGACATCAGAAGGCTACAGAGCAAGAGGCACAGCTCTAGAGCCTGACACCTGTGGCTCTGGTGGCCTCAGAAGTCAGGGCAGGGAAAACACAAGCTTTCAGGACACCACCTGCTGTGGCCTCAGCCAGCAGGCAGTTCCTGATCCTGAAGTGGACAGTCTTACCTCTGGGCTCACAGGGTTGTTCTGTCCTTGCTTTTTTGTAACAGGGTCCATAACTAAGACTTGGAGCATATGGAGAGGGCCAGCACTGAGATGTCCATTATCTACTCTCTGGGACGGCACTGGCTGCTCATCCCACACAATCAGGCAAATGTCTGCCTGAACAGATGGATTTCTCAAAGCCGCCAGTGTGCCAGTGACCTCAGGCACTGCCAGGCGAGCAGCACAGGGCTAGGTGCAGCAGGGGCAGCCAAGCTCTCCAGCCAAATAACAGGACTGGACACACGGCTCATTCTGATAGTGAGTAATGGATTCCTTCCTCTCTGAAGGGCAAGAAACCCCCAAAGTAGTGAACTCCCCAGATGAAGTTACTGCATTTAAGATCTGTGAGACCTTGCAGGTGACAGAAACCGTGGCCGGCCCTGTCTTGCCACACACGGCAACAGTTGGCCTGGTTTTCTTAGAAATGACTGATGGACACAGTGCAACCAACAGAAGGTTCCAGAAGATGGCGACAAAGGCCACTCCAGTGTCACTGTTCATGGCTCAAGCTGAGCCTGTCTAAGAGACAAACCCCTTGTCCCTCCAGTCAGCCCACAGGAGCTCTGGGGCCCAACAGTTGTACTCTGACCCACTGCAACTATGTTTTAAAAAGGAGGAATCTAGGATGCCTCTATCAGACATCTGTAAACCTAGACAGCCTGGCCCTGAATAGGACACCCTTGTCACAACGGGCTCAACAGGGGGTAGAGGGGCCAATCTATATACTGGGCACCAATTCCTCATCTACCTGAGAACTAGTTAATATCTTTCAAAGAAATCTAAGCATTTCTCATTTAGCACCCCAATAAATATATTTAAAATGTCCATAAAACAGCCTTCCAAAAAAAATAGCATTACAAATTAAATAGAAATTGAACTTCAAATATGTGATCACAGTGCCTAAAAGTTCATATGTTCTGCTAGGGAGCTACTTAAAGAGCTCAGAACATTCGCACAGCCATCCACTAGGCCAGCCTTTTCCAGATGAGAAGTCTGGGAAAGGGAGAAGGGATAAGTGAGCAGGTGACGGAGACCTGCTGTTTCCCAGTCCCTAGGCTGGGGGAGGGAGGGGCTGCTGGTGCCTCTACCTCCCCTACCAGTGCTCCCACTGGCAGTTTAATGTTGGAGTCACTCCAAAAGTACCTCCCCCACACTTCACGGCTTTGTCTGCACTGCCTTTTAGAACAACTGCGTAAGCCCACTGTCACAGCTACCTGTGGCCACATACCTCTTCTCCAGGACTGATTTCCTGTACAGCTCTTACTTCCGCCAGGGTCCCCTTGTAGGTCACAATGACATTGGGGCAACAGCTATGATTCATCAACGCAACACTGTCAACCAGAAGAGAAACCCCAGTTTTGTGAACAGCACAGACAGCACAGTTTCAGTAACTCCTTGGCCACTTATTTGCTGAGTTAGAGGAAACGAGTCTTTGTAAAACAACAAAGATATGTAAAAGCCAGCTTAGACTACTCTAAAAAGTTGTTCCTAATGAATTTATAATAATATTTAAAATCTTAAACTCTATATTGAAAAGTGAAACCCACAAATCAAAACACTGCTATCTAAGTTAAACACGATTTTTAAAAATGCCATAAATATTCCTTCCTGGTAGATGTGGGACCAAAACGCAATACCTTCAGCTACATTATATACAAGACAAATGAGTTATTGTTTCCAAGTGGCTTTTTGTCCAAATGGATCATTTCTCACATTTCCTTAAGATGCCAAGAAATACCAGAAGCCTGCGTGAGGGAGGGCTTGTGGCCCCTGAAGCTGCGGAGAAGCCCATTTGAGTCTCTCTGCACCTCAATTTCCTCATCTGGAAAATTGGGACATTACTGTTCCTGCTGCTCACTGTCTGCTTTTCAGGGACAACGAGAAGGACAGAGATTCGCCTATGCGAGGGGCTTTGAGCTTTCTGATTATATCAAGGTCAAAGTTCTGAGAACAGAAATTTCTAAACTACAGGGAAAGAGTGCTTGATCTCTGAAAATGCTGCCTTTGAAATCACAATGCCGATATGATTTCTGCCCAAGGGGATTTTTCCCCCAATTAAAACTGCCCAGAAACTGGGGCTCACATTCTTACATATGTATCACTGTTCTGATGGCCAGTGCCACATGCCTGATCTTTGGTGACCAGAACCCCTCTCCTGCCTGCCCCAAGAATACAAAAAAAGGAAAGGGGTCGCCAAGATTGATGAGAATATGCTCAAGGGTGTGCTGTGTCCAGGTTGGGTGTGGCCGTCCTCTGCTAGAGGTCTGCGTAAAGTGTGTAGCTAGGCTTGTGCCTGGGACACACAGGTAGCAGGTTCCGGTCTTGTAGTCTCGTCTTGGGGGGCGGGGTGGGGGGGAATACTTCTTCCCTGCATCACAGCCCACCAGGCTTCCCGACAAGTGATGCACAGGGAACCAGGGCCCAGGAAATCTGATAAACAAAGGTACCAAAAGGGTGGTTACCTAACGATTTCTAAAATCTCCTTGCAGAAGTGTTAAGTAATTCCTTATTTCAATAGACCTCTGGGTATCTTTGTAAGAAGGTGGGAGAACCTCACTAAGGCAGGGGGCCTAAAGTAAGTCCTGTTCTGGATCATCACTGGGGGAAGAGGGTGATACCTAGACACGACCACTTCCTCTTAGCCTCCTCTTTAAGATACTGGGCACAACAACCCTGCAGAGACCATGTGATTAACCGAAGTTGCTGTAATACACCTCTTCCACAGAGTCCAATGCCCCTTCTCTCTCTCTCTTCCTTTTCCCAAGAGCAAAAGGCTAAAAAGAATCTCTCCCAAAATACATCTCTTTCCTTATTATCACAATTCAAACTGCTTAGGCTGGTCTCAGGAACAGTAGCATCATGAGGAAACTTTCTGTATCTCTGGTTTTAACAAGCCTGTGACAGGTACTCAGGAGATGCAGACCTGTACGGATTCTTCTCCTTCTGACCCACTTGGTGAATGAAGCCTGGCAGCTACACACACATTCCAGGAGTAAAAATAGCACACTCGGCCAGTGCATAGTGTTAGGGGTTTCCACACATGTTAAGGTAACCAAGGCCCCTATGGTATGTAGCGAGCAACCTCCTCTTAGATGGACGTAATCTACAATGGGGATTAATTCAGACAGAAGGTATACAGGAAGGCTCCCCCAACTTCATCTGTGAATTTCAGGGCACTGAGTTATTTTGGAAATACCCATTCCATCAGAACAAGGGCAAAGCCAATGTTGACATTCCATTAAAGTCAGAGCTATAAAGATCTTCATTTGCAAACTAGGTAGCCTTTCTTAAATTACTCCTGAAATATAGAGAAAAATCTGACAGCTCTTCGAATTTTTTCTATAGTTCACTACTTTAGCAGAGTCTCTCTCCAAACTGTGCTGTTTTTTTATTGGTATTTTTCAAAAAAGGACAGTTGAAACAAGAAGTTTGTTATTTTCTACATAAGTCTGTGGCCAATTTTTTGTTTAGAAATTAATGTTTCACTTTGAGTTTAAGAAACCCAAAGATTTCCACAGCATACACGTGCAGAAAGCAAATTTCTCAGCAGGGCATGGGCTGCTCCTTCCACGCACACTGTAAAATATTCTTCTAATAACAGCTCTCTGCTTAGCAGGACTTAACAAGCAACTGTTCTCCTAACTACTACCTTCAGATCCTTAAGTGTAGGGGAAATATTTTGAAATCTGGCAGATTAAAAAGCTGTCTTAATTCACTTGGAGTTTCATGTCTGCCACATGCAGTTAGGTGGGTTATATAAAAATTCTTAAAAAAAATCAAATTAGTGTTAAATAAGTACAAAGAAAAGAAAAGAAGTCAGACTCAACCTACTCAGGAAATATCGCAGATCCCAAATGAGAAAGCTCTTCATCTTCAATTGTGAAGCCATTACAGTTAACCTGTAGTGAAAAGGGGAGAGACAGAAAAAAAACGAGCTAAAGCTTCCCTCAAGCTTTAGGGATCATTTCTTTAATTTTGACTTTTAACAAATGAACTGTGAAGATGTTCCAGTTTAGTGGTTTTAAAACCTTTTAGCCAGGGCAACCTTTGTTCAAAAAAATTTACTCAGCAGTCCCATGTGTAAACAAATAAAAGCAGAACTGGTGGAGGTTGACTAACTCTTCGTGCACCCGTGCACCGGTCTGCACACAGTGGACGGACTCCCGTGACTGCACAAACTACAGTCTGCATATTAGCAGGGAAGCCAGGGTACTTGGTCTAATTCTAATTAAGCCACAGCTTTTTGGTGTGATGTAGAGCTCGTTGCCAAGTCCTTTGCTCTTAAAAAAGGAACCACTTAATCCAGGGCCTATCTTAGAAGGTGAGAAAGTATCTGCAAAAGCCTTTATTCTTCTAATAGAATTGCTGTCCCTCCCTTTGATAGGCAGAGGGACCAAGGGTCAGGAGCCAAGAGAACTGAAGCCTTGCCTTTCATGTCTCAGCCAAATCAACCACTGGTCACCTTCTCATCCCTGAAAAGAAATGTTCAACCAACATGTCCAAGGCAACTCTCATCATTCTGAAGATCTCAGAATGACCAGGCTGAAAATGGACTCCACATGCCAATTTCCAGATTGTATAAATTCATTCTTTCCACAGATACTTATCGAGAGGCTCAATGTGCAGGGTACTATGCATAGAAATAGAAATCACCAAAAATCTGAGGCCTCCACGGACACACAGTCTCTTGGGGGACAACTCAGTGAATGTTCTCCATACATATCTAAAATTTCACAGCTGGAAGGAAACTAAGCCACTTCACTTTCTAAAAGATGAATCTGAGGTCTGGGAAGAGCACTAGATGGTCTACAGTCACAAAGTGAGCTTTGGTAAAGGCCCAGACTCCTGCTGATCCTGTGAGGCCTGCATGCTGAACGACTTCACCCTTGCACACCTGCACTGCAACATCTCAGATCAGCAGAAGAGCTTGTAAAAACAGCACTGAGTCTCACCAAGTCAGACTCAGTGAGCACATACTCCAGGTTAGATACTGAAGATCTAACACTTCATAAATCCACAGCAACTCTTGCATTATTATAGCAATCCATTTTACAGATGTGAAAACTGAGGCTAGATAGGGGGGTTTGGGCTAAATGACTGTTCAAGGACATGAAATAGTAAGTAGCATGTCAGGAGTCAGAATTCAGACCAGTCTGACTGCAAAGCCTGGCTTCTTCACACTCTACCATGTTTCTTCTAAAAGCCGATGGCTTTCTCAAATATTAATGGAGCTCTTTCACTTAAAGCAAAAGGGCCACTGGCAAAGGCTTGGAAACTGTGGTACACACTCAAGTAAGGGCAGTGACAGGTTTCATTTATTTACCAAAAGAGAGGAAAAAAAAAAAAGGGAGATGGGAAGGCACTACAGGTTGTAAAATAATAGCCTTTGTAATCCCCAGGGGTTGGGCCCTTCTAAGTAGATTACTTAGCATACTATATTTTTGTGTGCCAATTCCAAGTATCCTGACCAAGTCTGTCATGGGACATTACTCAATGACCATTACCAATGACTATCAACCAACACTAAGTAGAAGTAAGTTAGAATTTTAATTCATTCAACAAAATTAATCCATTAGAGTATGAACCATGTGTCCAGCACTTTATTGGCTAGGTACTAAAATGACCTCACAGTCTCAAACTAGACAAGGTCCGGCACCCACAATGACAATAGCTTTTTGCAGAATCAGTAAGAGAATTTAGCAAGAATTATCAAAATGAATCCAGAGACAGATAGGCCCTGACCTCCTTGGATGATGGGATTTTTGCTCCTCTGCTTTATTAATCCCCTCCTCTGCAGCGAGCCCAGCTGGACCAGCCTACAACTCTGGGTTCCTTCAGGCTGAACCATCCTGACCATCACTCGCTTTATTCCCTGCCCTTGCTCCCCGTACTGGGGAAGAGTGCGGGTGTTTCTTCAGAGGCTCTTGGAAGCTTAAGAGTCATTACTGTTCCTTTTGGGGAGGCGGTGATAGTGTTTAAGCCAAACTGCATAGCAATTTTCCTGCCAGCTTTCCTTCCCTTCTGAGATATCCCTAGAGAAGAAAAGTGTACTTGCACATCGAGAAAGATGTATGGGCCACAGTCCTTTTTTCCTCAAGTCAAATCAGGCGTAAGTGCCTTGCTAAAGCTATTTTCATAATTAGCATTTAGAACAGATGTAGGCTACACACCAAAAATACACTTCCCAACCATGTATACATTCCCAGTGATTAAAACACACCTCGACTATGCTGTTGAAGGAGCGCAGTCACCTTTGGCTACCACTTAATCCCCAGCAGTCTCCTCTGAGGAAGGGCTCAGAAGCTGAGACAGCAGACATTCGCTGAGGCACAGGACCAGGGTGGCATGGGGAAGGAGCTGCACTTCTCATTTTTGCTTGGGATACTGAATGCACCTTTTCAAATTTCCGTATGAAAAAAGATGTGTGCATGTTTGTGTGTATCTATACGATCTTAGAATGAATACTATAATTTGATAAATATAAAGTCTAAAAAGAAATGAATTGTTACAGATTTATGTGAGTGTATTTTTCTCTTAAATAAATGCCCTGTATTTCTGAATCCAAAGACTGACTCATTTCCACCACAAATATACCTGTACTTGTGAGAGCAAGTGCTTTTACTTTGTTATGAAAGTATCACTTCAATACAGACAAGTCACATCAACATGTATGACTGTGTTAAGGGGAAAAGTTATCTTTTTTCCCAGCTTAAGAGATGATCTATTTCAATGCTCTGCTTTCTCATACAGACATGCATGTCTCATTAAAAAAAAAAATCACAAATCTAGTTTCTCAAAAAATTTAAGAGATGTCAATTCTTCAACTTTTCACTGTTGCCCCAATCCTCCATCTTAGGATGCTTACCAAAATATGGTGTAAATTAGGATAATGTGAAAATCAGAAAGGTTTTTAATTATTTCTATCTCATAACTTCAATTGATTATTTATCCTATAAGGAATAACCTTTTTTTCTGATTATGACAGTTACAGAGTGAAATATATCTACATAAACAAAGTCTATTAAAATAATTCACTGAATTGTTAACAGTGGTTCTTCAGGGCATAGAAGTGGGTAAAAGTAATGAAAGACCTTTCTTTCTACGTGTAAGTTTTTTTTTTTAATTAGTTATACATGACAGTATAACACATTTATACACTTTGATATATCATACATAGATGGGATATAATGTCTCATTTTTCTGAGTGTACATGTTGTAGAATCATATTGGTCATGCAGTCACATATATACATACAGTAATAATGCCTGTTTCATTCTACTATTTTTCCTGTCCCCATATTCTTTCTCCTCCCTTCCCTTCACTTCTCCCTACCTAGTTTAAGGTAACTCTATTCTTCTCTAGTGCCCCCAATTTTATTGTGAATTAGCATCCACATATTAGAGAAAACATTCAGGCTCTGGTGTTTTGGGATTGGCTTATTTCGCTTAGCACAAAATTCTCCAACTCCATCCAATTACTGGCAAATGCCATATTTTATTCTTCTTTAAAGCTAAGTAATATTCTATTGACTATATATTCCACATGTTCTTTATACATTAATCTATTAAAGGACACTTACGTTGGTTCCATAGTTTAGCTATTGTGAATTGAGCGGCTATAAACACTGATGTGGTTGCATTACTGTAGTATGCTGATTTTAAGTCCTTTGGGTATAAACCAAGGAGTGGGATAGCTAGGTCAAATGGTGGTTCCATTCCAAGTTTTCTGAGGAATCTCAATACTGCTTTCCATAGTGGTTGCACCAATTTGCAGTCCCACAGCAATGTATGAGTACCTTTTTCCCACATTTTTGCCAACATTTATTGTTGCATGTATTCTTAATGATTGCAATTCTGACCAAAGTGAGATGAAATCTTAGAGTAGTTCTGATTTGCATTTCTTTAATCACTAGAGATGTTGAACACTTTTCATATATTTGTTGATCAATTGTATTTCTTCTTCTGTGAAGTGTCAGTTCAGTTCCTTAGTCCATTTACTGATTGGGTTATTTGATTTTTTGGTGTTGATTTTTTTGAGTTCTTTAGATAGCCTAGAGATTAATGCTTTATTGGAGGTGCATGTAGTAAATATTTTCTCCCAATCTGTGGGCTCTCTCCTCAAGTTATTGATTGTTTCCTTTGCTAAGAAGAAGCTTTTTAATTTGAATCCGGTTTATTGATTCTTGATTTTAATTCTTGTGATTTAGGGGTCTTGTTAAGGAAGTCAGATCCTACGAAGTGTGCTTTTTAACCTTTTTCTTCTTTGTATTTTTTCAGTTATACATGTTCATTGTAGAAAATCCAGAAACATCACCCATTAGAATGCCTGCTTCGAATACACAAGACCCTGGGTTCAATCCCCAGCCCCTCAAAAAAAAAAAAAAAAAAAAAAAAGAAAAGAAAAGAAAAGAAAACACTTCCCACACCTCAGAAGAAACCAACTGACCTCATGCAGTCCTTCCACGCAGGGATGTTTCCATATTACACACGTTCCATCCTGCTTTTATATGTCTTGCTGTGTCATCAGCATTTCCCACATCTCCAGGCAGTCTTCAAACACAATTTATTTGTTGTGTTGAAGGCTATGTTACTTCAATCAGGGGCTACACCACAATCTGTTTAATCACACTCTGACTGCTGGCCCCTTTTCCTTTCTCCTTTTCCTTCCTTCCCTCCAGTCCTTTCTTCCTTTTACTTTAAAAGAACCCCATAACCAACAACGTGCAGGTCAATCTCTGACCATATCTCTGATTGCTTCCTTAGAACAGATTCCTGAAAATGGAATTACTAGGTCAAAGGGAAAACAGGTGATGTACATTCCATTCTAAGACAAAAACGTATTGGTGCCCCCAGGGTTCTTCATACACCTAGAGACTGAAGGTTCTGGCAACAGATGTAGCCACTTGCACCCAAGAATAGCATTCTAGACTTTCCTTCTATGGGAAGGTTCCCTTCAACGAAATGTCCAACATGTAGAGAAAACTACAAGGTTATGGAGGAAGAGAAACCCAGTGTAGCAAGTCAGGCCAGGAAGGGCAGCCCTTGCAACAAGGAGAAGACTGCATCCTGCCAAATTCTGATGGTGGCACCCTTTCTCCTCTTGTTCCAACACTGTTCAAGCTTTAGCCTTTCCAATGGCCTAGTGTCCAAGTCTTTAATCACTTCCAAGGTGGTGTTGTCTGGAAGCCTTTTAGGTTTGTTTCTCATATCTGATCTTGGAAAACCTGTGCTTCTCTAAGCAAGACCCTCGAGCAACCTGCAGCAAAGACTCCATGCACTGGACGAGTGGGGCTGCCCAGGCATCCGAGAGGGCCCCCTTCTCGGGGTATCTGTAAAACTCTGCTTTATCAGCACAGCCTTCGCCAGTGGAGACAAAAGGACATTTTCTATCAAATAGAAGATTGAAGAACGGGAAAGTAAAACGGTGTCAGAATTAGACAGCTGGACATGTGCTAGAAAACTGGAGCACTGGCAGCTCCTTTGTTTTCATGAACTCTTTGTGAGGCAGTGGCAAGGGTGATGTCCTCTGCTCCCTACTCAGTGAGGGTCAGCACAAAGAGGACCTTGGCCTGCTCAGGTCACCTAGTGAGGTGTGACAATGTAGGACCCAGGGGCCGAGTGCCTTGTTGTCATGGGATGCCAACGTTCTATTTCACTTCAGCCTTGCTGAGTTCGTGCTCGGGCCAGGAGCTCAGAGAGGGAGGGGCCAAAGCACGGCCTGACCCCAGCATCCTTACCTGTGCAAAGAGTACTACGAGGCTGCTGTGGTCGGGGAACTCGAGGTGCTTGGAGTAGAACTGATGGAGAGCAGCAATGTCACTCTGAATCAAATCCTTCTTCTCATTGTCCAGCTTATCCAGATCTGTGGGAAGAAGCCCATTACTAACCTGGAGGAAACACTATTGCTGGGTTTCCTTACTCTAAACAGCATGAATAAGAAAGGGTAAAATCCAAAATGTCAACATTTTTCCCTATCATCCGATCTAATGACAAAACCTAAGGAAAGAACAGCATGTCATTTCTTCCTTCTCTTGCTCTAAGAATTGGAAGTCACTCAGGATGTGAAATTTCAACTGACCATTAGCAGTGGGGTCAGGACTAAGGGGTAAAGACTGATAACCAACCTAGTGTGGTCAAGGACCCCCAAGTAGCCTTGGAACCTGGGCAGGGACAAGCAACTGGATCACCCTGATTTAATGCCTTTCAGTAAGAACACTGGTTTACAGACTGCAATTCAGTAAAGACCCAAAAATACTTTGCATGCTGGGAGAGTCAGCAGGACATGGCTTGGGATGAAATAATTCATCTGATGACTTCTTATCTCCCTTTAATTATTTTCTAATAAACCTGTCAACTCAGAGAAAAAAGGTTAAAAGCACTTTTCAAAATAGCACACAAGTCAAAATAATTTAAATATTACTATTAATATTATATAAATATATAAATAACTTAAAAATCACTATCCCTACTAAGAGATGAAGCTAGCCTCTTTCTTGCTTCAATCCCATCTAATCTACATTAAATTCGTGGCTAAAATAACTGCCTAGCCGGTCACAGAAAGACTTACGTGATTCAAACTCCTTCACAGCTAACAGTTTCTCTGAAGGTGTTCTCTCTGGGTGGATTTTCTAGTAATTGGGGAAGAAATCAGACACAGATGTTAACGACCAGTGTAAAAAGTAGTGCTTTCATTTTTACACCAACATAAAGAAAAACAATAATTTTCAAGGAAGTAAAGAAAGCTACCCAAGGAGCCACCATTTGGGCTCTGAGTGCTTTGCCCAACATCCAAATCCAAAGGGCTCTTTTAAAAAGCTTTCTGAAGTGTCTGCTGCATTTCCAGCACCCTGAGGATACTACGCACACAGTAGGCTCAGAAATGCTTGTTATGGGAAAGAACAGGGCCAGAAAACAACTTTTTAGGGCCCTTACTTAAAAGGGCTGAGTCTACAGGCAAACCATCCTATTTATTATTTCTCCTTCTAAAAAGGAACAAAATCAAACCCCCCATCCATTTTACACTTTCTTTAAGCATAGGCTAAAATGATCTCGAATTCTGTGTTTCAAAAAAGAACACTTTTGGTTGTATCTGTGAGCCCAGATTCACTTTAAACGTGTTGCTGTCTTTGTTCTAGACACCCCAAGAGGAGCTAACAATAGTAAACCCGCTAGGCTTTGAGAACATGAATAAACTTGGTGTTGACAAGAGTTCAAACGCAGAGCTCTGGAGCTGGCCCCAGGCCTCCTCTTTGTAATCTGGCTATTCAGTTTGGGGATACAGGTGGTCTAGCAGGGCGCTCTCACCTCCCTAGTTAACATGTTAAGCTTCCCCTTGGTAGTTTGGTAGCCTGTCTCCCCTAATCCTTTGCAAGCTACTAGAATACAAATGGCCTGGTTTTTTAATCATCAAGGCCTATAGAGATGAAAAGACAGTCAGGTAACTTTTCATTTAATAGACTATTAGTGGTAGTAGTAATTATAACAAAAGTTGAATGAAACTAGTGTAAACTCATCATAGCATTCAGACTCCCCTCCTGGTGTCAAAACATTTCAATAGTTCTTTTTTGGGAGTCAAAATCTTCCATTCACAGGATGTACTTTTGTAAGACTAATAAGTCATCTTGCCTGGGAAACCTTTCATTCAGGAAAGCAGACCAGCTTCTTCTGAATTCTTAACATGACACTATAAATAACACCAGTAAGTCAGAAGACCAGTCTCCTAAGCCTCTGAAGATACACACAATTTGATACCATCTGATGGCTTATTTACCCTGAACCTCAGCCTGCCAGAACATTTCCCTGAACCCATTTTATCCACCATCTACTCTGCATAAATTTAAAGGCAATTGTTCTTAAGGACCCAAGAGTTAGCCCCCTCCAGGGAAAACAATTCTGATTTTCTGGTCTCAGTCCATGGCATCCCTTGAATGTTTCTGGTTACTCTGATCAGCAATGTGGCTTTTTGGTAACATCACCCAAGCTGAACATAGTGTTCTGTTTATACACCCCAGGATGCTAGCCTGGGTACAGATGTATGTCTGCACTCACATTTGGTTTAGAATAAAAAATATAGACAAATTTTAAGCAGGGATAGGTGCTAGAAGGTATATGGAAGAAAGAGGTGGATAAAATTTTTGGCCTTCAAAGATTAACAACACTGAGGCCTTGCTACCAACTTCTCCATCAACACAGAGAAAAGACTTCCACGGATTCATGCCTCCTGGACTTCATACCATCTACTGCAGTGGCCACAGGGACAAGCCAGTCCTATGCTGCTTCCCCATTCTCAGTTTGGGCGACTGAAGATAATGTGTTCAGTGATCCTAACCAAACAGGGGGAAACAGTCTCGTATCATCTTTGGAGAACACAATCTCTTTCTTCTTCCTTCCCCTCTTCCTTCCCCAACTTGCCTCAGTTTCTACTTTGCCATTCTTTCTCTTCTCTGCACGTACCATCATCCTGGTGGCATGCTCTGCATCCCTACCTATGTGCAGGTAAGAAAATAAGGAGACAGCAAAGAGCAGAAAGGAAAAGGGGACAGCCGTGCATTCCACTCAGAAAGGAAAGAGGGAAAATCTCAAAGTTTCTCAGACTGGTCTGGTTCCTGAGGAAGCTCTAGTAATTATTTGCAGTCAGGTTTTTCTATGTAAACTGGTTTCAAAGAAAACCTAGAATTTAATAGGCATGGCTACACTTCTGGTCTGGGTTAAGGAACACCCTAACTGCCCAGGGCAGACAGTGAACCAAGCTCCAGCCTGCAGTGTTCCTCCCACACTTCCACACGGACATGAACGGCATCCACAGATGTTCAACAGGATATCATCACCATCGGTCAGTGTCTCATTTTCTGACCTCTGAGGAAAAATAAACAAATGTACTTGAATAGTGTCCTAATTTCCTTACCTGTTTGGCCAGAATCCTTGCTGTTAGCCTCACAGTCTCTGAAGGACTCCAGTTTTCCCCAAAAACAACCATGGGAGAACATTCCAGCTTGTGCATCGGCCAATCTTCTTTCTGGGAAGATTTTTTAAACATTATTAAAACATGCACACGCAGTAGAATCAAGTGTGAGAAGAGAGGATGCAGTAAGTGCCCCTTGCTAAGGTCAAGTGCAATATGTTTCCTTCTGGACAACATGAGGATGGCCACAAATGCCAGAGATTGACAATATCTTCTAAGATAGCCATGACTGTAACGTGGACACAGGCCTGGCCAAGGTTGCTGGGATAAGAGGACTTGCTTTGCACTTTTATACTGAGCGTCTCATGCCGTTTTGCAGACCTTCATAATTCCAAACTACACAGACCCTTCCCATGAGCACGCCGACTTCTCAGATTTACTTGATTTTTTCAAAAAGAACCATATTCCTTTCTGTCACATCTTGAAGCTTTTGTGCCCAGATAGAATGGTAAAGGGTCAGCTCTCCCTCCTGGAAGGATGGAGACACTGTCCACTGCGATGGGGAAGGTGGAGGGAGAGGAAGCACACAACAGCATTTTGAAGGCCAGAAGAAGAAAAGTACTTGGAGGACAAGGGAGTAAATGATGGCACAGGAGCTGCTGATGACTGAAAACTGAACAGGCATCGTGGAGGGCATGGCAGACTGAGGTTCAGGGTAAATAAGCCATCAGATGGTATCAAATTGTGGGTATCTTCAGAGGTTTCACACACACACACACACACACAACCACACACACAAACTCAGCTTTGGAAGAGTGATGAGCTGCTGGGAGTGGATTCAGGAGAGGATGGAAGGATACGTGGAAAGTGGGAGAAATGGGGTAAAGGCTTACAGGGATGAAGGGCTGAGGGAAAATTTCTTTTGGGAAGGAAAATGTCAGAGTTTCTGTATGGCTGGAGCCTTCAGAACTCTCTTGCACAGGGAATTAAGTACCTGTCCTGTTCTGCTCTCAGCCTTCCTGGGCTCAGACAATGGCAAGTGCTTTCTTTCAGATGCCAGCATCAAAACCTGAAGCTATCCCCGCCACGATGTTTTCACCATGCCCCACACTGAACTCTGGCAATCCTGTCTCTGCCCTTAGAAACATCTAGACTCTGATCCCTTCTGGCCACATGCCTCTCAACCCGGGAGCAGCCCCGATATCTCTCACCAGGGACATGCCATTGCCTTCTATCTGGATGCCCATTTCTGCCCTTGGCCCTCACAGACTGTGCTCAAGAGAGCAGCCAGGAGATCCTGTAAAACAAACTCAGGTCATACCAGTCCTCAGCGCAGAACCTTCTAGTGGCTTCTCATCTTAGACACAGGCAAAGTACTAGAGTTGAACTGCAAGGCCACAGGGGACAGGAGAGCCTGATACTCCACCACCACCTCCTGCCACGCTCTCCTCACCTTGCACTACTTCCTGTCTAGCCCTGGCTTCTCCTAGCTCCCCACGTGGTTCTCTCCTTCCTCCCTTCCACATCCTGCTCAGGTCACCTTCTCAAGACAGCTGCCATGACCACTCTGTCCAAAAAAGCCCTTTCCCCATCACTCCCTTTCCTTGTTTTCTGATGCTTCTTACCACCTAATATATTATATTTAATATATTAGGTACTCAACAGAGTCGTTGAATAAAGATGTTCCCCTGTCTCCTTCCCTCTACCCCAATCCCGAAAAGGGACGACACAATATCACTAATGATGTAGTGCCGTACCTGGCACAACCCCATGGCCCAAGTTCTGTGCCAAGATGTTCTGCAGAGTTAAATAACACCATGCCAAATATAACTGGGAGCAGGGAGAGAAAGAAATGACAAGATATGCACAAGGGATCAGAGGATCTGTTTTGAGCCAAAGTCTAAAACAAGCGCACAGTGATGAGGTGAAGAAGTGGGGACAGGTGGGTCCAGCTCCCAACAGTCTAATCAGCTCCCTCCCCAGCAGCAAAGCAGACAGGAAAGGACGAAAGAGGTATTTGGACACCTGAACAAAATGAAGATCACCAACAGGGACAGAGAATAATTAATAAGTGCCCACTATGACCCCAGGAACTCTAAGGAAAGTTTAACTTAAGATTTCTGTCTCTGATGAAACTTTAAGCTACTGTTTTTCTGAATTCTGGGTTGTGCTTTAGTTGTTTATAAACAATGATGAACTCCTGGGAGAAAGAAGTATTAACCTTTATATAATTTATCATGTATAAATAATTAAGATTAATGTCTATATAAATAATACGTAATATTGATGTTTATGAAGTAAATGTCCTCAAGGGAAAGAATTTAACCATCACAAAGGTTCTGGGAGGAAAGGAGAATCCTGGGAAGCAGGAAGAACACTGGCCTGGAATGTGGAAACCTGCATTCTTCTTCTACTCTGCAGTATGTGACGCTGCAGACCTCTTAATCCCTTTGCGCCTGTCTCCTTGCCTGCAAATAACATGATCCCCACGTTACTTAACAGGTCCAGAATCCTAAGTCTATGATTTTACACCTTCCAACAGTGATAATTAGATATAAAGCTTGAAGACTACCAACAAAGGCAGGACCTTTCGAATTGGGATAATCAGGCATTCACACAAACACTAAGGGGTCCTCGTGAGGATCCCATCAACTAACCCAGGAGAAGCACAGGGCCCCCTGGCACACAGCGCACTCTTAACAAAGGCTGATAACTGCTCATTTATTGGGTCATTTAGTCATTCAACACGTCTGCCACTGACCCTAGAGGCAGGCCTGGGAAGTCTTTTTTGACTTCAAGCAGTTTATGACCATGTCAGAACACAAGGTAAAAATAAAAGCACCTATAACTCGATGCAGTCCTACATATGGCAGTTAAATCAGATAGCTGGACAAACTCCAGGACATGCAAAATCACACAAGTTTCACCAAGGGAGATTTACCATAATAATAATGTCTCACATTCTTTTTTGAAGGTGATGAGAAATATGGATTGAGGAAAGAATGATAAGATATGTCACAAGGGCAATACTCAGCTCTAATTCTAAAGAAAGAAAGAAAGAATCCCTGAATGCTGGGGACTGAGACTAGGGCCTGATGCATGCTAGCAGGTATTCAACCACTGCGTCACACCCTCAGTCCCTATTTTGAGTGTATTCTGAAACGCTCTCTTTTATCACAGAATCCACATATCTTAGAAAATGTGACAGAAGCAACCTGCCCTAATTTTGCTCATAAGAAACCATAAGCAACCACATTAGGCAAAACAGAAAAAAAAAAAAAAGGCTAACCAGATGAATACAAATGAATTATATTCTTTAACAGTTTGTTTTTAATATTGGCAGTTTTGTTGTATACTTTGATTTTGCTACTCTTTTTTAAAACATTTTTTCAGTTTTTCTAAAATTTTATAAGATATTTTTTCCAAAATTCAAGTTATTTTTTCTACCCTGATGACAATCCTTGAAAAATTGTATATAAAGTAGGATCCATTTTTTTAAAAAGTAATATACATGCACAAAAAGGATCCAGAAAGACATGTAACAAAGGATATGTCACCAGTGGTTTTTCTCTCAAGGAATAAGATACTTGTTCTATTCTTCTTTCAGATTGTACTTTTCTGATTTTTCTATAATGAGCACAGATTTGGTGATATAATAAACTTACAAAACCAAATTGAGACAAGACACTTTTTTGTAATGATTGTTCTTTCTAAACTTCTAACTCATTTGCAGCCAAGATGGTGAGTGCTATGCATAACTTTCATTTCTCTGCATGGACAAAAAAATGCTTTAATATGCATAAAGAGTTACAAAATTGTTTCATGGTACACAAGCATTTCCAGCACTAGAAGAAAAGAAAGAATACTGCAGGATCCACTTTTCTGCTGAGCAAATGACACTGCCTTCCTGGATAAGGCAACCCAATTGTCATTGTGAAACCCCTTTTCAAACTTTTTCAAACCCTTTTCAAAACATTCAGTGTTTTTATTGTTCTAATGAAATTTTCAAGGCAATCCATCCTGTACATGTGCATATGTGATTTCTTAAAATGTGGACTACCAAGAAAATGGCACAGGACTTATGCTTTCCACTACCATTATCTTCAGGAGAAATAGTGGGAAAAGGGGTCAGGTGGATAACTGGCCATCTTGCAGGGAGATGACCACTGCTGCAGAGCCGTCACTCGGGCCTGAACTTTGCTTTGTACTCCAAGAGTGATGGGACCTCCTCAGTCATTCACATACATTTCTTCTTATTGGTGATGTTATACATTAGAAAAAAAGAATGGGCCAAGTTTAGGATGCTACCTATGGCTGTGTTAAGAGCTCAACCAGCACCAAAAACAGGACTTTGTCCCATTCGCTAACAATACATGACGATAACAGGGGCCAACAAGCATGGATCAGACATTTCCTACACTTCCATAAATTTCTAATCAAAATTTCCTACTTCTTTCCTCGCATATTTTTACTCTATCCCTCCATGATTTTCTAATCAAAATTTCCTACATCTTTCTTCACTTTTTTTTGACCCTATCCCTATAAGGACATGCCCCTTCTACTTTCAAAAGCACACACATAGCCCTATCACTTACATTTACAAAACAAAAGAAAGTTCCTTTATATTAAGGTAAAGAAATATTCTTCAGAAGACAGTCATGGTGGCTCATGCCTATAATCCCAGTGATGCAGGAGACTGAGATAGGAGGATAACAAGTTTGAGGCCAGCCTCAGCAACTCAGCAAGACTCTGTCTCAAAATAAAAAATAAAAAGGACTTGGAATATAGCTCAGTGGTAAAGTGCCACTGGATTCAATCACTAGTACCAAAAATGAGAAGAAAAAAAAAAAGAAAGAAATATTTTCCAGATTGCTCTACTGCACAATGATTACCTTATATAAAAATTTCCTAAAACCATTCTCTTGAATGTGTCATGGTACAACTTAATGAACAAATCTGAGTGAACAGTATAACGTAGCTTTCCAGATATATTTATAAAAATATAAATATAGTTCATTAAAACACACAGGTTGTAAAATAACAGCCTACCTAAAAAGCAATTTCTGTGTCTTCTATATTTCCTCCTGTTACATTTCTACGCATCACCCACTGAACCTTCCCTCTGGCACCATTGGATGGGGTCAAGTGGCTCAGAGGGAAGTAAACCACCATCCAATGAGGCAGAACCAAGTACAGCAAACAATCCAAAGTCCTGAGCGCTGTGGACAGAAAGGAGGCCGGGGAGAACGTACCCAGTACAGGGGTCCCTAAAGATGCCTTGTTCTGAGGATTAGGAAACCGATGGTGGCTTGGCATTCTTGGAAAGGTTCACCGAGACAACAGCAATGGACAGGCTCTTCCCTTTCACACCCACTTCTCTTTCTTTGATGTGTCCTCTGACAGGGCCTGCTCTCCAAGTGGTCCCCAGTACCCTAGTACTCCATGCACATGCCCGTGAAGTGGGGAGAGCCATCCCCTAGTGGTGTGTGAGGTCCTGTTGACCTTGGATGGGTCATCCAACCACCCTCAGAAGTGTTCTCATATAATGTTGGGTTGAACAGCGTGACCTCCATTAGCCCCACATCTGCTATGTGGTACCAGCTGCCTACAGACTCCAGGGGGCAGGGTTGCCTTGGAAGAAGGCCCCTTCTCAAGCAGAGAACCCCTCACAGCTGCTCTGGTCTAGGGCCATGCTTTTTATCCTTCAGCAGCGCCTCCACTTTGATCCCAACCAAGTTTCCCTTAAGTTGAACCCTGAATATATTTCCATCGATGCAAATGCCCCAGATTCCTAATGACTTCCTGAATGAAGCCCTGGCACCTCCCTCCATTTCTAGGCACTTCCTCTTACTCAGTCTTTATGCCTATTCTACTTCATTATAATTCACTGCCCCACGCTTACTTAGCTCTTCAGTGCTAAAGACTAATGGCCATTAGCCTCTTCCTTCAGCAGTGGGTGATAGATGAAATAAAAATGAAACAAGTCAAATCCAGGCTTCCACTTCTGGAAATGAGAGTGTAAGAGCTATGTCACTGCTTGCCACTCAAGAGGTCACTCTGGTCACTAGACACTAAACCGAAGCACAGAAAAACAGAATTGCAAAAGCACTGTCTAGGGTTCAAGGTGTTTTTGCCCAGAAACTAAGGATACTATCTCAGCCTGCTGCCTTTGAATATTAAATCCTGAAACTCTCCTGTCCATCCTTGGGTTCCAGCTACTCGAGCACTTGTCTCATTATGATGCGACCACTGCAGTTCTTGTTTAAGACCACTGCAGGTCTTGTTTAACGCCAGGGAGAATGCACCAACTGTCAGGTGCTCACTATAACAGCATCCTGGCACATATAGGTTGAAGTGTTTAGTTACTGAGCCTCCCCCAAGGGATGGACCCCCAATGCAAGCCCACAGATGAGGCTTCTGAGCCTGCAAATCTGGCAGATTAAGTCCTAGAGGATCATGAGGGGCATTTTGAAATCCCAACTTGGAATATGACAGTTCATCAAAATACTGCCACCTAGAGAGGCCTAACAGAATACAGCTTAAGAGCATGCCCGGGAGACCCACAGCTATGGCTACATGTCACACATTCTGTGGTTCTGTGTTAACGCTCTGTTCTCAGTTACTCAGAGAAGTGAAGGCTCATTTTAAAATAATCATTATGCACCTAATGTACATAGTTAGTGCCTTCAAGTTCTTAGAGGCAGCCATTCTCATAGGTTAAATAAATAAGCCCCTTAAATTAAAAAGTATGCTGTTTATCCTTTGCATAAAGCTGACCCTCAGTCCGGACTGAATTATACAAATTCAACTTTATATCATTATTTATAATAACCCCTTACATCTGTTCAGAGTATCACAATTTATATAGAATCCTCATATCTGTCACATCACTTGATTCCTACAGGTCAACAAGATGGGCACCATTTATATGTAGAAACAGTCACATGATGAATCTTCCAGGGCCTGCTGGTCTCTACAATACCAAGGCAGTGCCAGCATAAAGTATCCTATCCACAGCCAGTAGAGCAAAGTATGATTTCTTCTCTTCACTAGAAGGAACTTCCCGAAACTTAACTATGAGCCTCATTTCTATCTTCACTGTCATACAGGATGGCTGTTTCAGGAGGACTATTGTGGCTGACACAGGCAAAGGGATTCTGCCCCAGTCTCCAAAGCCAAGGGACTCTACATTTCCTAAGCCTGTATGTGCTTCACTCTGGCAAGGGGCCACTGTCATTGGAGCTCTGCTGTTAGATGAGCCACCAGGGCTTAGCAATCTCTCCCTCTGCTAAGTAATGTTCTCTGAGGCCTTTCAGAGGCCAAAAAGAATAGGGAGGTGAAAAGAAAAAAATAAACTAGTGGGTAATCAGGGTAGAGGAGAAGGAGGGACTGGGGAGGTATACAGTGGATAACTCTGGGTACTGGAAGAACAAAAAAGAGGTATAGATAGCAAAAATATTCCCTGTTACTTAGAGCCACTCTTCAATAGCACTGGCCTTTTCCAAGGTGGAGTAAAAGGTTCCCTTTTTTAAAAAGTTCAGGAGGATCAGATAAGAAATTCCCAATGCATACTAGCATATGTAAGACTAAAAAAATGTTCTGAAGTAATTAAAAGGTTTTAAAGTAATTCTTTCCTTGTGTCCTTCCCATTTTTCCAAGTCCCCCAAAACTTCTTAGCCCTTCAAAAAGCCTGCCAAGGCTTCCTCCAACATCCTCATGTACCTTCCCAATCTATTACAGGGGGCTTATATGTCTGACCCAGCTTCCAGAGCTCAAGGCTCCCTGGCTGCTTCCCAGCCACTGGCTTGGTACAAGTGCATGTCAATCTTTGCCTAATCAAAGGCTGTGCCTGGCCTACAATAGTTGAGGGTAAGGGAGGCCGCTGTGGGGAGTTCTGATTCAGATTTGTTGGTTTTCCTTTTGGTATTGAGGATTGAACCCAAGGGTGCTGTATCCCCAGCCCTTTTTCTTTTTTGATATAAGGTCTCCCTAAATAGCTCAGACTGGTCTCAAACTTGTGACTGCTGCCTCAGCCTCCAAAGTGGCTGGGATTATAGACATGCACCACCATGCCCAACTTGCTATAGGGATTTCTAAAATTATAGATCCATGGCAACAAAATGTAACTTTAAAAAAAATATTTTTATTAGTTGTTGATGGATCTTTATTTTATTTATATGCAGTGCTGAGAATTGAACCCAGTGCTTCACACATTCTAGGCAAGTACTCTACCACTGAACCACAACCCCAGCCCCAAATGTAACTTTTAAAGATAGCATTTTAACATTTTCCATTTGTCATCTCTGTATTTTCCACCAGTTATTGGCATCCTTGGGGGCAAACCATGGACCTTGATTTCATACCTATTTATACCTAATACATTTTTTTCCTTGTGTCCTTCCCATTTTTCCTGCACCTCATTTTCAGTCTTGCATGTGTGTCCTCTGGCTGCTGCATAATGTCATGACAATGAAGAGGACACACTGGGGACCTGATCTTCAGAGGAAAGAAGGCCCTCCTTGCCAGCTGGCCCAGCACCTACCTGACACTCCACATTGCAGTAAAATGCCTGCTTGCATCTTCCACATTTCGACAATCCTTCTTTCCTTAAAAACAGAAAGGGTACTGTAGTGGCAAGAGACACAGAGACGAGAAGCAGCACATTTGATCATGCAATAACAGGGCCATCTGGTCACAATGCAGAGCCAAGATTCACCTTACCTGACTCTCCCCTAGTAAATGGCATTTTCCCAAAGGAGACTGTGACCAGATTCAGCCCCCCTTCAGGAGGCAGTTGGTCAAAGAATACATGCACATCACTGAGCCCTGTCAGCATGAAGGGCACTATCCAAAGAGATGAAGAACCATGCTCTGACTCAGCAACCCTGACCTGGAACCCAGGGTCACAACACCACCTATACTGTTACTCAGCTTTGGGGGAAAGTCAAATTATCTTATGTTCTAATTGCCTCATCTACTGAGAAGGCACAGAAATAAACAAATCTTATTG
The DNA here is from genome assembly GCF_052094955.1 of Ictidomys tridecemlineatus. NCBI lineage: Eukaryota > Metazoa > Chordata > Mammalia > Rodentia > Sciuridae > Ictidomys > Ictidomys tridecemlineatus. The sequence goes on along the minus strand of NC_135486.1, from coordinate 41,398,001 downwards.
CAGACTTGACCTCATGGAGTGTTGTGGTGCATCTACACTAAACATCATGTGAGGAACAACATTCTATCTTGAGAGAGTAGACAATATAGAAGTAGAATCAGTATGCCCTGTGATCCACAGGCTGTCCAGAAAGCTAAGTTTAAAAATAACACAACTTAGCAAGCAGGAGATACATTCTTGAATACAATATGACTGGATCTGATTGGTTTACACACCCAATTTAATGATTCTGCTTCCTCTTCATAACTAGGTCAGTTCAGCCTCTTTCTTGCTATAGTATTTTCCTTCTTCCCCCTAAAGGACAAGAGTGGTGTGGCTTCCCAAATGATAGACAGTAGTATGTGTGTTGCATGAGATAAGCCAAAGTTCTTTCAAAAACTGTGAAGGCATTAAATTAAACCACATGCTAAAAAAAAAAACAAAACAACAACAACAACAACAAAAAAAAAACAACTTATTTGTAAAGTGGGGAATAGCCACATTACTTAAGTCAGAGCTTCATCTGAAAAACCTACTAATTCTCACTGCAGAGAGGCTGACACCATCAGGGCTATTCTTGCTGCTGCAAGGGGTGCTACAACCCTGTACCTCCTCTGCAGCCCAGCAGAGCTGACACCAGGAGAGGGTGCATGCGGGGGACTGACGTTTTATAATACAGATGTACACATTCCACGCTGCAAGTCCTCCGCTGCTTCTTGTCAGCCAGCGGTAGTCACCACACTCCTCCCACGAATTGAGAAAGTGATCCAAAATTGCTACTGTTGGAACTAAACAGACTGCCTTGCAGCTTCCATGACAGCACTTGGCTTCCAAGAAGCAGACTGAAGAATGTGTGGGAGAAAAACACATCTTAGAGATGAGGCATAAATAAATATTCCAAGTTTATACATCTCAATAGTTCAAAAAGGAGCCCACTAATTTAGGTGAGTGCATTCTCTGGCCCTAAAATACTCAAGGGTACACTGAAGGGATTCAAACTCTGACTCTTGTATCTTTTAATATAAAGGAAATGAGATGCATGGTAGCTGCCTGCTTGCAAGGCAAAAAAGATGAGAAGGTACTCTCAGAAACAACTGGGAAGCGACACTTTAGCATGACACTTCAGCACGAGCACATGCCAGGTGCTGTGGACTAGGAAGAGGTGCCAAGGGGCTGAAAAGAAAAGATGAGCCAGGCCAGGAAGCTTTCAAAAGTCTTTCCAAAAAGAGTTAAGTCAGAAAATGGATAATAGATGGGGAAATGACACCCCCAAAAAATGTCAATCAGAAGAAGTCTTTTATAAATTTTGTTTTTATTTCTGTAGGAAGATAGGTCAGAGAACTTTTTGAGAATTTGGTTGAAGCTATTAAATCCCTCCAACAACTCACCTTCTCCTTCACCCCCTGCCCCTGCCAAAAAAAAAAAAAAAACAGAAAATTTTGTAAAATTTCAAGGACTCATGAGCCACATAAAGCCCTGCTATAGACAACCAAATAGCCTCTGAAACCAAAGTGCTGTAAAAGAATTAGGAAATTATCACATTTTAAAATATATTTACTAGCTCTGCAACATACAATAAAAGCAAGAATTATACAGTTCTTCTTGCACAGAAGCCAGTAGTAAGTCAATCTGAAACCAAGGCTTGTTTTCAGCCTCAACATAACATCCCAGGGAGAGAAAAAGCAATGGGGCTCCATGGAGCCAGGAAAGAACTCTAGTGGGATTTCATCAAAATAACCCATCTTCCAAAGGCTGGCCTCAGTGGACCAGCTACCTACCAATTCCACAAACCACAAACAAGAAAGAGCAGGAGGAAAAGGCTATCTCTTCAGTGCTGGCAATCAGCTACATATGTGTTCTCACTGTAGATGTGAGAGCTGTGTTCTCACTGTGGATCTCAGCTTGAGGCCTGCAGACTGCTGGGGTCTCAGAGACCCTTTCAGGGAATTGGTGAAATCAAAATACCACCATGACATTACATTCTCCTTTCCCCCACGACCTTGACATTTTGCATTACAGAAGTTTTAAGGTGTTCAGAGGCCTGGAGAATAAAATTTGGGGACCCTTAGCACAAGTGAAAGCGGTGACACAAAGCCAGTTTCACTGAAGAATGTCCCTGATTGCAGTAATAAATATTACTTTTATTTATTTATTTATTTAGGTACTAAGGATTGAACTCAGGGGCATTCGACCACTGTATACATCCTCAGCTGTATTTTGTATTTTATTTAGAGACAGGGTCTCAATGAGTTGCTTAGCACCTTGCTTTTGCTGAGACTGGATTTGAATTCTCGATCCCCTGACTCAGCCTCCCACACCCCTGGGATTACAGATGTGCACCACCATGCCCAGCTGAATATTACTTTTATTAAATCTCCACTTGAGTCTCTTTTTGATATTCCATGACAAACAAGAAGGGAAGAATGAAGGAAGGACTTCCCCTATGCTGAAAGCACGAGTGTAACTGCTGGCACTGTAAACTGGACTAGCCACTGTTTTCCTGGAATACTTCTCCTGCCCCCAGATTAAGCATCTGGCAGATAGGTTAATGAAAAGAATGAAGTGAGCCCATCATTTTCAGGAAATCACTATTTGCTGCCAATAGTAAATGTGAACTTTAAAGCAAAAATCAGAATTTTGGAAACCATGTTATCTGCCACTCCGAGCCTGACAATTTCTTAGCACTTAACACTCTCCAGGTAAAACTGGTGTTAATATTAACTATGAATATTAACTATGGATCAGATGTAGTGGTGCATGCCTGGTAATTCCAAGAACTCAGGAAGCTGAAGCAGGAGGATAGTGAATTCAAAGCCAGCCTCAACAACTCAGTGAGACTCTAAGCAACTCAGTGAGACCCTGTCTGTAAAGAAAATATAAAAATGAGATGGGGATGTAATTCTGTGGTTAAGCTCTCCTAGGTTCAATCTGTGGTATCAATAAATAAATAATTAACTGCTATGATTCTTTAATATGGTTTGGTAAACTGATTCAACTTTTGGAAGATCTGTATCACTTTAACTCCTATTATCCAAATGGTCAATTATGACGTTTTTTGGTTTTATTTCCCCTGCTCTCTCCCTTCCTCTCCCACCCCTCTGCCCTATGTAGAGTTCGTCTATTCCTCCTATGCTCAATTATGAAGTGGCTAAAAGGATCATTCAAAGCGCAAGGTAAATCAATAGATTTTAATATAATAGAATATACAAAGTTCACTGACATGACTTCAGATGGCACATTACAACTAACCTTCAAGATATGACTAAATGAATTTTAGTGCTGAATCAAAGAATATCCACATTAAACCAAAAAGTTTATTGAAATAGTCCTCCCTTTCCTGTACATACCTATGGAAAACTTTGTTTTTACCACATACTTCAATCAAAACAATATCAGACTGAATTCAGAAGGATATCTGAAAAACCAATTGCCTTCTATAAACCCACACATTACAGAGATGTGCAGAAATGTAAAACAACACTACTCTTCTCACTAATTATTTTATTTTGGAAAATATTTTTCATAAAAGAACCTATGGAGGTGCTGGGATTGTGGCTAAGCGGTAGAGTGCTTGCTTGATGTGCAAGGTGCTGGTTTTGATCCTCAGCACCACATAAAAATAAATAAATAAAGGTACTGTGTCCAACTATAACTCAAAAAAAAAAAAAAAACCCAAAAAGAACCTATGGTAACAGTAATTCATTTTAAAATGAATATAATAATTTTTGTTTTGATTTTAAATATGATAAATATTGATATTTAACCCATATTAACAAAAGCTCTTTGGGATTCTCAATTTTTAAAAGCGTACAAGTGGGCTGGGGCTGTAGAACAGTGGCAGAGCACTTGCCTAACATGTGAGGCACTGAGTTCGATTCTTAACACAACATAAAAATAAATAAATAAAATAAAGGCATACTGTCCATCAGCAAATATCAAAAAATAAAAAAATTAAAATTAAAACTGAAAAAAGCATAGAGACCCTGAGATCAGAAAGTTTGAAGACTGCGAATCCAAAGAAGTTATTATGATTCCTATTTTTGAAGTGAAGATGCTAAGGACCGTAAAGATGAAACAACTAACTTGGTCAGCAAGTAGGGAGCAGAAATGAATTCACACATTTTGTTTATCATGTAAAAATAGTCTTCCATGAGGGCAACTGTCCAGGAGAATAGCCTATATGGCACAGAAGTAATCTGGGTGACTGGATAAACTAATAGTAATAACAAAACACAGAAGAGACATTCTTTTCTCTGTTTCGCATAATGTCCCAGCTCCAAAGGTATCCCATCAATGTCACTTCACTTCAGAGATGTAATGAGGTGGGGTAGGGTACGGTGGAGGCAATACAGAATCAGTTTTAAAAATGAGATTTGGGGAGGGAGCATCCCCACAAGAAGGGTGTCTCAACCAAAGGTGATAGAAGGAATCAATTTCACTTGAAACAGACTGGAAGAAACAAAGGACTGGTACTTTTCTATGTAGCAAAGGTGCCTCCCTCTTACCTACCATGGGAAACTAACATGTTCCTAAGGCAAGAACCGGGAGAGTCTAATTTGGATGTGTCCTCTAGAAACCTGGCGATACAACTCTGAGCTCCCCATGAAACTGAAAAAGCCTTGCGTGGCTCTAGGGCCAGTTTTACTACATGAATCTCCCTGCTCCAACTTCCTGCTTCTGTGTTACTTTTCTTAATACACAGCCTCCTGAGCCAGGCTTCATAGGAGAGAAATAGAAAAGTCAAGTTTTGAAAGCTACTGTTACTGATAATAAATAAGAATCTACTTTGATCTATTTTGGTTTGGGCACTCTAGATACAATGGGGTGGGGACTGGGTAGGGATCTCTGTTTGAATTATCCAGACAAGTGCTTCAATTCTTTCCATAGCTAGGGAGAGGCATAAACTCTTTTTAAAAGTCTCATGGCTGAAACTCAAACTAAAATTTGCTGAGCTGGGATCTGCACTGTGAGGGTGTATGTTCTTGGGAGAAAAAGAGAAAGAGCAAGGCTGAGAGTGTCTGACTTGCTGACTGAGGAATTCTAGCCAGAGAGAAACTTCATCTGGGCTATCCACTGTCACAGTAGGAATATACAAGGCATTTGCAATAAACTGGGTGCCTTCAGAAGACACAGTTGAGAAACTCAAAGTTTCAATGTAACCTAATCTGAACTATCCAGGAGGTTTGGGGAAAGGCCTTGCCAAACAAAGAAAACAAAATTTCCCTTAAAACAAACAACTGGAACACCCTAAAAGGGATGGAATTAAAAGAAAAGCACAAGAGTGGATCACTGATGATCTCTCACACAGGTTCTAGGCTTTGGCTGCTGGGGAAGGACCCATCCATTCTGTGGCTGGTCTGTGGGGCTCAGGTGCTGGGCTTCTTAAGCTCCCAGAAGATTCTGATGTGCTCCCAGCATGCACAACCACTAACACACTGGTAAAGCACTTGAGGGCAGTCTCATGTCCCACACACTATTTCCTGTTGAAGCACTCTGCAAGCAGATCCTCGTCAGAATGACTCTTCTTAAGAACAAAGGCTGGGTGACTTAGGTTGTTCAGCTACCTTGACGACTATATAGGTAAGAATAAAGTGGTCACCACTGTGCCTTCTAATCATGATAGGAAGTATTTTAAGAGTCAGATGTAAGTTTCAAGAAAGAAAGCCTCAGTTTCCTTTCCCCTTCTTCCTGTTCCTGCTTCACAATTTTAGGATGGATCTGATGACTTACTCTTCCGACCCCGCTATCTCAAATCCTTTTCCCTTTCTGGTGCTTGAGGTGCTATGTGATCATGGGCAAGTTAATAATCCTTTTGAACCTCAGTTTCTCCCACTGTAAATAAAGGCATAGTTTGTACCACGCAGGTTTGCTATGGAGATAAAACGAGAAAATAGAAGCAGAGTGTTTAATACACTGCTGGGACCACCGTAAATATTCAATAAATGTTGAGTATTACTGCACTTTTAATTAGTCTTCTTTGTGCTTTTTTTTTTTTTAAAAGTAATGTCAATTGCTGAAATACCTTTTAGTGCAATCTCACTCAGACTCAGGGCTAGAGGATTTGTTTCTGAAGCCTTTGTTTTATGGGCAAATGTCTACCCTGCTGTGAATAGAAGGGCTCTTTGAACTTAAGAAATGGTTTTATCCACAAAGGGGGAAAAGAAATGTTACAGAAAATGCAAGTATTTGATTATTAGAGACTGGAACAGAACTTAGAAGACACGCTCCTGTCATTTTCTACTGGAGGAGACACACACAGTGATTAATTTCCTTGCTTTAAAAAATCAGAAGCCATGAAGATCAACAAGTTAGAAATGTAATTAACAACTCCTGCTAGTTAATGCATTGCCGCAGGTGCTGTTGGTCTAGATAAAAAGAATTTGCTTCTATAAGCTCCCTACTTTCTGCTACTGAATGCTTAGTGGGTTTCACCATGAAAGAAAATGATACTGGCATACAGGGGGCTTGCAATAACAATTACTTTTAACTAGCGGTGACAGAAGAAGTGACAAGTATGTTCTGCCGAACAGAGGCAGCCCTAGCCAAATGAAAAAGAGAAAAGGAAAAAAGCCCAACAGCGCAATATAACTTCACCATAGGTTGAAATAAGACAATCAGAAACAAAGTTAGCCTCCCACCCAGCGAGGGTGGTCACACTAGCAAGGCATACAGTCTTGTTGCAGAGAAATAAAAATTGGAGGAATTGTGGCAAAACCCTATTATAACCCTGGTCAGGGGACAAGGATAATACTCAGGCTACAGGTTTTTGTGTAACAGTGAAAGATGCTCCAGACATCACTTTAATCCACTATGTACAGTGAAACGGGACCCACGTGCAGCGGGGGGCTTCTTCCCAGAGCTGTGCCGAGCCTCCGCCTCTGTGCTGAGCTTTGTTCTGAGGCTTGTTAAAATTTAGAGCCCGCGTCCTCTAGGGGAGGCAGGAAATATTTAGGACAGTAAGGTAGCAACTAATAGGTTTTCCCAACTATTGGAATTAAAGCTGGGCCTGGTGGTCAGGGCAATGACTGGCCTTGTTATAAAATGATGACATTGATTTAGGATTTGTTTTAATGCAGGCTCTCGCCAAGATGAAGTTTACCTTTGTCATAGAAAGAAAATAATTCACAAAGCTTATGGACACAGGACAGAAACACTCAGCCCATGAAACACTGAACATTAAATTACTCTTTTCAGCCACAGGATGACACCTATATCTAAACCCCTCTTGTAGGCCTTATACAATTTCAGAAAGAGTTAAAGCTGGCTCGAACCTACACACTTTTAAATTCTCTTGTTTGCTTCTGGAAATACTCTATGTCTTAACTTTTGTGCAATATTGGTATGACACTTCTTTGTTACTTTCTTCTTTATTTCTTATACCTACTAATAGGTCAAAAGAGACAACTAATGCTTATTTTTAACTCAGTTCTCTCATAAGGCTCTGATAATAAAAAACATCTACCATTTCTTCCAGTAGTACCATAATTCACAAATGTTATGGATTTGGATCAAGTACCAAATTTTAGATCCCCATATGACTGCTGTTGCTCTAACCTGCACAATAGTCATGTGATTGAATATTAAGGAAAATGGCAAAAGCAAAGTAAGAAAATTTAACTATTTTAAAATAGTCTCAATGAAATTTCTCTCTTCAACACTAGGTCCAGAAAATGAAAATAGACCACCATAAAAATATTTCTGTAATCTAACGCTAAATGTGAGTTCCCAGGACATGGTTAGGATCTCTGCAGACAAAAATATTAACTCCTTGCCCCAGAAAGACCTGTTTTGAATCTTATTCACAGAAATATGGGTCTTTTTAATTGCTTAGAAAGGAGTTTTTTAAAGAGTTGACACTCTCAATCACCTTGGTTTTATTTTCCTGAATTCCAATTTGTTTCAAATTACCCCAAATGTAAACTTCACCTTGAGAACTCAAACTTTCCAGGGACATGGCTCAGTGGTACAGCCCTCACCTAGCAAGTGAGCCTTGGTTCAATTCCCAGTACCAAGAAAAAAAAGAGAGAGAGAGAACTCCACCTTATCAGATATTATCTGAAAAGATTTAACAAATTTTTCTTTCAATCTTTATCAATTTCATTTGTATGTTGGAAAACATTTTTTATACTATATAAAACTTTGCTAATGAGGCAGTATGGAGATAATATTAATCGACCACAGCCAAGTAACTTCTATTCAAAAAGATTATATTCCATGTACAACGCACTGTGCTAGGCTCTAGGGAATGCCAGTTTGGCAAAACAGAAGCTATCTGGGAAACCAAGTCCTGCCTACATCAAAGTGGTAAATACAGATCATGAGGCTAAAAGATTCAACACCTGAATGGTCTAAATGACACAGAATGGAGTGCAGAAAACTCTTCCTGGGAATGGGCTGAAGACACAAAAATAAGGGCAACAACACTTCACAGAGAAGTTTGTGTTCCTTATCTCTGAGTCCCCTCAGAACACAAGGCCTGGAATAACAGGACGGTCAATACATGTAAATAGCAAGCTACTATAAAATAAGTAAAAAGAGTAAATAAATTTTAAAAATTGTGGACCAGAGTGGTTCCTGGAACTTTTATAAGAGATGTGATTTGAACCAGGTCTTCTTGAATATGGACAGACTCAAGTAAGGCCTTACCTGGGAAGAAAGCTGAGAAGGAAGGGAATAACGCAGAGAAAAGCATTCTATGTCGCAAATGGACAAGAGGAAAGATGAAGAGCGACATGGCAGCTTTCTTAACATAGTAGGGTACTGGAAAGACCTCCCAGACTGAGTTTATAGTCTAAGTAAAAAAAAAAAAGGTAGCCACAGATAATGCTGGAGGCGTGGGAAGGGCACTCAGAATGAAGGGCTTGAGTGTCTACATTTTGACTTGAAGCAAACAGAACTTAACAAAAGGTTCTTGGAGTATTTATAAGGCTGCATTTCTAAGAATGAACAAGGTTATATGTTTAGATAGGTGTTGAAGAAATGAGACTATTCATTTCACAAATATATACTGGGAATACAGATGCCTGGCCTCTTGCTAAGTGCTGGGGTTAGGAAGATGAGCAAAAAATCATTGTTCCACTTGTAGCAAAGTGTGATAAAGGAAGTATGTAGGACTTACTGTGGGAGCAAAGACCAAGGGGACTAATCTAGCTGCAGAATCAGGATACACTGCTCAGAAAGTGGACTTTGGCAAAGAGGACACAAAGATCAGGAGAGTGCATGTATGTGTGTGCATCACTGTAAGCATTGGGCAGGCGCTGGAGGAGTGAAACCCACACGGCAGAACAAGTCGGACTCAGGTGAGGCTCCCTGATGCTACCATGAAGCTCTATCAATGCCATTCTCTGAAGATTCAGAGAAAGACAAGGAGCAGGAGGATTTCTTCCCCATTTCTGTAGCTGGGTGTCTTGTAAAGTCTGAGCAAGTGCTGTAATCAATTAAATATTAGGCGAAATAAGTAGATTGTTTGTAAATCCTTACTTTCCTTGTTAATTGGAATGTTTACAATATTGAAAAAAATGCTAAAGATTTTCTTTAAAAAATGATGTTTAGAAACGTTTACTGATGTGCATTGATAAGCTATATTTCACTACCTTTCAAAATATGTCTATGTAGAGCTGCTGCTGGTTTTTTGTTTTGTTTTGTTTTTTGGTACTCGGTGCTTAACCACTGAGCTACATCCCTAGCCCTTTTTATTTTAACACAGTATGTTGCTAAATTGCTGAGGCTGGCCTTGAACTTGAAATCTCTCTGCTTCAGCCTCCTGAGTTGCTGGGATATGTGCTTGGCTGCTCTTTTAACATAATACAGGAATGTTACAACTTCATTAGACTTCAGTATTATCTGATCAAAGCTCTTTTATTTTATGTAAGTCATGAACCAGGGTGTTATGGTTAAGCATTCTGGTTAATTCCTGACAAATGGATTATCAATTTTCAACTCATTAAAATACTCAACCCCTGAACCTTACTGCCTTCTACACAACATTTTCCAAAATATAAAGTTCAAGGCACTGGGATAAAATAAAGATAAATAAAATCTACTAGGATATAAGGGATTTTCTTTCTCCTCCCCTCACCCATTGTTTCCTAGGGATACAGAACACTGTATGTGCTCCATAAGGATTTTTAAATAATTTTTAAAAAAGAATCCCTTCCCTCAGAGAGTTTATCATTGGTTCATAATTAAATTCCTATTACTATTGAGTTTTTTCTAAGAACATAAACTTATTACTGTGAATAGCAATTGTCAAAATACTGCACATCTGTGGAACTGACAGGTAAGAGATTTTTCAGGTAGCAAATGGGCAAGTGTTTCTTTACAAAAACTTTCCCACATTCAGAAGTACCACCAAAATATGAGCCAGCATCCACATCCTGAAGACTCTTTCCTGGTGCTCAAAGATTGAAGAAAGTCCTTCCTATCCAAAAATATTTAATTTTGTCACAAATTTTAATGTAACTCTTGACAACTGCCAGGATATTTAAAAAAAAAAAAAACTTGGGATTTTTATTTGTCTTGGATGGAAACCTGCATCTTGTTGGACAGCCATATTTCTTTTCATGGTTCTCCTCCAAGAGAGGTCCATGTCTGCAAGTCCCAGTGTGAAATTCAACTCTCTAGCAGGCTGTCCTTTCCTTTCCTTCTCTCCTCCACACTAACTCCTATTCCCTGGGCACTTACGGGCTTCATGCATCAGTATCCGGGATGATACACAGTGTCTTAGTTATTATGATAAGCATTCATTTTGGTCTCGATGGACTATTATACCTGACAAAAATAAGCACTTATGAATTTTCAGATCCACTCTTTCCTTTAAGAGCTAACCCAAACTATTTTAATGGTTGCATGCAACATTTCTACTTAGTCATCTGAAACCTTCCACTTCACTACAAAAGTCACCAGATTTTATGTTAATAAATTAGCACAAGGAGTTCCTTACTATTTTAACATTTTTTGATTGAAGATTCTCAGGGACACAGCTGGATTCTCAGTGAATGCATGCCCTAAAAAGATAAGTTGTTTCCTGAACCTTCAAGACTTTTTTGTATTATTTTCCTGCTAAATTGCATATTCCTGTCCTTCAGAGCAGTCTTGAAGAGATCTGATTTCCTTCTGTTCTATTGTGTCCCTGTGAACGCCTTTGCAATTGAAAAGGAGGCCACGGAGGGTGGCAGGAACGGAGTCAGCAGAAGTTACACAAAGTGAGCTATGTGGCTTTGTGACTGGATAGAGCGCTAATGAGGCCAAGGTCACCGGTTCAACCCTGAAAAGGCAGGTACTTCAGTCAATTCCTGCTGGAGAACTGCACCCCTAAACTACTGCAGATTTTCTAGAAATCCAAAGATGTGAGAGCTGGGGATGTGGGTGGGAAGGGCACCAGGGACGTACAGAGGCTGAGAATGCAAGTCCCTGAGAGGGGAAGACCTCAGCACACCCAGCTCCCAACAGTCCCAGAACAGGCCACCTGCTTGGGGGAAGCTGCTGAGCAGCCGGGCTCACTAGAGGAGGGCTGATTTCTGAACTCGGTTAAGTACAATAGGGTGCCTTGTTCTAGGTCCATCTAGTCCCTGGTGATACGCAGGAATCACACACATATTCAAAGATAGGTACCACACCGGGGCTATCTGTGACACGTGCAGGAAATGGAATTCTAAAAATCAGACAGGCCTTGCACATACCTGGTGAAAGCAAGTCTTAAACTAGGGAATGTGATGGCCTCAACTCTACATCTGAGGTCCAAAAAGAAGGTATAGGAAAGAGGGAGAATGAATTTAGTTATTCATGACTCCAGGAATATAAAGGATGCTTATAATTATCTACTGCCTCCTTGGAAGGCAAAAATAAAGTGATCTAAATTTGTGATTATTTATTTTTATATGCTACCAGAAAAAAAGAATAGGGAGATTAACCTAAACCAAAGAGGTAAGTATAAAATACTGAAATAAACTAGAAATTTTATTTACAAGTCTCTGTTTCAAATTCTAAAAACAAGCATCTTTATTGTTTCAATTTCTCACCAATTCAGAGTTCTGATGAAGACCAGATTCCTGCTAAGCTACGGGACACAGCCTAGATCCTTCCAAAGAAATTAAAGACTTCTTTAGCTTTTTGGAGGGAGAGGGTGCTAGGGATCAAATCCAGGCCTCACACATGCTAGGCAAGCACTCTACCACTGAGGTATATCCCCAGGCCTTTTTATTTTAAGACAGGTCTAAATTGATGAGGTTGTCATTAAACTTGAGGTCCTCCTGCCTCAACCTCCAGATGGGTTGGTATTACATGTTTATGCCGCGGCTGGCTCCCTCATTAAGGAACAACAGGCTTTCCTTCCTTTTATTTTTTTTTTTTAAGCATTTTTAAAGAGTGTCTGATAGGGAGTATTCGAGTCCTGCAAGAATACCATCTGGGGCCTTGTAGTAGAACTGCAGCACAAATTCCATTTCCAAACCTCACCTATGTAACATGTGTACCATGTTAGATTATGAGAATGGATTGAAGAAAAGAAAAAAGTTTATTCGTAGGTGTTGCCCTGCCACACAGCACAGAAACAAACCCATTATATGCAGGTATAAAGGCACTGAAATGATGAACTTTACTTCTAGCATAATATTTTAAAATATTTCAAGCACACAAAAAGACCAAAGTTTCATGTTCTTTTTACATATAACTATGTAATAGTTAATAAATACAAAAGAATGTATGTTGCTCTTAATGTTAAATCCAAAGCACTGTAACAAAACAATCTCTGAACCTGTATCAGCCTAAGATATAAATATGAGTGAGCTGAATCAATAGAAATTTTCTTAAAAACTTTTTTTTTTGAGAGAGAGAGAATTTTTAAATATTTATTTTTCAGTTTTCAGTGGACACAACATCTTTATTTTATTTTATGTGGTGCTGAGGATCGAACCCAGCGCCCCGTGCATGCCAGGCAAGCGTGCTACTGCTTGAGCCACATCCCCAGCCCCAAAACTTTTTAGAACAGTGCATTAGTTTGTTGAAAAACCTGTTGAGGGAGGGTCGAAACAAAAGAAAAGAGGACATAAAAATTGCATTTGCTCAAGAAGATATCAGAGATAAATTAAAGCCTCATCTCCAATGAACCACACACAGTGTGACTAAGTAGAATTAAGTGCCACGTAAACCACACAGTGGGTATAGGCCAAAGGAGCACAAGAAGGAAAATCTCACTGGGGGCAGAAGATTTGGCTCTGTCCCTGAAGATCACAGAGTCTAACTCTTAGGAGGCACTCAATATATATATATGATAAAAACAAAAAACCAAATATGTGAAACCCAGGGAAATCACTTAGCCTCTTCAATACTCAGCTTCTTTCTATGCAAAATGGGATAAAGCCCTGTCTACAACACTCATCCTTGGAAGGATCAAAATATGAACGTATCTGGAAACGCTTTACGAGCTGCAAAGAGCAAAGTGATTTAAAGGAATGTCATTTTATATGGGATCTTCATATTTTTTTTGATGGAAAGGATTTTGTGCAATTGCTTTCAGGAGGGAAAGGTGTTAGATGGTGGTTTTTAACTCTCCAGGGTTTGAATTTCACTTCAGGATATCCTGCTGCTAGTCTGTCTCTTTCATCTGAAATCGCTTCCAAATGTGCAGCTTGGTCACTGATTCCCTATAAACTGTAAGAGAAATTATATTCTCTGCATATGAAAAATATATGTGTTATGGCTCCTGGCACATTTGAAGTCTTAAAAGTATGGATCCCTGACATAGCTGAAAGAATCATGTTAAAAGTAAAGAGGAAAATGAAATCACAATATCTTTGCTATATGGAAAATTCTGTTCCATTTCTCTTCATAAATATTTGTTTAATCTTATGTTAAAACAGTATTAAAAGTGTCTAAGAACTCTGGAGTTAGAAGAAGGTCAAGAGGCTTTACCTGTATAGATGTGTCAGCATTTTCATTAGGATTTGCAACACAATGAAATATGATCCCAAACACCCATAATTATTTCTGGGGGACTCAAAATGAAGAAATGCTGGTTTCAACTCTGGGTCAGGCTGCTATGTTGGTAGGGCTTCAACCAGCAACAATTTGCCAATATCCTTCCCATTATCTTCCACTGCCACCCTACTGCTATAAATACCCCTGAAATTATAATTTTTACCACAGGATTCAACTAAGCCAGGAGCATTTAGCCACAAGAGCTCATTAGATAAGAACAAGCAGGAGAGCAGGGTGACTGGCAGTTTACTAGCTGCCAGGATTGTGCTGAGAACCTGACTTTTAATCTCATTTAGGCTAGCTTGATAGGGTAGGTGTTAGAATGCAGATCTTATTTTACAAAGGCACCTGGGAGTTCAGAGAGGTCAAGAAATAACCTACATAAAGACAACCATCAGGAAGGGAGGACCCTAGAATTCAGATATAGTTAATGTGGCACAAAGTCCCTACTTCACTATCTCTATCTAAATAAATAAAAAAAAACTGGAAATATTGAAAGTAAAAACACATTATGTTATGGTTTTGATAGGAAGTGACCCCCCCCCAATGATTCATGTATTGAAGGTTTGTTTGGTCCTCAAGTTCAGATGGGGATTTAGGAAAATAATTGGATCATAGGGCTCTGATCCCATCAGTGGATTAATCATCAATAGCTGGATGAATTACTGGGAGGTGAAGGCTGTGGGAAGGGGACCTAGTTGCAGGGAGTGGGTCCTTGGGGTCATGCCCTTGCACCTACCCCTGGGGCTTTCTGGCTGCATAAGGTGAACAGCTTTGCCCTTCAGGGGTGAAGCTCAGCCTCAACTCAGATCCAAAGTAATGAAGCCAGCCAGCCATGTCTGAAACTGAGGGCCAAATAAATCTTTCCTCTTTTAAGTTGTTTTTCTCGGGTATTTGTCACAGGGATACAAAGCTAACTCACACACAAATTTCCTTACCTAATATACAGGCAGCTGACTTTGTAGTCTTTAATGTAACTATTTAGAGGAAATCTGTTGTCTATTTTAATCTTATTATCCATTTTATAGAACTACATCTAAAAAGAAGGAAACCTATTATTGCACGTGTCCAATTTTCCATTCAGAAAACATGATGATTTGAGAACATCTGAACTCATTTCTCCCCCTGGACAACTTTCAGAGAATGTTCTCTGAATAACTGGAATCACAGCAACCCTGGGGATAATGTCTCCTACCAATGCACAGGTTCAGAGAATTTCAAGACAACACCATCGGGCTGGGAGCATGGGTTAGTGTTACAGCACTTGCCTCGTATGCGTGAGACCCTGGGTTCGATCCTCAGCACCACATAGAATAAATAAGTGAAATAAAAGTATTATGTCCAACTACAACTAATAAATAAATAAATAAATAAATAAAAGACAACACCATCAAGATTTCATGACCCTTAATAATGAAGACAATGGCAAAGTTTACTTTGCCCGTCTGATAAAACAATCGGAAAGATAAGATGAAGGTTATTAAAGATTAGGGGAAAAGTCTTTACAGCTGCTTATAACACGACATCCTAAAGATAGTGTTTTGCTCACCCAAGTATTTCATTTTTTTAAAAACAATCACTTTAAGAGAGTCAGACATAACAGAAATTCACTACAACTGAGTTTTAACACCTCTATTCCAAGGAGGCCCAGGAGGGCTTCCAAGTTTCACCATGCTCAGAATAAGCAAACAAAGAAAAACAAAATTCATGGTCTTAAGTGACCCATGAACCCAGAGAATAAGGATCATGAGGCAGACATCTGCCCATCTACCCTCTATGTAACTGCATATCTTTTTAAAACCTGCCACAAAAATTTAACCATGGGTGTGCATCCTGCACATGTGCACCTACACAGGCACATTTGTGAATAAAACATATCAAGGGGCCAGCTCTCTGACAGGGACAGCTCCTAGTAGAAGACATTTATATTTTTAGAAGCTGCCTTATAGCATCTGAGGTAAAATACACATCTTCCCCAGTGTCATCCACCAAACTGGGAAAATGTGATACTAATTTCAACCTCCTGAGACAAGTCTTTGAATTGTCCTGGTAATAAAAAAATACTATTTAGCAGAAAGCTAAGAATTTCCAATTATTTTTCAATTTATAGAATACATTCATTCATGAAGAAATCATTTTTCACCTTTGAAATAAGTTACATTCTGATATAACCAATATGACATGGAAAAATCTGGATGGCTCATTGATCTCAAGGAATACTATTTATATTAAACTTCTGGCACAAGAATAGATAAGGGGTAGTTTTCTTTTAGGTATGTGGGACAGGGAGAGGTAGTGGATTTTGACATGTATGCGGTATTTGTAGATTTCTGCTCCTACTCCTGTGAGGCCCTGTGGAAGCCCATGTGATCTCCTAATACCTCAGGACTGGTTTGTTCTCAGTCATATAAAAATAGTTAACAAAGAAACTGGTGCTGAATCAATTAGAATGATCTAACCATTACTTTTAAACTAACTGGATTTAACAGAAAGTAAAGTGTAGGCAGGCACCCTTGTGTTTCTAAATGAATGGGTCTCCTGAGTAGATTTCTTGTGTATTACTTTACTTGATTTCAAATGACTGAGGAGAGAGAGAAAAGGAACTATACATGTAGAAGTTCACCTAAGCCAAACAGAAAAGGGTGGAAGTGCAGTAGTACCACCGGATTCCATGTGGCAGCCCTAGAGAGGGGCCTAAGGCAATGGTTAGTGACACCAACAAATGTCAATCATAAAAATGTAAAAAATGGGGCACCAAACTTTGTCATATGTGGTAGAATACCTGAGACAGAATGGTGATTAGAGAAGTTGCATCTGACAGTACATTAACAATCTAAAGTTGGGGTGTGTATATGTAGTAGATACAACTAGAACACTCAGCCAAAGAGAAACATCTCTCAGTTCCTCTTCTCCCTTTAAATTCAGAAATTTGATCTTTAATTCATTGGAGAAGACTAGCAACCATCCTTTGTGTACCTACTAAGCACCTGCCATGCAGGGTCTTATCTCACCCCATGGCTTCCAGGAATCACCAGGATCCCTAGCCGGAGGCTCCTTCTGTGCTGGGTCACCTGCTTTGCTCCCGCCACTGCAGACACCCACACTGCTGCAGACTCCGAGCCACAGCAAGGCTCAGAAGATCAAGGGACCAGTCGCAGCAGCCTTTTTAACTTTGGGAAAACCCAATGCTCACTTCACTCAAACGTCGCAAAGTGGTGCCATGACCCTTTAGCTCTTGGCTCACCAATTCAAAGAGCCACATCACATACAGCCCTTCAGCTGCCCACGGCATGATTCTGTGTCTAGTTCCTTTCCAGGTCCCCCCAAGCGGAAGACAGTTCTGGCAGGGAGTCCAGGCAAGATTACTATAATATTCAGCCTTTGTCCCTTCTTTTGCTATGTCTTATTGTAGAACGAGGCACACAGGTCTCTCAGAGATTGTGCTTCAGTGTATGCTGGCCTTGAGACCTGTACTCAAAAGGTACCTGCAGGACCTCAGGTCTGCATAATCTAGCCCAGAAATCTCCATTTCAAAGATGAAGAAACTGAGGTTCAAAGAGAGTAAAGCAAAGTCACTTCCTCAGATAGCAGTGGAAGATCTGGGTACAAACTTGACTCCAACATCATGCCTCCTGCCTTAGTAAATGTACAGACCACCTAAGAGGAAGGGAAACCAGTAACACTGAAGCCAGTTTCCATCCCCTAATTAAAGGCATAAGTGTGTATACACAACATACTTTGTGGTTATCATCTGCAAAATGAAGGGAGACAGGATCGGATTGATGTTTTCTGGTGTTCCTTTCAGGTCTGAAACTGTCATAAGTCTTGTTTAACTATGGGTATGTTAATATGTATGTACAGGTCATACATTGGAATATGGACATCATATACAGTAATGTTACAATTAACTAATGTTTCCACCACACATTTTGCCTCATCTCCCCAGCGACCATGTTTTCCTAATCGCAAACAAGGGCAAGATATGTGTTACCATTGCAGCTCCTGAGAATCACTGGTGTCCCCTAGGTTTCTCCTAATACCCACTGCAGAGCAAGACGGAACAGGGGTCATGTACTTTACATATCAACTCATTAAATTCCTTGAAGGAAATGGCCAAACCAAAGCAGGGTTGGACTTGGGGGTCAGAACACACTTCAGGAAGCACAAGTTAAAGGTGAAAGACTGTGATTGCTCGAATCTGGGGTCCCCCGCTGCCAGTGCACCCAATGGGCCGGGCATGCCATGCTCAGAACAAGCTCAGCTTTGAGGGCAGAAACCTACACGCCCAGTTTGCATATTCTACGCTAGCGCTTGAAAACGTGCAGTGGAAACTTGGCTCCAGTCCCCAAGCGCACATGGCCCTGGCGGGCGTGGGGCTGGAAAGGAGCGGGTCGCAACCGGAGCCCGCCCTACCCAGCGGCCGCCGCCCTGGCCGCCGGCGCTAGGACCCCGCACGCCCCGCGCACTTCCTCCCGCGGCGGTCCGCGCCTCCCGCTCCCGCCCGCGCCGCCGCCTACCTGGCGAAGCAGTACTCGCAGTGGTTGCCCCGCTCATTGACCGTGAGCACGTAGGCGTAAGCCGGGCAGGAGAAGAGCAAGTCCCCCACCTGGAAGGGCTGCAGGGCCCGCAGCCCCCTGCCCTTACCCGGGCTGCAGAACCGCTCCAGGCCGCCGTGGCCCTCGGCCCTCATGGTGGCAGCGGGCGGGCGGGCGCGCGCGAAGGGGCGCCGGCGCCGCTGTGCCCGGGCTGCGGCTCCCCGCGAGCTGTTATTGGAGACGCGTCACCCTGAGCTGCGGGGGGCGGGGTGGGAAGCCGCCCGAGACGCCGCGGCCGCCCGCGCCCCGGAAGGGACGGCGGCCCCGCCCGGGCCTCGCGCGCCCCGGGGGAGGGGCAGCCCCGGCGCCCGCCCCCCCGCCCCGCGCGGACCCCCGGTCCCGCCCGCACGCGCCCCGCCGCTTCCGGTGCAGCGGACGTCCGCTGCCGCGCGATGGCGGGAGGCGGGTGCGCCCCGGCGGCGACCCCCAGCCAGTCACGGGCGCCGGGGTCGGGTGGGCCAGGGCAGGTGTCCCGGGGCTCCGCTGCGACGTCGGCCCGGCCCTACGGATGCCGCGCGCCTGGCAGCTGGAAGGGGGCCCAGACCGCTCTCCACACTGTTCTCAGGTCTTTGTTTAAGACCTTGGGGGGACCGCTCCCGGAGCCCCGAGGAGAAACTGGCAAAGGGGAAACAGTGGAAAAGTTTGGAATGCCGAGAGGGCAAGACGGCTTTCCCAAGGTTTTTAACCCGTGTGTGGCCCTAAGGGGAGCGGGGTTGGCCCTCTGCCCCTCTAGTGGAAGTTAGTTGTCTGGACGGAAGAGGAAGCGCGCTGCTCAGCCCACTCTCTGAACGCTGCAGAGGAAGCAGGAGATAACCTTGCCTTCAAGGAACTTGTACTCTTGTTGGGGCCAGTAGCATGGTGGCCAGAATACTGCACTAAAACTTGCTGTGGTTGTGGTGAGCCTGACCTCCCACCAGCTGTGATCTTAGAAAGGCCATTTAGGTTACCAGTCACAGAGGATTTAAAACACCGTAAAAAGCTGGTGAACAGTGACTAGCATATAAGCCCTTTACGCAGGCATGCTGTTATTCATATGGGAAAGAATACAGTATGCCACATAGCCATAAAGGCTGAGATTGATGTGCGTGTTTTTTTTTTTTTAAGTGTGGCGAGATAATATAGCAGAAGACACTACAAACTATGATCTGAAACTGTGATGTACCTTTAAGTTCATAATTAATCTAGAAAAGGAAAAGAATATGATTTGGAGTGTATCATATGATCAGTGGAATTTGGGGCACACCAATAAAACTCCTTTATTAATGACAAAGGCCTCTAGCCCTCCTTCGTGAAATGAAAAAGAGTGGATATGAATTAATTTATGCATTTTAAAAAGCATTGACTGACTTATGGACCAATCATTGAGAAAGAAGGAAGGACCAAAATAGCACTGGACCTTGTATCTGATACACTCAAAGCCAATAATAATTACCATTAGTTATTGAGCATAGGAGCCAGGCATTAAGCACATTTCAGTAATCCTTACAACAGTGAGTTAGGTCTTAATGTCTCTCACTTCCAACATTAGAAAACTAAGACTCAGACATGATTTCTAAAAATTGCTTACCTAACCACAATGTTTTTACAAACACAATTCAGTGGTACAAGTATTATTACAGTAGCCGTGCAAAGTGTTCTATGAAAATACAGGCAGTGGGCGGTAAATTAAGCCTAGAGAATGTTCAAGAGTGCACTATATTCAAGTAACATTTATTTGACCTGAGCCTTAGGAATGGACAGTACTCTGCAAGTGGAGGAGGAGAGATGAATGTTCTGGACAGAGAGAAGTGCATTCAAAGACAGGAACCTGAAAGAACAAAGTGTGTAGTGGGGCCTACTGAGCAGTTCTGAATAGAAAATAGGTTCTCAAGAGGACAGAGGTGAGGGAAGAACAGTGGAAAGGCATCTTCTCCAGAGGTGAGTTTCATCCTAGAGGTCACATGGAACCATTGAAAGTGCTTGAATGGAATGTTAACACAACCAATCCAGTGTTTTAGTCTGATTTCTGCTACCAGCATTGCAGCATAGAAGGGGAGAGATTGAAACCCAGGACCACCATTTAAAGTCTTATGCAAAGTTCCATTGGTTTGAAGAAGCATGGCCTATATAAAAGACTAAGACATAAAATGATTGGAACAGAGCTGGAAGGCGAGTGTTCAGTATTTTAGTTAGTTCTTCTTGGCCAAGTGCTATAGCTTGAATATAATTTGTCCCCACCAATACTCATGTTGAAATTTGACTCTCAACATGGTAGTATTGGGGGGGCCTTTTGGGACATGCATAGGTCATGGGGTGCTGCCCTCAGGAATAGATTATGTCCCCTTCGGTGTAAGTTAGGTTTCTAAGGAATGTTTTAGTTCTTGAGCAAACAAGTTCTTCTAAAGTGGACCTTTATAAGAACTGACATACTTCCTTTGGTCTCTCTTGCCATATGGGGCCTTCTCTTCCACATGTGCTGTTGGCCCTTCTGCTTTTCTGCCATGTATGGAACAGGACATGACCCTCACCAGAACCTGAGCAAGATGTTGCTGCCATACTCTTGGGCCTCTGGAACTATGAGCTAATTAAATCTTTAAAAAAAAAAAATCCAGTCTCATTTGTTTTAGTGACAGTAACAGAAGAGACTAACACCAGGCTGTAGGAGTTCATCTCTGCAATACAAAAACTCTGACAGGTTCCAGGCTACTATGCTAGATGGGCTTTACTCCAGTCACATTATCCAAGTCCATTGTGACAGTTGTGTTGTGTGTGTGTGTGTGTGTGTGTGTGTGTGTGTGTTTAATACCTTTATTTTATTTACTTGTTTATTTTTATGTGGCTGAGGATTGAACCCAGTGCCTCACACATGTGAGGCAAAGGCCTCTGAGCTACAGCCCCAGCCTCACCATTGTGTTTTCTTACTGGTGGATAGTATATACAAAGGAAAGGGTTTTCTCAAATCTTAGAAGCTTCTGAATAAACACCTACCTAGCTAAATCATGGATATATTTTTGGATGATAAAGTTGTTGTTTTTTTTTTTAACATCCACTTTTCTGAAGGCTCTAACCAATCCAAAGATGAAAAATCTGACAGAAGTCAACAAACAACAGACATTTATACTATACTAGAAAATTTACTGTTTCAAGGATTGAAAATTGTGCAAAGTAATCTATTTGTTCATTTTTGTTTTTATTACACGTAGTTTTCCTCTTTCATTGGGACAGATTATAACAGCTGAGGGGGGAAAAAACAATAACACAGGGAGTTATCTTTCCAGGTGAGTAGTGGCTCCAACAGACTTAATCTTGTGGGTGGAGGTGACCGTCATATGAGAACACAGGAAAAGAAGCAGCCTCATTTCAGAAAAATCCCTGTGCTGAACTTAAGTGACTTTACCTGGGAATGGTCAGTGAAGCAATAGCCATGAATTTAGGGGCTTAAATTACGAAGAAAACTGTGTTTAAAATAAACAGCCAAGGAATGGCAACCAATCAGCAGGGGCAACCGATGACAGCACTCTTCATGCAGCTCATACTTATCACTGCCACCCTGCATTCTCACATTCCGTGAAAGAAGCCTTGGTGCTGCCAGAACCTAGCCACATTTTCCACTCCCAGCTTCGCATGAGTTGGAGAGGAGTTTGACATTACTTTGCCTGAAATGCTGGAGAAGTGGTACCAGGATGAAGGCCCTCCTTTGCTTGATTTCTCCAGCCTGGAAGTTGATCTAATTCATGAGTAAAACATCCTTCCAAACAGGGATTAGCACATGAAAGAAACAGCTCTGGCTCAGGGAAATGAAGTCTTAGCAAAGAAGGAATACCAATGAACACAGATGGGGGACCTCTATTGTGCCTCTGCATGCCTTTATTTATTGAGTACATTTTGCATACTTCCACACTATGATGGACCCTAGTCATATCATGGTAAAAAGATCAATGTGCATGTGAAAAGTTATGAAGTAGTTAAATAAGGTGCTCAAAGATACTAGGTCCTTATCCATGAAACCTGTAAACATTACCTTATATGATTTTTAAATGATCTTACAGATGTATTAAATTAAGGATTGGAAATAGAGGATCCTGGACTATCCAGGTGGGCCCTCAATGTAGTCAGGAGGGATCTTCATGAGAGAGGAAGAAGGAGGTTGAACATGGACAGAAGAGGAGGAAGCAACATGACTACAGAGGCAGAAATTGGATTGGTGTGGCTATAAGCCAAAAGAGTCCCGCAGCCACCAGAAGCTGGAAGAGACAAGGATATTCCCCCTGGAGCCTCTGGAAACCCTGCTGACAACTCAATTTCAGCTCAGTGATGCCGAGTTCAGACTTCTGGCCTCCGGAACTGTGAGAGGATACATTTCTGGTTTTCTAAGATGACCTGTTTGTGGTAATTTGTCACAGCAGCCACAGAAAACTAATACAATTTATAAAACAATAAAATTTTAATGCAGGGTTGAACAAAGTACCATTGAAAGCTTCACTATGGACCTGACATGCTAGCTGTTTCTGAAGGAAAAAAAAAAAAAAAAACTGAACAGAGCAAAAAGGCCTCCCCAAATGGATTTAAGACATTAAGGGTGCAAAGTCACTGGGATAGAAGATAATTTAACAATCTAGGGAACGGTTTTCTTTTATTTAACAAATGTTTACAGAGCTCTGGCAGTGTAGCAGGTGCACCTTTGAAATCTATTCTCACTTAATCCTCCTAAATCATGTGTCCAGGCAAAGCCAGTTGTCTGGTAATGACTCCATGCCCTGGACCATGCCACTGTGCTGCCTCCCTGTTCAGCCAGATCCACAACAGCCCTGAGTCAGGGATGTCTTACAGAAGTAGCCCTGTGCTGAGGCCATATGCTTAGCAGTTTGATCACACGATGTAAGCTCCATGGAGTCAGAGAAGAATTTTGTCTGGCATGATCAGATTTTTGCTTTAGAAAGGTCATTTGCATAGCTGAATAGAGAACAATTTAGAAGGGGCTGAGAAGAGAGAAAGAACTAAGGAATGCTATGCAGTAGTGGTCCAGGGAGAAATGTTGCTGGCGTGAGCAGAACAGTGACAGTAAGAAGAACAGAAAGGAAAAGGGGAATGTGAGCCATGGATACCATGTCTGAGGGGCTTTAGGGTTTAGCTCAGGGGCAGAGTGCTTGCCTCGCATGTCTTGATCTTGACTTCCTAGCTTCTAGAACTGTGAGCAATAACTGATATTTAGTTATAGCAGCCAGAATAGACTAAGACACCACTCAGAGCAACACTGGGAATGAGAACAAGAGACACACAGGGATCTGTGTGGATTGATAACCAAGGACCAGACTTTCCTATCCCTGCCAAAAAGTTCATGCTTTAGCATCATGGAACCACCCAAAAGCAAGAGAGACAGAAATCAACTGAGATGATGACTTTACTACCCAGAGAAAATAAGGGGTCCTAATGAAAATTGTCACAGTTTCTTAAATACATTAGTCTGTAGATGCACTTCATCTCGATGGTTTGTTACTATTCCATGTGCCTCAGTTACTACTGTCAAAGACATTATCTTAAAATAAGTACTATGATAATGACTCTGCTGAAGACCTTCCAGTCTCCCTTTACTGTCTACCTCTCCAAGGCCAAGTTCTTCTGGCTGGCTTTAAAAACCCAACTTCTATCTTCCTCAGATTGAGTTCTACCATTCTGAGAAGCCATCTCCAACATTTCTTATAATCATCTATCTCTACATCCTAAGGCAAGTGTTATCTGGGCATATAATCACCAACTTTGTAGATATATAAATCATCAACTTGGGGTGTGTGTATGTGTGTGTGTGTGAATAAAACATGTAATCATCTATCCACCTGTCTGTCTGCCCATGTTAGTTAAAAGATCTTTAAAGGAAAATAATATGTATTCTATGTGGATAAAATGATGCTTTTTACATGTTAATAGTTTCTGAGTGACTGAATACTGAAGTGACTAATAAAGTTTTGATGGGTGGTGGCCCTTTGATTTTAAGAGTATGTTATAGGAGTAAGAGTTTCTTTTTTTTGAGGGGGGGAGGTGCCAGGAATTGAACCCAGGAGTACTTAACCACTGAGAAACATTTCCAGCCCTTTTAATTTTTTTTTTTTTTAGACAGGGTCTCTCTCAGTTGCTGAAGGTGGCTTTGAACTTGGGATCTTCCTGTCTCAGCCTCCTGAGCTGCTGGGATTATAGGCATGCCACCTCACCCAGCCAGGGTAAGGTTTTTAACATAGCTCCTAGATTTTGAAGAATGAATAATGATGCCCTGGACCTGCTGGCGGGACAGGTAGTTAAAGGGTTCCCCCAGGAAAAGGACACAAACCCTTCCGGCTGCCCTCCCACCCCAAGATACCAATGGGAGAAGTGAAGACAGCAATTCAAAAAGCATTGCCCACAAATCTACAAGGTAGCAAACCTATAAGGAGTTTAAAGAGAGCAATATCCTTATTGATCAGAATCTTTATTTTGAGGTAATTAGTTATAAATGTGATGAGTTCTAAGTGTTGACTTGGAATGCCTGTGAACCAGAGGCACCCATGCTGTGCTCTGTGGGAAGCAGAGATGTGGACTTGAACAGAAATAGTCCTTTACTTCCAGGCTGAACTGCAGCAAGAGCAGAGAACCCTCATGCATAATTTACAGTCCCAACACCAGCAACTCCTGCATTGCAGTGTTTTTACCAGGTGCCAAATTACCCCAGAAGAAACTATTTATACCAGTGGGAGGAGTGAGAAAGCTAGAGAAGTGGAACATAAGTAATTATAGAGGGGCAGATTGATCACTTCCTAAACTGCCAGTCATATGCTTTCATATTTGAAGGAAAAAAAGGACAATAAGAAATTTAAGCTGGCTTTGTCCTCATGGTTCAGGCAATATCACAGATCTAACCAGACACTAAAAACTGAACAAAGGGGCTGGGGCCGGGGCTCAGTGGCAGAGCGCTTGCCTGGTGCATGTGAGGCACTGGGTTTCATCCTCAGGACCACATAAAAATAAAATAAAGATATTGTGTCCATCTACAACTAAAAAAAAATATATATATATATATATTTTAAAAACTGAATGAAGAGGCAACAAAAACTCAAGAAAAGTCCCCACAATTGACGTGTGTGATCCTGATCTAGACTTAAATTTTTTAAAATTTTCTGTCTGGGAAGTCTCATTACTTTATTTTTAACCTATTAAAAAAAGTCTTAAATGTGAGTTCAAGAGTCCTGCACACTTTTCTCTTGTAGAGTACAGATAACAGCGTTCTGATTTTGGGGAGAGAGCATCATCCAGTGGCTAGGGGAGGGGATCTCAATACAAAATTTGGGTTTGCTCCCAAAGGTTATGACCTTTAGCAATTCACAGGATGCCAGATTTTCTGTCTTCTGTACCACCTTGGGACATACACACAGACTTCAGGTGTGGGCAGAAAATTTCCATAAAAAGAAGAGGTAAAATGGGATATTCAAAGTCCTAAAGCTTTATTTCATCTCTTTTGTAGGCTTAATCTTTACATAGACTGCAAATATATCATTATAGTTTATTTCTTTTATATGAGGGAAAAAATATGGAAGGAAAAAAACAGATAGCTGTGAGTAAGGAAGAATCCATGTAAAAACTAACAGGCCCCCGGTGCTGTGGCACCCACCTGTAATTCCATTGACCAGGTGGGTTTGGGCTGGAGTTCCAGGCAAGACTCAGCAAGATCCTCTCTGAAAATACAAAATTAAAATAGCTGGGGATGTGGCTGAGTAGAAAGCATCTTGGGTTCAACTTCAATCTCCAGTAAATTAACAGACAAACAAAAATAGTCAAATGTTGTCAGTCCACCAGAAACTGAATCTGGTTGGATGTCATCATCTTCACTGGGAACCATTGAGAAAGTTATTTTAAAAATTTTTGACTTAATTTTCTTTCCTATTAAAGGTTAATAATGAGTTATGTTAAATCTTTGCTATTTGGAAAATTATTAAAATTGAATATTTCTTAAGCTGGAAAAAGGATTTCTGTTTGGTTGACGACAAATGAATTTATGAAATATTATCCTTAAATACAACTAATTTAAGACCTAAATAATTATTTGAATTACTTTGGAAACTATTCAGAAGTCAAAAAGGTATTTTATCTTGATACATTCTAAAAGCTATTTTTTATGAAATTGAAAGAATTCAGACACTTATTTCACTAGCTTGAAATGGCACACTTTGTAACAGATGATACTTTCTTGAGTCTATTGCCTGTGTCTCTTCACTGTAAGTTACATCTTTTTTTTTTTTTTCATTTTGTAAATTAAAATCAGACAAATAGAAAACTGGGAGAAAATATATTAAGTGGAAAAGAAAAGAAAATAAGTGTAGCTTTCAGGGCCAAAAGATAAACCATCTGGAAAAACTTGTGGATCTCCTGGTTATTTAATCAGTTATTGATTTAACAGTGTAATTCATGCTCTTGGGTACTGTTGAAGACCCCAAATTAAATTAGAGCCGGATCTTGTCCTCTAGGAATTGAGAATTTAAAACAGAAAACATGACATATACTTAGAAAGCTATCAAAATCTACCAGACTGTAACCTCTTGAGGTTCAGGATGTTTGTTTTGCTCACTGCAGTAGCCCGACAAGTGCAAGACACAAGGTAGGTGCTCCATAAATACTCGTTGGTGGAATGAATAATACAAAGACGGATAGTATTCAGCCATATGAGAATTGCAAATAAATAAATAAATAGCAAAATTGGTAATAGAAGGGACAGGTAATTGCCAGCATCACTGAAATTATATTTTTAACTTGCAGATAATTAAGCTGATAATCAAGCCATAAACAGAATCTCCTGGGCACTGCTATTATTTTTCAAGTACATCAACTTCTCTGCCATCCTCTTGGTAAAACATCATGAACATTTCTTAATATACTGGGCTTCGGTGGCATAAGGAAGTCAGGCTAGCAGAGTGTTTGCTGGCTCAAATATGCAAGATCCTTTAAGGTGGCAGAATCATTAAATGTGTACTCCTACCCCATTAACCCCCTGCTTCTTGATTTGGAGGGAAACTTAGAAGAAAAAAACATTAAATAAATAATGCTAGAGGTGTTCTGCATATATGACAATTGTGAAGGTAGGACATGGAATGACTGAAATTTGGGGAACATAGGGAAGGAAGGCAAAATTGTCTTTGTCCCACCAAAATAATATGTAACTTAGTTCACATTCTGAAAACCCCTGAATTGTTTATCAGCAGCTTTCTGGATACTTGATTAGACATACATACTGTCTGTCTTTGGGATGTTTTCTTTTTTCTTTTTCTTTCTTTTTTTTTTTTTTTTTTTTGTGGTACTGGGTATAGAATCTAAGGTTCTATACCACCAAGCTATATCCCCAGCCTTTTTTTTATCTTTTATTTTGAGATAAAGTCTTACTAAGTTGCCCAGACTGGCCATGACCTTGATAATACTCATGTCTCAGCCTCCAGAGTAGCCATGATTACAGGTGTGCACCACCATGCCTGTTTCTGGGGCTGTTTACTCAGGGGACTTCTTTACTAGAAGTACCACATGAGAAATGGTGCCAGTGCCTGCTAAAGGTTTCACGAAATCTGTAGCAAAATGAGGAGACTATGAGCAATGTACTACTTGTTTATAAAGCTAAACTGACTTACTTTACAGGGCTTTTGAAAATTTAAATTAAAATTTTTTTTAAAGTGAGATCAAAACATTTTCAAGGCTAGAATATCGATCCTTTTATTCTTTTTAAATGATGGAAGCTATAGATAGCTTTTCTTTCACAGTTCTAAACAAAGTTGATAACCCTCTGTGGATCTCTTTAAAAAGCATTTTACTAGTTTCTGAATTTTAGAGGAATGTGTGTTAGTCAGCTTTGCATCACTGTGATCAAAACACCTGACAAGAGGAAAAAAAAAAATCCATGGTTGGCTACTCCATTGCTCTGGGCCTGAGGTGAGGCAGAACGTCGTGTAGAAGAGCCACTGTTCAACTCATGGCAGCCAGGAAGCTCAGAGAAAGGAAGGGGCAGTAGAGAAGATAACCCTCCTAGGGGCATGCTCCCAGTGACCTGCTTCCTCCAGCTAGGTTCCCCCTCCTAGGACTTCATTCAGCCATGAATGTATTAATCCACTGATGGATCAGAGCCTTCCTGATTCAATCACTTCCCTAAAGTCCCTCCTCTACACACATGAGGTTTTGAGAGACATACAGATCCAATTCAGAATGGCATGATAGTTACAAATAGCATTACAGTATCATCACAGAGTACTAGGAATTATTCCTAAAACACATTATTGCGTCTTCAAATAAGCTTATGCTAAATATTCAAAGTGCATGTCTATATTATTTAATATACCAGGCTACTTACTAAGTATTGAGAAATATAGGCCCTCCCATAATTGAATAGAAAACTATTGTTTCTTTAAACATTTATTTCTGTTTTTACCAAAATTTCATCATTTTTGGAAAAAGAGATTAAGTATCATTGATAACAGTGTTATTAACACTATCAATATTAAGCAAATATTTACTGATGTAGTTTAATTTAATCCTGTTTTTTTCTTTGACCAGAAATGATTTATTTTTGTTACTCAGAATATTAAGGAAATGAACTAGAGCAAAAATTTACAAGGCCACTGATTTTATTGGTCTATAAATGAGGTGTATAAATTTTATAAAGTTTAGAAAACAAATATAAACCTAGTGAGTACCAAGATAAAAATTTTTTTGTTGTAGAATCTTCCATATCTTTTTTTATGAACAATAAATATTTTACAACAAAAAAGAGATTATATTGTACATGCTGTTTTATAACCTGATTTTTCAACTTAACAGGTTGTAAATCTCCTTCTATGACATTAAACATTTTCCTGCATAATTTTAATGTCTTCAGATTGTGGTATTCTATAATGTACTCTCATCTGTTTAATTACTTTATTGTTATTAGATACTGTTGATGCCTTTTTAAAAAATTTAATGTTGAAATGAACATCTTTGTCAAGTTAAAACTTTATTTACTTTTTTAAAATTTTGGTACTGGGGATTGAACCACTGAGCTACATCCCCAGCCCAGCCATTTTTATTTTCTATATGAGACAGGGTCTCACTAAGCTGCTTAGGGCCTTGCTAAGTTGCTGAGGCTGGCCTCAAACTTTCAATCTTCCTGTCTCAGTCTCCTGAATCTCTGGAATTGTGTGTGCCACCATGCTGGGTTTATTTACATTCTTACATTCTTATTTACAACAATTTGTTAGGAATTTCTGGGTAAAGTATATACAAATTGATAAAACTTGATATATTGCATGATTTAATATAAAAATGAATGTATTTGTTATTTGCGTATGTATTTTTTGCGGGGATGGGGGTACAAGGGATGGAATTTAGGAGCACTCAACCACTGAGCCACATCCCCGGCCCGATTTTGTATTTTTATTTAGAGACAAGAGTCTCACTCAATTGCTTAGCACCTTGCTTTTGCTGAGGTTGGCTTTGAACTCTTGATCCTCCTGTCTCAGCCTCCTGAGCCCCTGGGATTACGGGCATATGCCACTGCGCTTGGCTGCATTTATTTCATTTCCAAAAAATTTGTCACTGCTGATATGAGACATCTTAGATGAAATCATCAAACTTTGGATAAAGGGATCCTACACATCATCTAGTCCAAAAACTTCATTCTAGAAGTTATTTTGAGATAGATTATTGACTTTTCTAAATAAATAAGACATATTCATAATAATAATAATAATGATAATAATAATAATGAAAATATAAAATCCACAGTAAATCATGTATTATCCATCAACCCAAAACAATTACTATTAGCTTTTTGGTATACATCTTTGTCATCTTTTACTTATGTATTTGTACTTTATGTGATTTAGCTAGAAAGATAGCATCCAAAATTTTATACTATTATTATTTTTTTTTTCAGAGAGAATTTTTTAATATTTATTTTTTAGTTTTCGGTGGACACAACATCTTTATTTTATTTTTATGTGGTACTGAGGATTGAACCCAGAGCCCAGTGCATGCCAGGCGAACGTGCTACCGCTTGAGTCATATCCCCAGCCCTTTTATACTATTATATTCTCATATGTAATTGACATCTTTTAATGTCAATAAATACTGACCCATATCATAATTTGTAATAGCTACAAAGCCACTGTAATTTGTTTAACCAACTCTCAACTCATAGATGTTAGAATTCTTTTGATTTTTAACCACCAATATTAGGTTTGGGGATTAATATTTTAATGGCTCTGAGAATTCTTACAGTAAAGAAACTTGGTAATTTTGATTAATTTAGAGTTTCCTAACTATTTTCTGGTCATGGAAGCCACCCTTCTTTAGTTAACTAATATTTTTCTAGTGTAACCTAGGAGAGACTTTGGAAAAGGGTATTCTATTTTCTGTTTTGTTCAAAACTACTAAGTACCTACATGTCACTTTTCTATAAACTCTGAAAAAAAATCCTGAGAATTGTTTAGAAGAAATATGTATTTTAGACATTCTAGAGAATACATCTTTGATATAAATTGTCAAATTAACTTCCAGAGTAAGTAGTGTTTTGGTTTGAATTTTGTGGGACCACTGGAAGGTTTTTGTTTTAAATGATTTTTAAAAAACATTTTTGTTGTTGTTGTTGTAGATGGACACAATACTTTTTTCATTTATTTTTATGTGGTGCTGACAATTGAACCCAGCACCTCACATTTGCAAGGCAAGCGCTCTACCATCGAGCCACAACCCTAGCCCTTTTATATCATTAGAACAAAAGGGACATATGAACAGAGAAAG
Source organism: Ictidomys tridecemlineatus (assembly GCF_052094955.1). NCBI lineage: Eukaryota > Metazoa > Chordata > Mammalia > Rodentia > Sciuridae > Ictidomys > Ictidomys tridecemlineatus. Next base: position 41,366,691 of record NC_135486.1, on the reverse strand, counting down.
GAGAATTTGAGATCCAGGTTTTGGCTCATCAGTGGATTGATTGAGGGGTGGGTGGGGTGCAGAGTCCTGAATTCCCATGGGGAAATAATAGACCAAGGAGGCAAGAGTCAGAGGGAGAGAGAGTGGAAAGTATTAGAAATTAAGGAGGAGGGTTATAAAGACTCTTTAGCAATGTGCGAAATAATTAAAAGAAAATGTTTGGTATTCGAATATATTGGTAGAAAGAGGATATGAAATCCTATTCATAAAACTAACCAGAAAAAAAGAGGAAAAATATAATAATTGTGTTTTAGATTGGGTTCCTTTTTTCTCTCTCTCTTCTCTAATTACCGTTTTCATTTTTATTTTAAAAATATTTTATGAAATGGAAAAGAAAAGAAATACTAAAGGATCAGACAAAATTAGGAGAAGAGAGGCTTATGGAGGAGGAGGAAGATAGTGGTGGAGTCGAACAAAGGCAACAAATAGATTAAAGTGAACAGGATAGAAGAGAGAACATTCAATTTGGCCTGGAGGAGATCATTAATGGCTCAAGTGCTGTCAAGTGGACAAAAGCCAGTCTGCAGTGGGGTCAGATGAGAGAACCGGAGAAGAATAATTTTTTTAGGACCTAGGATCATAATAATTCACTTAGAGGCCCCCCCCTGCCCCCAGCCACTATTACTTTAGTTCTGGTTTTATCATGTTGGGATTTTGCCTATATCATTTTTTTTCCAGGAGCCGATAAATGAAAACCTTTTTTTTTTTTTTTTTTTTAAAAAAAAGAAATCCTATGAGTAAGTTTCTTTGCCCTTATTTTTGAACTGAAAAATAAAGAAATGGTAAATTCTCTTTCTGAGCCTTTCTATGTACTAGAAATGCTACCATATAGAAATCTTAATAATATGCCCTGTGCATGCTGTTTAAAAACAGAAGAACTTGGTAGGCCAAGGTCATTTCAGATGCCTTTTTTCCTTAGTGATTTGTGTATATTTAAAAGACAAATTATTATGAAAGGATATGAAATATAGGTTTAAGAAACTCAAAGAACAAAGCGCATTCTTTGCTCTTTGAATTTCTTAAAATTAAGTTCTTAAGACTCCTGCTGCTTACCTTCAAACAAGCCACCTTGAAACTACTCTATGAAACCCGGTTAAAGGACGAACCAAAGAGTTTCACTTATTTAAAAAAAAAAAAAAAAAGCGCACAGGAGAGAGAACATTCAAGTCTTCTAGTATCCATACTTATTAGCTAAATTGAATGCCTGCAGTGGGTCTCAGGGGAGCACACAGTGGCAGCCTCTTCCCATTACAGCTCAGCCAGAAGCATTTATTCCCTTGTAATTAAGGCCAAGGGTGCAACCGGGATGTGAATGGAAGCAATTATGTGGATCATTCTGCTCCTTCAACATTTCTCAAGAGTTTGTGTATTTGTGATCTTTGAAGTCCCTGTATATTTCCAGACGGTTATACTTGGTGTCATATGTCCATCCTTGGAGCATAGCAAGAGCCAATACTGTTGTTGGTGCTTTAGTCGTGCCATGGTAATCCATCCTTTCCAGATCCCATGAGGGTGAAGTATTAAGTCCTAGGTCTCCAGAAGCAAACGCTGAGATGGAGTTCAAAGGCAAGGGTGGCACCAGGAGATAAAAGTAACGGAGTAGTAGAAGTAGGAACAGGAAAGGACTCAATCAAAGCAAAGAGTCTCTGTCAGGTCCAAGTGCTTCAGGAGGTAGCTTCAGCCTGGCCACACAAGGCAACTCTGGGGTGTGGGTCAGGAAAGGAAGAGGGCTTCCATTCCTCTGCACAGTCGGTGGCTGACATCCTTCATGGTGGCAAGGAAGATTGTTATGGGCCAGGCTATCTGGGCAATGACCAGGCGACTTCATTTCACTCTGAGATTCCATGTCATATGAGAAATGCTTCTCCCATGGGAACCTTCACCTCTGTACCTTTCAATAGTTGCTTAGCGTAGCATGTTTGGTAACACAAAATAGCAATTCTTATACAACATATCTTGTCAGAGATTGATTATGTAGACATTAGTAAACATTCTTTAATTTCTATTATGAAAAGTCCCATGGGAAATACTGAATGTACACAGAATGAAAATATGATGGACATTGCATTGTTTTGCTAATGGCGTAATTCAGCTTCTATAAACCCACTTGCTTGCTTGCAGCTAAAGCAACCCAGGTGCGGTTTTTGCCTTTAAATACCTTGAAACGCTCAGGCTTGGGCTGTTCCTTGCAGAGATAGTTATGAGTCCTACAGGGAGCAGTTGCTGGCTGGCTAAATAAAGACTCTCCAATTCAGACAAAATGGACTTGGTGTATTTTCCGAACAGTCTGCCCCATAACAGGTGGGTGTGTTGGGTGTGTGTGTGTGCATAATCTGCAAAAGGAGAGCAACAGGTTGTGCACCAAGAGGAGTAGAACAGGTAGATACTATTATCTCCATGTAACAGTAAAGGCTACAGAGTCTTGCCAAGACCTCAAAGCCTTGGCAAGACTCTGTAGCCTTTACTGTTTGATTCTAAAAGCCATGTGCTTCATTACCCTCCTATCTTTACAGCATGCTATGGCATTATCAATACATTTTCTACAGTTTTCACAATGGACTGCTTAACAAACTATTTTGATTTTATTAGGTTTCTTAAAATTTTGAAAGTATGTCTGGGATGAAATCCATTAATGCTATGTTGCACTGTTTCAGACAGGCAACCCCCAACAAAGGTAAATCAAATATTTAAAGCTAGACCACTGGAGTACCTGGAAGAACATATACTCCCAAACCACTCTAACTAATGAAATCTGCCCAGCCCTTATAGAATTGTGTAAAATGTGGTTTTGTGGGTCTTTCTAAATAAGAGGTATATCTGGACAGAGTAGCACACCCATGTGATCCCAGAAACTAGGGAGGCCAAGGCAGGAGGATCACAAGTTTTGAGGCCAGCCTGGATGACTTAGTGAGATTTTAAGTCAAAATAGAAAATAAAAAGGGCTGGGGATGTAGCTCTGTGTGCTAGAGTGCTCCTAGATTCAATCTCCTACCGAAAACAAACAAACAAACAAACAAAAAAAAATGGAGGGCAGAAGTTTGTGCATGGTGAGGGCCTAGGTAAGTGGTGCCCTTTAGGTTTTCAGAAAGGCTATGTGACAATGCAAATAAGCAAGAGAGATATAAGCAGTAACATAACCTGCATCAAGAGAATCCCATAGATCCTTGCTGGCCCAGAAAATATGATACCAGGGAGAACAGGGGGTCTAAATAAAGTAAGAGCATTTTAAGAGGAAGATTTAAGAAATGCAGAAGTTTTCTTCCTATGTGTTCCAGTGAAAGGGGAAAATGCTCCTTTTTTTGCATGTGGAGGGTGATGCTCTGTGGATACACTGAACCCTAATTGTTGTGTGCATCCTGATTGTCAGGTAGGGAAGAGTGGAAGAGGGACAGGCTTGAATGCTATAAAAGATTTTCAGATTCTAGATCATGGTAACTGACATTTGTAGAGTGGTTACCAAAGGAGAGGCACTGCTGGAAGTGTTTTACAAATATTAACCTCTTAAAATCTCTTAATAATCCAATAAGGTAGATGCTCTTATTTACAAACAAGGAAACAGAGGCACAGAGATTAAATAACATGGTCAGGATCACACAGCCAGTTAGCTGAGGAGCTGTGATGTGAGCGCAAGTTATCTGCTTTTAGATTCTATACTCTTACCCATTTTTGCCCTGGATCATCAGGAATAATGCTGATAATGTTGCTAATCCTTATTTGTAGTTTATTTCTGAATGCTTTGCTATTTTTGAGACAGATCCCTATCCAAATCTTGGTCAAAGCTAAACTCTAGAAAAATACTTGCGTTCTGACAGCAAGAAACACTTATGAAATGGTCTTAAAGTTGATATGAAGTTATGCATGTTAGGAAAATTTGGAGTAAGAGGTGGCAGCCAGGCAGAGGAACTCTTTGTTCTGTATAAAAATGATGGTACTCCCTGCCCATGGGGAGCTGGAACTGGCAGCATTTATATTACTAAGTCACTCTCAATACTCAGCTGCTTGCTAAGAATTAAATTGCTGGAACTAGATCTAATAAGCCTCAGGTTACCATGGTTTGGATGAGGTGAGCACATTAGTGTGATATATTTAGTCTCTAGAAACAGTTAAATGTAAGATTAGCTTTATTACCAAAAAGATAATACATGCTGACATTACTCATGGTTACTCACTTCATGTCCCCAAGTAAACAATCGCACACCAATTTAGTCTATTGAGTCAATCTGACCTCCCATCCTGTTTATGGTTTGTGGACAGGAGTGACTCATACAGATCCCGGCCAGAGGCATGATTGCCTCTGCTGCCCTCTAGAGGCCCATCAGGTCAAGACCGCTCATCTGTGAGTGTCACCTTTACTTTCCCTTTTAAATCTCCAACTGATTCTGTTTGTCAAAAAGAGATGAGGCCAAAACACTCTGAAATTCCAAAACCAATGATACATTTTAATTAAAATTCCAAGTCAGACCACTTATAATTACTATGTACTCAAGGAAAATGAAAAGCTTCTACCCTGTATTTCTCACATCATATCTCAGCCACTAAATAGAAATGTCAAGGTTGTCTTAAAACTATAAATAGAGCTAACACTCAAAGCATTTACCACAGGCTAGGTATTTATTCTAAGTATATCACATTTATTAACCTGTTTAATCTACCCAATAGTCCTGAAAGGTGGGTAGTATGATCATCTCCATATTATAAATTCTGTAGTAGAAGCAGGAATTGCCAAGGACTTATCACAGTTCATGAGTGGCAGAGCTGAATTTGAATACAGGCATGTCTGGTTGCGTAGACTAGGCTTAGTATCAGTCCACTGTGCAGCCTCTTTTGTAGCTATTAAGGTATGCACTACAAATTTAATTTTTAGGTAGAGATTTTGCTAAAAATCTTTAATATTGATCTGAGGAAACAATTGGCCCAGACACTTGAAAAATGTCAGCAATATATAATAGACAAAGAGAAAGGATAGGAGAAGGAAGATGAAGTAGGGGAGGAAGAGAAATATAGAATTATTCTAGAGCTATGACAACTAAACATAATTTGTTTCCCATTATTGTATCCTAAATAAATATATATAAAAAACAAAGCTATACACAGCACTGGATATTTGGGGATTTGAATTTGGATTATATATTGGATAACAATGTTAAATTTCTCAAGTATGCTCCTTTTATGATGGTCTAGAAGAGAATGAGTTATGTGCTTGTTATTAAGAGATCCTTGATGATGTATTTCGGGGTAAAATGTCATGATATCAACAAATATCCATGAAAAAGTCCAGGAAAAATATTAGAAATATTTGTGAGAAATCCAAAAGAGAAAGCAAATGTGGAAAAAATGGAGAAACTGGGAAAAGGAGTATATGATGTTCACGATACTATTTTTAAAGCTTTTTTCTAGGTTCGAAATTTTTAGAGGTAAAAAAGGGAGGAAAAATAAGCTTTATCTCAAAATAAGAATCAGACATAAATATAGACAATGGATCTGTCTGGACCACTCTGGGTGAAGATAAACCAGAGAAGCATGTTAGGATCCATAGGTAAACTTTGAAATCTGTGGACATGTGCTCTGTGTGGGTGTGTGAAATGTTAAAGCTTATTAGTGTCTTTCCATTTGTACTGGGTACTACATGCATCAGTATATACTTTTAAGTATTCAAGTTTTCAACCAATAGAAAATAAACAATGCAAGTTGTAAAGCCTTTTATCAAGTTTAGAAAGGTATAATTTTAGTCTTGGAATTATTCCATTTTTGTCATCAGTAAAGAAGGCATATTTAGGAGTCTGTCATTCCTATTTATTCAGCACATGTATTTTGTTCTAGGTACTGGTATAGATGATGGGATACAGTAGTGAACAAACAAGATGCCTGGATTCACAGTGCTTACCTTCTGGTGAAAAAGAGAGAGGCAATAAACATGGTAGCCCAGAGAAGTGTTAGAGAGTGATCATTGCCAAGACAAAGCAGAACAACAGAGCAGGAAAGTGGGACATTGAACAGGTAGTTGCAAAGCAAAGGCTTTGCCATTTTAAACAGGAATTTCCCAGGGTTTCATTCAAACATGACACTTAGAAGGAAAGTGGAAGAGAATAGTAGAGAAAGACCCTAAGGTGAGCGCATGCCTGGATGATGGTTGGAACAGAGTAAGAGAGGAGAGAGTAGAAAACATGAAATCAGGATGGAATTAGAGGATGAATTCATAGAGGTCACAATGAAAGCTTTTATTTAAATGTTGAATACAATAGGGTATCATTGGATGATTTTGAGCAGAAGAATGATGATCAAAATTAATATAAAATAATAAATCTCATAGGGAGACATATGTGGGATCAGCCTCTCCCATTGGGAGGCTGTTGCAACAATCCAAGCAAAAAGTGATTGGTGACTCAGTGCGGGACAGTACACTTGGGATTGGAGGGATGCTATGGGATTCTGGGCAAGTTGAGATGGGAGAGCCAAGTGAGAGGATTTACCAATGAGTCAGAGATGAGTTTGGGAGAAAGAAACTGTTCAGGGAGACTTGAAAGTTTTCTCCTGAGTACCTGGAAAGATAAAGTTGCCATCTACTGGGATGGGAAAGACCAGGTAGGGCATATTTTGAGGGAGAAGATCAAGAGTTGAGTTTTGAACATTCTGAGTTGGAGATGCCCATTAGAAATCCAGAAGGAGTTACCTGTCATAAAAGTAGTTTATGCAGAAGTCTGGAGAATGAAGAGCAGTGGGGGGGGGCAAGAGATTTATAACTGTCCTAATTGGTGTATAGATGGTATTTAAAACCATGAGTCTTGATCAGTTGATGAAATGGTGAACATGGTAGAGGAGAAGATTTTTAAGGACCATGACCTTGCAATTATTCTGTTTTGCATGTTTATACTTGTTATGGTTCTCATTTTGTTTAGAAAATTATTACACTGCTCAAAATAAAAGGGAAAATTGACAATTATCTAAATTACTGAACATAGCCAATCAAATAATTAAATTTGCAAAGTATATTAATTTTCCTCAATTATCTGGTTTCATTTTCTACAATTTCCTGCATTATTCAGTACTAGGACAGCTATATGTTGAGTTGTTTTATCGAACTGTTATTTAATCAATAATACATTAATCTTTGGGACAGTAAAGTGCAAAAATTCTTTCAAGTGATTTTCTATAGGGAGTAATCCTCATCTGTGTTTACTTTCTGAATTAAAATCAGATGTTTTGTTGGACTATGACAGTTCTTTCCCCTTTTTTCTTATGTTTATGACTTTGACAGGTCTCTTTTGGTGAGGGAGTAAAATGGCTTTTTAAAGTTACGCCCAAGCAGAGCTCATGTTAATGAAGGACCAAAAGAGGAGAAAATGCTGTCTGTGAACAAAGATATTTAAATATACTTGTTTTATCTAATAAAAACAACTGGTGAAGATAAGGAGTTCACTGAACTGCAAATAAGCCCATGTAGTAAATGCATTTTATCAGTAATATTTGAATTTTAATGTCAGAATCATTATAACACTCTTCCCTTAGTTAATTGAGTAAATAAATATGGGCAAGCTCAGAAGCTTTCTTTCCCCACAATGAATTGTATAACCGTGGTGGATAGTCTAGATAAGATAGACACGTGATGAGGTTTATTCATAAAGAAAAACCCACCAGGCACTATGGCACATGCCTGCTAACCCAGTAGCTCGGGAGGATCGCAAGTTCAAAGCCAGCCTCGTCAATTTGGCAAGGCCCTAAGCAACTCAGTGAGACCCTGTCTCTAAATAAAATAAAAAAATAGGGCTGGGGATGTGGCTCAGTGGTTAAGTGCCCCTGGGTTCAATCCCCAATAATCTCCCCAACAGAAAAATAAATAAATAAAAAAGAAAGAAAGAAAGAACAACCCAATTTAACCCAACATTTAAAATAAGGGAGAGGATGGACTCATACATTAGAAAATTTAGAGGTAGATCAGGTTTCTGGGTGTGTTGATCAAGAATTTAGTTGTCTTTGTTTATTTATTTATTTTTCTTTCCTCTCTTCTCTACCATCCAAATTGCTGACTTCAATTGAAAGCTGGCTTTTTTTTTTTTTTTTTTTTTTTTGCAGGTCTAGAGAGGCTACCAAAAGTAGTTGGGCTATTTGCTTTCTTGAAAATGCCCAAGGAGAAGGAATGCCCTCCTTCAATTATCAGGCAAGTGATCTGGGCTCAGTGCCAATTCTTGTGGCCAATAGAATGCCATGCCATGTGTTGACAGTCTTAAGGCCTCAGTCCATGGGATCAAGTCAGAAGGATTCCCTTGCTTGCTTACGTCTTTGGAGATGTCAGTGGGGTCAGTGCCCTTTGAGGCACACACTGTAGCACAGTGAGGGTGAACTGGTGGGTTGTTGACATAATCATCATGGATACCTCATGGGGCCAGAGTCAGCCAGATGATCCAAACTTAACACTTACGCCACTTGGATTTGTTGTTGAGACTCAGTCTCCAAATATTTTATTTATCTCAGGGCCTCTCTCCATTGGGTGGTAACAGAAACCCAACAATATCTACTTAAGAAAAAAATTTGAATTCAAACTCAGGAGACATGGGCAAGATGAAAAATTTTACTTATCTTGTTATTAACTGATATAAACAGTTTTAACACTTTAGTGCATCTAGACAGGATGTCTTTTTTTTTTTTCTTGTTACCAGAACAGATCTTAAACAACATACACATAAATACCATTTTCATATTAGTACTTCTCTATTGCATATTGCTGTTTGAACAAAATTCTATGATAGAAGTTTATTTGAAATCCATCATATGGATCACCATTACAAAAGAGATGTCATATTTAGGTTCCAGTTTATTGAGAGGTTTTCAATTAAAGTTGATGAATTAAACATGTGATTATTACATCTTCCTCCTAAAAGCATACTAAAATGAAAGTAAAGATGTTTTAAAGGCAGAAATCTTCAAGGACAGAGAGAGCATGGGAGAAGATGCCAGTAACAAAATGTTGGCAGCTGAGAAGGCAAGGGACAAGCATCAGACCATGAAAATCAGATGAAACTCAGAAGCAATTTGATTTGAGCCTCTGAACCACAAAAGGCCTCAGGAACCAACAGCACAAGGTGTCTATGATCATGAAAGTATAAATGGGACCCAAAACAGAATTGTGGGTGAATGTTACGGTTTGGATCTGAGGTGTCCCCCAAAAACTCACATGTGGGACAATGCAAGAAGATTCAGAGGAGAAATGATTGGATTGTAAGAATCTTAACCCAATTAGTGAATTAATCTCCTGATAGGGATTAATTTAACTGAAGTGGTAGGGAGTGTCTGGAAGAGGTGGGAATTGGGGCATGGCATATATTTTGTATCTTGAGAGTGGAGACTCTATCTCTGCTTCTTAATTACCATGATGTGAGCTGCTTCCCCCTGCCACATGCTCCACCATGATGTTCAGCCTCATCTCAAGCCCCAAGGAATAGAGCTGGCCTTCTATGGACCAGCCTTCAAACAAACTCTTCCTCCTCTATAATTGTTCTGGTCCCATCCTTCAGTCACAGCAGTGAAAAAGCTGACTAAAACAGTGAGGGTGTTAGAGAATCAGTTGAGCCCCAGGTAAGTATCCTTATGCTATTTAGGTGGCACTTGCTCCCCTTCTCCATCTCTCACACCATAATATAAAGAAAGGAGATTTATTTTCAGGAGACATGAACCAGAGAGTCTCTGGACTGGCACAACAGAAGGAGCAACCTCCTAAAAAACAGGGAGATCAGATAAAAGCCTACATAATAAGAGAGGAGAAAACTGGTTTCATTCTCTTACCAGACTCCTTAAATGATAAAAGTTAGGAAAGAGACTTGAAATTCCTTCTCTGACTAGTCCAGGAGCATAGACTTGAAAGTACTGAAGGCAAAAGATCCAGTATTAAAAGGCCACGATAAATCATCTGAGAGTGAAGTCCTTTCATCTTGAAGACTCACACCCTTAAAGCTTCCAATCAACTCTTTAGTTCTTTATCTAAAAATCTAAGAAGATAACCATATATTTGAGAGAAGGCTTTAACAGAAAAGACAGAGACCAAGCAATAGAAAAAGACACTTACAGAAAACAGAGATCATAAAGAACATTTTGAGGAAAAACTAGCCTCAAAAATATAAAAAATCGTTATATCTATGAAACAAGAACATGATGCTATAAAAAAAGAGTACTCTGAGAATATAAAAGAACCCTTAAATTTAAAATATGATTGCAGAAATGAAAAGGAAAAAAGGAGGGAGATAAAATAGTGGACATTTCTAATAATGTAGGATAATTTAACAAAGCTAGAAAGAATTTTAAAAACTTAAGAGGATTAGTTCAAGAATGCACATATTCAAATAATATGAGCTCAATAAGGAGAAAATGGGTCAACAGAAGAGGTAGAAATCATCAGATAAATAAATTATGAAATTTCATTAGTGACAATGAGCCCACCATGAACTTAGCATAATGGATGAAAAGAGACACCCATTATTATCTCCATAAAATTTTGAAATATCAGAGATAAAGAGAAGATAACAAAGCCTATGCAGGGAATGGAAATAGACACTAAGTCACATGCATATAATATCAGAATGACATTTGAGTTAATAGTAACACTGGAAGTTGGAAGACAATGAAATCACATCTTAAAGGTTCTAACAGCAAATAATTTCCAACCTGGAATTTTATATTCTGTAAAATTACTATTCATATTAAAGATATTTTCTGACATGCAAGTTCTCAAAAATTATTCTGGGACTTCAGTTATGCAGTAGACTTACAGAGCACCTGTGCAGATCAGACCAGTCAGATGAAACTGGGAATCTTTCTGGTCTTTCCTTTTCATGGGGAAGATTTGTACTTTTAGAGAACACTTTTTTTGGTTGAGTTTGTGATGAGCTTTTAGAAAACAACCAAATTAAAGAATAAAATAATAACTAGGAAAACAAAATATTATTCAAAACAATAAATAGAATCATTGTATATTACCGTCCATACCTTGTTGACTCTAAGATATCATCAACTATAAGATGCACCAATGTTATGCACCACTACAAAAGAAAAAATCTTTATACATGATGACACAATGACTTAATGTTAGTCTACATAAATTAGTTACATTTTTCTATTGTTGCTTTGAAATATCTTCCATCTTTCCTCCTATCTTCATTGCCTGTGACAGAGAATCCTTTCCACACTCTTATTAGCCAACATAACCTAGTTTCATCTACTCATGGGTATCTTTATTCTTAGATTTCATAAAGCACTTGTTTATGCTTTGCAAGTAAATATTCAATTGCTGTCATTCTTCCAGTGACAAATATTTATGTTACTAATAACAAATTTATGCTCCTTTTTTTCTTTTTGTCTTTCTATGTACACAATAACTTTCACAATTTCATTTCTTCTTGGAGATACTTTATGTGGCAGTTAAACTCAGTATGCTAGTGCCAACCGTGTATATACTCAACGAGTCATGACATTATTAGTCATGACATTATTAGCTTTGTGCAAACTTATATATATGCAATGGCAACTATATTACAAAGGCTCTCTGGCTAACTGATTTATTTCTGTTACTATGGAATGTTAATTCATTGTTTAAAAAATTGCACATTATTTGTTATATAAAGTCTTTAAATTCATTATGGGCCAAGTTACTATATATATATATATGCATACAAACACACACACATACCATTTTCAGAGTTCTTAAAATATGGGAAAAAATCTTAGAATCAACTTAATAAAATGCTTATCTATGATTAGGATGAGCATAGTAACAATACTACAAATACTGAATATGAACTAACAAACGGTAAGATGTAACCATATTAGGTGAATATGAGAGTGCTAACATATATAAATATATTTTACACACACACATATGATAGTAATGAATACAGAAAATACATATATATGATGCATACAAAAGTAATATATGAAAGTATCCATATATATTAGATGGTGGTGATGAATACAGTAATGGTGAAACAAAGCTAAATTCTTAATTTCTAAGGTATAAAAGCAGTTATTGATCCTTAATCTTGAAAACTTATTCTATACAAGTAAACATGTTATTGGAAGATCATATTAACATAAAATAAGTAGCGGAAAGAATCAAGAGGTTACCTCTGGAGGATTGCTCTTGGGTCAGGGAACTTTTATTTTTTAAGAAGTCTTTGAATTATTTGAAACTTTAAGCTATGTGTAAATAAGTTGAGTATGTATGACATTTAACTTTGAAATAAACCAGTGGCAACCCAAGAATTGCTAACAAAATTTTCTGTCCTTGACGATCTATATTGGAGCTTACAAGTCGTGTTTGACATTTAAAAAACCTCAGTAATAACTTTCTAACGACAGACCCGCTTGCTGCATGTGGTGTGACCTAAGGACATTGCAGATATATTACTCTTTATGGAGTTATGCTGAAGAGAGATATCTCCTGTTTTGTTTTTGAAAGTGAATTATTTTGTTTTGGTTCAAATCTAACCCTACCTAAAATATGTCAAAATGAAAAACTCTAAGTATCTTATTAGTGAAGCCATTTATAGCTAAAACAATTCCATCTCTTTTTATGTCAGTTGTTATGACTGGCTGGCCATCTAGCCCCAGGGAGTTCTCTTCCCAGGAGCGCACATAAGCCTTTCTTTCCTATAACTCACTGGTGGTGTCTCCTTCCTCTGCTCACATCTCTGTAAGCTGATGGATCACATTTCTTAGTTAAGAATCAGTATCTCCCATTTTTAAAAATTAACTGGAACACTGCCAATTAATAAGATCAGGGCAACATGTTTTAATGGGAAAACCACAGCACCAAGAGTCAGGAGACTCAATTGCTGTCCTGGTTGGGCCATTTTAGAGTCTTACCTCTTTAGTTTCCCACTTGTTAATGGAAGTGTTTACATAGAAGTACTTCACCGTTATAATAGTGTATGATTCTGAGTAATGCACTTATTTAAATGCTTTAACACAAGATTAATCACAGTGTGAACTAACATGGCTTTTTGATAAAGGTCTGGATCTCAGTTTGTACAATTATTTGACAAATAAGAACTTAAAGAAAGAACAACATTGACTTAAGTTACCAGCAAAGAACACATCAGGGTAAAGAGCCCAGGAAATGTTTTAAAATAAAAAACATTATTAATGTTGCATTCTACGCTGGCAACTTAGGTAATGTGACATTCTAGAGATAAATCTTCCTTAACTAGTTACAACACGGTTGTGAGCAAATGGGGCATATATTTTCTAAACATTGCTTCTAAGCAAATTACCTACTTTAAATATTAATCCATTCAGTTTTATCCCACTACGACTATCACCCCTGCTGCTTTATGCATCCTGGGATATTGCCAGCCAGGGCAGAAGCTGACTTTGCAAAATCAAATGAATACCTTGAAAACATAAGTCATCTATACTCAGTTAATTAAAGAATTAAAAACTATCCTAAAAAACAATATCACACTCTAACATAAAAATGCTCAGAAAGTATACATTATGCACATGGAAGAAAAAATGTCTTCAATTTAGTTGCTGCATTGAATGAAAACAATAATAAACACTAATTTTAACAATGAGAGTTGTGTCAAACTCAAGCAGGCTATTGTGTGCTCACTTCAACATTGGTCTGTCCAGGCGGAAGGTCTCTGTGCTGCTAGGGAGAGCTGACCTATAGTTAGAGGACAGTTGGCTTTTCCTTTCTCAGATCTGCCACCTCAGGCAAATGCCATGCCATAAAGGCAAACACTGATTTATTTCTGTTACTATGGAATGTTAATTCTTTGTTTTAAAAAATTGCACATTATTTGTTATATAAAGTCCTTAAATTCATCATGGGCCAAGTTACTGTCTCAATGATTTCCAACTTCTGACATATATTAGAACTGAGAAATTTTTTATTTTTCACATTTGTTTACCTAGACCTGTCCCTTGTTATTTTGTTCAGTTCATTTATAATCTCTTTCTATATTTTTAAAAATTTTTTTAGTTGTTAATGAACCTTTATTTATTTATTTATTTATATGCGGTGCTAAGAAACAAACTCAGTGCCTCACACATGCTAGGTAAGTGCTCTACCACTGAGCCACAACTCCAACCTCTAATCTATATATTTTTGAAAATTACACTAACTGCTATTTCAAATATCAACCGATGGTTGAAAAAGATTACTCTGTATGATGACTGAACCCTTCGATGAGACATTTCTGACATGACCAATTTATCCTAAATTGTACTGGAATTCCAGGACACTACTTTATTTAGATCTGTCCTCTGGAGGGAAATGGTAGCAACTAGTTCTGTTGTCTCAACACACCATGGTCTACTTGTTTTGACAAGATTTCATTATTTCAAAGAAAATAATTACTTGTTTTCTTCTTTTATTATCTTCACTCTTTTTCCTTTTTAGGAGGTTTTTTAGATTATTTATTATATATTTCTTAAAGTCTGGAGAGCAAGGCGGTCTCTAAGTCTTTGGAATCAACACAGAGAAAGAAAAAAAGGTAAAAAATGATATGACCACTTTTAAATTTCTCCTTTCCCCATGCTTGTACATAGGCTCAATCCCCAAGTATGGGAACAGTTTTCAACTTTTGTCTGTTTTTGATCTTTCTGGATCCCCTCAACTCCTTCACTCCCTGGCTCTTGTCTAGTAGTAGGAAAAATAAAAATAAAAAACAAATCCAAGGAAATGAAAGTTGCCATTGGTGTTCTTCTCCTTTACCCTCCGTCTAATTTTGTTTTCTATTACTCATGACAAAAGATGATAGGGTTAGAAGTGGTAGGGGTGGGGACAAAGGAGCAAAGATTGGAAATTTTTGACATACCTTGATCGTAGGAAATTAATTTCTTAACAAGATCTTCTCCCCAGTGGATCTTGGTGAATTGCATTTTGGGGGCATGTATTGGAGGCCACCAGATCACACTGGTTCCATATGCAATGAGGCAGGGCACGGCGACTTTAAAACAAGGCCGGGCTGACTTGGTACCTGTTGCTTTCATGGTGGAGCTCCTCAGAGGGGTTATCCACGACCTTCTGATTGGCAACCTGCACGTCCTCTTTCCCCGTTCACTTCTGGGCATGGACAAAGCCCTGGTCTCCGAGGCCCAAACCGCCTTCAGAGGTTTTAGAAACCAAAGTCTTTCTTGGGCCAGATTTTTCCCCATCTTTTCCTAGATATATTCTTTAATTCACACACACATGCACATACTTTCCTTTCCAATGAACATGATGAAGGGGAGAGGAAAGAAAGGTGAAGGATCCAAGAGAACAGACAGATCCTGCCTTTTATCTCAAGTCTCTTTGCTTCTATGGTTCATGGGACTTTGGTTTTGGAGTCTCAGCCCAATTTTAACGTTCGAGCTGCCTATTACTGGTAGAAAAGGGGGGCAAAAAAGAGCCGCTTCCCTGTCTCTTTGCCTTCATCTGCTGTTCACGTGGAAGTGTGTGCGGCTGACCCAAGCCTCGCTGACATGTCAGCGTGCAGCCGCAGGACGAGGGGTGTTTGATTTATAAATGGAATGTATAATAGGCACGATGCCTTCTGAGCCGAACGTTCATGGAAAATCACATGCCGCTCACATGAGGGACCAAGATCTTTTTTTATTATTTTAATGAATTGAGTTTTTTCAGTGCACCAGGGAGATAAGAAGATACCTGCCAATAACCCTCTGATTGCGTCCTCAGCCAATTGGTGGGCTTGAACATGGGCACTCCTCTAGTCAATTGAGTTTGTGTGTTAAGTCAAGGTTTAGCTTTGGATTTGAAGCTCTCGCTCAAACAAAGCCTCAGACGCTCCGACAGTGGAAACCATCACATAATTCTCCTCTTTGTTTCTTTAAAGAGCACGGGGTTGGTTAAAAAAAAAAAAAATCCATTTTGGGAAGACTGGGTCTGAAGATAATGATAGTGAAGATGAGAAAAGACAGCGGGTTGTAAGTTCTGGCCTAAGTTGGGAAATGGGAGGGGGAACAAAAAAAGGTTGAAAAGGTAATAAACTACAGCAAGGCCAACAGATCAACCAACATGAGACAAACCAACAGGTAACAAGGGGCCTCTGGAGCTTCTGAAGAATTGAGATCAGTAGGAAAGCGTTTTGAATGAGAAATAAAATGCTCCTTCCTGTCAGGGAGGAAGGGAGGTGTATGGTGCTTGAGAAATGGGGAAAAAAATGCAATTAAAAACCAGATATGAATAAAGATCAGGTGAGAGAGGATGTCACCCCGTGGCCTTTGGAACTGTGTTTCTGCTGCATCCCCAGATTATTTTTTTTCCTGGAACAAAAGGAACTATGTTGTGGAAAAATGGGTGCCAGATACTTTAGGAAAATGAGACACAGTGAAGCGGATAAAGGAGACAAAGACAATTGCAGTCATATGCAGTAAACTGAAGGCAGCTGAGGCCTGAGACAAAAGGTGACAATTCGGAGCCAGCAAGATGACTGAAGCATGGGAAGGAAGGAGGGAAGATGATTCACAATAATGTTTGAAAGACATTGGCCTGAATATTTATCAGGGTGTCGCGTTCACTGCTTGGCCTTGGGGGCCTGCCTTTGTTCAGTGAACCATTTCCCAGTTTTAAGGCAATAAACAGGAAAAGAGCTTGAAAGATGGCCACGGATGCTTGGTACATAGTGTTTGAGAGCGAACCTGAGATAAGACTTTGGCTCTGAGTGATGGATTGAAGGCATTGTCACTGAGGAGGATCATCTCCCTCCAGAAACGGACTCCAAGAGGAAATGCATGATTCAAATGCTATGAAAGGATTCCTTGTCATGGGACGAAAGTTTCCACCACATCCTCTTGTGGGGTAATTTCACTTAACACTGAATTCATTCCAGATAGAGACAAGAATAAAGAAGGAAAATCAACGGTAGAATGGCTGAACATTATAAACCCATAAGTAACTCTCCCTTGGGGACATGAGCCTATATTTGTATCTGTGTTCTTTCATAAAAGCAAGCATATCAGAGGCCATTTTCAGTGAGATATATGGTCCATCATCTCAGGATTTTTTCCCCAGAAAATAGGACCTGAAGGTTCATTTGTAGAAAAAGAATTATCATTATCCTTTAGGGTACCTTTCTCAAAGTGTTAGGGATGTGCCCCCCAAATATTATATCATTAATCCTCCTTTATAGAGCACTGTGACTCTGTCTGCAAGAAATTTCTCTGCAAGAAATTTCCCTTCTATTATTTGTCTTAAACAATAAAATGAAACTTTCCCAAGCCAGTCAAGGACCTTCTTATATAACTAGTAAGTGGGTGTTTTATTCTGGCAATAAAAACCACTCAGAACTGTGCCATTGCTGTTCAAGCATTTATTAGTAAAATTCTGCCCCAAATGAAAAACAAGAGAACCTGGATACAAATGAAAAAAATCCAAAAGTTAGTTCCCTGCGGAATTGAGACTCTGCCAAATGGCACACAAAAAGACACCCAAGAGTGAAAAAGCAAACTTGGAAAACAGAATTGTCTGAGGTATCAGCGAGCCCCAGAGTAGTCTCATGGTATTTGTGTGCAGTTAGCGGAAAATGAATGTCCCTGCTAATCTTCTAGAGCACTCTATCAGGGAGTCAATGCACCAGCACTAGCTGTAGGAATGGAAAAGAAATTCAGGTCCCCCCCACCTCAGCTCAGTACATAAGCTTACATAGTTTCCCACCAAGGGGTTTGCAGGGGGCACCTGCATCACCAGCAGACATAGGGATTAATAGAAGATGGACCGTGGAGAGGACAGTACCCAGCAAAAACATTTGTTGGAAATGAAATGTACGTTCTGAATCTCAATACATCCAAAGGGGTTGTTATCATCATATGTCTTCTGCAGAGGGACAGTAGTAAAATAGTTTGGAAAAGCTGAAGTTTCTCTCCTCTCATATTGATAAGCAAGTATATATACCTAGGTCAACTGAGATAGAGCATGGTGGTTCTACCTGCTAAGTTCAGTTGGTACAAGGAAGTTACTTATCAGTCCTCCCAAATTAGTGATGCGTATCATTAGGATGTCTCATTATATGTGAAAAGTTACCAGTATTTCCTGAAAAGAAAAATCAGCTCAGGGACATTTACTTCAGATAGAATTTCAGGGTTTAAATGTAGGAAAGCAGTAATTAATTACACATTATATCTGCATAGCATTTTATAGTTTTCAAGTTTAGCTTTTAATATGCAATCATTCATTTAATAATTAAACGATTATTTGCCTTGACTAAAAAAGATGTGAGGATAAGGTCTATGTCTTATTTGGCTTCGAACTGTTTTTGCCTAATATTTAGCAGAGTGCATAGTAGATATGTGATTAGCATTTGTTGAATAATTGAAAATATTTATTCTTTCCAAAATAAGTTTAAGTGACTCTTTAATAATTCACTTGGTTTCTACGATTTCTAGTTTCTCTCATTGAAAATAAGATGTTTGGACTTGATTTGCACACACTGGCCAGATAGCAAAACAACTCTGGAGCTTTTTAAGTGAACATGCGCCCAGTTTCCCTCCCTATGTGTACAATCATATTCTCCAGTTGTGGGTCCAACATAACCAAGTTTGAGAAACAGTGCAGTGAATGAATTCTGGAGCCCTTTCTGCCTTTAAGATTCTCTGAAATTGAAAGGTCCTATAATGCTTTTTTAAAAATTTAATTGATTTTATTTTTCTAAGTACATGACAGTGAAATGCGTTACAATTCTTATTACACATATAAAGCAAAATTTTTCATATCTTTGTATATAACCTATAATGCTTTTATGTGCTCATTTATTATTAATTCCTTGCAGGCAGTTAAGTGAAGAGAAATAGTTTTTCACGTTTCTGTCTATTAGAAACAAAGATAAGGCATCTTTGAAATTATCATATAAAAATAAAAAGTAAAGAAGAAACACCATCTTTGCAATGGGGTTCTCGTACACTTTTCAGAAGAAAGCTATGACTGTCACTGCAATCTCATGGACTGATGTGGTGTGTTGGCAATGTTTCATCTCATTATCTTGTGGTTTTTTTCCACAGTGACATCCTCCCCATTGTATGTGTGTGTGTGTTTCTGAGACTCAAACCTTCAGATCAGAAAAGAGAGGATCACTCTTGACAGTCTGGTCCTTATAGGATTTTGCATTGTGGGTCAACTAGCTAATTGTAATTTATAAAGCTCTGGTTTTCAATCTTACCACTATAAAGTTGATCCAGATACTTTCTTTCTATGGTCATTCGGTAGATGGGTGACATCTGTTTTTAAATAAGCAAATTTGGAGTCACGTTAAATTGTTTTCACCCCAGGGACAGAGCTCAGTCTTCTGCACGGTTCTGAGAGTTCAATGCAAGATTCAAAAAACGACATGGTAAAGCCACATGGAATAGAAATAACAAAATGAAGATTTTTTAAAGTCTGAAATTGAAACTGCTGTTTCTCTGATAGGTTTTCTTTCATTTTTGAAGGAATATGGTGTGACTGCTTTGAATTTAAGACCACATTAAATAAACAATAAAGACTAGAAAGGAGCCACAGCAAGGAAGACAGGAAATTTGGATTCTATATACCTGATAACAAAGTCAGGTAAGAGTGTTTTGGGGGAAAAGTTAAAGTTTTGGAGGGCAATCCCAGAAGCATTTAATTGGAATTTGTCTTAGACAATTGTGTGTGTGTGTGTGTGTGTGTGTTGTGTATAAGAGGTTTTGTGTGTGTTTGGGACAGAGGTAAGCTGAGGAGAGGTGGGGGGGCCGGGAATAAGTCTCTTCTAGTTCCCAGATAGCTTCAAAAGAGGAGGAACGGGCTACAAAATCATTTTAGCTAAATTGACCCAAGAAAATTTCTTAGGCAGCACTATAGCAATTGAACTAAGCTTTTGCCTCTTCACTCCCTGGAGCTGTGGCTTTAACTGAGAAGCCATCTCGAAGTCATGGATTGTGACTTTGGAGCATTTCTGAGTACTGAAATCGGGAGAGGCAATCACAATGGACAAGAGAAATGACGCTTCTTGTAGTTCACTCAGAACAGTTTTGGAGAAGAAACTCAGGATCATGAAACAATTTTGGGGTGTGTGTGTGTGTGTGTGTGTGCTTGTGTGTGTGTGTTAATAGAGACCAAAGTCAGGGCCTCACGAATGCTATGCAGGTGCTTTACCACTGAGCTATCTCTCCAGTCCATGAAACAACTTTTGAGTTGTAATTAATACACACTCGATCCTAATAGTATAAAAACCTCTATATCTGTATGTACAAAGATATGGAAAAGATTTAGACTAGTATAAAAATTTTCAGATTTCTCTTTTTTTTGTGAAGAAGTAAAAAAATTAAATGCCTTATGAACAACATATAGAAGAATTAATTCATTCAACAACTATTGATTGAGAAGCTATGGCACCCTCTTAGGCTCTGGGGAGAGAGCTGTGGAAAGGCCTCCTTGTTCCCATTTATCTGTCTGAATGGTAACATCAGGTTTTTTTCTTGTTTTTTTTTTTTTTTTCCCCGACAGTGAGCCCTGAGACTTGACCAAAAGAGCCTTGAAGAATGGAGGTCTGAAGAAATGCAGCCTGACTGATATATCAATACCCCACTTCCTGCTCAATTCCTTGAAGTGAATAAAAGTTGGGTCTAAATGAATTTAAGGAATGACAACAAATTGATTTTATAGATACCTTTTTTTCCCAGGCAATCTCAGAATAACTCATCATTTTGAATGCAAATTGGCATGTTTATCTCAAGAAAATAGAAAAGTCAAGATACTCTCATTTCAACATCTCTTTGAATTATTAACATAGTTGCAGGCTTGGGCATTAATACTCCTGTACAGAGTGTATTTCTATTGGAAATGTATTTCTAATCCCACAACAATATCATATGAAGCCTAAGAAGAAGGGGTTCTGAATAGTTTATCATATGTATGTGTCTATCTATCTGTCTATATATCTATCATCCATCCATCTATCATTTTTGATCTGTCTACACCAACAAAACACACACACACACACACACATACACACTCACTCTCTCTCTCTTTCCTTAAAATTGACTTAATGTCAATGGTTTTGGTAGTGATAGTAAAGATTTTGTTTTCTAGAATTGTTTTATAGACCTGGAGAGACTAAAATGTGGCAAACATTAAGACATCTTATTGTCATAGAAGAAGACATGTCTTAGAAGAAGGGTCCAAGGAGTTCTGAAGAAGAAGGGGAAACTTGACTCAGGACCTGCTGGGTTCTTGGCATATCCAATGAAAAAGAATTTTTAGCACATACAAGCCAAAGGCATAGCCATAGGTTTATTTAGGAAAGTAGATACAAATTCAAGGCAGCATTGGGGCAATCTCAAGAGAGAGATCTGTGAGGTAAAGCAAGGACTATACATTTAAGGAAGAATGCAGGCTATCTCCAAGGGACAGACAGCAACCCTTTGGTGTGGGTTATTAATATTTATAGACATTGAGTGCTAAGTGCTGAGTAGAGGTCGAGCCAGGATGGAGCTACACAATTTCCCACCTGTTTTCCCTGCACTTGTGCATTGCCCTCATTTCACAAGGGCATGTTGCTCAGGAGTTGTGATTGTTCCTGGGCACTTTTTGCATCTCATTGTTACCTGAATATTTCCTTTGAGACTCAGTATAGTGCTCTCTTAATCCCAAATCCCCATCTCATTATGATATTTAAAAAAATGTACAAGGGCCATGCAGGCCTGTAATCCCAGTGGCTCCGGAGGTTGAGACAGGAGAATCGTGAGTTCAAAGGCAACCTCAGCAAAAGCAAGGTGCTAAACAACTCTGTGAGACCCTGTCTCTAAATAAAATACAAAATAGGGCTGGGGATGTGGCTCAGTGACCGAGTGCTCCTGAGTTCAATCCCTGATACTCCCCATAAAATGTGTACAAGGCTATATTTGCAATATATTGCCAAGTGTTTAGACCATCTATATCAAAATTGCCTAGGAGGATTGATTTAAGTGCGAATCCCTGGAGCTACTGCAGACCTGAGGAATCAAGAGCTGTGAAGATGGGGAGGTGAGAGGGCAGGAATTCTGAGCAATCTCCAACTTCAGCAAGCAGCCTGGAAAGTTCTGATGCACACAATGTATTGTGACCCAGTTCTCTAGTGCTGCAATGAGAAGACTCTGATGCCTCTATTTCCAATTAAAAGATAGAACTAAGCATAAATTACCAGCAAATAGCATTGCAGTTTTTCTTTTTTAACTTTATTTATTTTTATGTGGGTATTGAGGATCAAACCCAGGGCCTTGCACATGCAAGGCGAGCACTCTACCACTGAGCCACAACCCTAGCCTCTGGCCATTGCATTTTTCAGTGCTATCTTTAAGCCTGGCCCTTGGTATCAATGCTGCTGTCCGTTGTAGAAACAGCTAGCTTGTTTTGCACTGTGACACTCTTGGGATGTGCGGCACTATCTCGAGGTCAAAGGGATCCTGCACATCTGAATAAGAACTTAGGCTATATTATCCTTAGAAAGTCTGCATCCTGACAGTTTGACCCATACTGTGGAGTTGTGTATGGAGGTACACTGCCTGATGGTTGGCCACGTACACAATTTCCAGCCAACTGGGCTTTTCATATCTGTGGCTTCACTTTTTAAGTAGTAGGTCAGTCTCCAGACATTTTATTACCTAATTTTAATTCCAGTTTTCAGTTAAAATTATTTAAAAGTCTGTAAAGCTGAGTGTCACATTTCTAAAATAACATCTGTAAGGATGTGTTATTATAATTACTCCAAATAATTCTCATTTTGAGTATGTCAATGAATGTATTTGGACATTGTAAAGTCTTCAAGCTCATGTTAGTGGCTTATGCCATCTATTTGTTCACTCCCGAGATGCTGCAGATCAGAATCCGGGGCAGGATTCCCTCCCAGGTTCCCTAATATGCCTTTCCTTTTCTCCTCTCTAGTGTCTCTTGTTTCTTTTGTTCCAAAGAATTGCAAATCTGATTTCCAAATCTTTTCTTTTCCGCATTTTTGTATGCTTTCTCACTTTCTCCTAATTTTTAGGCTTATTCCAATTCCTAATGGAGGAGACTTAGAAATATTTCTCAAAATCATTAAGAAGCAGCGGGGGGGGGGGGGGGCTGCCTTCTCCTGCATGATCTCCCTCCTCATCCCCTCCCTGCATAGAGAGACATAAAGGAGTGAGGCAGACTCCAAGGTCACTCTACCCAGGGAGTTCCTGGATTATTGTACTTGGTTGATGATAATGCTGATGGATGAAGATGGTATATGCTTTTCACTCCTTCATTCCTGGCTAATGCTGTAAGAACTCCCCTTTAAATATCACAGAATAGGTTCAGCTCTTTAGCACTGGTACTCTGCTCTCCAGAATGACAGCAATAAGTCAGCAATGGTTATCCTTACAATGTTCAGAACACTATTTTATTAGATATGGGAGAGAGGAAGCAATAAATGCAAGACAATATAATCCTTGCTATTTTTAAAAGATTCTACAATTAGTAAGCAAGTATATACGTATGACTTATTACTATGCATATACAAATATATATTTGTATATGCATAGTATATATATATATATATATATATATACAAATATATATACTTTTGTACATATGTATTCTAACATATTACTTACTTGTTCATTTTTGGACAGCTTGATTGAAAACTAGAATAGTAATGCACTGAAGAACATTTACGAATGAATGAGTGTAAATGTAATCTCTAAATAACAATGATGTGAAGGAGGAAAAAAAGGAATGATTAACACCCAGATAATCGAGAGATTAACTGAAGAGAATAAATTATTTTTTAAATATTTTATGATACTACAAAAAATGTAGTATCATAAAACAGAAAGTGCTCAATAAACATTTGGTAACTAACTTCAAAGTTTGTTTTTGTTTTCCTCATTAAAATGTGTGAATAAACAAGGCTAAAAATATATTGCTGTCCATGTAGGAAAACTGTGATCACTAAGAGTTAATCTGCTTCAAATGTTTTCATGAGTTACCAACTACTTTTTAAGGATTCAAGGGATTGTTGACATTAACCAGGATTTCCAGGAAATCAAGATTTGATTTAAATTGAGAGATGTAAGATTTTATGAACCCAACGATTTAAGAGGCATTAAAATAAATGTTGACTAATCCCTAAGGGAAATCAGTCTAGGATTAGATTCTGTTCTTATGATAAATCAGAAATGCTCAAGAAAATGGATCAAATACCATGCACATATTTAAATCTACATTTTACCTGGAAATTTAAAGAACAATATGTTTATATTGATGTTTTATACTTGTAGCTGATGTTTGCAAAATGTACTCGGTTTTATTTAAATATGTATCAAAGTACAATACAATGAACACGTTGGATATTCTATTGCTTTTTCAGGAAAACACTGGTGATTACATCTGAAAATATACCCTCTTAGAAAGACATAGCTACAGGAATCTTTGTGTGTGTGTGTGTATGTGTGGGGGTGTGTGTGTGTGTTGCTGGGGATTGAACCCAGGGCCTTGTGCATGCAAGGCAAGCCTTCTATCAACTGAGCTATATTCTCAGCCCTGCTATAAGACTCTTTATGAACCGTGCACTGAGACCCCTTCCCTTCTCAAAGGGGGACACCATCTGCTCTAGGCCACACCCACAGTTCTCAGCAGAGGCAGGTGTGAGATGGAGGTCCACAGTTGATTTCTACAATCCCCAATTTTGACAGATGGCTCCTCAAAAGGGAGAAGCAACCAGCTGAGCTGCCTCTTGAAAAATTTCCTGATTATTCTTAGTCACTTTGTTACTAAAAATGTGATAGAAGAGAAAGCATTAATTCCTTGCCAAAGAAAGAACCAACTGTTCACTGAAATCAGAGTGGAATTTAGAGGGGAAAGTGAGACCACATTGAGGAATCTGTTTATTTACTAGTTGACCCTCAAATCATGGTAATAAGAGCAAAATGTATTAAGTATTTACCATACACTAAGGATGGTATGCTAAGAGTCCTAAGTGGTATTTATTTCATTTACTTTTGAGAAGCATTAGCTCATTTAATCTTCCCAAGAACCCTATAATATTACTATTACTATAATGTTACAGGTTCAGAGGAGTAAATGTAATTTGCCTGTGGCCAATAAGCCAGGATTTGGAAGCAAGCAGTCTGACTTTGAATGCTTAACCACTCTTTTATGCTCTAAACTATGACCTATAAAGAAGAGAAATTTATTACTTCACTTCAAAAGAAAGTTGTAGGTAAAGGCATAGCAATAGCGACATCTCCCAGAGTCCAGGAAAATCTGACTTAAAACTACACCTAGGAACCAACCCATCATTTCTCTTTAATCTTGAAATGAAGAATTCCCACCCCATAAAATACAACAAAAGCCCTGGTTTTGGGGGAAAGGAAAAAAAATCTTAATTGACAAGATTTTCCTTGTTTGATGATAGATTTTACTGGACTGCTTGCTCTGAAGTTGGGGTGTCTTTTTTTTTTTTGGTGTTTGGGATTGAAAGGCCTTATGCATGGTAGGCAAGCATTCTACCAGTGAGTTACATCCCCAGCAAATTTGGGGCATCTTTAATTTGTGTCAGACAACATAATACAATGCTATGGCTCTCAAATTCTCCAGTCTCAGGTCTGCTTTACACATTCTTAAAAATTATTCAAGTCCCCAAAGAACTTTGGTTTATCTGGGTTATTTCTGTGAATAAATAATATTTAATAATATTTCTGTTAAGAAAGAATACATTTTAGGGCTGGGGATGTGGCTCAAGCGGTAGCACGCTCGCCTGGCATGCGTGCGGCCCGGGTTCGATCCTCAGCACCACATACAAAGATGTTGTGTCCGCCGAAAACTAAAAAATAAATATTAAAAAATTCTCTCTCTCTCTCTCTCTCTCTCTCTCTCTCTCTCTTTAAAAAAAAAAAGAAAGAAAGAATACATTTTAAATGAATTTATTAGTATATTATAGTTTTACATAATAGTGGGGTTTATTTTGACATAATCATACATGCATTAATAATGCTTCTTTCAGTCCCTAGTGTCCCTCCTTCCTACTCCTATTCTTCCTCCTCTACTGATATTTTTTCTGAGAATGGATACATTTTTAAAATATAAGAATAAACAAGTCCAAATTCTATTAGCTGTCATCAAACATTGTGCAGCTTTTAGAAAATTTGAACATACATATATGAAGAAACTTTTTAAAAAAGCAATCTTTATATTATGAGAATAACTTTGGACTTGCATAGGCTTTGAACTCACGATCCTCCTGGCTCAGCTTCCTGAGCCACTGGGATTACCCATTATCATGGGATAATGAAAAATCACTGCTATACTGGTTTAAATTCTGGCTCTGTCACTCACTAACTAACCAAATTGTTGAATCTCACAAGGATTCAGTTTCCTCATTTCAAAATGTGCATAGTGATGTCTCTCTTAGAGATTTCATGGCAGTATTTATTGAAATAATACATATAAATAGCATAGCATAATTCCAGATAAGCACCCAACCACTGGTTGCTGTTCTTCACAGGGGTTGTGTGTCCAGTTGAGCTGTCCTTGTCCACCAGCATCATGAGGTGGAGACAGGGATCACCTGCACCAGAGGGTGCTGTGTCCTCAGTCCAGTGGGATCCTACCTGGCCTGTTCTTATCTCTCTATAATTTATCCCCATTTCTAAGTAAAGTCATATTTTTTTAAAATGACAGTTTTTAAAATGAATGTGACTGAGGGAGGAAGAAGATAAATATTTAATAACTTGATAATTTCTGAGTATTTTATAGATTCAAGAGAAACATTGACATTTTATTTGCATTTTAAGTTTTGATTTGAAATAATTAAATCTGTTTTTACAGAATTAGCTCTTCTATAAAAACAATATTTGTCCAGAGGAAAAATACAGCGCAGGAGCTGCCACATGAACATGAAAGGAGTTATTATCTCTGATAGCCAAAACAAATTATCAGATATAAGCAGATGAACCTCTTATTGAAGGACCTCTTTTATATACTAACACTGCAATGAAATATAACTGAGAATTTTCCAGGACCCAATTTGATCCAGTAGTTTATGAATAGCAATTGTTTGGGGATAGACTATATTTTGTAGGAAAATTCTGAGTAGGGCGGGATGGCACATACCTATAATCACAGCAGCTCAGAAGGCTAAGACAGGAAGATTATGAGTTCAAGGTCAGCCTCAGCAATTTAGCCAGGCCCTAAGTAAACTCAGAGAGACTCTGTCTCTAAATATAAAAAAGGGCCGGGGGTGTGGCTCAGAGCTTAAGAGCCCCTGAGTTCAACCCCCAGTGCCCAAAACCAAAAAACGAAAAACAACTCTAAAAATATAATGGGAAAGAATATACAGTAGAAATTTTATTTTAGCTCTTTGCATAATCAAGTATAACGAGATTCTGTTTGAAATCAAAATCCCTATGCATTTGTTTTTCATATTGCAGTTAGTAGTGTCCACTTTACTAATTTTAGTCATCAAAGAGCTGAGTCTCAAACATGTCAGGATTGAAATGTCTTCAGAAATTTGTAACTGAAGTAGAGGGAAGAGACCAAGGTCACAGAAATATCTAGCAGTTCATTTTTGAGAAAGTAAAATATGATAAGGCAAAAAATATCTGAGATTTGTTCTCCAAAGCAATGTCTGTGTTGTGTTAATCAAACTTGCAGCTCCTATGGAATTTGCTCCACTGTGCCTGAGAGTTAGCCTCAGATCCCTGCGGCTCTGCAAGACTCAGGAGCACCTGCTAGATGAGCCTGGAGAGGGCTTCCCCTGGGCAGAGGGCTTTGGTATAGAATGGATCTGCTTGATCTACTGCTTTAAACGGCCATATCTCAAGTCATATAGACGAACCTTGAGTACATTATGCTAAATGAAATAAGCCAGTCATAGATGGATAAATACTGCAGGACTCCACGTTCTGAATATCTAAAAGAGTCAAATTCATAGAATCAAAGAGAGGAATGGTGATTGCTAGGGGTTGAGAGGATGAAAAGGAGAATTATTCATTAATGGGTTTAAACTTCATTTAAATAAGATGAGCAAGTGCTGGAGCTCTGCTGTACAGCATGGAACAAAAACATTTTGTACACTGAAAATTTGTTGAGAAGCTAGATTTCATGTGACGTGATCATACTGCAATGAAATAAAAATTTGGGAGGGGGTGGTTATCAGGGATTGAACTCAGGGGCGTTCAACCACTGAGTCACATCCCCAGCCCTTTTTGCATTTTATTTAGAGACAGGGTCTCACTGAGTTACTTAGCACCTTGCTTTTGTTGAGGCTGGCTTTGAACTCATCCTCCTGCCTCAGCTTCCTGAGCCACTGGGATTACAGGCATGTGCCCCCATGCCTGGCTAAAATAAAATTGTTTTTAAAACCTAAATGGTTGATCATTCCAGATCAATGTGCTGTTGCTTGAAAACAAAAGCAAACCTGCCTAGTCAGATCCAGGAACACAGTCACAGGCATTCTTTTAGATGTGAGATCAGGTGCAGTGGACTCAGGAAACTGCCTGGCTTCTTGGCTCCATGTTCTTCAGGTTCAGTATTGTTTTGAAGAGCAGACTAAGAAAATGCTCAACTATTTGTGAATTATTGAAGTATGATCTTCCCTAGAGATTTGACTGGACATCTTATGAACCTTTAAAGTAAATAAATGGCAATCTTTATCTTACTTGTTTTTAGAGAAATATGCAAAAGTAGGGGGGAAAAAACACCAGATAATAGGTCAACAATGAAGAAAAGTCAGTAATGAGCCATTTCAGGCAAGGAGTCAAAGGTCAACCTTGCCAGGTATCCAGATGTTTCCTCTTGCCTCGCTTCATCTCTTCAATTTTATCTCTGTTGCACTCTTGCCAGTATCTTCTACCTAAATGCTCTTCCCTCCACTACCAACCAATACTCCCCGTTATGCCTTTAAATGAGTCAGAGGTCAAGGGTGGAGGAGAAAGCCTGTTGACAAAAGTGATCACTACACTCCAAGTAATATCTACTTACCCGTAAGTGTAAAAACACATCCTTATCTGTTTTCAACTCACTGAATGATATTTCCATGCCATCTCCAGAAGGTGTTAGTGTGCCCAAGCCAGTAGCCTGTCTGAAGCCATGGAGTTAAAAAAAAAAAAAAAAAAAAGCATTTTTCCCCAGAGGACAGAAGACTATTTATGTTGGAACCAAGCAGATATTTTCCAGGCCCTGGTATTGTCATTTCAGCCAGCGACGAGCGGAAGTTAGCTTCTTCTGATGTGCAAAGGAGGGCAGTGTTCTCACAGTCCTGATGTCATTCTCTGATTGTTATTTTTATTATATTTCTAAATAATAGGATTTTGGCATAAAGATTTATCTCAGGATTTCAGCACAGTCGTGTTCCGAGAGCAAGGGTCACAATGATGACAGATTCATACTGCCTGTGATTCTGACTAATTTGCTCTGCGTGAAATGAACACTTGGAAAAAACAAAGCGCTCTTCCCAAGATTTTACATCCTACCTCAAAATATAGCAGGAAATATAGGGAAACGAAAACAATTTATTTTTCATCATGGAATGAAGAGATGGACTTTCTCATTTTAATAATTAAAAAAAAGAAATATCCAGTTGTGGTTTTTTTTTTTTTCCTTACAGAAAAATGACAAGGCCTTGTTGCACTTTTTCCCCCTCCCTTTTTGCCAGTGTAAATTTAGCGGGGAAAAGTGAATGTTTTCATGGCTTTCTCCTTCATCCTACAGGGATGCGTGCTTTAATGCTTTCCCTCTCCACATCAGGGAACCAGAGGGGTCTGTATTTGTCTGCTGGGGCAGGCATAACAGAATATGACAGACTGGGTGGCTTAAACAGCATTGATTTTCTCACAATTCTGCAGCCTGAGGGTCTAAAACCAAGGCTCCAGCAGGGCTGGTCTCTGGAGAGGTCCCTTCTTCCTGGCTCGTAGATGGCTGTCTTTTGTGACCTCATATGTCTTTCTTCTGTGCCTACATGCTACTAGTACCTCTTCTCTTCTCATGAGGACACTCATCCTGTTGAATCAGAGGCCTCACCCTTGGCACCTCATTTAACCTGAGTTACCTCCTTCAAGGTCCTGTTTCCTGGTACAGTCTGGAGAATTGGAGGTACATGATTTAGTCCATACCAAGGTCTTTGATGGCGACCCATTTTTGGCAAAAGGGAAAAGATGTGTGTTGGATTCTGATGTTGGTCGGGGGATAGGGGAAGAAAAACATTACTTATGTGTGACTGAGATCAAGTAGTTATTTGAAATATATATATATATAGTGTTTTATGGAAAGTAGAGGAATTAAAGAACTGCTGTTTCCTTTCTTTCAAGACAAGTGACATGGTACTCCAATGTCATCAGTGACAGGAGGGGAGGACTCTGGGGCCAGGCAACAAGGCAAAGTTCTTACAAACCAAGACCACAAGAACAGCTCTGCCTGTTGTTTGATGCATGAGAACTTGGACTGAATCAAATAATCTCCTTTAACTTGGGGAGTTTCTTGTACATGGTGATCAGTCAATCTGTTTTCAGGCATGGGACATTAACTTGATCATTCTTTTTAGGCAGTATTAATCCCTTCTGGTTTCCTGCATAAAATCTGAGTTATGTCCAAGTTTTCTTATAAATAAAAGTATGTTGTTTTGTAATTTTTCATCAACTTGCTGGAGTGGAAGAGAGAAGGTATTTCTTATTTTAAACACTGTGTGCATACACTATCTTTAGCACTGTAAAAGTCAATTCTTTTGAACCCTCATAATACTCTCCTGAGGCAGGGTATTATATCAATTTGAAAACTAACTCACTGAGAAGTTCATACTTTGCTCAAGTTTCCTCATCTGGAAAAGTCTGGGTGATTACTTAGTCCCACCCAGGGCTATGATTCTTAGTGGAAGGTTTTTTTTTTTTTCCCAAGTAGCTTCTGCAGTCCTTCATCTCCAGAGGTGTTCTGGAACACATCTGGACATTTCTGAGCTTTGCTGAAAGATCACACAAATAAGGTCACCTGGGAAAACCAGTCCCAAAGTTAGAACAGAGAAGAAAAGCCGCCATCCCTGAATGACTCCTTGTTCCAGACCCTTCACTCCCACATGCCAATGAGCTCACAGTGTCCCCTGAGGATTACTCATGAGCCCAACTTTATAGACATGACAATTTTGACTTACAGTGAGTGGGTCAGTAATGTGCCTAATTTATAGAACCAATTAGTGTGGGAGCAGGGATGGAAACCCACATGTACCCAGCTGTAGAGATCATTAGTTATATCACATATTAATTATAGTTGGAGGGGCTGGGGATGTGGCTCAAGCGGTAGTGCGCTCGCCTGGCATGCGTGCGGCCCGGGTTCGATCCTCAGCACCACATACCAACAAAGATGTTGTGTCCGCCGAGAACTAAAAAATAAATATTAAAAAATTCTCTCTCTCTCTTTAAAAAAAAAAAAAAAAAAAAAAAAAAAAAAAAAAAAAAAATTATAGTTGGGTTGAGAGGTGGTGTGCAGAGTTCTGAGAACCAGAAGTTCTTGCTGTGTGGGCATTTGGATTAAATTAAATAGGCTTTGAATGAGCTTCTGCAAGCAAATGGTTATTATCTTTTTCTAATTCCTTAGCCATAGACGTTCCTAAAATAGATGCCATCCAGGGAGCCTGCCCTCCACCTGCTCCTTCTGGGAGAACTATCTACATATAGCTTAAGGTGGAGCAACTTCATGGGCTCCTGTGTCATGGAGGTGAGAAAGTGGCCGCCAGGTTGCTGCTAAGACCCCAGTTATCCCCAAGGCTGGCTGCCAACCTACACATTGTTAACTTTCATGCTTCTTCTTTGGAAGGGTCCGTTTTTTTTTTATTTAAACCAGTTTTCTTCTGAATCTGAGTGTTGACTAAAAAGACAGAAAAAGATGTGATTAAGACCTGGGTCACACACTTCACTTGGCTTGCCTAATGCCTACAAAGGAAGTTAATATGATTTTAAAGAAGTTCATTAGGTTTGTTCTTGGAAACTATCATCCATCTGTTATTTTCTTTTAAATAATAAGATGTTTTGCATGAACAAATAAGACAAACTCTGCAGGCTTTCCAGTTGCTAAAACTATTAAATGAACAGGGCCGGATAACATAAAATTAAATGTTTTTTTTTTTTTTTTTAAATAAGGGTCTGCAAATCAGAATTGTGTGGCTCTACATATCACTTTTTAAAGCAAGAATGCAGCAGCAGGGCTGGGGATGTGGCTCAAGCGGTAGCGCGCTCGCCTGGCATGCGTGCGGCCCGGGTTCGATCCTCAGCACCACATACCAACAAAGATGTTGTGTCCGCCGAGAACTAAAAAATAAATATTAAAAATTCTCTCTCTCTCTCTCCTCTCTCACTCTCTCTTTAAAAAAAAAAAAAAAGAATGCAGCAGCAACTAGCTCATGTAGACCATAAGCTCTTTAAGGGCAGGGACCACCTCTTTAATTTTTTTTGCTTCCCCCTAATGCTCAGTGCTTAGCACTGGGCAGGTGTTGGGTAAGTGTTTGTTGGCTGTCAAGCCAAGTGTTAATATGCAGAAGCTTTATTTGTCTGCATGAATCTGTGCTGGGGGCCATGCCTGCCAAAGTAGGCCAGTGAATTAAAGATTCCATAATTAGAGCTACGGTGTTACAGCAGGCACTCTGTGTCCCTACTTGTCAGTGTGTCCCCACGATGGCGTAGTGACAGTTGCCAGTCTCTCTGGGGCCTGTGCTCAGTTGATGAGAACGTCACTTTCACTTTATTTTTATTCTTGGCAGAGGAAAAACTCATAATTCAAGCCAATCACAAAGGGCTGTCATTTTCCAACTCAAGAAAGATTTCCCCCAGCCACCCCACCTAAATTTATGAGTAATGGGTTGGAGGCTTAAATTAGAAAAAAAAATTTTAAAAGTCTGTAAAGAAAAGCAAATGCAGCGTGAGCAGGCTGAAAAGGGAAACACATGTACAGCATCCTCTCATTTGTTGAGAATTTATTATGCATCAGGAATTTTGCATATAATGTTATTAATCCCAATTTATTATCACAAAATCCCATGGTGAAACTATTATCTCCCCATTCTACAGATGAGGGAATAAGTTCAAAGAGAGAAAATAGCTTGCTTAATGTCATGAAAATGGTGTTAAGTAAAATTTATTGGGGTCCATTGATTTGGATTGAGCTCCTGTATTGGGCCCCTACAGAACAAACTGAAATGGAGTCACTCATGTTAATGATCCATGCAGTCAAATTGAAACTGAGCTGTTTGACCTTTTAGAAAGTCAGAAGAGAGAGAGAGAGAGAGAGAGAGAGAGAGAGAGAGAGAGAGAGAGAGAGAGAGAGAGAGCCAAATCCTGAACAAGGCCAGCTTTAGCCAGCACGATATGGGAAGTCTGCTTAACCCTTACAAGGAAAAGAACTTTGAAATGACCAATTGCTATTCTTTCCTTGTTTTTGCTTTCTTCAACCTCTTCATGTCTGTAAGTACTCACTACTGTTGTTACAGAGTAGAGCTGGCTGCCCGATTAGCAAATAGTTACTTGCTCAAAAAACTGTTAAATGTATTTTGTACCAAGTTTTTCTTTCATCAATGGTGTCTGGTAAAAGACCTTCCTCCCTTCTTTGGGAAGCCTGCTCTCGCTCTCCTCCTCTCCCTACCCTTGCTTTCTATGTGGCAAGGGAGGAGGCATTGGGGTATGTTTGCAGTTACTCTCCTTCTTTCTTGCTGTCTGTGGTTTTTGCTGAACAGACACATCTGCCATTTTTCTGGAAAATACATAGGGTTGTTCTGTTTGTGAGCGCTTTCCTGTAGGTCTCTAGCAGCAGCTATATATATTTCATAATTTTTTCAAATACTTTTCTCTTCCAGTTCTATTTCTTTAGGAGAGAGAGAGAGAGAGAGAGAGAGAGAGAGAGAGAGAGAGAGAGAGAGAGAGGATTGAAGAGAATAACAATCACAGGAATCCATCATGTCACAACTGATTTAATTGTGTTTTACTTGATCCTCACAATTAAATACTGAAGGCATAAAGAAAATTGTGGCTAATTGTCAATGATCCATGAGGAAGAGGAGCCCAGTGTTTTAAAGGACATGCATTCGGTCACTCAAATGGTGAGTAAAATTTTAAAGCCAGATAGTTGACTCTCCATGTGAAATCACAGTGGAGTGTGAGTTACTTGTTCAGCTTCCAGAGCTTTCCAGGGCATTTGGGGCCAATGGCAACTGACTTCATCCCACTTCCCCTTCATTCCCAACACTAGACCTTGTTGTGGGGTCCTGAGACAAGCAGCTGCAAGAGATGGCAGGTGGCTTGCAGCAATTAAGGTCACAGACTCCATTCGAGTCCCAACAACTGGGAGAGGTCCCTATGATCAGGAAAAGAACAATGATAACAGACAAAAGGACACATCCAAATATCCAAGGACACATCCAAACCTGAAGATCAGATAGAGCAACCTGAGTCAAGCAAAGCAGCCTAGGACATATTTGTTGACTTGAAGAACAATGAGACCACTTAAGGAAATTCAAAGATAAGTCAAAAAAAGACTTGCCAACTAAAAAGTGATACCAAGGATGTAGTTCAGTGGTAGAGAGCTTGCCTAGCATGTGTGAAGCCCTGGGATCAAACCCAGCCCAACCAAGAAGCAATCAATTAATTAATTAAAACAAAACAAAACAAACCTTCCCCTGTAATTTAAAAGAGTCAAATTAATAATTTGGAAGACCAAGTTGGGGGCTGGATATCTTACAGCAATAAAGAAAACAAAGTCAACCAAATAAGGGGAAGAAAATAATAGGGAAAAGATAAGGAAATTGTAGAATAAATCCCCACATATGACTATTAAGTTTATAGAATATGAAAAGGGCTGGATGCCATGGCTCATGCCTGTAATTCTAGCAGCTCAGGAGGCTGAAGCAGGAGGATGGCATGTTCAAAGCCAGCAACTTGGCAAGCCCCTAAGCAACTCAGTGAGACAGCATCTGTAAACAAGATATAAAAAAGGACTGGAGATGTGGCTCAGAGGTTAAGCCTCAGGGTTCAATCCTGGGGTGGGGGGGAGAAGGATAAAATGAGAGAGATGGAGGAGCAATAATAAAGTAAATAATAAGAGAACAGGGCTGGGATGTGGCTCAAGCGGTAGCGCGCTCGCCTGACATGCGTGCATCCCGGGTTGGATCCTCAGCACCACATACAAACAAAGATGTTGTGTCCGCCGGAAACTAAAAAAATAAATAAATAAAATTCTCTCTCTCTCTCTCTCTCTCAAAAAAAAAAAGAATAAGAGAATATTTCCCTGAATCAAGACTTCGAAAGCAAAAGGGAACAGCTCCTCTAGCTCACTGATCCAGATCTGATCAGCAGTGATGAAGATGTTATTAATTTGCACTTTTTTCTATGAATAGAACACTGTATGTATATATGTAAGTTTATATTCTTAAACCATCAACCAATAAAGGTATTTATTGAAGACATATTTGTATAATTCATATGTTTGTTGTGTATATACTTAAATATGTACATGTGTTCCTAACCTCCAGTATGTGTATCTCTTCATACCTCACACTAAGTTTTCAAAGGCAAAGTCTATATGTTCGTGTCCTTCGTATGTCTCTTTGGTGGATTATATGCTGAATCTACAAGAAAAGGTTGGTGACTAATTTACTTTTATCTTTCTGTTCCATTTCTTTTTCTTTGCACTCTGGCCAGAACTGCTGCCCTCGGTAAAGACTTGTTGAATACTGTTGCTTAAGGAGGGAAAGAAACAAGGAGAGATGAGTGCTGTGGGTATCTAAAGTCCTAACTACTTAAGAGACTGAGGCAGGAGGATCACTTGAGCCATGAGTTAAAGACCAGTATGGGCAACAAAGCAAAAGAAACCGGGTGGTTAGCATTTTTTTCTTAAAATTCCATCTGCCCTCAGATAAAGTTATAAAGAGTCAGGTGGTTCCCTGACTGCCTGTCCCTCAGGATCAGATATCTCCTTTCTCCATCTTGTTCTCAGCTACCTGTCAATGGAGTCCCCTGCCCAAATAGGTATAATCATGACTTTAACATTCAAAACCTCCCAAGGCTGTGCTCCTTCCTTTGGAAACAACCTAAAGGAATAACTTCTGAAGAGGCGAAATTTCAGATATTGCAAGTCCTAGAAGAAAGTATTTGGGGTAAAGAAAGCCTTCCCCCAGTTCCTCAAATGACAGGAACTGTCCCCTAGAAGAATCATTAACTCATTCAGTTTCAAGTTTTAAATATTTCAATGAAATTAACTCAGGTAGATAAAAATAGGTTGCAAATAATAATCTAGAGCTTACATATCTTTCATATATTTTTTTTTCAAAGAGAGAGTGAGAGAGGAGAGAGAGAGAGAGAGAGAGAGAGAGAGAGAGAGAGGATTTTTTTTAATATTTATTTTTTAGTTCTCGGCGGACACACAACATCTCTGTTGGTATGTGGTGCTGAGGATCGAACCCGGGCCGCAAGCATGCCAGGCGAGCGCGCTGCCGCTTGAGCCACATCCCCAGCCCTTTCATATATTTTTTCATAAATTATTCACCTACTACTTTTTCCAAAAGAGTAGAACTCTAGAAACATGATATTTATTTTATAAGTTACCCCAAGTGGTTTGTTTATTGTTCAGTTTTTTATAGGTGTCTGGGACGATGGGACTTAACAGGATAAATGAGGAATACTAGCAAGTGGGAAGGGCAGTCCTTCATCCCAATTGACAAAGAAGCTGAGCCAAGGGGCTGTCATTCCAAGGTGGCATCCAGGTGGCCACCTTGTTTGTGTACAGTCTCCTTTCTCACACCCCTCTGGACCGCTCAGCTCTGGAGGGCACCCCACGTCTAACATACTTGGGCTGCTTTTAAAGTCCCAAGAAAGGCTGACAGAAGAGCACACAGCACAGATTGAGGAATGCTGGGGGAAGCTGAGTAGAAAGAGAGAAGTAAGCAAACAGTTGAGAGAGCTTCCCATTAGTATTAATTTAGGCATCAAAGAGAAACCTGAAAATACAATGAAAGCAGTAGTCAAAGACCATGGTTGTAAGAACAGAAGATAATAAGGCAGAATTAAAGAGCTGTTATAAAACACACAGGGCCAGCCCAGCACCTCCCCAGAGCCGGGCATGGCAGCTCCTAATGAACAAGGAGGGGGAGAGGGAAGGCAGAAAGGATCAGATGCTGGGGGCCCTGCAGATCAGGCCTGAAACAGAGAGGAGCTCCAGAGAGATGGGTTTATCCTGATTACATTTATTCCACATGGACATGGGAAGTCAGGAGTGGTTTATAGGTAAAAGGCAGCTGGTTAGGGTGAGGCTACGCCCTCTGTTTCTCCCTGATGATTTAGTGTGCATTCAAAGAGGATGCTCCATGAACGTTTGCAGAACACCAATTATTTGCACGAAGCTTGATCTACATTTAGTTGAGCCTTGGCTGATGGTAATTTCTCTGTTTCCTTATTCTCAAGATAGAGTCTGAAATGGAAAAGAGAGGGCCAGTTATCTTTTAATAATCTGGGGAAAATGCCAAAGGAAATAAACTGAAATGAAGCACACAAGAAGTCCCTGGAGGTGAAAGTATAACATTCAGATCTAGGGATCTGGTTTACTAGTCAGGAGGTATAGATCCTTCTTTTCTCTTCCTCCTTTCTTCCTCCCCCAGTTTCTTTTAGATCTTTAGAAAATATTAAATTTTTGAACACTTTTTAATTTTGAAAATACAAAATAATATACACATATATGTAAATATACATGTGTATATACACATACACACACACACACAGAAAGAGGGAGGGAGAGAAACATAGACAATCTCTTAGGTAACCCATTATGGTTTTAATGTGAAATTCTCTAACAACAAATAATCAAATAATGCTGGATATTTTTTCATATACTTATCTGCCATTTGATTATTCTCTTCAATGAAATACCTGTTTATTTGTTTTGTTAACTTTTAATTGCATTATTTGCTGATGGTTGAGTTTTCCAGTTTTTATATATTTTGTAAACAAATATGTGTGTTGCAATACTTTTTTAGTCTATGGATTACTCCTTTATAAATGATTTGTTGACTAAAGTTTTTTAAAAGAGCAATAAATAAATAAAATTTGAAGATGAAGCCAGACTTGGGAGGGCTTATTTAGGCCTTTGTTAGTTCTCTCCTAGACCAATGCTTTTCAAATTTTGATGTGCATTCATCACATG
Organism: Ictidomys tridecemlineatus; assembly: GCF_052094955.1. Classification (NCBI taxonomy): domain Eukaryota; kingdom Metazoa; phylum Chordata; class Mammalia; order Rodentia; family Sciuridae; genus Ictidomys; species Ictidomys tridecemlineatus. The sequence continues at coordinate 41,328,548 of NC_135486.1, read as the reverse complement.
AGAGATCTTGCTAAATTGAGGTTCTGGTGCATTAGGTCTGGGGTGGGGTCTAGATTCGGCATTTCTAACAAGCTGTCAGATACTTCCAGTGTTTCTTGGTTCATAGTTCTTGTTTCCTCTTGAATTATCCAGAGGGGTTTTAAAAAGAATGATTTCTGGCTCTCACCCGCAAAGATTCTGATTTTATTGATCTGGGTGTGACCTAGGGTTTGAGAGTTTTAAAGGCTCCTCAGGTAATGTGCATATGCCAATCAAGGTGGAAAAGAGCTGGTATAGAAGATGGGGGTGGTGTGGACACACATGGGCTGTTTCACCCTGGGGTGAATCCGGATCTGCCTTTGATTGGCTAGGTAACCTTGGATGTGTGCTACCTGAGACTCCCAGGGTGAGAACAGGGGATAATAATATCTCCCTCTTAGGACTGGAAGGTTTAATTAAATTATGTTCAGTTCCTAGGATAGTGCTAGATATATACAATCAATATGATTACAGTTCTTCCTTGGTATTCATGGGAGATTGATTCCGCAGGGCCCTGCAAATATCAAAGCTTGAGGCATCACAAGTTCCTTATATAAAATGGAATAACCCTTGTATATAATCTATACACATTCTCCCTCTACCTTAAGTCATCTCTGGATTACTTATGATATTTAATACATTGCAAATGCAATGCAAATAGTTGTTACACTGTATTATTTAAAGGAAAGTGACCAGAAAAAATCTGTATATGACTGAATAGTCATATCCAGTTTGTGTGTGTGTGTGTGTGTTGTGTGTGTGTGTGTATGTGTGTGAATATTTTGACACACAGTTGGTTCAATCTCTGTATGCAAAACCCTTGGCTATGGAGGGCTGATTGCATTTGGTTCTTTCCCTCAGGTTCCTTTGTAGTTTAGCAATACCTAGAGCAAGAATAAAACTCATGTTTTATAGTGGTTTGGTCAGTAAATGAATTTTAATCTACTTGGATAGTATTTAGAAAAAAATTCAAAGCAGTCATCTAAACGAAAATCTAGATATTGGCTTCCTTGGAAGATTATAAAGATTGGCAATAATAGGTACCATTCATTCGACCTGCTTGGAGCTGAGTACAGCCTCTGTTCAATGAGCAGCTGCCATTATTTTCTTCATACTGCGTCTGTGTGTGTGTGCACCTGTGTTGGCCTTCCAACTTGATCCATGTGCTTCACCTCCCTGGGTCTCAGTAACATTTGAGTTTGCCACTTCTACTCTTAGAATTGTGTTCCAATTTCTCTTTTTCCAGAATCTGGACACAAAACTGCCCTTCCTTCTTATGACTTCTTTTTCTTTGGGCATCTGATGCTCTTGGCATACTCTTGTGAGTAAAATCACCTTCCTTCTCTATGTGTTAATTATTGCATTTATTCATTTAGTGGGGAAAAATGGGTGGTATGGACTGTTTATGCCCCCGCCCCCGAAAATGAATATGATGAAGCCCAAACCTCCAGTACCTCTGAATGTGACTGTATTTGAATCTAGAGTCTTTAAAGAGGTAATTAAGGTTAAATGAGGCCATTAGGGTGGAGCTAGCCTAATCTGAGTGCGTCCTTAGAAAAAGAGGAAATTGGGGCACACAGGACACAAGGATGTTCTTGCCTAGAGGAAGGGCCACATGAAGACCCAGAAAGAAGATAGACATCTAATCCTGGGGCAGGGAAGAAGGCTCAGAAAAAACTAGCCCTGCTAACAATTTGGTCTTGCACTTTCAGCTTTGGAACTGTGAGAAAATCCATTTCTGCTGTTAAAGCCATGAGGGCTGTGGTTCTTCGTTATGGCAGCTCTAGGACACTAACACAGTAAGAAAAAAATAAAACCCTTTTTGTTTTTAATAGAATCAGCTCTTTGAAAGGAGTATCTAGTTAATGACACGGAATAGTCCAGCAGCTTTCCACAGCTTCTATCTTTTGGTTTGTTGTAGAAAAGCTTTAACCTGAGAGATTTTTCCAACCTAAAATGATTCTTGGTCTTTCACTTTCATGATTTAACTGCTACTTTATATAGTTTTTCTGAAACTGTAGTAGGTGTTTCCAGGCCAAGAAAGATGGACATCTCTCTAGATGACAATGAACCTTTAAATTAAAGAAAAAAAAATGTTTTTTTTTTTTTTTAAATAAAAGACATACATGCACATAGTTTAAAGTCAAATCGTTATGCAAGGCTGATTATAAAAACCACTAATGCTGCCGGGAGTGGTGGAGCATGCCTGTAATTCCAGCGGCTCGGGAGGCTGAGGCAGGAGGATCATGAGTTCAAAACCAACCTCAGCAACTTAGCAAGGCAATTAGCAACTTATTGAGACCCTGTCTCTAAACAAAATATAATAAAGGGCTGGAGATGCAACTCAGTGGTTAAGTAACCCGGATTCAATCCTCAGTATTAATAAACCAAAAAAAAAAAAAAAAAAAAAAGACAAAAAAAAAAAAAGTCCACTAATGCTTTGTACACTTCTGCCTCCACTGGCATTAAATACTCCTGGCTCCTCTGCCTTTTCGTCTTATTTTCAGGTACTCAGAATTCCTCAGTTTTAGAAATCATTCTTAAGTGGAAGAGAAACATTTTTTTTTCTTCTTCACTGTCCTCCTCCACTATACACAGATTCCTTCTTGTCCACCCACCTGCATCTTCCCGGTATATTTAAATTACACTTTCAGTTAGACTCCTATCCAGCTTTGATATTATTCAGACTATATGAGTGCTCTTCACACGTGAGCCATGTAACACATTATGATTATGCCTTTTTTTCTTGCACAATGGTTTGTTTCCCTGAGTTGATGATTATCTCATGTTTTGCTTTGCTTGGTTTTCTATGTATTCATTAGAATTCATCCTTTGATCCCATCCCCAGTTGTCTCCCTATTAATAAGAGCACTCCTACCTGCTCCACCCCTGCCCCCCCCCCAATCAGGTTCCCTGTATTATTTCTCCACAGCAAACTTGCCATTATCTCTTCCCACAACTATGCTGGATTTTCCATGGGGAGTGTGGTCAAGGAAGGAGGGAAGAGATGCATCCATCCAGTTTCCTGCTGAGTTGCTACAAGCCTTTCCTGCCTGACCTGCCCTTAGAAAGAACCGCCTGCTAAGGCATATATTGATGGCCAGGAGAACTAGGGGCTGTGGGGAAGGCTGAAAAGATATGCAGATTTGTAGGGGAAAATCCAAAGGAGTGAAGGTTAAGTGCAGGAATTGCTAAATTTAAGTGGAAATTCTTTGGAAAGAGTTTGAAAGGCAATTTATCTTGAGACTCAAGATTTAAGTTTGAAAGGTTTATGGTTATAGAGAACAGGATCATTCAAATATCTTCTTTTACAAAATGAACAGGAATAGTCCCACTCCCAAAACTCTTCACTTAATTTTAGATTTAGTAACAAGGAAGATATCTGGATGGAACTGCGCAGAAGTGTTACTGAAGAATTTTAGGAGCTGAGCATGCTTTTCTGCAAATAAGCAGCAGGCTCAGTTTTGCAAAGTATTCTTTAATGAATGTCATCAAAGATGGAGCGTCCATTCATTTCTCTCTGAGTTGGGTAACTCATAAAACCCACAAAAACTTTACCCTGTGTTTTTTTTTGGGGGGGGTGGGGGTGGGGGTGGGGGGATGAGGTCATAGGGGACTTGGCCTAAAAAGGAGAAAGAAGATTTAGAACAAAGCCAGCTTCTTAGGACATTTGGTTTAGTTTTAACCAAAGGTAAAAAGGCCAGGCCATAAAGAGTGGCAGCTGATGGGATTACATTGTACTAAAGAATCATCAAAAACGGGCAACTCAGAATCCACTTTTTCCTGTCTGCCTCCTGGGTCCAGGTCTCATTGGCTTTCATTTTGGACTTCTCTCGCTCCCTCCCTCCATTCCTCTCTACCCCTCTCACCCTCTCTCCCTGTTTCTCAGCTGCCATGAGGTGAGTAGCTTTTTCCATCATACAATTCTCCCATGATGCTTCACCACAGGTTCAAAAAGCAATGTGGCCAGCTGATAATGGACAGAAACCTCTGACACCTAGGAGGGAATGGAGATAGAGAAGATTTGAGAAGAGAGAGGAAAGGAAGAGGAGACCCCCTCTTAATAGAGGTTTGCTGTGTCTATTACACACCCTGTGGGAGCCTTGGGAGGGGTCTGGTCTGGAGACCTACATTGGTCCCATTGGTCTATGGGAGATGTTTAATAGAGAAGGGTCTGGGTGGCTGCATGGTAGTAGAGTCAAGAAAATTTCTGAGTCAAGAAAAGGCCAACATGCTCCTAAATGTTGTCAAATTGTCTTTGAAAAAGTTTCACCAAACTAAACTTACCGATACCCCAAGAGAATGCTGGACTTGCATAACCTGGGGTGAAAAATGAGTTATTGTTTCTTTCTTAAATTCTTATTTATTTATTGTGAATGAAATTGAGCACATTTCTAATGTTTTATTGGCCCTTTTCTTCTTCTTTTTCTTATAGGCTCCCTGTTGTCCTTTGCCGATCAGTAAGATTAATTTATAAGATTACTAATTTATAAGATTTGCTGACATAGAAATTCATGAACTTAGAGAGGCATTCTTGGAATACTTGTATATAAGGATATTAATTCTTTGTCATATGACTTGCAATTTTAAATTTTTTCTCTTGGGTTTTTTTTTTTGTACCAAGGATTGAACACAGGGCACTTAAACACTAAGCCACATCCCCAGTCCTTTTTATGTCTTTTATTTAGAAACAAGGTCTTGCTAAGTTGCTTAGGACATTGCCAAGTTGACACGGCTGGCTTTGAACTTGTGACTTTCCTGCCTCAGCCTCCTGTGCTGGGATGGCAGGCACGCACCACGGCGCCTGGCTTTTCTCTTGATTTTAAAAATGCTTTTTATAGTTCAGAAGATTAAGATTTTTATGTAATCAAGTTAATCATATGTATTCTTTTACAGCTTCTGAGTTTTCTTTTACACTTGAGAGATCTTATAATCTAATGATATGATTCTCTGAGGTTTTCTTTAATTCTTTTAGAGTTTCCAGTGTGTCTTTGTTTTCTCTCATTTTCATGGCACAGCTGCTCAGGAATGAACCCACAGAAACTTCTTTCCTGGCTCATTTGGCCCCATTGTACTGCTGGCTGCTGGTGAACCAGGAGGAGGTTCAATTGCTCTTCAAATCCAAGTCACAACAGGTGCTCAGCTTTGTTGAATGAGCTCTGCTAACTTGTGTTTTAACTCAACGGGGATCCACTCTTCCTAAGTTGCCACATACTTTCCCAACTTTATCACACGCACAGCGCCAAGCTTTTCTCGCCTAGAAAGACAGGCTGTTGACAAGGATGGGGTGACCTGGTCAGCTCCAGCCAGAGCTGGACACAGCTTTATGGAGGCAACACCTTGCAGGGCTGCAGAGGCAGTTTCTCCTTGTCATTACCACTTGGCGACAGAAGAATTAAAACCAAAACCACAACAAAAAAAACCCCGACAATTTCTACTTAGGAGCCACCTTTGAGGGAGGATTTATTCCTTTAAATAACCCATATTGGAGGCAAAATGCATTTTATCCTGCTAGTTGGGAACTAGACTGGAGGTAGTGGTGGGGAGTCCCACTGTGGTTTCCAGTCCTTTTCTTGTCACTTTCTGCCATCTACCGGCCACAGTATGAAATACTCTACAATTACTTCAGGAGATGCCAGGGAGGAAGTTGAAAGCTTTTCAATTTGAAGTGTGATTTCCCAGATAAGCTGGGTCACAATGCACCAGTATCCATCATTTGTTTCCCTGAAAACAGCTCTAGGGAGACTGAATTTCTGAGAAATCGTTTTATTATTTTTGTTCCTTTGTCAGGCAGTGTTGGAACTCTGATCACATGCGCTTATTTTTTATTTTATTTGTAAAAAACAGAGTGGTGCATTATAATCATACATATTAGTGGGATCTGTGGTTTCATGGTCAACGTGCACCTGGAGTAATTTTGGCCACCTGTGTTTAAATCCTGACTCTATGAGATTTATTGTCTGTCTGATCTTGGGCAAGAAATGCAACCTCTTGCTGCCCCAGTTGCCTCATTTTTGACTTGGGAATGATACTAGATCTTGCCTCTCAGTTTTGACTCCTGAGTTTACATATGTAAAGACTTTAGTACCGGGCACCTCTTAAGCACTCGGTAAGTATTATCTGTTACTTGCTTGAAATCTACTTAAGCATTTGAATCTTCTACCACTAGATTTACATGGAACAGAAAGCAATTCCTAAATTAGTTGTTTTTAATCTTTGCCTCCTGTGTCTGTAGCAGTGTTGCTTCCAGACTGCCTCCATTTAAAGTTTGGAGACTCAGTTCGAAAGCAGCAACTTTCCTTATCACCTCTTCCTGGAATAATTCATATTCCTTGTGAGCTCTGACAACCCCGTAACTGGACTTCTCTTGGACTGACGATTTCCATCATGGAATCTAGATCTGCCTTACCTTGAACATTTCTTGGGTTCCTAAGAAACAGAACCACTCTGGTACATCATCTTGTATGTTATTTAGCAACTACTCAATAAATGTTCATTGAAAGGATGAATGAATAATCTCATTTGATTCCCCCAGGAATTCGAATCAGAGGAAATAGGAATTGTGTCCATCCTATAGATGAAGAATGGAGAGACTTGCCTCACATGAAATGGAATGGCACTAGGATTCAAGGCTGGGGACTTTGTGACATGCCAAAAATGTACATGAAGAAGGACAAAGGGAAGGAAAGGGAATAAGGCTCACCTTTAGACTGTATGCAAGGAGTTACGTGCTGGATACTAATTTTTGTGAGACTAAGAGGAGGGTTTATATCTGAAGCTGGTCTTCCATGCCTCATCCACATCCTGTGGAACTGTATTTTCATAGCCTGATGCCAGGTTCCTTAACTCTGCCATCCCATCACTGATGGTCAGTCTCATTTGTGCTGAAATGACCTGAGCTTTGGGTCTAGATGTCAAAATATTTATTCCCCAATTTCACTTGCAATTCTTGAGAGGTAACAGAAACCCATCAGAACATCACTGCTACCTTTTATCAGATACAAAGATCCTAGTCTGTTGAGACCCAGGGACCATGTGGGTTATCACTAATCTGTGGTCCTTTTTACACCTTACTTCTGCAGACCATAGCCAAAGGAGTCTTTCTTAATGATATTCAACATTTATTCATCAAATTCTTATTCATCACCCACTATTGTGCCAACAAGGGCACCAAGTGACCAAGTATCAAGGAAAGGTGACCCCTTCCCATACCCTCAGCTACCAGCTGAGGCCCATTGAGAATAAAAATGGTGCATCTTTACAATTTAAGTTCCCAGAAACACCAGGACCGGGGTTTGAATCTTCTACCACTAGATTTGCACCTGTGGGCAAGTTTTCCTCATCTGAAAAATAGGAATATATTCCTTTCAGAGCTATAGTAAGGATTCAAAATGTGCATAAAGAATGGATTGTGAAGAATGTGTTTCCTTCTCTCAAGGGACTTGGAGTCTAGTTAGAGCACTAAAACCACCACCACCACCATCACCATCATCATCATCATCATCATCATAGGATCTATAACAAATGCCTTTGAAAGTCAGATAGGAGTTGAAAGCAAGGAGGGAGGCATCCCACCACATTGTTACATCTGCTCAGTTTTGTTCAACATGCATTTATTAAGCTACCATGGACTACCACGGACCAGTCCAATTCACAACTTCCAGAGTCAGGAAGACTTGGGTTGGAATCCCATCTCTACCACTTACCAGAGGTGTGACTTCAGGAAGTTACTTAATAGCCCTCTGAGTTTGTTGCTGAGTTTCCTCAGAATAAGGATGTTAACAGTACCTGCCTTATAGGTTGTTGTGAAGAATAAATAAATTAATGTATATACGGAGAATAAATAAATTAATGTAATGCGGTCCTTGGCACACTGTAAGTGCTCAACAAATTATAGTTGCTACCATAGTCATGACCACCACCAATCCTTTAACCTAAGGATTTAAAAAATGAATAAAATATGTTTCCTGCCCTCAAACCCCTCACAGTTTAATAGATTCTGGAATTTAGTAACAGCCTTTCATAAGTGATCCAGGTGGAACATGGCCTACCATTCTAGAAAGGGAAAAGATTTTCCTTTGGAAATTTGCAATATTGTGACCTAGAGGAGGAGGGTCCTGGCTTTTACTTACCACACCCACTTTGTTTCTCTAGAGCTCCCTATGAAACTGGGATAGAGATTAGAGTCTTCACTAGATCTATTGGTTTTTGCCAGGCTGAAACTTAGCCTTTTTAGGAGGCCCAGATTTTGTGCCTTTTATTATACATTTATGCCAAGCTGTGGCTTATATTGTTCAGGGTGTTCCAAAGTTCCAAAAAATAAAATAGGCTTGCTTGAATGCTACCATACAGCACAGGAGTCATCTAATTAGGAAAGTAGCATTTTTAGCATTAATGGCACAGAAGTTACAAAGTGTATTTTAGAAGAAGAAGAAGGGGAAGGGGAAGGGGAAGAGGAAGAGGAAGAGGAAGAAGAAGAAGAGGGAAGGAGAGGAGGAAGAAGGAAGGGGGAGGGGGTAGGGGGAGAGGAAAAAGAGGAGGAGCAGAAGGAGGAGAAGAAAGAAATTCCCATTATCTAAACTCAGAAAAGGGCCTTTGCTGGTTTATAGCAGGGAGGAGATGGGGAGCCAAGAGTGTTTATTAATCTTCTTTAATCTAAGAATTTGCAATGTTTAAGAGTAACTGTTCAGAGGTAAGGGCCACAAAGCAGATGACCTTAAAGTTTCTTTTCCATTGTGGTGTTTAGTTCAGTCAGTGAAAGGATGAGCAGAACAGTTCAATGGTAACCCCATCAATTACAAGCGACACTGAATTCTCCTAAAAAGTTTTTCAAGCTGTCCCCAAACTATCTATAACAAGTTCAAATTCACTAAGGGGAAGGACATCTGTGTATTTTTAGATGGGAAAGTGCTGTCTCCTTGTCATTTTGTAGAAAATGCTTTTCTCTCTGCTTCCCTTCATTGGCCTTCTGGTATCTCAGTGGGGAAAGGAGCTACCTGGTAAATAAAGATAAGCTGTGCTTATTAGCAGAGATTTGCAAGGGAAGAGGCTGTTTAAAAATGGATAAGGAGGTCATTGTGTTCCTCTGGCTCTAAAGCAGGGATTCTTTTTCCTCAGGCAGGGCAGGGCAGCCAGCAAGGAGCTGAGCACGTTCGCCTGCCACAAGGTGTGACCCCTAGTACACAGCAGGAAGCTGCACTCCTTTCAGGGACCCTCTGGCCTTTGAAACTGCTGGGTTGTTCTGACAGTAGATCCCTTCTGTGCAGGACTGAGGCTCTGCCAGGAAAATAAAACACCATCCTTTTTAGTTTGTCCTTTGGAAATAACAGAGGCTGCCAGGCAGTGGGCCTTGGTGCAAGGGTTATGTCTGACCCAGGTACCCTGGTGTGCCTCACTATCCTCTACTCCAAGGTGGAGGTGAGGGAGCACCGGGATAATTTAGGGCTCTCCAACAAAGCCTCTCCAGAAGGATCAGGTAAACAATTAGCTACGGAAATGACCACCACAGGGGAGAGGACATTGTCTACATGGTGCCTAACATCTAGTTGGAATCTGAATACGGTCAGCTCTCCAGGTGTTTCCACACGCACAGATGTTTGCCCAGGGGACTACAAAACAACCTCCTGGCCATTTCCATCTGATTGTTCTAGAGAAACCTGTCTCTTCTATCACCTTTGCATTTAGATGGGAAGAAGTGATCCACGCTGAAAGATAAAGGTTTCCGAGTTTCTTTGCCTCAGGTGGTTCTCTGGGTTTCCCCCCACCCGCCCCCCACCCCCACAGCTTTGTAAAGCGGGGAGCACCAAGCTCAGGGGACTTTGTCTGCTCTTTGTCCAAGCCTGAGCTCGGCTTATCCTGATTGTGCTGACTCCATGGGATTCCCAGAAAATGAAAGCCAGGGATAAAGCACCAGGAAAGCGACCTGGGCCACTTAAGCTGTCCTCTTTCCCAAACACCCGCAGCCTGTGAGCAAACCCGGGGGAAGCAGAGGCGGACTTGGAAAGGAACTGTGGGTTCCTTTTAGGTTCTGTGTTTCCTTCTCATCACTGTAACTTACAACAGATGTGTGTGTGTGTGTGTGTGTGTGTGTGTGTGTGTGTGTGTGAGAGAGAGAGAGAGAGAGAGAGAGAGAGAGAGAGAGAGAGACAGAGGGGGGGGGGAGAGAGATCTCCTGAGGTATCATGGGGCAGAACACAAAAACTGTTTCCTAGAAGTTAGTTGGAGATTTATTGTCACCCTTGTCCCATGAGGTTTTTGCTGAAGGTATTTTAGATATCATCTGGTTATTTGGTTGTTTCTGAGGAATATAAAATAACTGAATGGAATGTTATTGAAATATCCACTTGTAACGGTGATTTTTAATTGGATGGAAATGTGGAAATCCTGTTTTTAAATGTTTTAATATCATGTTTTTCCGTCACTTCCTTTCAAACTTCCCTTGTAGAAACAGATTCATAAACTTCTGGAACAAATCTATAACTCAAGGGTACCCTCAGTTATAGATGGTTTTAGTCATGAGTGAATGATGCTTAGGGTTCCTGGCTTCTCACCTCTATAGACTGTTTCCAAGGCTCCAAAAGATGTTTATGGATACACACACACACACACACACACACACACACACACACACACACACACGCTTTTTTTCTTCTTTTTGTGTGGTACTGGGGATTGAATCCAGGGCCTTGGGCATGCGAGGCAGGCACTCTAACAACTCTAGCCCCCATGGATCCATATTTTTGTTAATGTTCAAAAATAAGATACTTTAGTTTTTTAAAAAACTAAATGTTATAAGCTTTAGGCCCCTGAGCACAATCTTATGTCATTGGTGACTAATTTCTTATCAGCTGCCAGTCTTCATCTTAGTAAGGGAGCCCAAATTAGGCTAACTTAGAATAATTGAGCAGAGGATTTTTTTTTTCTTTTTTGCAATTTCCATTATCCTCTCAATATGCAAAACACCATTTATTATACTTTGATTTGTCTTGAGGAAAATAGCTGCTGATGATTGAAGAGTTTCTGGAGGATTTCACAGTGCTAAATAACAAGGAAGAAAATAACAACTCATGTTTCATGATGGAAAAGAGCTGCCTCCCTGTTATTTGGCAGAACATTAGCTCTTGACAAAAGAACTGCAAGGCACACTTTCATCTACCACTTTTGGGGGGTGACAAGGTTTGGACCTAGACATTTCCTGTGATTGGTTGTGATGAATTGAGCAGTTCCAGGCAGTTAGGGAGAAGACAAGATCCTTCCAGCAGCCTGCAGGCTCAGGAGAGGACTTATAAAGCTCTCTGGGGCTCTGGGTTGCATGAACCCCATCTCTGTTCCTCCCAACTACACCATCACGAGGGAAGATGGGTGAATCAGAGTCAGGACATGTGAACTTGATGTACCCCAGGATTTAGTTAGCAAGGTTTCTCCGTGTGTTAACTTACCCCTCTCTTTTCTTCTTGCTCTCACTATGTGTTAAAGTTAATTCAGTAACCCGTGTTATTGGAACACTTTCCCTTGCTCACTGAGCTCTTCTGTTCTGTGACCACTGAGGCAGTGTGCCTGGTGATGTGCTTGAAGGCTGCCAGGTGATTTCCACATAATATTCATCAGGGCTGTTTCATTCTGGTAATAACAAATCCCCCATCAAACTCATTTAACAAACTGGTTTTTGGTTCAACACCAATCCAACACGAATTTGACCTAGGGATAGGGAAATCTGCCATCTTACGACCACACATCCTTTAATCCTTGAGGTTCTCTCCATTAAGTGGGCAGATAGGGAAGTTTATACGTGGAAGGATTTTATGGGCCAGAACTATAAGTGGCCTGTTACTCCTGTCCACATTCTATTGGGAAAAACTAAGTCACCTAACTTCTCAGATGCAAGGGACCCTGGAAATTTAGTCTAGCTGCGTGATCAGGAGGAAACAGGAAACTGGACTGTCAGCCACCAGCCAGTTTCTGGTGGAGTGTGACTACAAGCTAACAGCTACTGTGAAAGGAGGATATGGAGTCTTCTTTTTTCAAAATTCCAAGAGTATTTTGATTATTTTACTGAAGGCAATGTAGTTGAAAATGGTGCCTTCTTAAACTCATTAAAAATGACACAGTGCTTATTTTTGGGAGAATAAGAAAGTAAATACAGATTCAGGCAACTACATAATACACATTTTAGTTCATGGTGTAATCTAGTGAAACATTTCTGCTGGAATGTAAGGAGCAATGTCTTATGATTACACTAAATCATAAAACACTTTTAAGCCAAGAACTAAGTAGAATAATAGAACTTTAGGATAAAAAATAAACTTCAGAAATTTTTTAATCCAAAGTTTTCAAGGAGGTTGAGACTGAAGGCAAAGCAGAGGGAAGCTACATTTGCTGAGCCCGGGTGATGTTCTGAGGTTGATACTCTCTCCATTGCACAGAGAAACATAACGACTGGACTTACCCAAAGTCAGGCTGGTGGTGTGAGAAGTGTGCCTGGGATGGAGCACTTCAGATTATAAGCCAGTGTGCTCTTCACATATACTTAATGAGTACCCCTGGGGTATCTGTGTATGCATTCATGCTTCTCTACCCAGCCATTCATGTGAGCCTTATTTACAGTCCACTGGAATGGAAGGAAGATACGACAGATATGCGGTATTTTCAAAATGTGAGGGTGCTAGCTGGTCTGTATTATACATTATAATAGCATCATTTTCAAGTTCCAAGAGAAACAAGATACTCTTTTCACTGGTCTGGAAAAGAGCAAGTTGCAGTGGCTGACTTCAGAATGACCCATTGTTCCAAGCCTAACAGGTGCAGGTTTTGACACTAAGGGTCGGATCCCATCACCACTTGAGTTGCATGGATCACTGACCTCGAAAGGGGATTGCACACACATCAGTGTGGGATCTGTCCTTTAGGAACCATGGCCACTAATCTGAATGGCTATTTAGAGTGTGAATGGCATTTAACTGGCGTCCCTCCATTCTTCCAAGCTCATTGAAGAATCTCGGTCCTTCTCCTCCTGCTCATTAGAACTGACACTTCCCAGGCCAGAGGGATGACCAGGGTGAATCAGAAAGATGAGGTCTTCATCATGAAGGACAGGGTACAGTTTGGGGCCAGCTGGGAATGAAAGCAGGCACTATAGGACTTGAAGCTTATGACTGTGTCTCCATTATAAGGAACACCCTGTAATGTGAAATATCTCATAGACACTGTGGCTTAAACCTAGGACGATCCCATCAATCAATCTGGTTTTTAGTTTAAACGAATGAATCCTCCAGCTCTCATGTGTACACTACTCTTGCCTGGTCCTGATTTCCCAAATAAACAGACATTTCTCCTCTAAAGCTGGTTTAATATTCTGTTTTCATTTTTTATTAACTTTTTTTTTTGGTATTTAAGTTTACTTTTATATGCATGGAGGTCCTATTTAGCTCTTTAATTTCTTGAAATTAAAATATAAGAAAAGGTACTACAAATATTTTAGGGACCCAGCTGAATTTTGAGGGCACATGGCCACTGTACAGCTAGGTATTTCATGGAGCAAATATGTTTATTTGTTACTGGGTACAAATTAAGCATTTGCCACTCTGGAATCCCCTGGTTATAATCAGTCATTCAATTGATTTTCTACAGATTGATTGAAGGCACTGGCATTATATAGATGCATAGAAATAACTTTGGTCTGAAGAGGCCAATTGGAAATGATTTTCTTGGGGTTTGGTTAGCTAGCTATTCCATCTATTCTAATTAAAGTAGATGCACTTGACAATGTGAATGTGATTATAAGGAACGATGCCAAAGGGGAGAATGATCTTTTACTTGTATACTTTCAGGGCTATTAGGAGTGATCTTTTTAAAAAAACAACACTCTGGAAACTTTTCTATTACACTGAAGAAGTGGCACTGTGGATTGCTCATAATAATTACTTATAATTTTAATTAATGCTTTCATTCATTCATATAGCAAATGACCTTCCAAGGAAGGTCTGCATTCTAGGCAGAAAAAGTAAGTGTGCACAGAGGGCCAGAGGAGTGTTCAGGAAGGGAAGAATCTTCAGTGCAGCCAGAGTATGGAGTGCAGGTGAACCTGGTATGTGGCCCTAAAATTCATAAATGCAGTAAAGTAAGGAGGAGGGTAGAAATCTCTGTCCACAATTTTAGGTGCAAGGGATGTAGGACTCCATTGATTTTTCTAGAATCAACTTATTTTTCAAAGCTCTCGTCTATCATGTGTAGAATATTGAACTTTCCTCAATCCAGGAACCCTCTCCTCTATTCCTTAGTTTCCCCTAAATCCCAGGGCTTTAGGATGACATTGGTGGATGTGGAAGATGGGGGTGTCAGCCCTTCAGTCATCAACTCTCCAAGCTGGCCTCTGATGAGATGACCTAACATTAACCTGCTGACTTTCATCAGCTCTTGATGGCTACTCCTAGGTCATTCTGGAAAGACTGCTGTGCTGCTCCAGGGTGGCAGGACCCAGCTCTGGCTTCTTGGCTCTGTGAACTAGGTCTTGCTTTGCTTCATCACAGGCACTTCTTTGAGTTCCAGTTGCCACCCACCTATTTAGGAAGCCGGGCAGTGCACCCTCTGGTCTTGGAGCTCGCAACTGCATCAGGAAGGGGTCTGTCTCCCTTCTGTCCTCCACTCCAGGAAGGTCAGGGGCAGGGTTCCCATTTCCCAGCGACTGCCAGCTTCAAAGCTTTCATTACCTCCTTTTGGAACTTTCTTTCCATTCCATTCAGGAATTTTCTTTCCATTCATGTAAATGAAAGTGTGCCATATTTTTCTCTAGCTTTTGGAATCTTCAGGTTGTGGGATAAAGAAATGGGGGTAGTGGAAAAACTTGGCTTTTAGTTTTCATGTATTTTCCAAATTTTTCTTGTTTAGGTTTTATGTTCTCAGTTTTCTCTGAGATATCTCTCAAATCTGTGTCTTCCCTTGTCACCTTTTCTGAGTTACAGAATCCAGGAAGTTCTAGCTTGGGGCTCTCAACCACACATGTACATCTCTTTGAGCACCCAAAACTAATACGCATGCAGTAAGTCCACTGGCAGGGTTTCTGATTTGATGGGTCTGGAGTGGGCACAGGCATGGGGATGGGCGTTATTTTAAAAGTTTCTCAGCAGGTTCTAGCTGTAGTTAGGTTTGAGAACTGCTGTTGAGCCGAGTTGTTAAGGACAGATCCAGAGTGTTAGAGAAAATGCAGAAAAAAATATCACTTAATATTACAAAGTGTTATCTAGTTCCAGGAGGTTAGAAACGTATTTAAAGATCCATGCTTTCTTAGGGAATTTTGAATTTATCACATTGGGAATGTAAAATATTAAAAGAAAAAAAATAACTAACATCTCCTTGCTTACCCTGTGCAAAGTGTTATGCTTTACTTATTATAAAATTTTTGTTGTGAATTGATAAATTATAGTTGTATATATTATGGGATGATGTTGGTTTATGACTACAGTGAAGATTAAATCAAGCCAGACTGCTAAATCTATCACTTCAAATACTTCTTTTTTTGTTGTGAGAACATTTGAAGTTCACTCAGTGATTCTGAAATGTGCAATAACAATACACTATTATACTCACCATGCTGTGTTATTAAAAAAAAAAAATCAGACTAATCTCCTGTCTAACTGAGACTTTGTTCCCTTTGACCATCATCTCCCCATTTCCTCCGCTTCTCCAGTTTCTAGTAACCATGATTCTACTCCCTGATTCTGAGAGTTCAATTATTTCATAATCCACATGCAAATGAAAATGTGTGGTATTTTTCTCTTAGGCATGGCTTATTTCACTTAGCATAATGTTCTCCAATTCTATCCACGTTGTGGCAAACAACAGAATTTCTTTTCTTTCTTTTTTTTTTTTTTTAAGACTGAGTAAGGACTGGGATTGTGGCTCAGTGGTAGAGTACTCACCTAGCATGTGCAAGGCCCTGGGTTTGATCCTCAGCACCACGTTAAAAATAAAATAAAATAAAATAAAGGTATTGTGTCCAACTACAAGTAAAAAATAAATATTTAGAAAAAAAGACTGAGTAACCTTCCACTGTTTATATATACCACATTTTCTTTATTCATTTGTACTAGATTCATTCCGTAATTTGGTTGATATGACTAACGAACATGGGAATGCATACATGTCTTCAACAAACTGATTTCACATCTTTTGGTTAAATACCCAGAAGTAGGATTGTTAGATCGTAGGGTAATGCCATTTTGAGTTCTTTGAGGAACCACCATACAGTTTTTCACAATGGCTGTATTAATTCATATTACCATCAACAGTGTATAAGGGTTTGCTTTTCTCCACCTCCTCACCAAGGCTATCTTTCATCTTTTTGATAGTTGCCATTCCAATAGGTAGGAGGTGATATCTCATTGTGACTTTATTTGTACTTTCCTAATGATTAATGATGTTGAACATTTTTTAAAAAATATTTGTTGGCCATTTGTATGTCTTTTTTGAGAGATGTCTACTTATGTTCTTTGCCATTGGTATGGTTTATGCTTTAGATATTTATCAATTCTAGCCAGAAATGAGTCTTGCAATGTTGGTCTTATTTACCATCAGTTTTGCAGGTAGGGAAATGGGGATCAGTGAAATTGGATGAAATTTCTAAAGGTCACTGGTTAAGAAAATGGCAGATCACCGATTAGAATCTAGTCTGTCTGATTCAAAAATCCAGGTTATTTTGAAATACTGTTGCCTCCCAAAGTGAAATCATAAGATAATGTATTAATTGAGTAAGTTAGTGACTAGTTCTAGCAATAAAATCGTTGAAGGGCAAAAGTGGAGCTCTAGGAAATGGATTAGCTTCTTGGCTGTAGTTACCTTCTCTCCTGGTGCTTGTCACCATCTGTTGAATGGTTATTCTTTCTTAGGCCTTAAGCTTTCTTTCATTGTGGATAATTAAGGGAACCAGAATTTAACACACTTGCTTGTATTTGTTGTACAAAAATATAGTTTTTCACTAAGTAAATTTTTTTTTGTGTGTGTGTAGGAGTACTTGGGATTGAACCCAGAGGTGCCTAACCACTGAGACAGGTCTCCAGTCCTTTTTTAATTTTTATTTTGAGCAGGTCTTGCTAAGTTGCTGAGGCTGGCCTTGAACTTGTGATCCTCCTGCAGTCTCCCAAGCACTGGGATTACAGGCATGGGCCACTGTGTCTAGCTAGCAAACAGTTTTTTAGTAATAGATTTTAGTATTTTTTTTTTTTTGGTAAGTAAAATATAATGTCACAGAGGAAAGATAGCAAACCAAAGTCCAAAGTACCTTTGCTATGACTGTAAATGAGTTTTTTTCCCCTAATCTTTTTTTTTTTTGGTACTTATATATGGACAGGATGCTTTTATTTATTTTTATGTGTTGCTAAGGATTGAACCCAGTGCCTCACACATGCTAGTCAAGCGCTCTGCCACTGAGCTACAATCCCAGCCCTGTGAATGAGTTTTAAACCTTTGCTTTTTTTTTTTTTTTGGATGGTACAAGCAGGCTAGGCAAGTACTCCACCACTGAGCCACATCCCTAGTCCTTCCTTTGCTTTCCTTATATATTTTGGAGGAAGGTCTTTATTTTATTTTCCTTCACCTGTATGTTATTTCAATCCATTTTCATCAAAGTTATCAGCATTATCAAGTAAAAGTTGCTAATTATTTTCTTAATGGTGACAATTTTCTTACTTTCTGCTTGTCATTATGTAGGGCACATGAATATTCATGCCTACAGTCTCTATTTTTATTTCTTAAGGTGAAAGTGGGCAAAATTCCTTATTGAAAGCTCATTGCTGAAGCATGGCACAGTGGCACATCCTGGTTACTCAGCTTCTTAGGAGGCTAGGGAAGGAGGATTGCAAGTTTGAGGCCAGCCTGAGCAATTTAGCAAGACCCTGCCTCAAAATAGAAAGAACTGGGGATGTAGCTCAGTGGTAAAACATTACTAGGTTCAATCCCCTGTACCAACATACCAACAAAAGCCAAAAGGACTTATGTCTGCTGAATAATTTACTTGCTTAGATATTGTCATTCATTTTATATGTGGTTTCTTATAGAAGATTCTGGAAAACCAGAATCTATTCAAAGAATGACTCGCTTCCACTGCCTATCCTGTGTTTACTTATCCCAGTAACTGAGGCCCTTGTGGAGCACCCCCATACAGCTCAATACACGTTGATTCTAATGTGATCTTTGTGTTAAAACTGCGTGGATGAGCCAAATACAATTCATCATCCGGTGTGAAATGCAAATATCCTTGTTATGCATTGAGCGTCCAGAGGTCTAAGATTCTGATTTGAGAGGAATGCATAATGAGTCCCTCCTCTTCCAACATACAACATTAATGCACAACCCTCCCTGGACATGATGGTGAGCTTTCCTTTGATGTCCCACGATCTCCATATTTGTTTCATTTCCTCTTCTAGTCCCACACACTTATTTATTTTCCCTGTGTATGTTTTGGGGATGTATCTACTTAGGGAAAGAACATTTGCAATAACCTCTCCTGCTTTTATGATGTTTCTGTTAGCCTTATTCTTTTATTACACAAGTTCACCTGGGCCTCATCAAAGCAGGAAGAGGCCTTCTGGATCCAGGTAGGACAAAAGAGCAGTGGAAGCAAAATTTGGTACTAAACCCCAGGGCAGTTTGAAAACAGGAAAACTGATGGCTAAGAGGAGAAGTCATGAAGGTGGGTGGTGAGAGCAGAAAGGTGTGCCGAAGGAGGCATGTGTGTTTTTGAAAACCAAGGGTGGAGAAGAGAAATGGCCTAAGAGCTAAAACATAAATATGTTGGTTCATTTTAAAGAATTATAGTTGAATAGGAACCCTGATTTTTCAAGTCTCTGATGAATTCTCTTGGCTTATTTACATTTGCATTTTGTTAAAGCCTATTTTATTATTATTATTATTATTATTACTGAGTCCTCGATGTTGTTCTGATCCTATGTTAGAGCAGCTTGGAGGGCACAGGGGAAATAGCTTTTAAGAATATGTAACCTGGGGGCTGGAGTTGTGGCTCAGAGGTTGAGTGCTTGTCTACCATGTGTGAAACACTGGGTTTGATCCTCAGTACCACATAAAAATAAAATAAAGATATTGTGTCCACCTATAACTAAAAAAATAAATATTAAACAAAAGAATACATAACCTGATGGGGGTTGTTTTGAAAGTTTCATGGTCAGAAAGGGAGGGGCAAAAAGGAATTGGATAACATTCTCCTATTAGGAAGGAACATTTAGAAGACTTGAAGTTTGAGCAACTGCTCAACTAAAGGGATCACTTTAAGCCGCAGGGTGTTTAGAGAGGGGAGACTGGGAAATAGGGACAGAGGCATTGAAGGAAGCTGCTGCGCAATGCTGTTAAATTTATGAATTTGATGCTTACTCTGTGGAAATAGCTGCCCCAAATTTGGCTGTATTTGACCCCTTTGCAGTTCTCTGAGCTGGTTCAGCCTCAGTTCAGGATGAGGCTGACTCTTTCTCTTTTGTCTTTTATTCCATTTTGATGAACGAGGCCTGGGTCAGTGATAGGAAGCAAGTGGGTTGCCATATAAAAAAATAAGATGGAGGAAAATGGTAACAAAATGGTGGCCTAAAAATGGCTTCCTTAGCCCAGCATGGTGCACGCCTGTAATCCCAGTATCTTGGGAGACTGAGGCAGGAGGATCACGAGTTCAAAGCCAGCCTCAGCAACTTAGTGAGGCCCTAAGTAACTCAGTGAGTCTCTAAATCAAATACAAAAAAGGGCTGGGGATGTGGTTCAGTGGTTAAGCACCCCTGGGTTCAATCTCTGATACCAGGAAAAAAAAAGAAAAGAAAAGGAAATGGCTTCCTTCAGATTATAGATAATCGTACACAGATGCCACACTGCTCTCCCCAGTTTCATCTCTGTGGAATTCTACTCCAGCTCAATTAATCTCCTTTCTATCAAAACTGTCCTACATCCCCAGGAGGGCATATATTTGCTCCCTTTTCACTGAAAAAAAAAATTCAGTGTTCTTTTATTCTTCCTTCAGAAAGTCTGTGTTTTAAAGCTTTAACTTATATATATTAATAAATATTTATAATAATTATAAAAATTTATTAAAATTAATAATAAATAAAATATTTATTATTAATTAATAAATATTTTTAAATTAATTGCAGGTTAAAATGCATGGAAAATATTAAAGCAATGTTTCCTTTTGGATTGAATTGGCAAGTTCTGCTTTCAGTTTCTGTGTGTACACACATGTGCACTAATCTTTAAATGTGCATGCACATGTTTGAAGGCAGTGGCGGTAAAGAGGTCTATCATTTTGCTTCTGGGCCCACGGCCCACCTTGACTCTGTATCCTGGATTTGCCACTCCCCAGCTATGTGATCTTGGGCAAAGTCTTCAATCTATCCTCAAGATGTGTGTTCTTTTGTGTAACTGGGGATAATTCTAGCATCTGTCTTGTACGACCAATACTCAGAGGACAATGACATAATGCCCGCAAAGGACTTAGAACAGTGCCCTTCACTAGTAAACATGTGATAAATATTAACTATTGACATAATCATTATTATTAGGATACTTTTGCTTAGAAGTTCTTTCATCTGTGTAAATCTTGTGTCTTGTCCCAGGTTATAAACTTCTTTTGGATAGGGACTGTTTCTCTTTATTCTGTCTTCTTTCTCTTCTGTAATCCTAAGCATAGAGCAAACCTATATATGATTATGAATTCCTTACTTGTTGGAAGTAGAAGGACACATCAGAGTCCAGAGGACCCAGGGTGCTTCCCAACATTTCCCTGAAACATTCCAGGCAGTAAAAGTGTAAAGGTAAATGATAGTTCTGAACCCAGGAGAAACCCATATTTGGTCAGAAAGGCCAGTGGCCTCTGAAACTTTCTGAGATAGTCATAAGAAATATTTATAGCTATAGGCAAACCTTTTTTCAACAGATAACATTAAAAAGAAACTATATATACTCCATGCTCTAACCAGGCCCATATTTTAGGGGTCCTACATTCCATGGATGATGAATTTGGACAACTTTTGTTTTTTCTTTTTTTCTCTTGTTCTTGTTTTATTTTAGAAATATGATTTGAACTTAAAGTTCTGCTTCATTTCTATGTCCTGAATTAATCTTATCTAGGACAGAGTTGGTTTCTAGTCAGGGCAAAATTAGCCTGAGACTATTTAGTGCAACTTTTCAGTCTCTGTATTTGAGAAGGAAAAGGAAGAGAGGGCCTAATAAGACTGTGGTATTAGAAAAATGTCTTCATCTCCTTTTTGAACATTTTGGGGTGAGTGAAACCCCACATACATATTATTAATAAATATCTCCTTTACCACAAAACTGTCAAATATTACAAGAGAAATTAAATCCTTCAGACTCTGATTCTTTTACACTCGACTCATCAGAATCTTCTTTTGTAAAAGCAACTTGATAGCTAAAAAAAAAACCTCAGAGCCTTTATTCTTGAACTAAGAGGTCACATTTTTGCCAGCACTTATTGCAACTTGAACCGAAGAGAATCTCAAGTTCAAATTTAGAACCCACAACCTTGAAGAGTTTCCATGCTGATAAAATCCACCCTCCCTGCAAACTCACTGGGGATAGATAGGTTGAATACCTTTGAAAAAAAATGTGTTCTAGGGAAGGAAAGCACTGTTGGGTTAATGGAGTTATGTTCAATGGGTCAGGTGATAGGCAGAAGTCAGCTCCTGTTGTGACATTCTGGGAAAGATGAGAAGTGGATTCCAAGGAAGTGTGCCACTAGCCCATCAAAGAATAAAATGTCAGGGGTGTAGATCAGGTGAGTGGGCTTTGTAGACTGAAATCTCAATGAGTTATCCATAATGAGTACTCATAATATGTTATGTGTTCATATATTCTTTCTTTCTTTCTAATTGTAGATGGACATGGTACCTTTCTTTTATTTATTTATTTTTATGTGGTGCTGAGGATCGAACCCAGTGCCTCGCATGCGCTAGGCAAGCTTTCTACCACTGAGCTACAGCTACAGCTCATGTTCACTTATTCTTTTAACAGATACCCATTAAGTAGATGCTGTAAACAAACAAACATCAGAAATACAGAAGTAAATACAACAGAAGTGTCCCTTCTGTCATAGATAACCAAAGCAGGACACTAGATCAACTGCTCAGAACAGATTTTAATTAGTAATAACTACTGAAATAAGAGCAAGAGTCCAGCATGAATTGAACTCAACTTCAATTTGTATATTGGCAACTGAGTATTTTAAAAATAGAATGGGGGAGAAGGAGAAAGGTGAGTTGGGGCTTGATAGAATCAGAGATGTGAAACATTATCAAAGCAGGAAGGGGTTGTGTTGGTTAATGAAAACCATCTGGCTTTGTTAACTGGGGCTTATTGAAGTTAGGTTCCTACCTTCCCACTGAAACTGGGAGTCAGTGGCTCTGTCTTTAGCTGTTAACTGGAAAGAACAGAAAATCCTTTGTAGAAAGAGTGCTTATTGTACACTCCAGATTGTCCTAGCAGAACTGGTAAAGAGGTAACTTATCCATTTTACATGAAATAAATTAACTTGGGAAATACATGCAAGAACCACATGGTATAGTGTATAAATGAGGCCATCTTCTTTTTGAAGTGTTCATTTTCAGGTTCTCAGAAATTGGGATGCCTGAGCAGTCCACTCTTCCACCTGGCATAGCAGAATGCGTGGAGACTATGTTCAAGATGAATGTCACGTTCACAACCTGTGAACTCTCCCAAATCAAGGATTCAGATGAGTCAATTCAATACATGAACACATACTTATTTCCCTATTTTAATTTTAACCAGATGATTTGAACTTTTAGAACCAACCATGGCCCAATTCTTAAGATACCTTCTTAACTCAGTCACTCTCTCAGTACCATCTTCTGACCATGGTTTATCTTTTCAAAGTGGGAAACTCATCATCTCTGGTCACAAAAAAATATGAGCAAAAGTAGAACCTCAGTGCTGGTTTCATTTCCTTCCTACTTGCTCCGTGATACAGGATAAGTCAACACTTTGGTGCTTCCATTTTCTGCTCTCAGCTCAGCAGGATGCAATGAGATATACCCAGATGGAGGAGTACAGAGATTATCGGAACACACCCTGTGTGTATGCAAGTTTCTATTAATTTCACAAGTACACATTGTGCATGGAGCATCCAGCTCTGGATTAGGCACCACAGAATTGTCCCTGTGCCTTCACATATAATAGCAGATGAGAGATGAATCAACAGCAAGGGCAAAGCAGTGGGGGGTACAGGACACAGTACAGGTCCCTCTGGTACCTTCTTTTATATAAAAATTATGCTACATCCCTCTGGGAAAAAACAGTCACAGCTTAGGAAGGGCATTAATAACAAAAACTCGCTGAAAAGCCCAAAAGGATGGAACCCCTAGGCCTGATTTTCCTTACTTGAAATGCATGTTGTTGCAAAGGCAAGTGACCTTCCATTATTGATGAAATACCTTGAAATCTTCTTTCACAGTTGGTGGCTGCCATGCTCCACAGAGCACATCGTGCTGCCTTCCTGTACTCCCTAGAGGAGTACCTCAGGACCACACTGGAAAAAGTGAATGATCGATTAATGATGAAATTGGCCAACTTGCCAATAACAACAAATCGCTTTGTTCAACTCACAGCAAGGATGCCTGCTCAGTGTGTGGCCTTGTGCCTGGAGGAAAAGGATGGGAAGTCTGGTCAAAATTAACATAGATGAGTTTTCAGGCCCATAATGAGCACAATAACAACAGTAAGAGTGGCTTACATATCTCTCTTGTTTTTGACCGACTTTGTTTCAGGCAGTCTCAAGATCAGATATTTATATTTGCAGAAGAAATGCAAGAGATAATGGAACACTTTCTGACTTTGCAGAAGATCAGCCATGGTAGCAGTCAGAATTTGGTCAGAGCAAGCTTTTTTCTCCTTTATGCGTGTAGATGAGAGTGTCACAGATGAACATGCAAACTTCAATGTGTGTAAAACTCTCTGAAGACAACAAAACAACTAGAAGATCCACTAGGAATCAGCAGTCCCCTTGAGGAAAGAAAATCTGCACATGAAAGAACATGAAAATAAATACAAAACATCATGTCAACAAGGACAAATTGATATACACAGTCACTATTTTTATTGAGTATTTGTGAAATCATGGAATGAACTTTTGGCAAAATTTTAGAGTAATGTTATCTTATGTAAAATTTTAGAGTAATGTTAATAATGTTATCTTATGCAAAATTTTAAAAATACATAAAAAAATAAAGATGAAAATGAAGAAACTATTAACTGCAATTGACTCTCTCGAAAAAGGAAAAGCCATCACTGACCATTATTTCTTTTTTCTTTTAAACTTAGACTTTTTTAAATATCTTTATTTTACTTATTTATTTTTATGTGGTGCTGAGGATTGAACCCAGGGCCTCGCACCTGCTAGGTGAGTGCTCTACCGCTGAGCCACCACCCCATCTCTAAACTTAGATTTTTTTAAAAAAAAAAAAAGTTTTTTTTTTTTTTGGTTTTTTTTTTTTTTTTAGTTGTAGATAGACATAATACTTTTATTTTAATTAATGAATTTATTTATTTATTTATGGTGCTGAGGATTGAACCCAGTGCTTCACACGTGCTAGGCAAGTGCTCTCTTTGCCTCTGAGTTACAACCTCAGCCCTAAACTTATAGAGTTTGATCACAGAAGAATTAAGCTTACTCATAATGTGAAATTTAACACTGGAAATCATTCTTAAGTGTTGCTAACTGGAGTTAATTGAAGTTAGGTTCTTCCCTTCCCATGGAAACTGGGAGATGGGCTTTGCATCCAGTCATTGACTGGACCAAGCAGCACTGTGAAAGGGCACATGCCTATTATGGAGCCAATTCTCACCTTTAAAAATATTTATGTATACATAGATGTGGTAGGCTTGGATTATACTTATTTTTGTAAGTAACATTTTCCTAGTGTGAAAAATAAGCCATTTTTTAGTACAAAAAACACCCATTTAAGAAAAAAGAAAGGTAAATTTCGCTGATTATCTTTGCAATGTTTTTCCATGTAACTGTGTGTGTGTGTGTGTGTGTGTGTGTGTGTTTGTATCTCCATCATTAATATTTGAATTTATGAAGACAAAATTATACCAAAGATATCAAATGCCTTTTTCTTAAGCATGATTTTGTAAATTATCTTAGGAAACTAAATATGTATATTGCCTGATTTTTTTCTGTTTTTTTTTGTTGTAGTATGGCTTCATGCAGTTACTATCCATAAAGAGGCCAGATGGATTTAAGATAAAGGGAAGTGAAAGAAGGATTGTAACCTACTAGGATGGAGCTTTCTGAAGCAAGCCCCACATCCACTGTATCTGCCATGCTCCTCTCAGTTGTCTCCTGTTGCTCAGGCCTCTGAATGGCGTAAAGCGTTGCAGGCTGGGCTCACTTTCTACTGTAGGTGCAGGACAAGGGCTCGTTTTGTGGATCCTAGCGTTGTAGGTGTCCTCCCTGTTGGAAGCCAGGCTTCTCGGTGAGAGGCGTCCTCCTGATAGACTCTAAGATCAGGGTGCTCTTACTGAGCACTGACTTGAACATCAAAGGGGAGAGGAGATGATACGGAAGGGCAGAAACTTCTCTGCTGCCTGCTAAGGGATTATGTTTCAAGGTACACAGAGAATTTGTAAGCACTCCTTAAAATCTGTAATCATTTCGAAAAATTTCCAGCTCTTATAACCAGTAGCACTGTAGCCAGATTATAGAAGGTGTGAACTGTGTCCTGGGGCTCAACAAATTGAGGCCCTGTGTTTATAGCTATCCTCCTTAACTGGCAATTCATATCAACTGATGGTAAATCATTTTGTGCAGTAGCCACACAGACTGCAGACAAGCTGAGAGATTTGCACTGAGGTTGTCGGTAGGGGTGAAGTGGCATGTGCGATTGAGGTTATGGTCATTCACTTACTATGGAAAATCCTAAATACAAGCTTCTCAGTGTAAAGAGATCTTACTACTAGATCAGTGGAGTGATCTTGGACAGTCTTAACTTTCTCTGTGCTTTGGCTTCCATTTCAGTATAATGGGTTTACTACACTTTTTGTGAGGCTTGTTGTTAGTAGATTGGAAATACTTTAAAATACAATAAAGATATGTTATCGTTTGAGGTCTTTTTTTTTTTTTACAGTGGCCCAATAAAATGATTTGGAAAATGAATTAAGAGTACAAAATTTGTTTTCCATATGGATTCAAGTAACTGAATGGCTATTATATTTGGCAGTATGTGGGGGAAAACTTTCTATGTAAATGTATATTAACATAAACTCCTAAGAAAAATTGAGCATCTTTAAAAAGACATATCACTAAAAACACACCTTACTAAAAGGAATATAGTTATTTTCTATACAGCCTAATTTCATTTTCTAATGACCATGTTTAAATTTGCATTAAGGCATCTGGTTGCTGCTTGGGGCAAGGACTGTGAATTAGTTATAGCCCCATCTCTAGCGATTAGTTCAGCGTCTGGCACATAGAAGGCATTCTATGCTTATTGAATGAATGAATGAATGAATGAATGAAAACTGGTGCTAGACATAGGCTTTAGCTATTTAGAAGATGATATGGTAGTTACTGACAGCTATTAGGAAATATAGTTTGTATTAGATACTAGGCTTTTGTTCCATATACTATAACATTAATCAAAAATTCCTTGTAAAATACTCTTATGTTACAATTAGCTATTGCATGATAATGACTTGTTCCCCAAAAGCACACAAATGAAACATGGATAGAATAGGAACTATTTGCACAATTCATGCAAGCTATGGGACACACATATCCATCCACCGACCATTCAGCATATACATGTGCATGAAATGAACACACACAAACATGTACATGAGCATGTACACATATAAACATACACACTAAATAGAAACACAATGTGTATTTCCATTATCTGATTGGGTTATAAAATCTCATAATTTTGAGGCAAACCAGAAAACAATGTATCTTCTTGCTTTATAGTTGAAAGAGTTACTGAATGACTTTGCTTAAGGAGACACAGCAGATTAGTAATATCTGACTTTCTCTCATGGGGACTCAGGGGACGTTGATTTGGATTGGAGTCCAGGGATGAGTGTGTGCAGAACTGATATGTGACAGCAGGTCTTGGAAGTCAAGTCTGAGACCCAGAGATAGACCTCTGAAGGGTGAGACTAGGGTAAAGTTAGGATAGGATGATTTAAGAAGCAGATCCCGGAGGGTAACTCAAACAACACTAGGTTAGGGGCAGAGAGACAGTGTGTGAGAGTAAGTTAGCTTTTTACCAGGGACCTGCCACACAAATTGTTAAAAATGCTCAGCTAATTCAGACCTGTACAGAATTATACCTAAAGCCTGGATGTTTTGACTCCTGGAAATTCCTGAAAACCAGCACAGAAAAGCAAGATATTCTGCCAGCAGGACAATGCACCAGGCATATTCCAAAAGTCAAAAGCCCAAAGCAAAAGATCAGCATGGTGCCTGTTGTGATGGGTGCTCCCCAGGTCCCTGCTCAGAACAGAGGACTTTTCCTCCTGCTGGAAAACCCTAGCCTGTCAGTTGCTTCTAGGCATTTGCCTTTGCTGAAGAAACCCTTTCAGAGAATGCCTGAGTCCAGTGACTGTTCAAATAGGGAGAAAAAACTTACAGCCTCCTCACGCCAATCCTGAAGGGGCACTCCAGCCCCATAGCTCCAAGCAGGATGGGTTGAGGACTGCAGAGTCGGCCTCACAGCTCAACGTCCCCCCCTGCCCTCGCCTCTTCCTTCATTTTCCCAGGTGTTGATCCCAAGAACACACACTAAAAATTACCTGTAAGTTCATTTCCACCCTAGAGCTACTTTTCAAGGCTGATCAGCTTGTCTTTCAGGAAATTAGTAGTTACACTAGTTTGTTAACATGGTATGGAAAGCAATGTTAAATTTTAAAGAAGTGGGAAGACCCGATAAGATCATACAGGTATTTTTCTCTTCAGGAATACAGTCAGTTCACTTTAAGTTTTAGCCTTTTCCACATTTGGTCATCTCAATAACCTTGTAAGGTAGGCAGGACAGGTTTGTCTGTTTTTGCCCATTTTGCAGATTTGGAAACTGAGGCTGACAGAACAAGCAACCTGTGACTAGAAAGTGCAGAATAAGAACTTTGGACTGAACTCTTTCAATCCTGGCTTTGAACCCTTCTAAAATATGATGGAGCTGTCCTAAAAAAAATCTAAAGGATGGAGATTTGTGGGAAAACTACAGATAGGGAGGCAGAAGAATTGTAAAAAGGATCTACTGAGGTATATGGCATGTGTGACCAGTGAAAAATCACAGCAACGGAAATGCCCGCTGGCCAGGGAACTCTCCCAGACGGTGGGGAAGAGAGATGTGGGGATCGTAGAAGATGCTTGGCGCTCTCTGCGATGAAACTGAAAACAGACCTGGTTAAGGGTTTCTGGGGTTGGTAACTCTAACTTTTAACTGAAAAAGCAACTTTTCTGTTTCGGATTTCATGGTCCTACGTGACTCACACCACTTCCATCAAGATGGTCATCTTTTCATAACGAAGGACGATTCTCTCTTTGGTTGCACAAATGACACACACGTACCTATAGATGTGACATTTAATTTTATACTGTATGGATGTTGTCTTAGATCTTATAGATGTAACCCCCCCCCCCAGGCCCCCCGAATTGTTTTCCACGGCTTGCTGTACTGTTTCCAAGCATCCGATATTTTTGCTGCATGGACGATTTCCAGATTAGTCTCTGATTACATTTATTTCTAAAGGCTATCGTGCGTCCTAAAGCACTCGCAGGAGAGCAGAGCGCGGGAGCTGTTTTCTCACGGGTTCCTGTCCCCGAGCCTGGTGGTGCTCGCTCTGAGCGCTCACGGGCAGCTGAAGGCTTGGCTTCTCTCGCGCTGTGACGAGCGCTGCCTGCCCGCTCCTCTTGCTCTGCCCCATCCCCTGCAACAGACCACAAGGTACAAGACGATGATGAGACTGAGAGAACAGCCGCTCTCGGGTGTCTGTGACCCGCAAGGCGACCGCGGAGAGCACACACCGATTGCCCATTCCTCGTAGGCAATTAGCTGATTGCTGCCCGCCCGCAGCCGCAGCCAGCGAGCGAGGAGCGCGCAGGATCTCGCTGCCTGCCCACCTCTCCTGCAAACAGAGGCACGTTCTCTGACTTTGATAGCTCCCTGGGTTCCCGTGAAAAACAACCGCTGCGTTTCCAGAGCGTGTTTCTCAAATACCAGCATCAGGGGATCGCAGAATTACAGCAACAAATGTTACGAGGTAATATTTTCCAAATAGACACGAGGAACAAAAAAATCCAAATAGGACCATTAAATAATAATCTTCATTAAACCCCAACCAAACCAAACACAATCATTCTTAAAAGTGTATTAAAAAAAAGGGGGGGGTGAGCCTCAAATGTTTTAAGAGAAGATTAATAATTTGCTCATTAATTTGATTGGATAATTACACACCATTGGTCTTTCCGGAGCAGTGCACTTTTAAAAATTATTAGAAAAGCCTTTTAGATTTCTCCCATGCAACATACTCATCAGGTGTGCAGAAAGCTTTTTAGCATACAAAAAATGAATCACGATATTAGACAATGTACTGATGGTTTTTTTTTCCCCTATAAGGAGACAGCCTTTCCTAAAACATTAATCTGCTGCAAAAAGATGCTCCTAATTTAGAAGAAATTAGACTCAGAGTCTACTCAGCAAACACCTCTGCTAACGCTTCATTAGTATGTATTTTCACATAATTCAATTAGCCAAAACACATACGCATGCTAGCAGAGCTTTAGCTGCTCTGGGAGTGTCAGCAAGGCTTTAAGCAGATCTGAAACAAAATTGCATAAATGGCATGTAAAGCTCTGTGCATACAAAGATACCTTCAGGGTTCTAATAAATTCATGAAACTTTTTAAAGTATGATTTCCTAGCAGGCAATCACTTTTAATTAACAGGATCACCTACAGCAACACATGTCCTTCAAAAACTTACATTATTTTTTCTTTTTGAATTTCAAAGTTTCTGTAGTAAAAGTTGAATAGCTGAGTAGCTTAACCTCAAAAGGATTCCAGGCTTTTATGACAGTTATAAATCACTGTGGTGCCTTCTTTATAAGAAGAAAAGATTCTTAACACAACAGAGAAAGAAGGAAATCTCTTTTTAGTCATAGCTAGAAGCAAGCATTTTCTCCAAAGGTCAAAAAACTTTTCCTCAGTTAAAGAATAATTTTAAGGACATTGCAGCTACTTGTACAAGTAATCTCTTGTAATTTACTCTATGAATTAAACATTCAATTTCTAGGATTGTGGTTTGACACAGGATGGACTCCCCTCTTTTTCTGGAGCTAGCTTTGTAGAGTTTTCCCTCTTTTCGTTTTTAGTAAACATGGGCCATGGCTGAATGTAGGGTCTTATACTTAATGAGCCCTTCTCCTTGAGGAAAATCAGAATTTTGTAGATTCGCCCAAAGATTCATTTGAGTGGTTCTTGCCATTTCTTTTACAGGCCTTTGTTTGAAAGATAGGGATATGCTCAAAGGCTGTCTAGGGCTAATGATTAGGTTGCAGAATCAGAAAAAGAGACTTTGACAATTTTGAGATGAAGAATGAAGGACACTGAAAAGAAAACCTGTTCGCCTTCCCTCCTGTTGTCCTCAAGCAAAGTGGATCATTGCGGAATGGTAACTGCAGCTCCCACAGGACACCTTGGTGGAGAGACTTGCCCTAGTCCCTTTCTGCCTCCCTGCCACATCCTCTCAAACCCAGTATTTTTTCTCTACCTTGTGAGACTCCCTTTGTTTTGTGATTTTCCCAAGTGCAGGAGAGTAATCACTCAGCGGGACATGTGGGGAGTGTGATCAGGATGGTGACTTCTGCCCTTCAGAAAGTGTGAAGAGACATGATCAGGGGGCAAGGGAAGAGGGATCAACCTTTGTGGGTTTATATCTAAGCACTTCTCTCCATTGCAGGGTACTTCCTGAAGGCAGCCAACATTTCTCAAGCGACTGTAGAAGATTTGGGGTTGGTCCACCACCTCTGCGAGTGCTCCTCTCAAACCCATTCTCCATATTGAGTTCATTCATTGATATATATATATATATTTTAGTTGTAGTTGGACACAATACCTTTACTTTTATTTATTTATTTTTATGTGGTGCTGAAGATCAAACCCAGCACCTCGCACGCCCTAGGCGAGTGCTCTACCGCTAAGCCACAACCCCAGCCCTCATTCATTGATTTTTTTTTTTTTTTTTGAGAAATTAGCCTAGCCATAGACTTTATTTAATGTCAGGGATGAAGAACTTTTTCAAAATGTAAATCTGACTATTAAATGCCCAAATTTGGAGCAAAACTCCTTTATGATCTTACTCTCTGCTTATATTTTCAGCTTTAACTTTTGCTCTCCTTTTACATATTTGAGTTCCTGCCATATGGGACTAACCCCTCTACCAGGTTATTTTCTTTATAATTTTTTTTTTTTAAATGTGACTTTTTAGTCCCACATGTCTCCAAGATCCAGACCCTTCTAGGCTGTGCCAGCACACCTTCTGTCTATGTTGGTGAATATTTATTAAACACATAATCTGTGCTGGGTACTGTTCTGGAGACACAATGATGAATAAGACAAACCTATGTTCTAATGGAGCTTATATTTTAGTGGAAAAGAAATATCCTATAGCTACTCAAATAAATAAATAGGAAAAGTTGTGACTGTGATAATTGGGATGAAGGTAGGAGGCCAACTTCAGGCAGGTATTGAGCAGGTCTCTGTGAGGAATACAGATCTGAACTGAGGTGTGACTACTGAAAAGGAACCAACCTGAGAATATCTAACAAAGCTCATTTCTTTGCAGATGAGAAATAAGCATAAAGTTCCTGAAAGAGGTAAGAGATTGGTGGGTTGAAGACAGAAAGTCAGTGTTGATATTATGTATCAAGCATGTCATGCTTTTCAGGACCTGTCTCAACCTGGGGTCCTGCTAACAGGCCCATCTGGTCTTCTTACTGAGCATTACAACTAAGACTTTACCAGAAATAAAGTTGCTATTTCTTTTCCTTCTTTTTAAAGTCATATATGTTTATTTATTTTTTTAAAGAGAGAGAGAGAGAGAGAGAGAGAGATAGAGAGAGAGAGAGAGAGAATTTTAATTTTTTTTTTTTTTTTAGTTCTCGGCGGACACAACATCTTTGTTTGTATGTGGTGCTGAGGATTGAACCCGGGCCGCAAGCATACCAGGCGAGCACGCTACCGCTTGAGCCCCATCCCCAGCCCAAGTCATATATGTTTAAAGTATAGATATGATGTTTTCACACCACATACACAGAGCAATGATTTCTGCAATTAAACAAATTACCCATCATCTTTACATAGTTACCTTTTATTTATTTATTTAGTGGTTAAAGTACCTAAAATCGACTTTATTAGCAAATTTCCAGTATATAAGACAAAATTAACAACTGTAGTCCTCATCTTGTCTGATGGATATCTAGACATTTATCCCATATATCTGAAATTTTATTTCTCAGTTTGAAATAAGGAAGGGTAGAGGGGTGTCATTTATTGGTTTCCTCAAAAACTTCAGCATTAGTATATTTGTCTTTTCTTCCCCCCACTGTAGTTTGTTTATTTACTTTACAGAGTTTCTTTACTCTTATTGTTTGGATGTGAGGTGTCCCTCCCAAAAGCTCACATGTGAGACAATGCAAGATGGTTCAGAGGGGAGATGATGGGCTTGTGAGAGCCTTAACCCAACCAGTGAATTAATCACCTGATGGGATTAATTGAGTGAAGATTGGAGGCAGGTGGGGTGTGGTTGGAGGAGGTGGGTCATTGGGGGTTTATATTTTGTATCTAGCAAGCGGAATCTCCTTCTTTGCTTTCTGATCATTGCATGAGCTGCTTCCCTCTGCCACACTCTTCTGCGGTGATGTTCTGCCTTACCTTGAGAACTGAGGAATGGAACCTGCTGTCTATGGGTTAAGACTGCTAAAACTGTGAGCCCCCAAATAAACTTTTCCTCCTCTGATATTGTTCTGGTCAGGTCTTTTATTCACAGGGGTGAAAAAGCTGATTAAAACATTTAACATGCCAAACTTTTTTATTTTTTATGCAGTCAAATTTACTGTTTTTTCTTTTATAGTCATTTCTTTTATAGGTGATAATTAAGTTTTTCTCATTCTAAAATTTAAAGTTTCTCATTTTTTTTCTAGCACTTTTAAGGTTTCATTTTTTTCTTCTTTGCATTTAGATCTTTGATCTTTCTGGCATATTTGCGGGGGGTATAATATGGTAGCGATCCTGATTTCTTTTTAAAGTGCCTATACAGTTGTCTTGAAATTTTTATTGAATAGTCTATCTTTTTTCCTAATGAATGTCTGAGCTAACTTTATTAAGAATTACAGTTTTTTTTTTTTTTTCCTGGGCCCAATGCATCCCTGTAACCCCAGCGACTCGGGAGGCTGAGTCAGGAGGCTTCCAAGTTCAAAGCCAGAATTGCCAACTTAGCGAGGCCCTAAGCAACTTAGTGAGACCTCCAGGGATGTGACTCAATGGTAAAGCACCCCTAGATTAAATCCCTAGTACCATACCCCCCAAAACTGCATTGGGGGGGCACTACATTTGGCTGTTCATGTGTGGGCTTAATCATTTGCCATTTATTCAGCTATTTTAATTACTGTATCTTCATAATATTTCATATCTGACAGGGTAAGTCACTCTTGTTTTTTTCCCTTGTATAATTTTCTTATGTATTTATGTATGTTTACATTTTGGTTTGAAATTGCCTTCATTTTGCACTTAATGTTTTCTGTCTACAGTTACAGCTTAATGGCTAGTTCTTCTCAGCATGGTGGAAGATATAGTTCCACTGAGTTTTGGCTTCCATTGTTGGGGTTAAAAGCATGCTGTCAGCTGGGCATGGTGGTACATGCCTGTAATCCTAGAGATCCTGAAGCAGGAGGATGGTGAATTCAAACCAGTTTCAGCAACTTAGAGAGGCCTTAAGTAACTCAGCAAGACCCTGTCTCTAATAAAATATAAAAAAGGGCTGGAGATGTGGCTTGGTGGTTAAGTGCCCCTGGGTTCAATCCCTGATACCAAACAAACAAACAAAACCCCAGACATGCTGTCTCATCATTCCTTTGTGACTCATCTAGCTTTTCTGATTTTTTTAAACATTTATTTATTCTCTGATTGCTTTTAAGAATTTCTCTTTGTCTGATGTTATATAACATGTCTCCTTGAAGATTTCTTATTGCTTGGTGCTTGTTGTGATTCCCAAATCTGAGCATTCTATTATCATTCTATTATTGGAAGTACTCATTTCCGTCTCTGTAATATTGTCTCTACTCTTTTCTTCTGATATAAATGGAGGTATATATGTGACCTTGTCATTTTGTCTCTCATACTATTGATCTCTCCATGGTTTCCCTCTGCCCTAATTCTAAACACCAGAGTGCTCCAGGACTCAATCACTCTCCTTTCTCTTCCTTGGCAAATTCATCCATCTTATGGATTCCACACCATTTCCATGCTGATGACTCTTCAATTTTATTTTCTGCTTTTTCTTTGCTCCCTTCTGACTTATGCATTTATTTGCCTCCTTGCTATTTCCATTTGAAAGTCTCAGAATGCAACTGCCTGTTCCTCTAGTCTGCTCTTATTTCAGAAAATGACATCGTTTTCATCCTGTAGTTCATACCACAAACCTGAGTCATGTCTTTCCATCTTCTTTAACTCTATACCCAACCAGTGAGACGTTATGTCTTTTAAACTTTTATTATATCTTTCAAACTTTTAAAAAAATATCGAAGTTGTTCGTTTCACTTAGTTTTTTTTAAATCACTACTCTCATTCAAATCACCCTTGTCTATCATTTAGACTTCTGTGCTAGCTCTAACTAGGCTTCCTGTGTGCATTTGTTTCCCTGGGCAATCCTTTCTCCCCTCAAAGATTTTCTTTAAATGTAAATGAAATTGTGCCCTTGTTAAAAAACCTGTTAACACCTTCCTATTATTTTGTAAAAATCTACATGGTCTGATCCTATACTCAATTTCTTCAACATCATTTCATATCATTTTGCTCCTTTATTACCACATTGGAAACATAAGATGTGTAAGATAGTTATCTATAAAATGGTTATCTTTGTTATATATATATATATATATATATATATATATATATATATATATATATCCAGAAGTCTATTTTGTCTTATATTAATGTAGCTATTCTACCTTTATTCTAATTTGGTATATACCTAATATGTATTTTTTGTCCTTTGATTTTTTACCTATTTCTTCTTTATATTTAAAGTATATGTCTTATAATAGGCACACCGTGGGGTCCTGCTTTTCTTGTTTTTTCTTTTCTTTCAGGATGACAATCTCTTTCTTTTAATTGGAGCAGTTAGAACATTTACATTTAATGGATTGCTTGGTGAAGTTGTTTTAACTCATCATCTTACTATTTGTTTTCTATTTGTCTTTTTTTCTCTCTGCTCTTCCTCTCTTTCTGTTTTCTCTTTCAAGGAATTAGCTATTTTCAAATATTTCATGTTATATTCCTTGTTGTGGATCAGCTACACTTGATTTGGTTTTTAATGGCTCCTTTGGGGTTTGCTCTTTGTATTTTTAACTTATCACAGTTAAACTTTGTGTTAGTTGGCTTTTAGTTGCTGTGTAAAATGCCTGACACAAACAACTTGGAGGAGGAAAATTTATTTTGGCCCATTGTTATTTCAGAGATTGGAGTCCCTCATCAGTCAGCTCCATTGCTCTGAGCCTGAGGTGAGGTAGAACATCAAGGCAGAAGGTAAATCTGCTCTGCTGTGGGAACAAGAATGGGTGGTGGTTCGGGACCAGAGAGAAAAGATAAATTCTTCCAGGTCACACCCCTAGTGACCTACTTCCTTGAATTAGGTCCCACCCATCTCCTGGTAGTTTTTCAGCCATGAATACATTAATCCACTGAAGAGGTCAGAACCTTCATGATCCAATTATTTCCCCAAAGCTCCACCTCTGCACAGGTGAGATTTTGGGGGACATTCCAGATCCAAAGCATAACAAACTATAAATGCTATCTTACCACTTCATGCTTAGAAACTTGTAATAATGTACTTTCTTATCCTATTATTTTTGACATAAACTGTGTTCTTTACATATGCCATAAGTACCATAATATGTTTTTTTTAAAGATTTTTTTTAGATGTTGATGGACTTTTATTTTATTCATTTATTTATATGTGGTACTGAGAATCAAACCCAGTGCCTCACAAATGCTAGGCAAGCGCTCTGCCACTGAGCCAAAACCCTGGCCCCATGGTTTTTTTTTTTTTTTTAAATAAATAATTACATAAGGGGCTGGGGTTGTGGCTCAGTGGTAGAGCGCTTGCCTAGCATTTGTGAGGCACTGGGTTCAATTCTCAGTACCACATATAAATAAATGAATAAAATAAAGGTCTATCAGCATCTAAAAAAGATTTAAAGAAATAATTATACAAACATGTAATTATTAAAATATAATAAGAGTATTTTATATTAACTTAATATTTATCATTTCCAATGTCCTTTATTCCTTTGAGATACTTCCTATTGCTTTTCTCAAAATATTTATTTTATTTTATTTAAAAAAAATTTTTTTTTAGTTGTAGATGGGCACAATAGTTTATTTACTCATTTATTTTTATGTGGTGCTGAGGATTGGACCCAGAGCCTCATACCTGGGAGACAAGTGCTTTACCACTGAGCTATAGCCCCAGCCCCTTTATGTTCATTTTGGATGGAAATTTTTACTGGGTATAGAATTCCAGGCAGGCTTTTTTTTTTTTTTAATTCCTTCAGGACATCAAAGATTTATTATGTTGTCTTCTAGCTTTAATTGTTTCTGATAGGAAGTTTGACATTCTTATCTTTATTCTCCTGTGTGTGATATATTTTTTCCATTGGTGACTTTTTATGATTTCCTTTTTTTCACTTGTTTATATCAATTTGATAATGATGTGGCTTGATGTGGTTTTCTTATTGAAAAAAATAATAAAACTTCTGCCTGAAGTTTTTTTTCTTGATCTCTAGGTTTCTTGCTTTCAAGTTTTGAAAATTTCTGATCATCATTTCTACAAATAATTTTTCCCTTCTCTGGTATTTCAGTATACATATGTTACACTACTGATATAATGTTATAGTCACTGAAACCCCTTTGTTTGATTTTGGATAGTTCACACTGATCTGTCCTCAAGTTTACTGACTTTATTTATTTATTTATTTATTTATTTATTTATTTATTTATTTTTTAAAGAGAGAGTGAGAGAGGAGAGAGAGAGAGAGAATTTTTTAACATCTATTTTTTTTTTTAGTTCTCCGTGGACACAACATCTTTGTTGGTATGTGGTGCTGAGGATCGAACCTGGGCCGCACGCATACCAGGTGAGCGCGCTACCGCTTGAGCCACATCCCCAGCCCCTGACTTTATTTAAATAGTGTTCAACCTTTAATCTCTGATAACTTTATCCACTGAATTTTCCATTTGAGATATATTTTTTTTTATGACAGAAGTTTCATTTAGTTATTTATTTTACTATCTTCCACTCTTCATTATGTCTACATCTTCCCCTAAATTCTTTGGCATACTTATAATAGCTGTTTTCAATATTCTTGTTTATTAATTTCATCATCTCTGTCATTTCTGTATAAATTTCTATTGACTTATTTTCCTTCTAATTATCAGTCACATTTTTTTCTGCTATTTATCATGTGTGGTATTTTTGATTGGGTGCTGGACATTGTGACCCTTACATTGTTGAATGTCTATAGAGTTTATTGTTCTATATTTGTATAGAATTAAGGTAATTAAATTAATTAAAGACCAGCTTTCTTTTTTTGACGTTACTTAAAGCTTTTAAAGGACACTAGTCCTTATTAGAGTAATTTCTATTCTACTTAGAGCTAAATTAAGTAGCTCTGGAATCTCTGCTGAATGAACCAGTCTCTCCATTTTAGCTGGTTAGACCTTGAACTCCTTTTAGTATTGTGTAAGTTGCAAAAGGTGTGTTCAACTACAGCTCCTAGTTGTTCCTTGTTTGGCCTTGTGGATTTTCATTTTGTGTATTAATAGCATATTCTTCAGTGAAAAGTTCAGAAAGTCTACTACACATATTTTACCAAATTGTACCTCTTTGGTCCTCTATATAAATTCTGGATGATTATGCTTCACCAAACTCTTCTTTTTCTTCTCCATTCAGGGTTATTTCCAGATTCAACTTTGGTACCTCTTCCTTGTGCTGAAGTTCAGAAAATGCCCCCCCCCCCCCCGTAGTAATCTGGGATGAAAAAAATCCAAGATGACATATTGGCATGTGGCAGAGCCCACATTCAAGCCTAAGTCTCCGAGTCTCTAGAGCCCGTGTTCTCTTTCCTAGGGATGTTGTAGAGCAAGTCACCCTGGTTTTCTG
Organism: Ictidomys tridecemlineatus; assembly: GCF_052094955.1. Taxonomy (NCBI): domain Eukaryota; kingdom Metazoa; phylum Chordata; class Mammalia; order Rodentia; family Sciuridae; genus Ictidomys; species Ictidomys tridecemlineatus. The sequence goes on along the minus strand of NC_135486.1, from coordinate 41,290,075 downwards.
GGCTGCAGGACTCAGAGGCCACATAAGTGAAATGCCTTTCAATCAGAATAAAATGACTGTGAATTAACCAAGGCTCACTGGCGGCCAAAGCAGATGAAAGAACTGAGTTTGCAAACAATCAGTAAAGGAGAAAAAAATAGCAGAAGGAGTATGAACATACATGATCATTGCACCAGATTACTTTTCAGTTTTATAATTGTTTTGGTTTTATATTGTTTTGGGTTTTTTGTTTGTTTTTACCTTGACTGATAGGTAGCAATAGTACATTAAGCTGTCGGGTTGTCAAAAGTGTGCAATAGATGTTAGCTTGGCAGATCAAAACATTTTCATCCCAAACTGTTTCTCCCCAAAGCATGTAATACAATGATCCTTCTTTGATGTTCACTAACAATATGTAGATTCTACTAGAAATCATTAATTTTATTTTTCTATAGTTCCTTTTGCTTTCTATTTTTAGAGTGGCTGACCAAACTAATAAAAACTGCAATAAGTCAGGCATCCCTGGTTGGAAAATTCTAAAAATAGCAAAAACATCTGTGCTCAAGTTTGCTCTTGTTCTATTTGTGAAGGATTTGTCAAGCAGGTAGAAGTATCCATTCTTTTAATTGGATGTACTTATTTCAGATAATGTTTATCTATTCCTTAAAGCCATTACTCAAATGATTTCTACTTGAAAATTTCACTGAAAGCAAACTATGAAGGTATAATTTTGTAATATTCTTGCATGAAGAGTTTTCACTAGGTCATACTGGCCTTCCTCCCTGTTCACATCATGTTCTAGTGCTTGGTTATATTTAGAGACTTGCAGAAATGATTTTTACTTGCATTGTAGCATAGCTCATCTCCAACTGCTGTCACCTCCCAGACAAAACTTATTTCTTCTATAGGAGGAAGCTGGTTTCCTAAAGGGTACCATGAGCTTTCAGAATTTTGTTTTATTAGCTGTTGCTGCAAGTACCACATGGGTAGAGGCTGGGAGTGCTCTACCTCAGCAGAGGCTGTCCCCTGCTCCCCATTTCTGCCCTGCTACAATTGCTTTATTCAGTGTCACAGTAAGACTCACCTACTGTTGTTGCTGAATGACAAGCTTTTCAGGACCTTACTGTCAGGAATTTTAAAGGGATCTGGGTAAGAGAGATTTATTTGACTTTTCAAACTACTTAGCAAAGACAACAAGTTTGTAAACAGATACCTGAACATCCAAAGTTAAACTTGTTATCAGAAACAATTGGGCAAGATATTTAAAAAGAAAAAAAAAGTAGAAATCAGTGCAAATATTAACATTGGTTTCTCCTTGCAAACTCTGGAGAAATTGTTGAGGGAACAATTTTTAAATGTAGTTGCCCATGCTCAAGGTCACATCATTACACATCTGGCAACTGGGCTTGTGCTTTCAGATCTCTTGGGTTTTACCTCTGTAAGGACTCTCAAATTGTGGTGAAATTGAACGTGGAGCTTTTATGGGTGAATACTAATTTAAGCAATGTTGTATGCGATAAACTGTTATCTAGCAGGATGGTGATCATCCTGCATAGATTGCTGCATAACAAACCATTCCAAAAAGTTGTGCTTTAAGACAACGATTTATTATTTCTCATGATTCTATAGTACACTGGGGTGGTCCTTTTGTACTCCAAGTAGTTTGATTGAGGATCCCTTGTGTGCTTGAATCCTTTAGGTTCTGGACTTCTTCACAGCAAAGAAGAGAAAGGAGTAGCAGCCACCAAGCATAAGATAGGTCTGCAAATGGCACATTTCTTCCACTGAAATCTGTTGGTTAGACTAAGTCCCATGGCCAGTTCAGGATTCAAAGGGAGAGGAACTAGACTCCATCTCTAGATAGGAAGAGCAACACCTGCACAGACTATGGAGAGAGGCCATCTTTGGAAGCTATCTAACACATACACCAGCCCTCCTGGTGTCTCCCCATTGTCCTTCAATAATTACTAGTACCTTCCTGTACTCTGACAATAGTCTTTGTGTGTATTATAAATTATATGGTTGCACTACTCATAAAATACCTTCTAATATGCCACATTACAAATTTTAACTAGTAAGACTGTTGTACCATGGAGTGAGGCCAAGGCTCCCTCTTGGTTTAATATCTAGCAAGGTTTTTTCCTCAAATAAGCACAATAATGGTTTTGCAAGTCAGTCTTTGTATTTCTGGGTCAGCTGCTTGCTGTATGGCATTTGTGAAGAGGACTTTGTATCTGTGCAGCCTAGACAGAAAAAGATAATGATCCTCTCTTCTCTATCTCTCTGAGGCATTTTAAGTTATTTATATCAAAAATTTCCTAGCAGCAGACAGACACAGCAGAACTGGAGCACAGCACACTTTGTGATTGTGTAGGTTTTAGCTATGTTCAAAACCCCTGCAACATAACTAAAGGATAAAGATTTAAGGATGTTCCCTGGGCTGGGCACATGGAAAACTGTGACCAAGTAGACCAAGACTGTGTTAATATCTTAGTCTCTCCATCTCCTCTTTTTCAGTCTTCTAGGCCCTTCGACTGTATCCCTGTCCATAGTACTTGTTTGTTATCCCTCACTGGTTGTGAAATTTTGTACAAAGATTACCCAGGTGTGGTATACCAGTCTCTTCCCAGGCACCTGATACAGCCTCATCCTCTCCCGATAAATGGTAACCTTTGCTCAATATGTCTACTGTCCTTAATTTGGGACTAGATGAACACTTCAATATTTAAGATGGAAATGTCTGTAAATGTGTTCTGTCTTCAAGGCACATGGTTCTAATTTTGATAGTAGATTTCTTCTGATGAGTGCTAATGTTCCTTAATGTTCCTCATTAACCTGTAACTCAACAGCAATTTCTTAGCATTGATTACTACTTTCTTAAGGGCTAGGGGTATGGCTCAGTGGTAGAACATTTGCCTCACATGTGTGAAGCACTGGGTTCAATTCTCAGCACCGCATATAAATAAATGAATGAAATAAAGGTCCATCAACAACTGAAAAAATATATTTTAAAAAATACCTTCTTAAACTCTCTCTTCTCCATTACTCTGTAAGAACGCAGGTCTCCTTCCTATCAATGAGTGTCCTCTGTGCCTCCCTACATTCCTTGGTCTCTCTCATCTCACTGTCTCAATCTGCTTTTCCCTCTCCTTCACCTTTAGGTACCCTACACCCTATAGTCCTGCCTGAAAACCTTCAGTGGGAAGCCATATCCCCACCTTTAGAAGGGGTCTAGAATTAACTTTATTGTCTTAATGTGGGTAGCTGCTGTTAACCCATATGTTTAGCTGCCACTCAGGTTTATATTATAGAGAAGTGCAGCCTGGGGACTGTCTGGTATCAGTCTGTAAAATATTTGCAGCTGGAACTTGAGGAGAGAAGTATAGACCTTGAAAGTCAATATGCCTCTATCTGGCATTTCTTCAGGCTCTGGAATTTATTGCCACAAGACCAAGTCTCTTCTACTTGCTCTTCATATTGAAGAACTTAATGCAATGATGTATATGTGTTTAAAAATGAAACAGATGTTAACTATCTAGAATGGAGAATTCAAAATGACATGATCAATGGTAGTGATAGGTTATATTATTTATTTCTAGTTATTTGATTCCTCCCCTTCATTGTGATGCATTGTTGAAGGCATGATAAATTCCTTACTCCTCTAACCTAGAATTGGGCCATATGACTCACTTTGATCTATGGATATGACTGTCATAAAATCCAAGCTGAAACTTTCAATGTGCTTCTGTGACTTGTCTTTACTTCCCCTTTGATCTTATGCCCTCTCCCATGGGGAAAACATGCTGAAGTAGTGGGTGGTCCTTCATCCTGGATCTCAGGTAGACAAGATCTGTCAGGCCAATCAGAATCCCACTGGAGCCCCGAAGAACCTGTGGAGCCAGTAGAACTCAGCAGAACTGTTCTAACCCATAGACTTCAAGCAACATGGCAAGAAATCAGTGCCAGTTGTTAAAAGCTACAGATTTTTTTTTTTTTTTTGTGGTTGGTGTAACAACAAAAGCTGATTAATATAGGAGATGGTATCAAGAGTGGGTTTTACCATAACAAAACCTTCAGAGATGTGTCATTGCTTCAGGTAGTGAGCAAATTATAATAGGGATCTGGAAAAACAACAGCCGCAGTATGCATTAATGAAACACTTGGCAAAACTATCCTAGGTGGATAGTTTGGTACCCATTGAGTTTGTGGTTTTGTGTCACAGGGCTTTGAGACAGAATGTTGTGGGTGATTATTACCCGCATTTGATCAGAAACTATGAAAATGATAAGCTGAGAAAAGAATTGTTAACAATGAGGAATGAAAGGGGAAAGGGAGAACCAAAAAATTCTGGGATTTGCTGATTTAATATATGCTACTGCTTTGCCCCCGCCCCCGCTCCCCCAAACAAAAACAAAAACAAAAAACAATTTCTCATTTTAACAAATAACCTGAGGGCAAGGGAATGTAGCCGCTAAAACAGCCTGGGAATAAGACCAAATCAGATCCATGGCTCACACCTCTGGTTCAGATGTTTGGTTGGATTAATAATGTGGCTCCCAGTGAATTATTTCAGTTGGACAGAATAGCTTAGAGCAAAAAAGGAGAGCACTGTCCCACTGAGGTCTGACAAGCTAAAGGTTCCTGTAGTTAAGGGAGGAAAGTACACCAGAGAGGGAGGTACATGAGTTGAAAATAATTGTGCATGTGGCTATTAACAAAGAAGTAGACTAGAATCAAATAGATTAAAAAATAAGCAAACCAAACACTCCAACATTTAAAATAGACCTATGTTACCAAAAGTGCTTTTAGCATGGACTAACAGAGACTTTACTATGATGTAAGATAACTTTGTAGGGACAGGAAGCAGGGTTAGGAAGCTGCTTGACCACTAGGAGATGGTATTTTCCAATGCCCTTTTCCAATATGGCTAAGGATGGAAATAAAAGAGAATGGAACTCCTGCAGAGTGGAGGAAGTAGATGGGGGGCAGTGCTCCCAGGGAATGGGAGTGGGCCCTGGAACAGTTTCTACCTGCAGTATTTTCTCAGTGAGATTTCAGAATAGCTGTGAACTGGTGCTTTCCATTCCTCTCTTTCTGAACAGAAGTATTCATTGAGGTTTCCTGTTCTTGACTTACTGCTGCATGCTGAATGTGCATATGGAGGTGGGAAAGGGAGCACTGATTTGTCTTTTAAATTTATAGGTCTCCAGATCAAAAGAAGATGCAACCTGATTTAATGGACACCATGGGATCCTGGGCTTGAAGCCCAAAGAATTGATTGGATGGGACTTTGGTTCTCAGGAAGAAAGCAAATATTTGTGATCAAGAGCATGGTCTTGATAGTACTGTTTGTTTACAATTATTCATGCTTTCCCTGTCCTTGCTTTGCTTTCCTCTAGTTGGAATATGCTTTTCTACCCTATTGACTTCTGGGTTGGCCCGGTATTTTTCTGGGCAGGGGAATGTGACTGGACATGATATATGCTTGTCCAAGCAGAAGTTTTAAATATGCCTATATGGTTTGGCTTGTCTCTATCAATCCATGATTTTCTACTTCTTCTATGAGAACCACAGGCCCTGGATCATGGGTGCTTCTTCATCCTGGGTCCTGAAATATGACGATATGTGGACTCAATTGGAGCTCAGAGGAGTCCAGAACAGTTTAGAGAGGCCCACTCTTTTCACAGTTCTACCTAAGATCTCAGTGAGCAAAAATAAGTGTTTATTCTTGGAAGGCCCTGAGAAGTGGGGGCTATTTGTTATTGCAGTAAAACCTGACTATTGCAAAGGTATTATAAAATAGGAGAAGAAATCATGGATGAAATGGGAAATATTATGCAGGTCAACTAGATCATGCAAGTGACCAAAATGATGTTGAAATAGAGAATTTATTGCATATAATTTTGGAAAGAAAAGAAAAAAATAAAAATACATGAAAATTCCAGTTTTTACATTTGAGATAATTTTATAATTGAAGAATAGCAGAAAACATCTTTCAAAGTTAGGCACTGATTTAAGAATGTCAAGAGCATTAATTAGTAGTGATGGCACTAAAGTGGTTGATTAGAGAAAAATGAAGGTGGCAGTGGAAGTAGATACATTCTTTACGTCACATTACGTGCATATTTTAAATTTGTTACCAGGAGATATGACATCAACTGATAATGATGATATTTTTTTGTAACACTTCAAAGATCATGTGCCCTCTTCTCTAGATCTGCCTAAATATGAAACATATAAAATTTGACCTTAAATCTACTCGAAGATGAATAAGAGACTGTTAACTAAATGCTGTTAGAGCGATTAGATTTAACTTACATAAGATAAGAGATTCACCAGTTAAGAAAAATGATAGAAAATTCAAAAGGAGACTGTAGATGTTGGTAGAAAATGAAATTAATTGAATTTGTGCTACACATGGTTATTTGGTATAAACTCTAAGTTGCTATATAATGTCATAAAAGATTACAAAACACTCAAATAGTTCTAAGCTTGGTTATTTCATTTACAAAAATGGCTTAAAATACTTTTAAGTTATATAGAGAATTTTTTTTATATTTAAAGGAGTCATGTGTGATATATGCAAAAGCAAAATTAAATGTAAATAAAAAATATGAAAGCAAAAACAAGGAAAGAAAAACATTTATATGACCACAGCAAAGAAGCAACAAGAAGTAGTCTCAAATGAAAAGAGATTTTTAGTAAATTGAATAGCATAATGCAAAATTTTTGGCTTTTTTCCTTAAATAGTCAAACTCTTGAAAAAAATTGAAAGGACATGGAAAATACTGTATCACTCTAGATACTGCTCTAAGAGATAATGAAATCATAATATGAGTGATAGTTTATATGATGAACATCCAATACTTCCTAATATTTTCTGCAATGAAGGTAATCTTCATATATGACTCCATTAATGTAAAACTCATGGTGTGTTACTAAATCTAAGTATTGCTTTTTCTACTGACAATTCCACTTCCTATAGCAAAATCTCTCCAAATTGAAATTAATAAAATGATTATTTCTCAATGGTTTAAGAAAAGTTAATAAATTTGGTATTACTGAGGACAGAACACAGATTACGTGAAATTTTTTATCATAATGTTATTAATGACTTTGCTGAAATAAAGGTAAGATAAATAAATTTTATGGATGAATACAAATAATGAGTATTTTATCTCTCCAGTGTGCGTGTGTGTGTGTATGCATATACATTTAGATCTATGTGTACACATAATATCCATGTGTGTATATATATATGTATATACATATACATATGTGTGAATAATATATATATATATATATGTAATTTTATTGCTCATTCAAATATTTCTGGCCTATCAATATAAAATTTAGACATGTTCAATAGTAACTGTCTGTTTGATACTTTACCCAGTTGAATGTAAGTATATATATAAATTTTAGCTTATTTTCTACTTGCTTCTCTATTTTTTCATTGTGAAGAAATGCTTGCCAAGGTAGAAGACTAAAACATACTGCATTTGAAAGTTTGTGAGTGCCAGGTGTGGTGGCACATGCCTGTAATCCCAGTAGCTCAGGAGGCTAAGGCAGGAGGATTGTAAGTTCAAAACCAGCCTCAGCAACTTAGTGAGGCCCTAAGCCACTTAGCAAGACCCTATCTCTAAATAAAATACAAAAAAGGGCTGAGGTTGTGGATCAGTGGCTAAGCATCCCTAGGTTCAAAGAAAAAGATTGTTATTTGATAACTTTTAAATGTTCAGATGTCTGACATATAAGCTTCCATTTGTACTCTTGTCCTGGTTCCTGGAGATGACAGAGGCACTCTTGGTTAGAGGAACCACTTCTGAGATCTTACTTTGCCCCTTACAAACTATGTCACCTTAAAAAAATTACTAAACTTTCCTGAATCTCATTTCCTTTATACATAGGTTTATGATAATATCTTACTCACTTGCCTTTTAGGGCTTTTTGAGAATCATCTGAAATGATGGTAGCTGGAATTGATGTTCAAATAGAAAATTGACCCTGAAAACTTCAATTGTCATTACCACTTTGGAAAAGCTCTTATTTTGAAACAAACATCATAGGCTATGTGGTTCAATGGGAACCCCCCTTTTAACATATTCGTGGTACTTAAAATTATCTCAGATCTACTAATTTGATTTGATTTGTACAAGAAATAGAAAAGTGAAAGGAGAAGATGAACCAGTTAAAAATCAGATAAATAGCTCAAAAATCCCTAAAAAAATAAAACCCCTCCAATTTCACACACACACACACACACACACAAAAAAAAAAACATAGAATTTTCTAATAAACACAATAATGAATAACTGAAACATTTAGGATGTCCCTGACCCTCCATGATTTTAGAAATAGACAAGTAATTTATCAAGCCATTATTTTAAAAGTCTGTTCTAACAACTATACATCACATTGTATTATTATAATAGTGAGCCTACATGTAGATTCATCTCAATCTTAAAAAAGTTTTAAAATTTTCATAGAATTGCTGCCTACAGAAGAGAGAAAAGCAAACTTCATAGACATCAGATGCCAGATGGTCATTTGAACTCATTCACTATGAAAGGCACATCTTGGGTTTTAGCAAATGGAAAGAGACATGCCCTGGGTCTTTGGGGTCCCTTGTGAACAGCTGAATTCTCTAATGTTAAATCTAGGAAAGATGTGGGCTCCACCACAATCATGTCCATATATATGGACCATAGGGTGAATAAGTAAAAAGACTGGTAAAGTCTTTTAGGTAAAAGAGTCAAAACTTAGGCATTCAAATAAAATTTCTACAAAGTTATTTTCTTAGGATACAATTTTTTCTTACTATAATGAAATGCCTCAGATAATTAACTTATAAAGAGAAAATGTTTTTTTTTTTTTTTATTTTTTTTTATCTCTCAATTTTGGAGGTTCTCACAGACCTATTGCTTTGGGCCTCTGGTGGACCATCCAGATGGCAACCGTGGGGACCATGTGGCTAGGAAACTGCTTACCTCATAGCCAGAAAGCAAAAGAGGAAGAAGAAGGAGATAGTGTCCCATAATCCCTTTGAAGGCACACTCCCAAAGACTTAAAAACCTTCCACTAGGCCCCACCTCCTAACCCTTCTACCACCTCCCAATAGCAGTACTCTGGAGACCAAGCCTTTTACATAGGGACTTTTGAAGGGCATTTAATGTTCAAACTTAGCAGATACAATATCCTTTTTCCTTATTTATCTTTACTTAAATAGAATTTCTTTTGGGAAAATTATTCTAAAATTTCTCTGATATTTTGGAGACAAGAGTTAATTTTTGTTTGTTTTCATTGTTTGAGATGTTCAGAAAAAGTGATTACTATTCCAGCCACATTCTCTCTTTTAATTATAATTGTTGGGAACAATGGCACTCTCACACCAGTGAATGCCCAACTAGCTTCCCAACAGCACTGCCGGAGCCACTGGGCTGTGGATGCTGTGTGCTCAGTAAGGGGAATCAAGAACATTTCCTCACAGCAGCACCCGCAGACTGGGTTCTGGTGGGAGGTTAATGGGCGATATGTTAAAAAAAAAAAAGAGAGAGTTTATATTTAAGCAAGTTTAGGAAACTGCTTAAGAAAATCAAATGTGTCTGTTTTTCCATGCCTAGCCTTCTCAGAACATTTACTATGTTAATAATCACTGTGTTCTCTGCAGGGGGCTATTCAAAGCTTCTAGCTGATGAACTAGCACACACTTTAAGGAATGATGCTTGTAGCAATACTTCATATTTCCTACTCAGTCCCTCCCAAAGGAATTGGGTTGTTGGGGGCGGGGGAAGGGAGTGTAATTTTAAGGCTGCCTCTGAATGTGAAAGAGGTGGAGTAGAAACCAGTGAGCCACACCTGCCTGTCCCTCCCCCTTCTCAAACAAGAACATGAATGGCTCCCCTCCCCTCACCGCTTCCTTTTCTCCCTCCAAGAACAAGAAGCAGGGCACTTGGAACAAACAAAACTGCTTGTGCAAAGAATCGGGCACAGTGGTTCTGAGTTGCTCTAAGGCTTATGCCTGAATTAAAGGCGAGGCCACATGAGAGGAAATAAAAAGGTCTGCTCAGAGATCAAATGAAGCATTTGTATAGAACCTTATTCAAAATGGATACAAATGCATCAATTCTTCAGAATTATAGGTGAATCAAAGGAAAATTACATCCAAGGAGATAAAGCAGCAGCCAGCAGTCCAACCACGTATGGAACAGAGATGCAACTTTGAAGCTTCCGGCCTGGCGTGCCAAAGGGCCAGATGTGGCAGGTGGAATTATAGCGGCTCCCTCTCAGCATCTGGAGTGTATAAATCTGTCCTACAGAAAATTAAGAGGTGCACAAGAAGGTGGTGAGAATGACCAGTTGAAAATATACTTTTAAAGAAAAATTGCTTTGAAGAACATAGAACACGCTTTAGGGAAAAAAAATAAAAATAGGTCTAGGTGCAATATTGCTCTATTTATTCAGGATGGTTTGAAAGGCTCTATATGTCTATATGTGGGTGAGTATTCTTAAAGTTCCAACATAGCAAAATTCCTGAGATTTCCTCCCTGAACTTGGTGGGGTGGGGCACATAGGAAGAAGCTCAAGGTAAAAGCCTATCATTGTGTGTATGTGTATGTATATATGTATATATGAAAAAAAAAAAGGATGCTGTTTGGGGCCAATGCCATCTGTTCATGGTGAGGACCCCAATTCAGTCGCTCTCCACATCTGAAGAAGGTTTATTGTATAGATTGTGCCTCTCTTCCCTAGGACTTCCTTCTTCTGGTCAGAGAATTATGATTGCTTATGTTACTAAAAGACACGTAAACTAAGTAAAGGAGGGGTCATAGATATGAGCAATTTCATAATGACAATATGCAGCAGTACAATTACTGCTGACTACTAGGCATTAATGTAGGTTACTGTGTGGCTTGAAGGGACCTTAGGGATGATCCAGTCAACCTTGTCATATTATAGAAGCTGCAACTGAAGAAAAGCAAGGACGAATGATTTGTGTGAGGAAGGTCCAGCTATGGCAGAATCAGGGGTGCCAGCTCCCAGATTAGGGGCTCTGGTGGTCTCCCCAACCTTTCCTGACCCAGAGATCTTCACTACTGCCTCCACCCATTGGGAAGTGAAATGGAGATGGCCCGTGGTGTCTTCAGCTCCAAGAGGGTCTCTTTTCTAGCTTGTAGTGGCTGTCTATACTTTCCCTTTTTGAAGGAGAGCAGATGGAAAAGGGTCTTCAACTTAGGTGTTGTGGAAAGGTCTGGGAAGATCCTGTGGGAGGTGACACAGCCTCATGGCATCTGTAGTCCTTAGGGAAGATTCTAAAAGCAGAGAACCATCAGTCGAATAACTCAATAACACACACGAAAGCTGTCATCTCCCTTGTACTGAGTGAAGATGGTGGATGGGGGACAGATGAGCCCTCCAGCTGGTGATTTATATACTGAGACGATCATCTTACTCAATTCTGTTCTGAGGCAGACACTCAGAAGCCAATGCTGGTATTCTTCAAGCTCTCTTAGCCTCGATCTCACACAACAAGTGAAACCGTGCTTGTTTGCAGATTAGAAAACAGAGATTCTGGGAATTTAAATGATTTGTCCAAAGGTAGGGTGCAAGTCCAGGTAATCTGACTTCCAGATTTGTGCATTGCAAGCCTGTGCAGCTGCTGCTGTCTCTGTGTAATGAAGATGTTGGGGGTTCACCAGGATGGTGCTTCCTCTAGGAAAGACTTGGTGCACACCGAGTGGGTTAAGAACTGGGCCCTGCATCTGCAAAGGATGAATCAGGCTAAAGAATAGATTAATGGGGTGGGTGGGCGGCCCTGATATGGTGGCAATTAGTGGGGGACACTTGCAGACAGGTTGAGAGATTTAGATTAATCATGATAGAGACTGCTATAGAGTCTTGCCTGTCAGGTGACAATGTCATGGATGTGATGGCACTCAAGGAAGATGATTCTCTCAGATAACAACAGCAACATCATCCACAATAACATCAACATCCTTCCTGTGCCTGATCTCTGGGGCTTCCAAATGTTGCCTGTCACTGTGAGAAAGATAAAAAGCTGTCTCTGCTGGAATCTGGCCAGCTAATCTCAGGGCTCCAGGACAAGGAGCAGTCCAGATGTGTCCTAGCAAGAAAACACTACGTGTTTGGATAAAGGCTTGTTCAGGTATAAAATATAGCTCTGGGGTAGGTGACAATTCCTACCACATGTGTAGGAAGAGAGAAAGTCAAGCTGGCGGGCATAACTGCTGCCTTTTCTTCCTACAGGAAAAATCTGCTCCACCCCTCTGTACAGAAGTTTGGATTGCGCTCTGTTCGCTAAGTATCCAGGGACTAACGTGTTTTTATTTGGAACCAGAATCAATTTCTTAACTTTTCATTAAAGCTCATTCGAAAATACCTCTGGGCTTCCTCATCTTAGGAGACACATGATACTAAGGACAAAGCATTGAATCTGGAACCAGATCTATCTTTAAGATTATCTGAGCCTAATCTTTCTTTGTTGTTGTTGTTGTTTTTTAGGATAAAGTACTGACCTTTTTTTTTTTCTTTTTAAAATTTGTTCTGTTTAGGTACACATGACAGTTGAGTGTATTTTGAGATATTATACATATATAGAGTATAACTTAATTCTAATTGAGATCCCATTCTTGTGGTTGTGCATGATGTGGAGTTTCACTGGTCCTGTATTCATATATGAACACAGGAAAGTTATGTCCAATTCATTCTACTATCTTTCCTATTTCCACCCCTAAGCAAAATGTTTTAAGACAGTGGATGTTCAATGAATTCTTGTTCTTGGTTAAGAGGGTGCACAAAATCAACTTGAGAGTTTTTCCAAAGGGTAGAAACTTACGCTTTTCCTATCTTCTACATACAAGTGTCCTAAAAGCACATGTTTGGAATGAGACTGTGCATCTTCATTTTGAAAATATCCTGGGTAATTTTGGCTCTGTCTAAAACCCCTACAAAAATATTGTTGCTGCTGCTTTAAATAGTTCATGAAGAATTTAGCACCTTGTTTGTATGCAAATAATTGCTGTGTATGACCATATTATCTTAGCTATCCATTAAAGAATATTCTCTACTTGGAAATGATTTAATATTTTTTTGTGTTGTGCAACCATTAATATTTTAAAAACATGTATTTATATTCCATTTCATTCTAATGGGGATTTGAGATGGTTCTTATAAAACAACTTTTCAGCATAAAATTTACTCTCCTTCAGATTGAACTTCATACCTAATTAGTTGGGATTAAGAAAGTTTTTTCAGTTTTTGAGAATTAATGTTTTTCCCAAAGTTCATTTGTCTGAAGCTGCTCCCCCTCTTCTTTTGATTTCTCTCTAAGGATGAATATGGCAGAAATGGTGAATTGTAATGGGTCTTGGGATCGCCTTAATAGAAAAACAGAAACCTCCAGATTGAGGCGGCCGTGTCAGATTCTATCAAAAGGATTTGGCTAAGCAGTCGGAGAGCAAGTCAGTGGAAGGGCCTCGAAGAGGAATACAAATGAGCTCATTATCATGTCAATTTCCCATCATATATGACTGCTCTGTTTCTGCAGGTGCTGTAGAGTCCACCAAATGTTCACCTTTTTTCTTCTCAGTCCGAGAATAGGATGCCAAGCGAAGCCATTACCCCAGAATCACATCTACCTTCCTTTCCCGAAACATCACTTTTAAAGGGAAGAAGATAAAGAATTGCCATTTATTGAGCACCAAAGATTCTATGGGTTGTTTTATTTTGAAACCTTATAAGGAAATTGAAGAGATGTTTGAGAACAGGTCATAAAGGAGTAGATCAAGTTAAGGTTACAAAGAACAACTTAATCACCCAAATGAATAAAACCCTCCGAATACACCAAGTTACAGGACTCAGTGGCATGTGACCTTTCTAATTCTCACTCCCACTTCATTAGCACTCGGATGAAACTCCTTTGTTTCAGACTCATCCATTATTTTGGTTTTGTATGTGGCCTAGTTAGCAGCAGAGTGTTGGCCACCTTCTAAAATGTAGCTGACAAATTAATTACAAAGGGTGCACAGACCTTCCATTTGCAAGTGCTTGACGTTCAGTGTGCTCATCATTGAATTTCGAATTCTGGAGCTGTCTCCATTCCTATTCACCAACAGCAAGCTCCTAATCCCCAGCTCACACAGGCAGAGGGCTGTGTGGGCCAGCCCGCAGCCTCTGCTCTTCTCTACTCCAGTGGATTGGTTTCTTTGAGGCATTTCCTAAGCTCTGGGCTGCAACCACAAGGCACACAAAAATGAATTGTTAATTATTTAAATTATTAGAATTTTGAGGGCACATTTATTGTTTCTTCCTTATATGTGGAGAGTTTTAATTTCAAACATCAACTTTAAGAAGAATGGCACTATTTGCAGTCATTTGTTTGTACGTCAACTAGAATTCTATCAGAATTTATTATTTCTCAGTTGTCACTCATTTCTCTGTATTCTTTCCCACGTGAGCTATGAACTAGATATTTGTGAATGACTTGTAGGATTTATCCTGCCTTCTTTTCCAGATCCCAGATGACTTTTTTTTTCCTTTCTTTTTTTAAGTTGTAGATTATTTTATTTTTTATTTTTATATAGTGCTGGGGATTGAACCCAGTTCCTCATGCATGCTAGGCAAGCACTTTACCACTGAGCCACAACCCTGGCCCAGATGACTTTTTTATTAAATTAAATTTTAATTTTTTTTCAGTAGCTTTTTGATGAGTAAAGAAGAATTTTGAAAAGGAGCATTGCTTTTACTAGGTAAAGTTGATTCATGTATAGTGTTACAGTGTCTGTGTCTTTAATTTTCTCTCAGGGTGTATCAACACAGCAAATCTAATGGACCTTCTGTGTAATATTTCCACCACGTGCATTGCTTAAGAAGTAGGAATGATGGCACACCTCCACCTCCACCATTCACCCACCCCCATTGCCAAAGTCAAACTATAGAATTCTAGGAGTTAGACCAAAATGTTTCATAAGCATTAGACTATTAGAATAATTAATTACTAATTAGAATAATTATGCTAATTATAAAGTCATGAAATATTGGCAAGCATACATAATAAGTGATTCTTATTATGTTATGGTATATGATGTGTTCTTTGTGATGTCCCTCATTAATATACATAGTTCAGTTCTTTTTGCAAAATTACAATGACTATGGTGTATTAATATAGCGTCTCCATTAATCTCATACATACATCTTGATGAGTAGCCTCAGATGATCTGTAATTCCTATTTTTACTAAATAAATTTATGCCTTTAGCATAACCGCCCCCCTCATAAAAAAAAAAAAAAAGAATTCTAGGACTTAAAGACAAAGCCAGACTCCCTACTCTTCTGAAGACATTCTTAACAAGGACCTGTTGTTCCTGTCCTTAAGACCTCAACAACTATAAACCAACAACCAGTTATGATTGTCTATTCCTGTTAATTATGTCACCAAGGAAGAAATTGAACATGATATTGAGGTAACTATCTGTATCCATCTTTTCTCAATCCACACTGGTGTTTTTCAGCCAGTGGTTGGAACATATTCATTAATGGGCGTTGAAGTCCATCAAGTGGATCAAGCTTGACATTAAAGAATAGAATAGAACAGAATAGACTAATAGACTAAAACATGTAGAGTTGTCATGGAACTTTTTTTTTTTTTCCAGGAATGCGTATGTGTGCTGGCAAGAGGTGTGGTCCTATAGATTATGGTAAAAAATATTTGAAAAACTTAAACTTTTGTGTTACAAAAATGGTACTTGGGATGGCAAGTAGGATGCCCCTTACATGAATTCAACCATTAAAAACATGTTTGTTTGTTTTTTTAATACTTTAGGGGTACAGTGTAAAATTGCATTTGGAAAAATTATTCTATTCCTAAATTAATAAAAAAGATTGAAAAATCACTGATCTATATCTAGAATATGTTGATGGGTGTCCAGATTATGTTGATGGGCTCTCGGTTTAGAATTATACTGCTCTTCCTGGGAAATACCCAAAGGTCCCTAGGTTTTTAGCCTTTTTTTAAAACTTATTTTTAGTTACAGGTGAACACAATATCTTTATTTTATTTTCATGTGGTGCTAAGGATCGAACCCAGTGCCTCCTGCATGCCAGGCGAGCGCTTTACCTCTGAGCCACAACCCCAGCCCGTTAGCCTTTAAATATTCCCACTTCCTTGAATTTTTTTTTTACTACTTTTTCATAATTCTTATCTATATGTACCCCATTTCTTATTTCTCCCTACCTTCCCAGATTTGGAGGACAACTGGGGTATAGCTATCATCGTTCTGTTGTCTAGTCTATGTATTTACCCAGTGGCACAGGTTTCAACCCACCTCTTTAGTAGCTTCTCATTTTGCAGCATCTTTCAAATTTGAGTAAGTAGATCTTTATTTCGATAGCACCTAAATAAAGACAGACTATGCCTATCTCACTTTCTCTGGATAGCGCTTCTCCCCAGTTTATTGTATAAAGGGTCCCTAATTTTTTTGGCTGTTTGGATACTTACCAATGATAAAGGATGTTGAGTTGAATTACAAATCAATTAAATAACAGAATTTTAGACTTGAAAGGGATGGAAACACTATAAACTGAAATAGTCATTTTTGATATTAGGAAACTGAGGCCCAGGTAACCAACTAATAGGGTAACCTGGGTCACAGGGTTTATTAGCTTACATTCCCTTCTACTCTGAGGCCTCGTTAAAAAATACTTAGTTCACTAAACAACATCTATTAAACATGAGAGATGTATCCTAAACAGTGGCTTTAGAATTTTTTTTTTAAACTGCAATCCAGTAGTTAAAACCCAATACAGTATAAAGAAACATGAAGACAGTAGAATGAATTGGGCATAACTTTCCTTTCTTCATATATGAATACATGACCAGTGTAACTCCACATCATGTTCAATCACAAGAATGGGAAGTTATCCTCTACATACACATGATATGTCACAATACATTCTGCTTTCATGTACATCTAAAATGAACAAATAAAAAGAGAAAGATAAAAGAAACATGTGTGTGAACAAACACGTACAATGAAACAAAAATTTCATAAAATAATAATTACCATAATAATAAGCGGTGTGCTCTGATATTTTCTATTTATGCATAGTTACACAATAGCTGCTAGAGCATAGTGATCCAAAGCTCTTGCCTTAAATAAAATAAATGTTTTTTTCTCATGCAATGAAATGTTTCAGGACTTGTCACGTAGCTTTGTCTGACTAGGTTGTTCAGGGACATAGCTTCTTCTGTTTTGCTGGTCTCCTTTGTCTCAGTATGTTGTCCTTATTGAGTTGTTTGAATCTGGCTCACCCACAAATTCATGTGCTAGCCTACAGGGAAGAAGAAAGGGATGTCCCAACAAAACAAGTTTGTCTTTAAAGAGACAACCTGGATGTGGCACACATATTACTACTTTTCCTATTTCACTGGCCCAAATTTAGCTATATGATAATACCTGAAAATTTATTCTAGTTTGTGATCATATGCCTGTCTACCTAAAACTTAGAATATATTCCCTGAAGGATAAATGGTGAGTGGGTATTTGCCTAAAAGTAGTGGCGTTTTTCTATTGTTCTATTCTATTCCAAATTTGCTGAAGAGCACCATTAAACTGACCTCAGAACCCACTCATAGGCCCCAACAAGCAGTTCTATTTATTTATTTATTTATTTTTTAAAGAGAGAATTTTTTTAATATCTATTTTTAGTTTTCGGCGGATAACATCTTTGTTTGTATGTGGTGCTGAGGATCGAACCCAGGCTGCACGCATGCCAGGCAAGTGCGCTACCGCTTAAGCCACATCCCCAGCACCCCCAACAAGCAGTTTTAAAATCCTTGTCCTGAAATATAATTGGCTACATGCTGAAAATAATTTTGCCAAACCACCCTTCTGGGGGAAGTTAAAAAATAGATATTCTTAAAATATTATTGATTTTTAGCTAGTTTTAATTTTCATCAGATTAAAAGGTGTGTCTCAAGTACCCACCAGCATTCCTAGTACCATCAATTTTTTGCTTCTTCCATTTTCTTTTTTAATTTTTTAAATAATTGTAGATGGATAGCATGCCTTTATTTATTTATTTCTATGTGGTGCTAAGGATCAAACCCAGTGCCTCATACAGGGTAGGCAAGCGCTCTGCCACTGAACTACAGCCTCAGCCCTGCTTCTGCCATTTTCAACTGACTCTTTTGACATTTACCTACATATATTCATAGAGCATATTAATATTTCTACTTTTTTGGTATTTTAATTTTAGGTATTCTATTGCTGTCTCACTTAAGAATTGAGGATTTGCCTTCCTGCCCCACCCTACACATGCTTCCTGTTCTTTCAGAGTTGGTTTTGATTAGACCAGTATTCAGTGTTCATATTATTATGGCTATGCAAATGCTATTCACAGATGCTCCATGCATTTCCTAGGATTATTTTTCTTTTACAGTATTTTGTATATTTTTACTATTTGTCTTTTCTTAAAAAAATTCATTTAGTGTTTTATGTGCTAATCATTAGTTCATTTCCCCATTTTTTCCTCTCAGGTATGTAAATCTCTATTCGATACTTTCAAACACAATGGGCATCTCATTAATTTCATTTCCCAGAGCCTCCTGGTCTGTTTCTACCTGGGCTGTCCTCCAGAAGAGCTGTGTAGCTATTATTGTAGGTCCATCCTTCACCATCATATATTCATATTTGAATATATTATCAGTGGAACTCCACATCATGTTCAATCCCAAGAATGGGAATTTATCCTCTACATAGATATGATATGTCACAATTTCTAACCCTGTTTTAGTCAGTTTTTAATTTAATTGGATATTCCTTCTACCCCCTCAAGCATGGGTTACATTGTTTTGGGGGGGTTTTAGTCTTCCTTTTTATTCTAGAGGAGCACATTCTCCAGTAATTATCTGAGAAATGGTGTAGGCGAAATACACATAACAGAGATCTTGTGTGTTTGAGGGTACCTTTATTTTACTTTGATATTTCATTCACAGGGATAATTTTTCTTCAAAAATTTGAAGGAAATATCTTCATACCATTCAGAATTGCTGGGGAAAAGTCTGGCCCCAGACCAATGTTTGATCCTTTCTAAGAAACCTGGGTTGACTCTCTGGGAGGTTATAGCCATTCTCTTTGTCTCCAGTGTGCTAAAATTTAACAATGGCATGCCTTGACATGCATCTGTTTTTATTCACTGTTGGGAGTACTTAGTGGATTCCATAAATATAGAAAATCACATCCCTTTACCCTTGGGAGATTTCCTTCAATTATTTGATTAATTATTTTCTCTTCTCCTTTTACTTTATTCTACCTTTTGGGACCCCAGTTATTATGATATTTGACCTCATGGGCTAGTTTTTATATTGTAGGACCATCCTGCAATACTGCTGCCAGTATTATGGAAGCCAAGTGGGGAGAAAAGTCATGGTGAGGGGGCAGGATAGTTGGGGCTCAATATTCATGACATGAATTTTCTGATGTTCTTTCTGTTTTCACTATAGTAACCCTGTTTTAGTCAGTTTTTAATTACTTTCACCAAAATACCTGACAAGGACATTTAAAGGAGGAAAAATTTACTTTGACTCATGGTTTTGGAGGGCGAGTCTCTTGTTGGCTGACTTCATTGCTCTGAACCTGAGGTGAGTTGGAGCAGTGTGACAGAAGGGCTCAGGACATGGCAGCCAAGAAGAGGGAGGTGGGGGAGGGGAGAGAGAAAGGGGGGAGGGAGGGGGAGAGAGAGAGAGAGAGAGAGAGAGAGAGAGAGAGAGAGAGAGAGAGAGAGTAGTCACACCCTCAGTGATCTACTTTCTTCGGCTACACCCTACCTGCCCACAGTTATTGCCCAGTTAAATCATATCTGTGGATTAATCCACTGATTTAGGATACCCTTTTCCTAATCTAATTATTTAACTTCTGAAAATTCTTGCATTGCTTCCCAGATGAGCTTTTGGGGGACATCTCATCTCATTACAACTCCAAACCTCAAGTGTCCCTTGTCCTCAGTCCAGAGGCCTTCTCCAGAGAGCAGGTCTTGAGTCTTCAGCTGGTTGATCAGAGGAGGGGCATCTGTCTCCCTTAGCCGAGGATGGAGATTTGTGCTTCTCACCAGACTTTCAACCAGCCCTCCTCTTTTTCAAGTCTACTTCTAAAAGTACAAGACTCTGGGTTTAAACCAACTTTATTGCTGTATTTTTTTTGGTGTGTGTGTGTGTGTGTGTCGGGGGAGATGATGCAATTTTCTTGAATCTGCTGTCAATTATCATTTGGGCATCTGTTTTCCAGATTCCAAAATATGATTTTGTCTTTTTCCCTCATCTTAGTTGTCCCTATGAGTTTATTTCTTAAACAAACAAAATAAAAAGATTCTCATCTTAGTGGAGAGTCTGAAGGAAACAGAAGTTCAATGCATGTATTCAGTCTAAGGTGAACAACTGCTATACTTAGGTATCTTAAATTATTTTAAACAAATAGTTTTAACCCTTTACTTTTCTTCCCTTCAATACTTGAAAAATGGATATGTATGACAGTTATCTAATCTGCATGTCATTTCTATAATGTTATCTTCCCCCCACCCCAAATGTATGAATAGTTGAGTTGGGAAAGAAGAAAAGTGTTGGCAACTAGTACTCAAACTTCATTATCTTGAGTTATCAAGAGGTGGTTATATCTAACATTTTACAGGTCTAACACGTAGAAAGTATTTCTGAACACTGACATTTGTGTAAACTGCATAGATTATTTTCTGGCATCTAAATGTTTTTTGGGGAAACCCTTCAAATCTCTGCATTTTTAAGATGTCTGGCCTTTGCCCTGTGTCCTGAAAATAATGAAGTAGCCTTGTAACTTCTGGGACTGTGACAAAAACCATGCTTATGGTTGTGGGGCTTTGCTCTCCAATCACAAGAGGTAAAAGGACCCTTCAGATTGTGACAGGAATAATGACAGTGGTAGGTGACGCGGCACCCAGATTTCTAGTGTTCATCCCAACGTATACATGATCATTCATTCTACCCAAGAGTAGCAAAAGGGGACAAGGTGATTTTGGAAAGGTGTGTGAGATTTGGCATTCAATAGACCTAATGGGCTATGATCAGCTTCTGTGTGGCTTTATCACTCAATGGCTGTGAGAATGTGCACTAGTTACTTAGTGGTTCTGAGCCTCATCTGTAAATGAGGAATGATAATTTCATCTTTTTTTGAAGGATTGGAGACAGTGCTTGTCAATTGCAGAGCACAGTTGCCTGATACTTAACAGGTGCCTAAGGAGAGGTGGTCACCAAGTTATTATGGCAGAACAAAAACGTGGAGGTATCTTCCTAATGGGTACAGCAATACCCAAAGTAGTGTGGGGTGGAAGAAAAAAAAAGGAAGAAAAATAAGAAAAGAACAGGAAAGACAGAGAAGAGAGAGCGCGAGCGCCCTCAGTTGGAAATCATATCCCCTCCATTCTGGATAAACGGCTCCATGTGAACTATCCCAGATTAGTGAAGCAGGGAGGTGGTGAAGTAGGGCATATAATTCACGCTGCAGTCCATTAGGATGGATCAAGTCTCCTCTGCTTCACAGAAAGCTCATCTCTTGAGCTCCATTTAAATAGTGTGCTGAGCCCTAGTGCATGCAAACCATCATGTCCCTAGTTACTGCCAGCAAATAACCTTTCTTTCTTTCTTTTTTTTTTTTCTCCAGCAATGAACTCCAAAGCCTCCAGAAATTAGTGTGGAGTTAATTTTAGCAGAGACATAACAAATGAGGCAGCTTGAATTGAAGGGAGAAGGAGGGTAGATGCTATCTCCCAAGTAGGGCAGAAGCAGCAATTGAATTATGCAAGAGATCTGAAACCTCTAAGTGGCCCAACTTTGGGTGCGTGCAGGTGTCTACGTATCAACTCCGGGTGTGTTAGAAATCTGTAGATGCACAGATCTCTCTGCCATGAACAGCCTCAACAGGGCTGCGTGGGTAGAGACCCCCGGGAGGGAGAGATCCCAGGGGCAAGTGGTGAGACTGGGCAGAACCGTTTTGCAGGCACAAGTTCACCCCAGAGACATCTATCTATTCTCTGCTTTCCCTTCCCTTTTCGACTTATATTGCTTTATATACAGAAAACTGGTGTTTCCCACACTGTTTTAAACCATGAAAAGTAACAAGATTGCCTTGATCTTTTGTTCCAAAAGCCTTGAAAAATAATCCATTCGTGAAGCTGAAAACCAGGAATTTAAAAAAAAAAAAAAAAAGAAGAAGAAAAAAAGAGAAGGGGAGAGAAAAAAAAATCCAGCAAAACCCTTGATGTTTTACTTGCCTAAACCAAAGTGTTAACTCTTATTCCTCTTCTTTCTAATAGTCATAAAACAAGCTTCCCTGGGTTGGGAGTCCCTTCATTCTGTAGCCACTGGTTTTAACAAGAGACAGCTGCCTTATAAAGAGAAGCAGCAGCACTCCTAAATAGCTTTTCTTTTATTTGTTTCTAATTTTATGGACCACCACGAGCAGGTTGCCTGATTTTACTGCTCACCATCCAGGGCTTTTGGGTGGTACCGAAGTTACGGTGCAAGGTGACGGCCCCTGGTCTGGCTTAGAACCTGGCAGCGAGGAGCGACTTCAAGCAGAAGTGTAGAATGTGGTCATTTGATTTGAGGTCATACTTAATGTTCTCTTTAAAGGCTGAAGCACTTATTAGAATAAGTGCAACCCATGTCTGATAAATGGGAACACATCTGGCTCTATCGGTGACACAAACCTCACAGTATTAATTATCCTGATAGTTAAAGCTGAGAAGGGAGTAGAACATTATTTATAGTGATCTTTGCTAAGTAAATCATTTTAAAAATGGCTTTCTAAATGTAATATTTCCCTTTTAAGAAGCCCTCCAGAATTAAAGGGGCTTTACAAGAGAACATGAACCATATTGCAGGGAGAGAGACAGAAGCTGTCTTGATTAATGCCCATGATTATCAGCGATGCAAATCGCTTTCACTTATTAAGTCTTGTTTAATATCCTAATGAAGGCTTCCTGAGCAGATTTGGTAATTCCAGAGAAAGTGACTGTGAACTAATGCCCTTTCAGCATGTTGAGAATGAGCAGTACTATAAAGAAAACCTCATTTACCATAATTCCTCCCCTGCCCAGGACCCTTTTCTCAGCTTCTACTTCGCAGCAGGAGACAATTAACCTTTTCAGTGCCAGAAGTGATTCTCAGCACATTCCAGCTGTGAAGGCCAGCGGGGTCAGGGGAAGATGGAAGTCCTCTTTAGTCTGTACTGCCATAGAACAGTTCTAAGAAACTGGACTGCAGAGGAAGGGGTTCACATGTAGCTGATGGTTAGGTTATTTGACTTGGGCATATGTGGTATCTCCCACCCTACCAAAGTCTTTTCAAACACCCACCCCGGCCAGCCTGGTATTGCTTATTCAGCTCAAATCAAAGACCGCCTGAAATGAAAGCAGATACACTGAAGAAAGCCTATTTTTTTTGCCCCTAAATGCTGGGCTGCCTTTGTGATCTGTCAGGAAGTAGGTTTTATTGCCGTTGAAAGTCTGGGAGGTGGAGCTGGGGATAGTGATTTAGGGACTTGCCTTTGGCTTCCTTTATAACCACCCTGCTCCCATTTTGTGACTCTGCTGAGATGGGCCAGAGCTGGAGGCCGGGATGAGCCCTTCTCTATCCACCTGGGGACAGGTAGTGACTTCCTAACATCACCACTTTTTGTTTCCAGAAGCAATATGTGGAGCAAGGGGGGGTGAAGGACCCAGCTGGGGCAGAGGAAGTAAATGAAGCCACAGAGCTGGAGGGAGCTCTCTGACTTCCAGGGCCCCACTGGGGTGAATGCCTCCCCTGAGCATTCCCCTGGGACTCTCAGGAGTGTCCTTCTGGGTCTTTCCCTACCTTGATCTGGATGTGATGTGTCAACCCCTGTCCTGGTCTACAAGAAGAGGGCTTGTGCTTGGGCAAAGACAAAGAACCCAGCGATTTCCTGGTTTGCCTTGGGATATGAAATGGCTCCAAACTGACCACCTGTCAGTGGTGGCTGAAGTGACCTTCTCTTTGCTCGAATGAGGTCAGAATCAAAGCTGAGCAACCCACAATCCAAGGACTCCAGTGGCCAAAAGTGGAACCTTCTCATTTCATTGGGTGAACCCGTGAACACTGGGCTATTGCTTAGGAAAGAAAAAACCATCACACATTTTCTTCTTCCTAAAGATTTTCAGAGCAGAGCAAGGTCTGGAGACGGTGGTGGTGGGGGGGAACAATGGGTTTAGGGGGGAGAGGAGGCTAGTGAGGGGCTGGAGGATGAAATGTTGATTCTCTCAGAAGAGGACAAAGGATTGAGACTGAATTGCAGGCCACATTTTGCACCCTACAGACCCAAGCTGGGAGAGAGACAGTCCATTGGGGCTCTTCCCTTGAGGAGTGGCACAAGGGTGCATCATGGACCTAAGATTGTTTATAATTTCAGCTTCTTACCCTGGCATCCAAATTCATGATACAAGTGATCACCTCTTCCTTTTGACTTATTTTTTTTTCTTTCATTCTTCATCTTTTAGCAGCTTAGAACTTTCTTCAGTTGGCTTGTTTATGGCATAATTTGTGTTCCCTCTTGCAAGGATATAGGCACTACAGTGGATGCTTTTTCACCCATGGGCTCAGAACAATGTAACTGGCAGGTGTTCAGTAAAGACCAGCTGAACAAATGAATGAATTTGGGGTTAAAAGACCCATGTTTCTTGTTGGCACGGTGGAGAGGTCTTAGCCTAGATGTTGGAGGAACTCATTTTGTGCTGGTTTTGCTTTGTTTAAGCCACTTTAAGCCACTGAACGTTTAAGACCCTAAACTGACTGTTTAAACACTGAGCCCACAGAGACTCATCCCTGAAGTGGAGATCACTGTGGCCTTGGCCCTGGCTGCCTCCCAGGCCTGCAGTCTCAGCAGCAGGGTAGAAAGATGGATGCGGTCATGCTTTGAAGACCACAGGTGCTGTGAGTCTGGGTGTGGTTATTAGTGGGAACAGGCCTGCAGCTGCTTCATGTTATCCAGGTCTCGGTTATTCATTCTCCTTTTCCATATTCAAAGCCCATATGTCTCCTCTAAGAAAGTTCCCTGATCCTCCCAGGCAGATCCCCCACCCCTTAGACTGCCCTATCCAGCCTGTCTTGTTATCATGTCTTTGTCCCATGCTTCTCTCAACCCATAGCAACAGCAATTCAACTAACGTTCTTGAGATTCATTATGTGCCAGCACTATTCTTTTTTTAATTTGTTCTAAGTAGTTATACATGACAGTAGAATGCATTTTGACACATCATACAGTGTAATGCAGTATAACTTTCTCATTCTTCTGGTTGTACATGATGTAGAATCACACTGGTCATATAATCATATATACACATAGGGTAATAATGTCTGATTCATTCTACTATCCTTCCTACCCCCACATCCCCTCCCTTCCTGTCATTTCTCTCTGCTTAATCCAGAGTGTATCTCTATTCTTCCCTAGCCCAAACCCTTGTGAATTAGCATCCACATATCAGAGAAAACATTTGGCTTTTGGTTCTTTGGAATTGGCTTATTTTGCTTAGTGTAATATTGTCCATCTCCATCTATTTCCCAGCAAATGCCATAATTGAATTCTTCTTTAAGGCTGAGTAAAATAGTCCATTGTGTATATATACCATATTTTCTTTATCCCTTCATCCGTGGAAGGGCACTTAGGTTGTTTCTATAGTTTAGCTATTGTAAATTGAGCAGTCACATCACTGTAGTATGCTGATTTAAAGTCCTTTGGGTTTAAACCTAGGAGTAGGATAACTGGATCAAGGTTTTCTGAGGAATCTCCATACTGCTTTCCAGAATGGCTGTACCAATTTGCAGCTCCACCAGCAATGTATGAGTGTACTTTCCCCCCTACATTCTTGTGCCAGGCACCATTCTAAGTGGTAAATTTATGAACTCGTGTCATCCTCAAACAAGCCATTTCACGGATGAGAAAGACGAGGCACAGAGGTCTAAGTCAGAAGGTCCAGGGCATGCTGCTGGGAAGTGGGCAGTCGGGATTTCAATGCAGGCCGTCTGGCTCCAGCTGTGTCCGTGGCTTCCCATGCTGCAGAGTGTTCTGCACACTGGGACAGTCAATGTTGGAGGGGTGGGCTCATCTACAGAGTGAGGTGATGCTTGCTGTCCTGTCTACCCCTCCAAAGTTGCTCGGAGGAGCAAATGCAAATGGATGTGAGGGTGCTTTGTAAATGAAAAAGCACTAAGCAGACTTAGAGGTTATTGTTATAATTAAATATTTTTAATGACAATGAAAATAGAAATGTCTAGAATATAGCTAAAGAAGCAAGTATGAAAATATTGACCATCTGTTCTTGGGCAGCTTTGCAAATGCTGTCTGAAATGGCTCACGGATTTCTAGACTTCTTTTTTGACCCCTTGCCAAACTTCCAGGTTAATGGTATTTGAGCAACTTTGCTTCAATCGCACTCTGAATCTTTTTGTGGTGGTGGTTGTATGTTGATTTCTTCATTTTAATTTTAAAAATTAAAAATATGTCTTAATTTTAATTTTTAAAATGGTGGTAAATTATATGTAACATAAAATTTACAGTTTTAAGCGCTTAGTAGCTTTAAGTACGTTCACATCATTGTGTACCCCTTCCCACTGACCCTCTCTAGAACTTTTCATTTTGTAAAAGGGAAACTCTAGATCCATTAAACAATATCTCTTCATTCTTCTCTCCCCCAGTCCCTGGAAACCACCATTTTACTTCCATCTCTAAAAATTTGACTACTCTAGTCATTTCATGTAAATAGAATCATATATTTATACTTTTGGGATGCACTTATTTTATTTAACATAATGTCTCCAAGGTTCATTCATGCTATATTATGTGTCAGCCTTTTTAAGGCTGAATAATACTTCATTGTGTGTGTGTGTCTGTGTGTGTTCACATGTATTGGATTTTGCTTATCCATTCATCTGTCGGTGGTCATTTGAATTGCGTTCACGTTAGGCTACTGTGAATATTGCAGCTATGAACATGCTATATAAATATCTGTTGGAGCCCTGTTCCAATTCTTTTGGATATTTATCTAACAGTGGAATTGCTGGATCCCTTGGAAGTTTTATTTTTAAGTTTTTGGAAAACCCTCCAGAACATTTTTCATAGCATCTGTACCATTTTTACATTCCCACCAGCACTGGACAATGCTGCCAGTTTGTCCACATCCTCACCAACATTTGTTATTTTTCTGTTTTGCTTTATTGTTAATAACAACCTTCCTAGTAGATGTGAAGGGGGTCACTCTGAATCTTTGAGTGGTTCAGTTTTACCTGCTTTTAGTTTACAACTCATCTTCAGAGAACAATCATTGCTGTATTAAATTGACTTAAACCTGTCATCTTGAATGTCTTCCTTCCTTTATTTATCTAGACTTCAACTAGATAGCCCAATATCAGATATCTACTGTCCTAGGTTCTGGGAAGTCCCGATGAGTAGGACCACCTTGGCTTTCTAAATATTCAGGGTTGAGTTTGGCAATGAGTGTAAAATTATGGTGTTTTTTTTTTTTTTACCCAAAGGTATCAATTATTCCACTGATAGCTGTATTTGAAAATATTTTTGTTAGTCAGCTTTTTGTTGCTGTGACAAAATAACAGAAATAAACACCTTAAAAGGAGGAAATGTTTATTTAAGGTAGCATTTGCCAGTAAATAGATGGAGATGGACAATATTATGCTAAGCAAAATAAACCAATTCCAGAGAACCAAAGGCCAAGTGTTTTCTCTGATATGTGGATGCTAATTCACAAGGGGTTGGGCTAGGGAAGAATAGAGGTACACTCTGGATTAGGCAGAGAGAAGTAAAGGAAGGGAGGGGATGTGGGGGTAGGAAAGATCGTAGAATGAATCAGACATTATTACCCTATGTTTCAAATAAATAAAATTACGTTTTAAATAAACGTAAACCTCATGGTTTCAGAGGTTTAAGTCCTTGGTTGCTTGGCCCCTTCGTTCTTGACTCTCTGGCAAGGTAGCTCGTCATGGCAATTGAGACAGGAGTGGAGGAGGCTGCTCACCTCATGGAAGCTGGGAAAGAGAGAAGGAGGAAGGAGTTGAGGTTCCAATACCCCCTTAAAGGGTACACCATGAGCCTTACTTCCTCTTACCTTAAGGGTTCCACCACCTCCCAACAGGACCACGCACACTGGGACCACGCTTGTAGCACATATGGATGTTTGGGGGACTCTTTCAAGACATAAACCATAACAATTGCCATTCAAATTATATGTGACAAAAGCTTCATTACCTAGAGCCCTAATGTTATGACTTCTGGATTCAAGTTTTCTGATATAGGATGTCTTTTAGGTCCTAATTTTTATTTTTATTTATTTTATTTTTGGTGATTCCAGAGATTGAACCTCATTTTTAATTTTTTAAAAGAAATTTTATTGGGCTGGGATTGCAGCTCAGTGGCAGAGCTCTTGCCTCGAACATGTGAGGCACTGGGTTTGATCCTCAGCACCAATATATGAATATATTATATAAAAAAACAAAATTAAGATATTATGTCCATCTAAAAATTAAAAAAATTTAAAAAAGAAATTTTATGTTTTAGAATTTTTTTTTGACAAAAGTTTGAACTCATAGGCTGTTAACCACTAAGCCATATCCCCAGCAGCTCCCCCTTCCTTTGTTATTATATTTTATTTTTATTTTATTTTTTTGTAGTTATAGATGAACACAATGCCTTTATTTTATTTGTTTATTTTTATGTGGTGCTGAGGATGGAACCCAGTGCCTCATGCAGGCTAGGCAAGTGCCTGCCGCTGAGCTATAGCCCCAGCCCTATATTTTATTTTGAGACATTAAGTTGCTTAGGGTCTAGCTAAGTTGCTGAGGCTGGCTTTGAACTTGCAATCCTCCTGCTTCATCCTCCTGAGCTCCTGGGATGACAGGTTGTGCCTGGTTTAGAAGAGTTTTGACTTTGCTATGAAGTTAGTATAGAGTTCTCAGAAAGCCCTCAACCTATTTCTACCACCCTATGTTAGGATGGTGCATTTGTCACAATGGATGAGCCAATATGGTAACACTTACATTGTTTATTAATTTTCCTAATTTGTACCAAATGTGTGCGTGTGCGTTTTCTTTTCTTTTTTTTCTTGATCCTACCCAGGATACCACATTTGCACCTACGTTTTTCTTGATTGTGACAGTTTCTTAGACTCTCCTTGTTTTTGATGACCTTGATAGTTTTGAGGCATAATGGTCAGGTGTGCTATACACTGTTTCTCTACTAGAATTTATATGATGATTTTTCTCATGATCACACTGAGATTATGGGTTTTGAGGAGGAAAACTACCGAGGTAAAGCATACTTTCATCACATCCAGCCAAGGACGTGTACTATCAACGAGACTTCCTGTCAATGGGGACCTTCATCACCTGGCTGAGATTGTGCTTGTCAGTCTTCTCCACTGTAGAGTTACTCTTTATTCCCTTCTTCATATACTCTATGAAAGGAAGAGTACATCCTGAAAGAGTGAAAAGTGTTATACTCTCTACTTTAGGATGGTGTATCTACATGAATTATTTGGAATATTTCTGCATGGAAGATTTGTGTCTTCTCCCACATTTATGTATCCAATAAATTGTTTATGTAAGTGAGACCAGTGGGTATTTGTTGTATATATTTGGTCATAAGTCAGTAAGATACTGTTTATTTTGTGGCTCAAGTTGTTTCAGCTTTGGATATTGGGAATTCTACTTTGGTTTCTCTCTTTGGTATATTCCCACCTCATTGTGTTTGTGTTCTATTATTACTGATGTTGACTGGAGCTTTTTCTTAACTTCTGGCACAAAAAAAATGGCTCCAGGTTCCTCTTGTTTACATACTTTCTGAGTCCTAGAATTGGCCATTTCTCCAAGAGCCTGGCTCCTTTGTTGGAGAATGGGGTTAGAAACCAAGATCAGGGCACTGGGTGTGCTTGTTGGGACTGGAATATCACTGCATCTAGGCCTTCTCGGCTGACCTCCAATTTTGATGATTGCTTTAGGCATTTTGGATAAAAATACTGATAATACTTATTGCACACTTTCCTGCATTGAGAACAGAATATATCAACCTAATCTAACTTGTTCTTGGGGACTCACGTACTGAACGCTGGTTATCTGGCTATGATACAGAGTTCATCTCTGTTCCCAGTGAGTTTGGAAGATGATTTGCTGTAAACTGTGGTGCCAAGCTGTCAGGGTATTGGAATTTCATTCTTTTCTTTTGTAATCTTTCTAATTCCTTTTCCTCTTGGTGTCTTTATTAACTCCCTCCCCTTCCCTCTGATTTATTGTTTATAATCTACCATCTGCCTGGGAATCAGATAACCAAATTTGGTTAACTTGTCTATAAAGTAAAAAGCAAAGAGGCACTGAAGAATGATCTCAGGTTCACTCCAGTAATTACAGTGGATTTTGTGACACCCAGAAGTGTACACACAGAAGTGTCCTTTCCTTTTTTTTTTTTCTCTCTTCCTGTTTCTCTGCTCTGTTCTTGGATAATGGGACTCAGTAGATTCAGTCAGGATATGTTTTAAATTTGAATGCTGAACGTATCTGCCATACTAGTTGGTTCAAGAGGTCAGTATAGGCCCTAGGGTTATCCTGAGAAAGCTATAAGGTACAGGGGACAGAGCAGGAGCCTGGACATCAGTAGGCCTGAAGTGTACTGAAGCTCAGGCTCTTTTGCTCTGTGATTCTGGCAAACACTCAACCTCTCTGGCTTTAATTATTGAATATAAAATGAAAAAGTTAGCCTATGTGACCCCCAGGCTCCCTTCCAGCTCAACATCCTGTGACTTCAGAGTATGCTTTATTAATCTTAGGGGAGCAATGTGATCAAATGGACTAGAGAGCATGTAATCTCAGTTAAGCTGCCTACAGACCGGGTGACCTTGGGAGAGTCACTCTAAAAATACCTACTTTGGAGACACGCATGGGTACATGTAGGCACTTATTGTGCAAAAAAGGAGGCACTTCAAATCAAGTGGGGGAGCCTGACTGCAGGGACAATATCAGGACAACAGGATCACTTACAGCAGGGGAAAAAAAAAACCCTGAATCTGCACATTAAATCACTAGGATGGATTAAATTGCTACATGAGAAAGATCTAATTACAAACGGATACAAGAAAATCCAGGAGAATATCTGTGTGATGAGGGGTGGGAAAGTCTTAAACAAATTTTAAAAACACAAACCTTAAGGCCAAGGGATGGGGGGATGGGAGAAGAATAAAGGAATAGAAAAAGAAAAAGAGGAGATGAAATCAATTCCATCAAAATTATATGCATGACAGGAGCATGGGTGGGATCTGACATGGAAAAAAAGCAGAGAACAGAAGATGATATGTAGTAATACCATCTGCAAAATTAAAAACACATTCATTCAAACCAGCCATATATATTTTGCAAGAACACATTCAAATAAAAGGATAAGGATACTCTTTAAGAAGGCTGCCTATGGAGAAGACAGTGGAGTAAAAGAGAATATATACCTAAATAAATACAACCAGAAAAGTACCTTGTATAGTTTTCTGATATTTATTTGAGGTACACACACACACACACACACACAAAGGCTGGAATGTGCATTTATTTTTAGTATATGTTTACACAAATGCCAACCTCTCGAACTGGGAGATTCCTGAAGACAGAAGTCAGCACTCAGCACACATTAGGTATTTTTAACTGATGGGATGGATGAATGAATGTAAAATGATTATCTCAATAACAGGCACCTTACTAAGATTTTTTGTGGGAACAATTTGTGGTAATAGGAATAAACACTGTCTGAAATGCTAAAAATTGTTGTCCTAGAATGATCCTTAGAATTCTTCAGACACATCTCAGCAGACCTTTGAATTTTGTCGATGGGTTTTAAAAATAAAGTAGATGGATTGAAAAAATTAAAAAGTTGCATGTAGCTGTCAACCCGACCACCTTTTCCTTAACTCGTGTGTAAATGTAAAACACATATTTATCATTTTTCACAAAGGGAAGGGCTTTTTAACATCACAGGGTAAGATAAATATCAAGTACTCTAGGAATTAAGGGAACCATCAGGATAGATTGAAGATAACTGAATAGGCTTCTAAGAGAAGCTAGTAGTTGAACTAGGGCTTGAATGATTTTTTTAAAAAAATATAAGAGATAGAAAATGTAAAGGATAACACATTTCAGCTTAATGAAAAGAATTTACTACATTCTTCCGATTCTTCTCACTTCTCCATGGAAACTACACCTGGCCCGGGAGCATGAACCACTGAACTTGGTCCAATTCAGAGCGTTAGTGTCTTAGCTGGTTCTGGTAGATCTAAGCTACTATCAAAGGTTCTAGTTTGTAGGGGAGCTTTTATCAATCCAATATACTAAGTTATTTAGAAATAGTTCCCAAGATCCTACTAACACCTGGTGAAAAATTTTATTATCTTGTGGCCAGCTCTGGGTCAGCTGACAGATATTTTTTTTTTAAAAAAAAATTTCTTTTGACCCATTGAAGGGCAGGCGGTCCTTTGAACTCAGGCTGGAGAGGAACTCAAGTTCATCAAGTCTGCATCCCAGACCTGTTGCTATAGCACCTGAAATAAATGAGTCACAGAGGAAACGGTGGGAACTAAGACAGCCATATGTGCAAATTGACAGTTGGTTTCCCAGCCAGCCAACAACAATAAGCTTCCCTTTGACCATGAACCTGACCTAGCTGTGGGGTGTGAGCAAACCTGTGCAAATGGAGAGAGAGGTTTATTTCCCATTGTCATTGAGTCCTTTTGAACCTTGACCTTCCTCAAACTGTCCTTATTTATAAATGCAAGGTACCAGCAACGGAACAAGTAACAAAACACTGTGCACGAGTCATCTGACACAGCAGACCTCAGAGTCAGACAGGGAACAACTGTTCTAATGCATGAAAAGCAATAAAGAAATATGTGTAATTCTGGCTCCACTAAAAGCCCTTGATAGAAATAAACAAACAGTGGAGCTAATTCCTTTATCTCCTTTGATTTATTACGAAATGTCTCAATTCGTCTATAGTTAAAAAAGAATAAACATACCAATAAACATAGACTCTTAAGTATTTTTCATATTTCTGACATCTCCTGATAGAGTCTAAGAAGAGAAGCCACAGGAGCAAAACTAGTGACACTGTGGCTATTTCTTACCATGCTAATAGTTGTCTTCTCATGGCTGTGAAAAGTGAGGTAGCAACGGTTTTGAGTTCATTGGAATTCTCAAAGGATGAGAGCACCAAGAAGACATAGTTAGGCACACTCCCACACATGCACACTTATCTACACATGCTCATGAGCAGCATCCTATCCACATAACCTGCAAGAATGGATTAGAAGGGGAAGGGGAGTTAAATTCTAATGCAGAAAGAAAGGCCATGAGATTTTGGCATTACATTATTCAGATCGACAGATATTTGCAACTTTCTTCTGTAAATTTTCCTAGAGTAAAATGAATGAGTATAGGAAAGATATAATGGTGGAGCTGAATGACAATGTGGTGAGGAATTTTTCAAGAAAGACAGTGTAAGGATGGCCTCAGGCCTTAGCCCAAGCAACTCCATTTTAAAAACTCCACTTTAAAACCTGCAGTCTCACCAGGCACGCCTACAGAGCCCTCCAATATGATCATCAGGCATAGCCCTGACATAAACAAGTCACTTCTCCCCTCTCTGACAAGCTCAGAGTGAAGTCTCTGTCATGTTGTCCTCACCCCAATAATGGAGGGAGGCAAGAAAATCAGGGTGGGGACCACCAGACCAGATGCTTTAACCCCAGGGCAAATGACATCACTGAGAAATCCGGTGGCAGCTGATAGGGATGAAAGGGTGGTCAGAAGCCCCAAGATTTAGTATAAATGATGGAGCAAATGAACAGACACTCAGCGGGCTAACACTGAGCCCTCACACTGGTGAGCCTGATGAGGACCTGGACCGACATCCCAACTCTTCTCATCATTTGTCTGGTCCTCTGCATCTTCCTCACTGCTCTCAAACTCTACAGCCACATCTTGACCCTGGTGAGATCTGAGACTTCCAGCCATCAGCTCCACCCTAGGAGAACCCTGCCTTGGTTCCTGACCTGATCACCATGGTCTGAATGAGTGTGCATCTGCTGGACTTAAAGCCTAAGGCTTGAGACTTCTGATCTGACACTTGGGCTAAGCATGCAGAGGGAATGTCCGTTATGAGCCTGTCATGATTATGAGTTTTTGCAGTGCTTAAAATTAATCTAAAATTGTTTGCTGTCAATTGATTATGTCTATTGCAGTGCCTAGCATGAAGGATTGTCATTTTCTTGATTAGGAACCAATAGAGTGAAATTGTATTGGGTGATTTGAGTGAATAAAGCATTGAAAAGGGCAGAAGCACGTGGACATTCTTTATTTCTCCCCTTCGACTGCTTAAGTTTCACCTTTTGCCCATGGCAACAAACAGGGGGCATGATAAGTGAAGGAGGAACCCATGGCAACATGGACTTAGGTCCTTGAGTTCCTGAGAGCCTTTAGGGAGCCACCTCTCCCTCCCTCGCTGTGGTGTTCTGAAGGTCAAGGATAATCCAGTATCATCTAGTGGCACTTCTTGTCGCTCTGTTCTCTTCCACTCATCCTGTACATCATTACCAAATTCATTCTAAACACAGTCCTAATATATAATGCTTTCTCTTGATCATAATTTTCCTATGGTTGTCCTTTGTCCATTGAATGAAATATAGACTCCTTAATATTAGATTTCAACTTTCCCACTCCCCAATTTCCACTAACTTTCCTAGCTCCCCGCATCTCTCTCTGTGCTTGGTTTCTGCTCCTGTTCTTTAAGCTGGGAGTCTCCCATTTCTGCCTGGAGTCTCTTTGCTCCTGCCCTGCTTCCTGGTCAATGCCCAGCTCCCACAAGCCCCAGCTTGGTTGTTCATTCTTGCTCATCTTTCAAGGCCTATTTGAACTGCTCCTTTCTGTGCCATGTCTTCAGGAGCAGGCAGGCTACAGAGCGTAGGGGACTATGGCAGTGGCTGAAGAGTCCCAAGATGAAGGCGATTGGGGGAGCCCCATGTTGGTAGATGGGGGTCCATGTGGGAGTGGTGGCTGTAGCTCCTGTGCTTGGGTAGCAGTTGGGGATCCTGCATGGGATTGGCCTTCAGGATTCCTGCACAGGTGGACGGCCAGGGGCCCTGCGTGTGCGAGTAGTTGTGGGTCCTGCTTTGATCTTGAGGCCTGTGTGGGTATGGAGGTGTGATTCCTGAGTGGGAGCAGCTGTGGAGGGTCCTCTATCACTCCCAGTGAAGCAGTATTCCCATTACTTGAATCACAAGTCATAGGAGTGACACAGAATGCTGCCTTCCTCTAACCTGCCATCTTGGATCTCAACAGCTCCTTTCTTATGAAGCCTTATTTCATAGCCTCAGGCTATCCCAATGCATTTTTTTAATTCCTATAGTGACCTTGTCTATCTTATGGCATTGATCACACGTATCCTTTGGCTATATGCAAAATAACTTTGTATGTTATCTTCTCTACTTAATTGGGAACTCCTTGATACGGTTTTCCATATATTTTTCTTCTTTCTACATTTCACATTTCTTTTTATTCTGAAAAGTAGCTGATGATTGTAAAACTGCACACAAACCCCAACATACTGCTTAATAAATTATTACAAAGAGAACAGCCAGTTACCAGCACCCAGATCAAGAACTCAAATGTGGATAGTATTTCAGAAGTCCCCACCATTTGCAGGCATATGCCAATCCCCACCCTGACTCCACCATATCCACATTCCTCTCTTTCTTTGCTACAGAGGTTTGGGCTTAGTGAGAGAACAGAAAATGCTGGAAGGATACATGAATATAAGGGGAGGTAGGTACAGTCAAAGGGAGCATGGGTTGGATTATCACCACAGGAAAAAGGACCCAGTTTTTTCTTCTGCCACTTAATGGTGGGACAGAAGTCTGTCTCTAGATGCAAGATTCAGGCTTCTTGATCACCTTGTTATTTTAAGAGCACTGTCAGGCTGAAGAGCACTGAGCCCTATGGGATCAGAGTCCTGAAGGAGAGGAGCTGCTTTGCTAAGTTGCCATTGGAGCCTTTAGGAATTGAAAGTGAAATCGTGGCTTTTGACAAAAATGTACAGGGACTTGATTCTTGGAAACAGCATCAGGGAAAAGTTCAGGTTGTGGTTGATCCAGTAAAACCAGGATCCTGAGGTCAAATCCGATTTTCAGAAGCCCCAAAGCAGGACAATATCTAGAACAATCCAAGGGTAAGAGATCCGGGGAAGATAACAGCATCTCACGCCATCTTGTTGCTGTGACCAGTCACCTTTTCAATATTTATGTTTTATTTTTATCTCGGTATTAGAGAGGCATTATTTGTGCACAGGCTGTTAAAAACAGGTCTGAGGGAAACACTTCCAGCTGCTTCCCCGTGTTTTCCATCTGCTGCGTTTATGCGTCTTTGTATGCATTTAACTGTTGCTTGTCGGTGTAATTGGGATTTTCTGAGGACAGGGGAAAAAATTCCCTAAGGGCGGGTTGTGAGTTCAATTGATCTGAAAGAGATTATCTTGGTTAGTCACTAATGAACATTGAACTTAAAAGTGGAGCAGTGAAATAAGCCCCAAGTAACTTCAAGTTTTAAGAGTTAACTTGCTTCGGTTATATCTTTGTATTCCTCTATTTATGCATCAGTACTCTTTCTCCCATTTAATCTTAAATATGTAAATCCTCAATTTATCTGGAATTACTTAGTGAAAGGCTGATGTGTGAGTGTGGCAGATTATAATATTCCATCGCCACCCCTGATCCTCTTTACCTCTTATTCTTTTCATAGCAGATCAAAAAAGCTGCATGCGTGCCACAAGAATATATTATTTTAAGAGACTTGGACTTAGAAATTGATTTCCTTGATGAGAAAAAGAAAAGTCTCCTTCTGACCCAGAGGGTCACTTCATAATCCTGTCACTTGACATCAAAAAAGCTTTCCCCCCCACCCCCTTTTAGGACGAGATGAGGATATTTCTGAAAAGGAATTAATTTTTCAGCTATGGTAAAAACAGTGACTTGCAGACTTAGCCGTTGGGAGAAGAGTGGTCCTATTCAGAATACATCTCCTGTGATTAGAACAAGCTCCTGATATATTTAGGATCAGGCAGTTTCAGATGGAGATTGGGATTTGTAGCATGGGAGGAAACTGATATTATATTTTATTGATGATTTTAAGGCTTAAGCTAGACTCTCTCTCTCTCCCCCTCTCTTTTTCTCTCTTTTGTAAAGGGATTTCACTGCTTTCAAATGTATAATAATGATGGTTGGTGGGAGCAGCCTATTTTCCTTGTGTGTGGATTTAAATTAATAAGCTATTAAGCAGCACATGATTTTTGTCACCATCGATGGAGTTCAGCTCACAACACTGATTTCTCTGCATTTCACCAATTCCTGGGCCTGTGGTGACTTACCTGCCTCACCAGAGCAGTGGTGCTCAGTCCAGCTGCAGCTTTAAGCCATTAGAAGAGTCTTGTAAACTACTGATGCCCCGGCCACACTGGGCATCGGGGATTTTGTTGATGGGGGAACCTAGGTGTCTTCATGTTTAGAAACTTTCCAAAGTGATTCTACTGAGTGGACAGGATTGAGAGCTACTAAGCTATGGTAACCTCAGAAACCACATGTCAGTCTATCATCGAATCTGCTGCAGAGACCTAACATCTGAATTTCTAGAGTTCATTGTTTAACTTGTATACATAAATGGGAGAGTTCTAATCTTTTTACAAATATGAAACTTCAGAACATCTCTTTGAATCACCTAAGCGATCATGCAGACCATGTGAGAGGAAACTGTGCCTTTAGAGGAAATGAAATAAAATTCAGTGTGTCTGGAAATACCAGGGAGGAGGGAATACTAAGAAATTAATATTGTAATGTCAGCTTTACTGATGGAGAGAATGAGGTTAGAAAAGAAATCTTTTTTTTTTAAATTTTTTTTTTAGTTGTAGATGGAAACAATGTCTTTATTTTATTTATCTATTTTTATGTGGTGCTAAGGATTGATCCCAGTGCCTCATGCATGTGAGGCAAGTACTCTATCAGTGAGCCACAACCTCAGCCCTAAGAAATGTTCTTAATGCAGCAAATAAATATGTATATGTATATAAACTACACATACATTTACAAGTACTAAAATAAAAAAAAATTAATATGGGATGAGAGTATTAGCAAAATAATGAAATTTAAGTTTTTGCTTTGCCCTTTAAGCCCCATCAAAAGTATTTCTGTTACAGAGGCCAGAAATTCCACCATCAGTTACTCATTTCTTAGTTTTAAGCTTGTCAACTCAGCTGTTATCTTAAAAAATCATTTGATTCCTGAAGAGACAGTGCATAAGTGCCTAATGAACTAGAGGGAAACAGTGTCAGATCCTCCTGGGTACAGGGTTTTTGGTCAGGGCTGGCTTCATGGGCATAGGACCTGTGCAGTAGCATGGGGTGCCATGCTTAGGAAGCCCCCATGCTTTTATTGCTCTATTGTCACCATCTTGAAGTTCCTTCTTTTTTCTGTGTATGCTGGGGGTAGAACCCAGGGACTTGTGCACACTTAGCATGTGCTTGTGCTCTACCATGCTCTACCACTGAGCCACACCCATAGCCTCTTGGAATCCTTTTTTTTGTTTTTGTTTTTAATCTGTATTATAGTTGTAAATGGACAGCATACCTTCATTTTTTTTTTCTATGGTGCTGAAGATCAAACCCAGTGCCTCACACATGGTAGGCAAGTGCTTTGCCACTGAACTACAGCCCCGGAATTCTTAATATGTATTTATTTAAACAAGGGTAACTACTGGTCCTAGGAGCACTTGTCCATTGCTCTCCAGTGTAGTCACTGCCTGGGACTAGGTGGATTCAGAGAGAGGTATTAGAGTTATGATTCCCTTAAAATAGTTAGTTTCCCTATGGCTATAAATAATCAGGGATGAGAGGCTTGAGCCAAAGCCCATCATCTTCTTGGGCTCTCAGAAGGGTGATTGGGTGCCATGTGTATTCCATAATACTATTGTGGCCATCACTCATTTATAAATATTTAAGCATATTTAAGTATATACCAGGCACTGGACCTAACTTAGGGAGATCATGGGAAGGCTTCATGGTGCATATACTTGAGCAGGAAAGTAGTCAACTGAGAAGTGACATGGCACGGAATACATGAGGTGCCATAGTAGCACACACAGGGGCACCTAACTAGTGTGAAGGATGATAACAATTATCCATGTCAAGAGAAGGAATCAGAATATCCTACACAGAGAGAATAACAGGTGCAAAGGCACAGACCATGAGAGAGAAAACTGTGCCCTTAGAGGAAATGAAATAAAATTCAGTATGTCTGGAAATACCAGGGAGTAGGGAAAACTAAGAAATTATGTTGGAGAATTAATGAGGATAAAGCCCTTGATATAGCTTGGATAATAAATGTCCCCCAATGGCCTACATTTTAATAGCTTGGTCTATAATCTGTGACTCTATTGAGAGGTGGTGGAGCCTTTAAGAGGTGGTGCTTAGTGAGAGGAAGTTAGATCATAGGGGGTGTGACCTTGAAGAGGATTGTGGGACTCTGATCTCTTCCTCTCTTCATTTGCTGGCTACCATGAGACGAACAGTCTTCATCTGCCTTATGCTCCCACCAGTGACAGAGGTCCAAATCAATGGGGCCAATGGGTCATGAACTGACACCTCCAAAATTCTGAGCCCCAAATTAAACTTTTCTCTTTATAAGTTAATTTATCTCCAATATTTGTTATGATAACAGAAAGCTGACTTACACAATCATCAATGGGGTTCATAACTCAAAGCTAAGAGCTTTGTGTATTTTGTATAATTTTGGCCTTACAAAAAAAAAAAACCTTATGAGTACAGTTGTTAAGCCCATTTTACAGGGGAAAAAACTGAGATTTAAATTATGTAACTTGCCTGAGATTGTGTAACTAGTGAATTATAGAATTAGGATTCAAATGCAGATAGTGTCTTTTTACAAAGCCAGAGTTCTAAATCACTGTATTATATAGTGAAGAGATTTGAACAACTTTAATTTAGAGAAATGGAAAACTATTAATGGATTTTAAGGAGAGAGGTGACATGAAGAGCTATGCATTTTAGAAAGATGATTTGTTGTTGGTGGTTTGGCTTCATTATGGAAAATTATCTGTATATTGCAGCTTCATATACATGAGAAATAAAATGGTTCCGAAAGGCAATTTTCATGATGAAATTAAGGAAAAATTTAAATCTTTACAGCACCTAACAAGATTTAGTTAAAATTAAACACACACACAAATGAGAATTAACTGAAAACCTCTCTCTGTCATTTCTATGATTCTCCCTGCCCCCTTTACTTTCTGCTTTTTGCACAGGGTGTTTTCCAAATCTTCCTGAGAGTTTCTTCATCTAAGTGCCCAATCTTCTATGTAGAGACCTTTTACAGGTCCATCAACTTCTTATTTGTGAGACCTTTTATATGTGATAAAAGATCTCACCTTTCATGCTTTCCAAGAAACAGGAGGAAAGTGCTTTGGGGATCTGCCCTAACTGGATCCCAGACTCAGAAATCTTTGACCCTAAGGCACTTAGTCTCCATTTCCTCATCTATAAAAAGGATAAGTTAATATCAATCCAGAGGTTTATTGGCAACAAAATGAGACAAATTATTTGAGAAGATAGTATTCTCCCCTTGTCCATGGTGTGTAGGTTCCAAGACCCCTAATGGATGTCTGAAACTGCATAGTACCAAACCTTACACCTGCTGTGTTTTTTTCTTAAACATACATAAGTATGATAAAGCTTAATTTACATAGTAGACACAGTAAGAGACTAACATAATAATTAATAATGAAATAGAAGATTTTATTGTTCTCACTCTTCTTCATGTGATGCTGTGAGATGACACAACCCCTATATCATAAGATGAAATGAGGAGCCGGGCACAGTGTCACACACCTGTAATCCCAGGAGCTCGGGAGGCTGAGACAGGAGGATTGAGAGTTCAAAGCCAGTCTTAGCAAAAGCAAGGCATTAAGCAACTCAGTGAGACCCCATCTCTAAATAAAATGCTAGGATGTGGCTCAGTGGTCAAATGCCCAATACAAAAAAAAAAAAAAAAGAGAGAGAGAGAGAGATATGAAATGGGGTGAATGATATAGGTAAGGCATTGTGGCATAACATAGGCTGCTATGTAAGGGTTGCATGAACACTAGCACTAAAATACAGCACTAGTTGATATAATAACTGGGGCAGCTACTAGGTAGTTAATGCTGTAGCATATACAGCATGGATACACTTGTATTAGGGTTCTCTAGAGGAACACAATCAATAGGAAGTACAATTATAAAAAGGGGACTTATTAAGTTGGCTTATGCAACCAGAAGCTGCGTAGTCTACAATGGCCGCCTGCAGGCTGGGGAGCTGGAAGAACTAGTAGCTGCGCAGTCCAAGAGGCTGAAGCCCCAGAATAAGAGGGATCAAAACAATGCTACCCTAGTCTGAGACCTAAGCCTTCTGGAGAATCACTGTCAGAGTCTGCTTTGGGAAAGTAGAAAAGCCAGAGTCCAATATCATCAGACCATGGAAGCAGCAATCAAGAACCTGTTCAAGAATAGAGTTTGTATCTGCTGCTGCTTCTTTGTTCTTCCAACATTTATTCTATCCAGGTCATCATCCATTGGTGCTGCCCATGCTTAGGGAGGGTCTCCATTTCAATTGGCTATCCCACATGCCAATCATTCCTAGACACACACTCATTGACACACCCATAACCCTCTTAATCTTTGGCATCTCTCAATTCAATCAAGTTGACATTTCATATTAACCATTCCAACACTGAGCAAGGAATGCGTAGTGACCTGGATGGGAGAGAGTAGGACAAAACAAGATTTCACATGCTACTCAGAATGACACACAATTTCAAATTTATGACTTGCTTATTTCTGGAATTTTCTGTTTAATATTTTTGCACCATAGTTGACCACAGGTGCCCAAAATTGCAGAAGACAAAATGGAAGGATGACTGAAAATAGAATGGTGGCTATGGGGGACCACTGTACTTGGTTTCTTGTAGGTTACCTGTGATCCCCTTTCCTTCCTCCCCACTGAGACTTGGTCATCTAACAGCCCTCTGAAATTCAGCCATCTGTCCCTATGAACTTCATGATCCAGACCCCTTTTCACTTTGTCCTTTCAACAACTAGAGGCCCTATGGTAATACCTTTTTTCCAATGGTTTGCTCCTTCAGATGGGTGTGTTAGGAGTCTCTGTAGCCAAGCTCCCAGGGGGCAAAAGCCAACTTTGAGAATTTTTTGGAACATTCCTACAGTATCACCTTAGGGAGGGAAAGTCACAAATGTGGCATTTGTTGGTCATCGGGTAGAAAGGACACAAACACTATGGAGGGAATAGAATGGTATTTCACCACAGAAATTAGTGAAATAATAATTTGTTGGAATTCCTTATGCTTTTTATCTTATGCTTACTCAGGACCAGTGACTGTGCCCATGGTTTCTTACTTATCAGTTAAATATCACCATTATCAAGTTCCTGAAAAGCTTATTGAAAAATAAGCTTGTTGTACTTCATCCCTGAAGAGGCAGATGTGGTTATACTTGATTTTTTATTGAGGAGTTAATCTCTCAGGATTTGGGGCTTTCTAACCCCAAACAGAAAAAGTAGAAAATTTTATTTCTTTATTTTTTTCCTGCTTGGACTTAATACTTTTGAAGAGAAACCCACAAGGGAGGAAGGGAAGGAGAGTGGAAGGTGTTCATCTATGTGACCAGGCTAAGTCCATAGGAATACCCAGCCATAACCACATCATGGATGCACAGAATGGTACTTACTAGGAGCCTGGCACTATACCTTCCCAATTATAATTCTTTTAATTTTCCTAATAATAGATTCTCATTATTCCACTTTATAGGTGAGAACACTGTGACAGAGAGAGGTGAAAAAATTTGCCTAATTGTACTCAGCCACAAATGGCAGAGCTAGGATGTTACCAGATGAGCTGGGTTCTAGAACCTGAGCTTGTGATACTTATGTTCTGCTGCCCATGCAGCCCAGGGAATTATGATAATAAAGACTTTTTAATTTCACGTATCTGCATGTGAGCATGTTGATACATCTGGGCCCCTGTGCCACTTGAATATAGAACTGCAAGTTCCTAGAAAAGGAAAGACCAGGGTTTCCCCTACCGCCTCTCTAAGCCTGCTCAATTTCTTCTTTGCATGCCTGTGTGAGGATCCTGTGAAAGCATTTGAAAGCCCGTGGTACAGTCTCTCCACCTCTGGGTATTCAACAAATAACCTGGTCAGTCTCCCTTACCTTTGGATGCTCCACTTTCAGACTCTGATGGACATCGATAACTCTGTTGAGCTCCTTTTCCTCTAGAACCAGGACACGGCCTCAGGATGCTCTAGGGAACCACCTCTAAGAGATGACAGTTGGCATGGAGGATGCTTGTCATGCTTGTCCCGGTCCACAGGGATAGAGATCATGTCATATTTGCATTATAATCTAGTACAGCACTCAACATATTGTTGATTTTCAATGAATGAATGACTGCATGAATGAATACTTATGGAACTCGGGCACATTTGCATTTACCATATGGATTCTAGTAGGACTCCCGATTAAAACCAATGGTTTTAATCAAGGCAGAATATCTTCTTTAAACACAAGGATTAGCCTCCATGAAAAGAGAAATGTAAACAGGACTCTAATTAGAGAATTTACTAATTATTCTTCCCTGCTGAGGACATTAGCTGGGGTTTAGTCTTTAGCTGTGACAGCCGTATGACTTTCTCTTTATCTCTAGAAAGGGAAAAATTGACTGGAAAGATTCATTTCAATACCCTGATTCCTTTCCCGCTCTCTTTCACCCTCAAAAAAAAAAAAAAAAAGCTTTTCCAGCATGAAAGATCACAGACTCAGCCCAAAACAGTGGACCCAGGTTGATGGCATTCAGGAAACAGCACTCTCCTGGAGCCCCAACTGCTGAGGCAAAGATAAATCGGCAGGAAGATTTCTTTGGAATGATGTGAATTTAATGAATCATGAAAAATATCCCCAGCTGTTCTTAAATTTAAGGGAGATTGAGTGATAACAAAAGATAGTTTCCCTTCCTCTTAGATGTAGGTTGGAGCGGAAAGAGCTGTGGTTTAAAAAAAAAAAAAATAAAAACCCTGAGGCCAAAAGCTTGCCTTTTCTTTTCCATCTCTCCTATTGTTAAGGGGGAAAAAAGCTGTCTGCAGTCAGCAGCCACTGAAGGGCGTGATGAAGAGTGTTTGCTATTACCAGACTCCAAGAATTCTCCACTCTTGATTTCAAAGATCATGCAGGCAAAACATGTAAAAAGTGACGGGCTCTTCTCTTAACGCCTCCCCGCCCCCCAGTCACCATCCTCTCATTTC
This sequence comes from Ictidomys tridecemlineatus, assembly GCF_052094955.1. Taxonomy (NCBI): domain Eukaryota; kingdom Metazoa; phylum Chordata; class Mammalia; order Rodentia; family Sciuridae; genus Ictidomys; species Ictidomys tridecemlineatus. The sequence goes on along the minus strand of NC_135486.1, from coordinate 41,245,594 downwards.
ATTCAACACCTTTATTAACACATGGACTTGCTGAAATTAAAAATAATGGCTCTCCTTCTCCTCATCCCAGCTGCTGCAACTCTCACTACTCCAGCCCTGGAAAATTCGCATTAAAACCCATTGATTCCTGTGGTTTCCCAGGCTTGTCCTCAGCTGGGGGAAGGAAGCCATTGTGGGTTTGGCTAACCTTCAGAGATTCCCAGTTTAGATGCTAGAGTCTGTGCTGGAGGGCAAGAGAAGCGTCCAAATGACTTGGGTGACTCTCCTTCTTTCCTCCTTTCCCCTCCAGTCTTCTGTCTTGGCTGACATGGATCCCCCTCTGCATGCCACATACCACCCCAGGAGGCCAGGCCCCAGGCATGGTGTCCAGGGACTCAGCTTGCTCTTCTTGCTTAGAAAAGCACAAGGCAGGTGGAGAACCGTGAAAGTCATGAGGAGATGCCTGTTCACCTCTGCTATTCTGCTATCCTAGAGTCCCTACCTGTCTTTAGAAATAAATCCCCTGGCTTCAAGGTGGATTAAGCAAGGTCAAGAATAATGGTTGCTAGGAGATATATATATATATATATATATAAATAAATAAATTATTTATATATTTTCAACTTGTAAGTTGGGGGTGAGAAATGTGTTTGAGGAATAGAAATGCTGGCCTCTTTCTACAACCATTAGGAGGGGAGCAGACAGGAGCACAGGTAAAGAAGATGGTACTCATGTCAAGTTTCAATGACACACAATAAAATTGAGGGTGTACAATGTACCAGGCCCAATGTTATATGTGATGTATTAAGTGCACACACATGAAAAACCCAATAAATAAATAAAACAAAACCCCCTCCAAGAAGTTGGTCATTTTAATTGCTTATTGAATAAACCATTGGGTGAGATTTATTTTGCAAGGATAAGATGTACTTGTTCCACCACTATCCAAACCACATTGGATCTCACAGCTATTCAGTGGTATATGGATGTCAAGAGCTGTGGTGGATGAGCTACAACAGCTGGGATGAAGAAAAGAGGTATAATTGTATTTTATTTAAGTTTGATAAGTCAATATGTAAATAGACAGTATAAGAGAACTGGTTCAATGTGGTACTAGCTGGGGATTAGAGAGGCAAATAAGAAATAAATTCTTTTTGTAGAATCTTTTTCTACGAATCTCTTCATCCTCCCCTTCAAACTTGTCTGATTCCCAGCACTTCTTCAAACTACTAAACCAGGAACCCCCAGATCACTTGAGCAAAGTCTAAGGACAGTGCAACAGCTGGAAGTCTTGCTCCTACAGTGGGGGCTGACCCGGCTCTAATTAGGGGACGATGTAGGAAAGACTCATTTTCAGGAAACAAATTGGTAGAAGGTACCCTTAGAACAAAAGTGCCAAAGTATCATGGATGAGAAATGGGACAGGAATCTGGCAATGGAGAAGCAGAGACCAGGGGAGGGAGACAGCAAACCGTCAGTAGGGTGGGAACCTGGAACTGCCCAGTGGAGTTGGCAAAGAACATTAAAAACAAAATATCCCATGAGGATTCGGTATTGCTTGAGGTGTAAACCATTTCCATCCCCTAAGCATTCAGTGAAGGCGCTGAACATGGTTGGGAAGGGGTACAATCAAGGACAGAACGACTTTCTATAAAGATTGAGTAAGACCCACTGTTTATGGACACCAGTTCAGAGCCAAAAGTGGCCCAAGAAGCACGCCCCCACCCCCGGAATCCGCAGCAGTCTTGAGGAGGGCATTGGGCTTTCCAGTGGCCATCACAGTCAGCTTGAGCTAATTTAATCTAAATCTCATGTGACAGGGCGACTGCAGCTGACATCTGGGTTTGTGTGCAAATAATCAGAAGTCCTTTTAAGAATCTACTTCGTAACTCCTTCCTCACTGAGCTTTTTACCCAACTTGCTAAAAAGAATAGTCTTGAAATGACTTCTATTTGATTTTCCATGCCCGGCCTTTGTGAGAAGGCGCCAGAGAGGAACAAAATCGACGTGAGAGAGAGTGAGTCAGATTAAGGAAGAGAGAACCACGTGGCGTGAGTAATAGGATAAATTGATGATCAGCTCACAATAATTAAGTTTGATCAGCGAGTTAGCAGAAAGCTTGCTCTGTGTGTACGTGTATGCGGGGCGGCATTTGAGAGCCGTGCTTCTCAAATTTTAAAGTGCACACAGATCTCGTGGTGGGGTGGAAAGTGGTTAGTGGGAGTCTGCATTGTTGGCGGCTTGTAGATGCTTTGAGTAACAAGGTGTTAGCTCAGGGGGCTGTAACTCCACATTCCAGAGGGCATCAGTGGTACCAGAGGAAAACTTAAAAAAATAATAATAATAAACAAATGAATATTAAAAAAAAAAGAAAAGGGAGATGAAAATTTTGAGTGTAGATGAAAGGAGGCGGAGATTAAAACAACAACAACAATAATGACAACCTAGCATCAGGAATCTCCAGTGAGAGGAACAGGTCACCAGCAATTATTCCAGAACTCTAAATAAAGAAGATCTAAATAATAATAAATTAGATCTAAGTAAAGATCTAATTTATTAGATCATAGGTCATTTTTCTCCCTATTCAATAGCACAAATACATGGTGTCCCCACAGCACTTAAGTTTCAAGGAGGAAAAAACAAATGTCTGATTTTCTAGTCATTGGCTATTACTTGTTCATATATGTCACATAACACCAGTGCTAGTGGCTTCCAAAACTCATGATAGCTCAGCATCTCTTATATATATGTTCACATGAATTTATAAATATGCATATATCATTTGGACATCATTTTGCTGACTGGAAACAAATTCTTCCATTTCTATCACCCCATTGATATTATCTTACTCTTAATAATGTGTATCAACCCTAAGTAGTTCTGTAGTCTGACAGACAACCTTAATAATGTAATAGAGCTGAATTTCCGCCTAAATTGCTCATGCTGAGAGACGTGCATGTTCATTGGTGGCTGCCCAGTGTAACTTATTATGCATATACAAGTTCATTAGTGGATTGGAATTTGCTTTAGGAGAGTCTGGTGGTGATGGGGGTGGTGACAGGAAGGGCGATACTGAGCCAAGCTTCATATTTATGTTTTGTTCTGTTCTCTCAGCAACAGAGCAGACAGGGGCTGTTGCACTCCTGTAGCCTCCTGACTTCATGGGCAGCGAATAGCAAGTGTCGCTGAGGGACAGTTAGGTTATGAGCTGGAGATTCGGGTCCTCTATCCTTGATCCTGCCCTCTCCCCCAGACATATTTCCATTGATAAAATCTTTTTCTTTCTTTCTTTCTTTCTTTTTTTTTTTACAGATCCCCAGTCTTTTCATCATCTTAACGCCTTTACATTCTAGAGTGTGTGTGTGGCTGAAGTAGACAGTTGAAAACAATCTCAATATTGATTCTACTTCTTTTCCGCTGCTTGTCTGATGCAATAATTCCTGTCAGTTCAGCCAGTTTGTTTGTCTCCTCAGGGCTCTGAAGGGCCGAGTTCAGAAGCGGGCAGGGTGGAGGGTGTGAAGGCAGGAGTGCTTGAGAGTGGCTTACTATTGGAGGTTCAGGGTACAAATCAGCCTCCAGAACATTCCCCTTTCTTGAGTCCTAACCCACTGATAATTACACCTAAGGAGGCAAATGAGGATAAAATGGATTTTCTGGCCAATTGTTGGCAGAGTTGAATTGGAGAACAACACAGGAAGTGCATGCTCTGTTAAAAACAGGAAAGTCCCAGTGAGAGAGAGAGGGACAGAGAGAGAGAGAGAGAGAGAGAGAGAGAGAGAGAGAGAGAGAGAGAGAGAGAGAGTGAGCGCCAGGAGACACCATGAACAATATATAGCAATGCCCTTCTGATCCTTTCCTCAGCTCGGCACAGGGTGAGGTAAAGTGATTCTAGAAGCCCTTAAACTTTCTTTCCTCTTTTCCTGTCTCCACAGGAAGATATTAGGTATGTCTTTCATAATCTCCTCAATTCTGAGGAGGGATCAAGGCAAGGCCCAGGGGCAGTGCTGTCCTTAGACCAAGGTAGGAAGGACCCTGCCTTAGGCCCTGTGTTTAGTGGGCCTCTAAATGGACTCCCTCTCGCAGTGCTCCTCTTTAGGAAAAGCCATCTGGAGACCATACCCTCTTTCTCCATCATGTTTAGGAACTTCATACCTAAATGGCTCTAAGCCCACTCCAGAGTTTGTTGGACTTTTGCCGTGGTTGATAAGTATCTCCCTCTTGCTGTGGTGTCCCTCTTCTGAAGTTGGATCCTACCACTGCCACAAGCTTCAATATTCTGTGTTGCAGGGTGGGGTGGAGATGGTGGATACAGAAAGAGGAAGAGGCAAACCACAGGCCGATGGCCAATTCTCACATAGCTCTCATGCTCCAGTACAAAACCCTGAGAAGGAATTTCAAATTAGAACATTTCAGTGTTGTTACTCAGGTGTATTAATCAATGTTAGGAGGGCTGAACATACTTTATTTAACGATTTGTTAGCTTGATTTATAGCTTTCAAATGTTTCAACATATGATACCTTGACCTCTGTCTGTATTCTGGCTTCCAGGCCTGCACATGTTAGGGATAGGACCAAGGAGGTCCTAAGCATGGCTCTCATTAGGCTTTAAGGGAGAGAGTAGAGTCTGTATTGCTATATCACAAAGCACTCCCCATTGGGAGACCTGAAATGACAACTTATTTTGTTATGCTGACAGCTGGTGTGTACCAGGAATGCAGAAAAGACTCACAGTAGGGACAGATCTGGCAGGCTGGGGACTCCACTGGGAAGACTAGAAGGCCAGTCATGACTCCTTGGCTGGGGCTGAGATCACCTGAGATACCCCCACTCACTGGTCTGCATGACCATTGGCCATTGGCAGGGATCTTCACTGGGGTTGTTGACCAGGGTTTACACAGGTCTCTCCATGTGGCCTGGACTTCCTTGTAGCACAGTGGTTGGATTTAAGAGCGAGCATCCCAAGAAGAACCCAGTAAGAGCAATCACGTGTTCTATGACCTAACCTTGAAAATCACAGTGCATTGCCACTTCCATTATGTGAAGCCACCCAGATTCAAATAGAGGAGATATAGACCCTCCTCTTCATGGGAGAAGTGACAAAACACATTTTATGAAGTGCCTGTGGGACAGAAGATATTGTCATGGCTACACTTTGAAAATGCAACCTGGCACAGTGTCCTTTGTACCAGAGAGCATACTAGATAGGGATTTGTGAAGAAATCTCTGGCCCAGGGTTTCCAAGAGGATATTGTGAGTTAACTTAAGTCACAGACTTAGAATAATGCTTTGGCTTATGGTAAGACTCACTGAATATTAGCTTCTGTTTTCATTAACGCCACCATGACCAACACCATCATCAATCATCATCAACGTCGATGTCATCATTATCATCTCTGAGGAACCTGTTTGATCATCTAGAGAAGGGATGAAACTGAGGCCTGGTCAAGTTAGGTGATGTTTTAGATGTCATCAGATAATTTAGGGGTTGTACTGTATTTGAACTTGAGTTTCTGACTCCTGTCAGGGAACTAGGTAGTGGCACTTTGGAGACATTGTAAAGACTGGGCCATGTATTCTGACTTTAACTCAGTATTGATGACCCTGGATCTCAGTCACTGCTTTTGCTTGTCTGATGTTGATAACTCTAGAGATTTTTATTGGTGGATTTTTTTTGGGGGGGCATCCTTTAAAAAAGAAAAGAACAGCAAACCTAACTTAAAATTTCTGTAATAAGATGTTCACTAATTTGGATTTTAAAAAATTAAACTTTTGATTTTTATTTGGAGGAAGTATCTTCTAAGACAATTAGCAAAACAAGTTCATAGAAGGCATGTTTAATAGAGCAACAAAACTATGTGTAGTTTTGTTGGAATATTAAATGGAATAATTATAAGATTTTATCACTCATTGGTTAAATCCTGTTTCAAGACCCTCATTTGGCAGTATGATAATCCCCCTTTATCTGCATTTTCATTTTCTACAGTTACATTACTTTTGGTCATCTGCTGTCTAAAAATATTAAATGGAAAATTCCAGAAATAAGAAATTTGTTTTAAATTGAGTGCTGTTCTGAGTAGTGTGGTGAGATCACAAGCCAGCCTAACTCTACCCTCCTGGGACATAAATAATCCCTTTGTTCATTGTATCCACACTCTATATACTACTCACCTGTTAATTGCTAATAGCAATTTTAGTTATCAGACTGTCACAGTAGTGCTATGATCAAGTAACCCTTGTTTAACTCAATAATGGCCCCAAATTGATGCTGACAATTCAGATATGCCAAAGAGAAGGCTTAAAATGTTTCCTTTAAAAGGTGAGAGTTATTGACTTAAGAACAGAAAAAAAAATGCAGAGGTTGCTAAGAGCTACGGTAAAAATGAACATTGTATCTGAAACTGTGAAGAAGAAAAAAGAAATTTGTGCTAGTTTTGCTGTCACACCTTAATTGGAAAAGTTATGATTTAGTGTATGATGAGAATTTGGTTAAGATGGAAAGGTATTCAGTTATAGAGTTCACTAGATTCCATGGTTACAGGCATCTGGTGGATGTCTTGCAATGTTTCCCCCATGAAAGGGGAGGACGGCTGTTCTTATTTCATAATGTTTAGCATTTAAAACGTAAGCAATTTCTTTAAAGGATCCTTCTGTAATTCCAACCAGCTTCTTGCAAATTATGTCTCCATACAAAAATCTGAAATTTTAAGCTTTTATCTAGTCTATGTATTTTTTTTTTTTTTAAATTTCATTGTGGATTAATGTTAAAAAATGCTGGCCCTCCCTTGAGGGAACATGGGCGGCAAAACCAAACCAATCAATATCCACTGATGCTCAGCCAAGCTGGGCTAATGCGGAGGCCTTTGAGGGATAACAGCAGATTGGACATCGGTTTGTATTTCTCTCCTGGCGATGCTTGGTGTTGGTTCTGGGGCTCCAGAGGCAACTTAGGGTGTCAAGAATGTAGGTCATCATTATTTTATGTAACTGTCCTCTTTTTTGTTTTCAGTTGGAAGGCCAGGTCAAAGGTAATTGTTCATAGAGGTCATCCATCCAGACTGGGCCTGGGGACTTTCCAAGGAGGCAGAGTCCAGTTGACGTTGGATGTTCACTGACTGGAGTCAACAAATGAGGGGGACAGTGATGAAATCTTCCACTCAGGTTTTCTAGGCAAAAATCACAGCTCAACAGTTTAGAACAACAACTGAGGAAGTCTTCTGGAGCTAGATAGCTTTGGTTCACCATTTCCCACAGTGAACCAAATTACCCATGTAGCTATGGGTAAATGACCCATGGACAAGTTTTCCTAAGTCCAAAATGAGGATAAGAGTAGTGCTTACCCCACAGGATTCTTAGGAGGCGAAATGAATAATGTCAGCAAAGAGCTTAGAACAGAACCTTGCCCATAGCTGTCCTCCAGAAAATGTTCTTCTTTCTCTACCTCTGTAGTCAGTGACAGAGAATCAGCTGCGCGACAGGCACCATGTTATGCCTGTTGTGAATTCCTTCATTTTACCTTCATGACAATTCTTATGATAATTGTTCTCTCCGCTTTCTAGATGAGAAGAGTGAGGCACAGAGAAATTTCACAGTTTTCTCAAGGTCACACACTAAAAGGAAAAAGAAGTAAATTTTTTTTAATATTTATTTTTTAGTTTTAGGTGGACACATTATCTTTATTTTATTTTTATGTGGTACTGAGAATCAAACTCAGTGCCTCACGCATGCTAGACGAGCATGCCACCACTTGAGCCACATCCCCAGCCCCGAAAAAGAAGTGAATTTCTAACCCCATTTTGTATGGCACCAAAACTTGTGATCTTCACCATCATATGGCACTGTGATCAAAACAAAATAAAATGAAGCAAAAAATTACCTTGTCATTAGCCTGCATGATGCTTCTCAAGAAGGCTATTTGGTTATTCTTAGAGGCTAAACTCTAATATGGTAGTTGTGGCAGTGATGTTTTCTCTAGCAATTTCCTTAAAGAGCTTTATTGTAATTCTCACGAGTCGATTATGAATTTATTTTTCCATAAAAATCTGAAACTTGAAGTTTTTATCTAGCCTATGTGTTTTGTTTGGGGTTAGTATTTAAAGAACTGGTTTTCCCCAGAGGGCACATGGATGGCAAGACCAAACCAATCAATATCCATTGATCTAACATGATTCTGTGTGCAGGAGTCACTTAATCAAGGCTTTGTGACAACAGTCTAAGTGGGAACCTCAGATGTGACCTGTAGTGCTGTGGGCTGGGACACTGCATGCAAGGGTCAGCCTGTGTGTCACAGGAAGCTGGATGGAGCTTTGGATGGTGTGATGTGGTGGCGGTGGGCACTCACAACATGTTCTTGCCAACTCCCAGGTTCCATCTAGTCTTCAAGAAAAGTCAGACCAACTTCCCTATTTCAAAGTCTGCTAAACTGGAGCTGAGTTACCTTTCTGAGTACACCTCCCTTCTCTCATACTTCTCTCTCTTTCTCTTTTTTTTTTTCTTTCAAACCACAACAAGGGAAGATTGATAGCTGGAATGGAAAAACCCATGGTGTGGTCTCATAATACTGGTCTAGGCTATGGGTGGGGGAGAACCTCTTTCCTCCTCTGTTTGTTTAAAGATAAAGAGGCCCTTTCAGTTCACATGGGGTCCTGCAATTTAACCATAAACTATATTAATGGATGACAGAAAGTACCTTCTCTCCTGGGCTGAATGAAGGGAAAGACCATGAATCCCACGTTCTGAGCCCTCTGGGCCAAGCTTCCCCAAACCTCTTCTTTTAAACATGTTACCTTTTCGATGTTTATCCTAAAGTCTCATGCCCCATGGACTTTTATTATTATTTTCTTTCTTTTTCTTTTTAAATGCCTCTCTTCTAACACACAGAAGTACTGGAATTTCAGATCTGCCAATAACATTCCCTGTTCCAAAGACAAAAGTCATTTTTTTTTCCTTACTGGAATTTTCTCATTCCTTCCCACCCACCCCACCCCCCATTTCTCATTTCCTCAGGAAACCATTCAGCTGGAGACAGAGGGAAAGTTTTCCAGCACCCTGCCCCTCCCCCCTTCCCCAGATTACTGCACACCCAGATAGCAATCAAGCACCAAGAACATATGCTGTGACATAACCTGTCTATGAAGATTTCTGTCCTCAGTGCCTGGAAGCATTTGGAAGGCCTTGTGGAGAAGGTAGTTTTCATCCCCCTTCATCCATGCTAACACTAGTCAACCTCCAGGAGCCCATGGAGGAAGTTAGACCAGCCTCTGCTTGTTGGCCTTTGCTCTGGGCTGTCAATCAATGCAGTAGAGAGTCATTATGGAGCTTCCATAGGGTCCCCGAATGAGATGCTTCTGTGGACTTTCCAGAGAGAAATTCTGTAAAGTAGGAATTTTTATTTCGAGAGCAACTGTGGAAATATGTTGTCAACCTTTTATCAAACAAAGTCTTGAGAACTTTACCATGTACTATACAAAGTTTTAGCTGTTGGGGACATAATGGTGGACAAGACAGGCAAGGTGTTTGTTCTCAAATTTACTTCCTCATTTTCAGAAAGAAGGGTATGCTGAGGAGAGAAGGCAAAATCAAAAGTAAATATGCAAAAACAAGTAAACAAACAAGTGAAATGCATTTATTGAGTCATAAATGCTATGAAAAAATCAATAGTGACTAGTTTTCTTTTGGTCTGCAATTTTAGGAAGTGTCCTTCCTTAGTCGCTAATACTTCAGAGTCACTTGCCACACCTGGTGAATGAATGCCTTTGTTCTACCTAGAGCAAGGATTCTACATTGTTCTCTGAAAATGAATTTTAAGAACTTCCATGAGTAAAGGTTTGGGATTTCTTATGCTTCACCAACTCCTGGTTGGATTCAATGTGTCAAGAGGCAGAAGAGTAGAAGAACATAGAGGGTTTCCAAATCCATGTCCCACCTTATGACCTCCAACAAAATGGAGAGCTTTTAAAAAAATATTTGAGTGGTGAAGAATAAATGCATGGAAAATTATTTGCAGCTTCAAGAAAAGGATTATCTTTAAACCAAAAGGGACTCCCTTGTGCTATGCATTTTGCATGATCCATCAAGTCTGTTGGGGTCAAATCTAATCTTTGTCTAAATCCAAAGAGTGTTGGATGTCTCCTGGAAGGTCAACTTTTTCTTCTGGCACCCAGAACCATGGGAAAGTGTTCCCATTACTTCTTAGTTTGCATTCCTGATTTCCCTTTGGACAAAACATGCATGTATATATGTTAGCTCCAGGAGAGACCTCCAGGAATCCGAGATTGGGAAGTTTATTGGAATCAGAGGCAAAAGTCCTTCTAAGACTGAGTTTACACTCTGCTTAGCAGCCACCAGATGTCAGCAACTCATCTGATTTCAGTTCCCTGGCAAAGGGAAAGAAGCTATGAAGAAGGAAGGACTGCCTTGGGCTGACATCAGCTTTTTGTAAGTTTCAGGTGTGAGTTAAGGAAGTTGTCTACTCCTAGGAAAAATGCTAAAGTCTCAGGTAAGATGGTAGACTGAGGATGACCAGACACTCAGCACAGCCGTGTGATGGATTTGTTAAATGAACACTTTAATGTGATTTTTTTGGTACTGTTAACAGATTCAGGAAATTAAAGGTGCTTTGTTGGGAAGACTTTTAAAACTAAATGCAACCAAATGGGTATATTTGCTTTCAAGTTTTTTTCATGGATGTTTTTAAAATACTCTTGCGGGACTCTTGAGAAAAACGGTGTTGAGAGGAGAAGTGCAAACATAATTTCAAAGAGGAGGCCTAAATAAGATAGGCAAAGGGCAGGAAGCAATTAAGACCAGCTCCTGTGATGAGTATTTATTTTATAAAACCAGGATAAGACCTCCATATAATAAATGTGAGACAAAATAACTTTGATGAATTAAATATCAACATAGCTAAAAATGCCTTCAGTTTAATGAAGGAGGCCTCCTTATTAGTTCACAGGTTTACAGAACTATTATAATGTATATCCTTCAGGAAGCCAAGTCCAGGGTGTAAATGCAATAAGATCACATTTATTAAAAGTTCTCAGATTTCTAAAAGCTCTCCTGATAGGGATGCCCCATTTCTGCTTTTCTCACCTAAATTTCAGTGAATCTTCTTCTACTTTGCACTTCTAGTTCTGTTTTTGTTATCCGTGAGTCTGTACTTCAAGGTCAGATCTGCATCACTCACTCACTGTTGGGAAGTCTCTGTGCGACTAGAAGCTCAGAGGAAGGGCTAAGTTTCTCCTTTACCAAGTTTCTTAGTAGGCGAGCTGGTTAGTGGACCCAACCTTGAAAGCTGGAATTTGAGGTCTTCCGCAGGTGCCTTCAGGTAGTCTTGGTTCAGCAGTGCTATAAGGACTTTGTCAACAGTTCCTTCCCCAAGGGCCTGCATAGGGCTTGGCTGGGTGGGAGCTGGAGCCATCTATTGACAAAATAAGGTTGAACCTACTTTTCCCACTTACTTTCATGAATCCCTGAGATCAGCCTCCTCTGTCCCTCCTGGTCCCCTAGACAAGCCAAGGATTGTCCTTCCTGTTTTCTCCAGCCAGCTTTTCCCACTGACCCCTGAAACTGCCTTAGATCGCCTTTAAAGTTGGCTGGAGGATCAAACTACCTCCTGGCTCATGCCTCCCCCCATCGCTCCAGCCTGATGTTATTTCACGCCTCTTAATTCCTAAACTGCTCCATGTACCACATCTTTAGTTCTTTAATTAACAGTCTTATATGACTAATTATATAGATATAATTATATATTGATAATTAATATAGTATGTAACACACATTTTATTATATTGCCATCTATATTATGTAAACCTATTTCTTCTAAAATAGATCATAAATTTCTTGAAACTTGAAAACAACTTTTAGCCTAGGATTTTACAAATGGTAGGATGCATAATAGGCACTTCTCATTGAAAGCAGAGATGTCACATTTGCTGATCAGATTAGGAGCCCTAACTTCCAAAGTAAATGTCCCTAGAAGTAAATTTATAGGATCGATGAGAGGTAGAACTTGGAACCCTTTGTTTCTTCCTCATTTACTGTTCCATTTGAGAACCTTCAGTAAAGAAGCCCCCCCCCCCCACCTCAGGAGAAGTTTCTGTGGTTCAACTTCTATCCTTTCTCTGGTAGCTGTGGTTCTTTTTGACAAGGAGGAAAGCCAAGCCTCAATCCCCTGAGGGTAATTTGACCTGCTAATTATATTCAAAGTCTCAGCTCCCTAAAAGAGGGCTTGACTTTGTTGTCACCTGGGAAATGTCAACAAATGACATTATCTCCCTTTGAGCAATCTCTGTGGCTTCTGGCTGGACAAGGAGGGTCAATAGGGAAGCCAGGTAAGTCAGGAGCCTTGGAGTCACCCAGGAGGAGGACTTGTGGGGCATTTAATGAATGTCTTCCTACAATTTTGGATCTTATTGCTGAACTTTAATAAAAGTCATCATGATTCTGTTATAAAGAGAACCTTGGAAGGAAAACCAGTTTTCTGTTTCCTGACTTGTAAATAAAGGGAGGGCTAGGCAAAAGCAGTGACGGGCAGGTACAGCATGGGAACATTGTAACAGGGTTCTGGCTGGCTAGACTAAGGCCACATCCAATGCCACTGGTGTGCAGAGGGAGGCTGTCCCTCCTCTGTCTTCTGCTAAATCAGGCTGAAGTTGGTTGAAAGACAGCATGATCAGTTGATTAAGATGACTTCTTACTCTATTTAGCCAGTTCTTGCTGAGTGCTTTACATTATCACCATATTTAATCCCTGCCACAACTCTTGGGAACACGCTATCATTTCCTTTTATAGAAAAGGAAGCTGAAGCTCTGAGAGGTAAGGAAACATGTCTGAGCCACACAGCTAATAAGGGGTAGAATTGGGTTTCAAATTCAGGCAAGGTGGCAGGTGCTTGGGATCCTGTTCTTGGTTTTGCACTCTCTGGCTGTGTGACTCAGGAAGGACAATTCAGGAAGTCTCTGTATCTTTTTCCTAACATGAGGGAGGCTGTCCCTCCTCTGCTCTATCCTGTGGTGGTCACTCACTCTATAGGGAGCTTGAAGTGCCTGGCCAGAATTGAGAAATGTGGTAAGTGTACAGTACATACTGATCTCAAAGACCTAATACAGGGGGAAAAATTGAGATATCTCAATTGTATTTTAAATATTGATTACTTTTAAAACTGATAACATATTATTGTGTTAGTTTTCCATTGCTGTGACAAAATACTCAAGATGAAGCACTTAAAAGGAGGAAAGATTTATTTTGGCTCACAATTTCAGAAGTTTCAGTCTTTGGCAACTTGACCCCATTGCTACGGGGCTGTGGTGAGGCAGAACATCATCAAGGGAAGCATCATAGGACAGAACAGAGTTGCTCACCTCATGGTGACTGGGAAGGAGAAGGGTAGCCTGAAGAGACCAGTTACAAAATATACCTAGCCAGGACATGCTCCCACTGACCTACTTATTCCAACAAGGTCCACCTTTTGAAGTTTCCACCACCTCCAGAGGTCCATTAACCCATGAATTCCTCAATGGATTAGTCCATTGATAAGGTTGGAGCCCTGATTATCCAATCACTTCCCTAAGACCTCATCTCTGAACTCTAATGCATTGGAGACCAAGACTTAAACACATGAGCTTTTGGGAGACATTCCAGGTCCAAACCATAGCTATATATATATAATTGCTATGGTTTGGACCTGGAATATATATGTTATTATATTAATATATATAATATTATATTAATATATATTATATTAATATATTATTAAAATTAATTTGCCTGTTCCTTTTTAGAAATGTGGCTACTACAACTTTTAAATATGTATAGAGATGATACTATATTTTTATTGGACAGTGCTTTCTAGAATTTTCTTATGACTTGTTCAGCTTTATTTATAACCCCCTGTGTCTGGAGGTGGTGATGAGGGTAGGAAATGAAACCAAGGCGAAAGCACAAAGGCAGCCGGAGCTACCCATGGGCATGGCACCAGCTCTGTCTACTGGGACCCACAACAATCACTCAATTTGGCTATAAATTGACTTGCATTATTAATATTATTATGAACACATATAAGTTGTATAAATACAACTGTGACATTCCATACATGCATATATCATGCATTGGTCATGTCCACCCTCCCTCTACCCTGTCTTTCCTTCCCCTTCCCTCACTTGTCTCTTGCCTATTCACAAGTATCAACTTGTATTTGACAACACATTGACTAAACAGGCAGATACAAATGTTGTTTGCACTTTTTAGCAAGAGCAACCACCTTTACATTTACAGGTAAAATTTTTTACCTGCATAGTTTTGTATAATTCTTATAACAACCCTATGGAAGTAACTCTTTCACACACACACCCATTTCTTACTGGTACATTATAGCTGTACTTAAAGATGGGATTTGTTGTTCCATATTTATATGTACACTTGATGTAAAATGTAATTGGGGCAATATCATTCCCTAATATTTCCCTTTTCCCTCCCCTCCTCCTTCCCCTACTTTATTCTATTGATCCCCCTTCAATTTTCATGAGACACCTCATCCCCAATTTTTGTTTTCCTTTCCCTCTCTAAGCTTCCACATATGAGAGAAAACAAAAGACTCTTGACTTTCTGAGTTTGGTTTATTTCCCCTTAACATAGTGTTCTCAAGTTCCATCCATTTTCATGCAAATGACATGATTTCATTTTTTATTATTTCTGAGTAAAACTCCATTATGTATAAATACTACATTTTCTTTACTCATTCATCCAATGATGGACTCCTAGGCTGGTTTCATAGTTGTGCTGTTGTGAATGGTCCTGCTATAAATGTGGGTATGCATGTATGACAACTTTAATTGTTTAGGATAAATACCAAGGAGTATACCTGGATCATATGATGGCTCCATTCCCCTGGAAGTAAATTCTATTATGCAAATTTCACAGAATGATATTGTCTAAATAATATTGTTACATCATGAGTATACAGGAGTATGTAACAACAAATTCTACCATTATGTACAACTATGATGCACCAATAAAATGTGGAAAAGTAGGGAGATTAAATAACTTTCAAGAGAAATTAAATAACTTTCCCAAGATCATAAAACTAGTTAGTGATTGGGCTGGGTTCACACATAAATGTGCATTTAACTCAAAAGCTTATAATTGTAATCTCTGGGCAATACTAACTAATCCAAGGGCTTTCAGTTTCTCCATTTGTAACCAGTTGAAAAATGAAAAAAAATGTATCTATTTTGTGGGAAGAATAGTGGTGTTTGAAGAACTTTCAGGAGGGCTCAGGAATTATTTATATTAATCTTAGAAAGACTATCCATCATTGCCCACCATTCAGGCAGAAGTGCTCCTTTAGGCTCTGAATCCCAGCATTTTAGAGGGATTATGCATTCTAGGCTCTTCAGTTGAAGACAGATAGTGGTGATGCAGATGGAAACAATTATTTACAATGTACATGTGCAAAGCTCTACCAAGCAACCATTATCCAACTTTTCTGTACTGGGGATTGAACCTAGGGGGATTTTACCACTGAGCTATATCCCTAGTCTTTTTTATTTTTTATTTTTGAGACAGGGTTTTGCTAAGTTGCTTAGGGCCTCACTAAGTTCCTGAGGTTATCCCTGAATTTGTGATCCTCTTGCCCCTGTCTCCCAAATTGCTGGGATTACAGGTGTTACAGGTGTGCATGACCATGCCTGGTTTATCCACCCATTTTTAAACATTCAGACTTGTTAAGTAAGAGACTGAACTTTTAAGCTTACTTCTAGTATGTGATGCTATAGGTAACAGTCAGGGTCCAATCATGAGAAAGTAACCACACATTAATTTGAGTTTGGAAAAGTTAGTATAAAGAATTATTGGGGCTGCTGGTAGAGCATGGGCTTAGCATGTATGAAAACCTGGTTTCAGTCTCAAAAAATATTACTTTCTATAACTGAGGATACAATGATGAGGAATTGGCCAGGAATAAGTTAAGAGAACTGAAAGAGCCTAGAGCCGGGCACATGGTGGTGCATGCCTGTAATTCCCCTGGCTCAGGAGGTTGAGGCAGGAGGATCTTGAGTTCAAAGTCAGTCTCAGCAAAAGTAGGGCACTAAGCAACTTAGTGAGACCCTGTTTCTAAATAAAACATAAAAGAGGGCTTGGGGGATATGGCTCAGTGGTTGAGTGCCCCCGAGTTCAATCCCCAGTACACCACCGCAAAAAACAAACAAACAAACAAAAAAAAAACACAAAAAAACCCCCAAACAAACAAACAAACAAAAAAACAACAATATAGGGTTAGCATAGATAATCAGTGACCATTGCACTTAGGACTGAGACAAAGGTTCAACATTATCTCCTCTCCTGACCCCCTTCTTCCAAGGGCTGAGACCCAGACATTATTGCACAGAACATAGGTGTGGCCCATTGTTAGGAGTAGCTGGACTGATGGAATTTGTTGTAAATCAACTCTTTTGTGTGCTGGAAAAACTATTCAAAGAGATTGTCTTTCTGAAGTTACTTCCTATGAAATACCTGAGATTCAGAGGGAAGTGTCTCTCTGGAGACACTGAGATGTTGGGGGAAGCTGTTGGGTGTGGAGTACTGCTGGCTGCTGTGTGCTGCAGGAACCTGTCTGATCTCCAGGAGCTGAGTTCTGGGGTAGCCTCATGCACTAAAGGAGGTGGATGCTTGAGAACCACTGGAAAAGCTGTCTGTGCTGCAAGAACCTTCAAAACCAGAACACCAGAGCCTGGATGGAAAGCTCCTTCCTGTTTCAATGTCTTTCCATGGCTTTCTGCTGATAAAATTTAACACTGTGCCAGCTGGCAAAGGGAAAAAGGATTTAAAGGGCTCAGATTCATTTTTGCAGAGCAGGCAATGAAGGATGGATTTGGAACTTAGAGGCAATAAATTGATAACTGGTTATGCCCTAAAAGATTGGCCATTATACTCTCTTACATATAAGCAATTCCTGGGGGATACTTGTCCTAGGGCTCCACATTCTGGCTCATCATATCTAAGCTTAGTCCCAGAATTCACAATTTTGAGAGATGCTCCAGATAATTATGATGATCATCTACCATACTCTCCTAATTGATGTCCCTGATTCCCTTCCTATTACTGTATCATTTACTTTCACACAGCAGATTTCCCAGTCTGTTTTCTGCTGCTATAACAAAATGCCCAAGGCTGGATACCTATAAAGAAAAAGGTTTGACTTTGCTCACAGTTTTGGAAGATGAAAATCCTGCACTGGACAGTCCCATCTCTTTGGCCTCTGGTGAAGTCTCCCTTGGCTGGGTCACCACATGTAGAGAAGCAGAAAGGATGTGGCTTTGGTTTAGAAGAAGCCAAGTATGAGAGGTGGCTTTGCTTTATAATAATCTACTCTCACAAGAATGAATTCACTTCAAAAGTCCAGCATTAATTCTTTCCTAAGGCAATGTTCCCAGTGACCTGATGACACCACACTGGACCCCACCTTTTAAGGCTTCTGTCACTACAATGAAAACCAAGCCTTTAGTATATGGACTTTTGGGGAAATTACCACAACCAAGCCATAGCCGTAACCAAGTGATAATATTTAAATATAAGTTAGAATATAGCACTTCATTATTCAAAATTCTCAGTGACTCCTCCTCTCATTACAGAAAAGCTGAAATCATTATAGGACCTGCATGATTTGGGTCCTCAAAAACTCCCTCCCACTACTCTGCCCATTGTTCCTCTACCTGGGCCACAGTGGTCTTCTTCTTGTGCTTTGAATACACCAGGCACACCTAGCCCCAGGATGTGTGCTATTGCAGTAACCTGTTCCTGATGAGATCTCTTCAAAGAGTACTGCAAGACTCATACCCTCATTGGTTTCTGGTCTTAGCTCAAATGATATCTTCTTAATGAGTTTCCTCCTGGCAACTCTATTTAAAATGATAACCCTCTTTCCTCCTGTGTTCTGGGTACACTCTTGTCTTTCTTCTGTGGTTGACTTATCCATGGCTCTCACCATCATTGACTTATTATATGTCCCACTTATTTATTTTGTTTTCAGTCTTGTGCCACTAGTATGTAATTCCATGAGGAAAAAATAATTTTTATCTATTTTGTTCAATGCTACACACTCTGGGACCTTCAGTGGTACCTGGAACAATAGTTGCTCAATGAATATGTGTTAGAGAAATGAATGGAGTCCACACTTTGAGAAACTTCTCTGTAGGATATGTAGATTTGGGCAGCTGAGGTCACAAAGAGTTCTCAAACACTTTAAAATCTTCATATACACAAACCCTACTGTGCATCTTTTAAAAGAACTGCTGCTTGTTAAGATGGAAGCTTCTAGAGCACCATAGGTGGAATGGACAAAGGAAACACTCCTGCAACTCTTCAGAAGGCTAGAAAAGCAGTCCAGCTCATTGAAAGAGCATGCAGAATTTTAGAGAGAAAAAAGCTGCAAATATTCAAAATAACAATTTTTGAGCAAAGTCTGCATTCTCAACTTTGTTGCTTTCTTGAGGCCTCTGAATTTAGAGGACAAGGCTCCAGATACAAATAATTCTGATGTGTTTCTCTTCTTCCCAGAGCCAACTTTTCTTATTTTTGAAGGAAGGACACATGCTTATGATTGGCATTTCCTTTAGGCTCTGGAAATTGTCCTCTATCACCATCCAGATAAAATCTCTCTCGCCTGCTCTTAACACTGAAGGACTGAGTGAATTCCAAGTGCAGCCTTGCTGAGTGAGTCATATCCCCATTTCACATGATTTGGACCTTATTTAGCCAAGGACATTTAAGAGCTTCTGGATGAATTATTTAAGGAATAAGCAAGGAGACATGAGATGTACATCCTGAGATTCAAGTTTAACTCAGCAGAAAGAGTTGGAGGCAAGAAAACAAGCACATCACATATGTGTGAGATTGAAGGCTCAAAAGTCTAGAACAAGGCTTTAGACAATTTACATGATAGAATTTGGCAGAAGACTACTACCTTGATATTGTCAGAAAATGGAAGGGCAAAATGAGATAATTAGCATTGAATTATAGTTACTGGGCTCATTAGGTCTCATAGTAAAGCCCAAGGAACTTACTGCAAATATGACTTCTTTCTAGTAAAGTGTCACTCACATAACATAATATTCTGCAGTTGACACAAGTCCTTTCCTGGTTGTAGGTAAGATAATCTGATAATAACCCATCTAGGGCTGGGGTTGTAGCTCAGTGGTAGAGCACTTGCCTAGCACACGTGAGGCACTGGCTTCAATCCTCCGTACCACATAAAAATAAATAAATAAAATAAAGGCATTATGTTCCTTTATGACAAAAAATAAGCTGAAAACAAACAAACAAACAAACAAACAAAATACAACCCATCTTGCTTGTTCATGAAAGGCTGGAAAGGATTGTCACCTCACCAAAGCTTTGAGGGGTGTGTTGGTTCCAGAGTAGTTCAAATGGGAAACTGCACCAATCAACATGAACTTAAATCACAGTTGATCATTGTTTTATCATGAATATTTCTAAGTGATAATGAGACATCTGTTTTGTTCCAAAGAAAACCAAACTAGAACAAAGAAAGAAGTTGAATGAGGATAACTGACCCCTTGGTCTTCCTAAGAGTCATGAAGAATGAAAGGATGTGGTCCATTACATCCCTCATCAGGTGCCCTTTTGGGATAATTTCTTGTCTTGCCTCATTTGCCAACACTGGGTAAATGTACTACCTAATGGCTAATTTTCAGTTTGTTTTGTATTTTGTCAATAGCATTTGACAGGGTTGATCTCTCCCTTCTTCTCCAAGCAGCTTCATGAGCTCCAGCGCCTCTTTCTGCCAGTGATTCATGAACCTCCCTGGCTATCCTGTCACAGTGTCCTTTGAGGTTCTTTCCTCCCCTGTTTAAGGTCTACTATTTGGAAGGTCTAAAGTTGGCATAAAGACTGCATCTCTGTTGTAAGCTAATTGCTGTCAAGATACAGTGATTCAGGTTGATATTTTCAAATAACTTCATTCTTAGAACTTTCAAGTTCATCTCTCAAGTTTGGATGATTCTAATTCAGTCAGCAGACAAGTTTTCACTGGACCTCACTGACTTTGATGTTGGGTAGGCCTCTCCAACTTAACATTGCCCAAAATTGTGCCATGATTTCTATATCCTTCAAAAAAATTCCTCTTATACTTTCCCCATCTTGGGTACCGGCTTTCCCCTCTTTCAGGTTGCCCAAAGCTGAAATCCTTGTTGCTTTCTCCCACATCCCACATTCATCCGTCACCGAATCCTGCTGGCTCTGACTTCAAAACAAGCCTAGAATCTGACTGCTGTGGGCCTCCTTCACGATGCTGATCCTTGCCAGCGAGATCTTCCTCCGGGTCACTCTGCTTCCACACACACTGACCTTCCCATATAGTCCCAGGACAATTGTTAGAGTGACCTGAGATGTCAGTCCCGTGTCTGCTAACACCTTTCCAGTGGCTTTCCAGCTCATTCAGGTTAAAAGCCAGGGTTCTGCAGTGGCTCAGAAGGATCTCTGTGATTTGTTCTCACTCTGCTCATCTCTCATCTATCACTGTCCTCCTCACCACCAGGTCCTTTGGCTTTCCTTGGACATAGAGGGTCTGATTCTAAGCTTAGAGCACATTCCACCCTGGGAAGCTCCTCTCCCAAATGGCTTCCTTCCTTTCCTCTTTCAAGGTCTCTGCTCAGATATACCTGACCTCTTAGTCTTCCTTGACCACCCTAAAAACCAGCAATGGCTTTAGCCAGACTTGGCTATGTATAGTGTGAATAATGGCAAATAATAATACAACCTACCGTGGTGAAACTTACCACCATTCCCCTCGACATCTACTCAATTTGCTCTACTTATGGATTGTATCACTGATTTTGTGGCATAATATATATTTGTTTCTTTATGGCCCATCTGCCACAAGAGCAAAGGAACTTTGTCAACGGTGCTCACTGCTTTAGTCCAGTTGCCTAAAATACCACCAAGCGTCCTCTGAGCCCTGTCATGGCGGCGTCCAGTGTGCAAGCAGAGGTGAGGAAACGCGTCGCTGGGCTTTTCGTCCACGCGACAAGTGGGTTTGGAAGACCCTATGGACTTCCAGAAAACGGAGTCCACACTGAGGGTTTTGGGACTGGAGTTAAACAAAGACAGAGATATTGAAAGAATCCATGGAAGAGTAATGAATTACAGTAGATGGGGTAGAGAGAGAAGATGGGAGGGGAGGGGAGGGGGGATAGTAGGGGATAGGAAAGGTAGCAGAATACAACAATTACTAATTGGGCATTATGTAAAATTGTGGATGTGTAACCGACGTGATTCTGCAATCTGCATTTGGGGTAAAATTGGGAGTTCATAACCCACTTCAGTCTAATGTATGAAATATGATATGTCAAGAGCTTTGTAATGTTGTGAACAACCAATAAAAAAATAAAAAATTAAAAAAAAAAAAGAAAGAATCCATGGAAGTGGAGTTAACACCCTTGACATTGAACCTGTTGAAGGGAGATACCTCTGCCATGGTTTCACCTCATAGTACATGAGAAACACATGCAAGGAACAAGATTCTCACTTTTACATGTGGTTAAATTTAAAACATAATCAGCAATAATTATTTTCTTTTTCCTGGTTCTTTCAGGCTCACTATAACGCTTTCTATTCAAGGACAGCTATGTGACACTAACTTATAAAATGTATATACAGACATGGGATTTCTTTTGGTTTTGGGTTCTAGTGGAAAGCATAAACATTCATTACTATTACTCCAGCCAGCCATTTGGCATCATGATTATTTGTATGACCTATGAAGTATATGAAGCCAGTTGGCAGTGGGAAATATGAGAAATTCTAGATTATATGTACATGAAAGATAGTTGGGAAATACGGGCTAAGGAATCTTTTCATAGAACTTAGAGAAAAGTTTGAAGACTTGCTACAGTGTTGTTCCCCTTTATTATATAATAAAAATCTATAACTGTTTGTTTCAAAAAAATAAAAAATAAAAAAAAATACCACCAAGCACAAAGGAAGTATTTGACAAGTATTGTTGAATGAGTGAGTGACTATATAAATAGAAAGCAGTTAATGGTGGGTTAGGAAGTGCATAAAGAATGGTACTGTGAGTTCAGGAGGGTTGGATGGAAATGGATGCTTTTAAGAGAACTTGTCTACAGATGTGGTGATGGCATCTCTCCTTGGAGGACTTGCATCAAAGAGGCTAAATGCTTTATGTCTGCGGTCAGTTTGGGGTCTATACTTAATCAGTTGGGTCACTTACCCAGTTATTTGTCTTTGTGCAAGATATTTAATCTTGCAAAGTCTTAGTAACTATAAACTAGGGATAATAACCCAGACCGACTTTGGAATTACTATGAAGAAAATATGTTTAAAATGTTCAGCATGGTACCTGGACATACTAAGTGCTCAATAAAGGTTCTAACTTTTATTTTTGTTGTACAAAAATGAAATATTGGCTGGATGCACCCTAAAACATCAACAATGGCTAGCTTGAGGTTGGGATGGTGAATGATTTTCTTCTTTTGGCTTCCGTTTTCCTATTAAAACAACAATAACAACAATGACAATGAACCGAGTATTTGAAAACAAATGAGAATTATTGCATTTTAAAAAAGAATTAGACCAATGCAGCTGTGTTTTGCTTGGGTTGGGTCAAGTGGACCAATCTGAATAGGTTTGATGTTCTCCTTAGGTTCCTATCAGCCTATTTACTCTGCTATTTCCAAACCAAAGGCAGACATAGAAGAGCTGATGTTCTGAGGACAGGAGTGGGAGGAACAAGAGCAAGCAATGTTATAAAACCAAAGAGGTCCAGATGCTAAAGTGAGGAGCTCCTGAGGCTAGATTTCCATCTCATGGCTTGGGAATTTGGGATGAGTTTAACTTTAGGGGCCATATGCTGGGGAAAAAGAAAGCACAAATCCACTCCACTTCAGTTCTAGCATTCAAGGGTTTCATAAAGAGGAAAAATTCCGGAAATAAACTCTTGAGAAAGCCTATATTCAAATGTGTGGCCAAAGATTCTCTAGAGCTTCACTGTCCAATGGAAATAGAAGATGAGACCAAAGTAACTTATGGTTTTCTAGTGGCTGCCTTTAAAAAGGAGGGTGAAATCAATTTTAGAAATACATTCTATTTAAGCTAAAATATTATCATTTTGACATGTAATTATTATATTAATAATTATTAAAAATTCATTTTTTCTTCCTCCTCCTCTCCTCCTTCTTTCGTATTTATCCTTCAAAGTCCAGGGTGTAATTCATGTTTACAGCATATCTTGATTCAGGCCAGTCGCCTTTCAAGTGCTCAGTGGCCACCCATGGCTAGAGGCCAGTGGATTGGAAGGGCAGCTGGAGATCCTGTAGCTACCCTCTAGGAATGGAGAATCCCAAGAGTCAGCAAAGCCTTCTCTTTTCCTTCTCCTATATCTTATCACTATCTCTTCTGAGAGGGCCTCACATAGGCCTGGCCATTTCCTGATGGGGTCATTCTCTCATGCTGCCAACCTTTCCCAGAAAAGGAGTGGTTCCTGGAAAAGACAGGGCCTATTGAGAAATACAGAGGGGGGTGGGCACTGAGCCATTCTGAGGGCACTCTTTTGTCACCCTGTGTGTTTGGAGTCTCAAAGCTACCGTGTGAAGGTAATGGCGAGCGAGTGGCCAGCAAGGCTGAGTTGAGACATCCTCAAGGATATCACATGACCTAGGTGAAGCTAGGCAGGGAGCCAGGATGTGCCCTGGTTACCTGCTCAGCTGGTGACCTTCAAGATGCAGATTTCCTACCTGACTGCATTGCCCCTCCCACTTTTCTTCCCGCATCCGGCCTCCATCCCTGTGCGTACACATACATGGTAGCCCTGTGTTCCTTTTCTCCCAACCAAAGGGAATCTGAGATAAAGAAATATGTTTACCTTGCCTGGGGGGGTTCAACTGGTACATTTGTCAGCAGTGGAGCTGGGTTTAAACGTGACTAGCTACTTCATTTGTCACAGGGCTGTATTTATCTGTGTTTGGAAGATTTAATTTTTCCCAATGAAGAACTGTCTAAATAGGTCTAATGAGCCTTGAGGGCTCTTATTTGCTTTCAGAGTTTCCAGCTAGCTGGGAAATCTCAAGGCATGCTTTACTTCTCAGGGCTCTGTGCTGCCCACAGTGAGGGACTGTGGGTAAAGGCCAGTGTCTTTCTCATTCTAGAGGGTGCATGTGGCCTTGGGATGCCCCAGTTCTCTCATTCAGGGGGCTTACATTTGGGAATGTTTAGTTAAGACAATATTTTTTTTCTTTATACTTATAATAATCTGCATATCTTTTGTTTGTATAGCTAGCAAAGTGCTCTCTAGATGAGAGAAGGGCGCAGAACACAGATGAATAGAAGAGTAGCATCCGAGGCCACCTGCTCTGAAGGAGATCTGGCTTTCCTGTTTTCTTTCTTCATTTTATTAAGAGAATTTCTTTTTACTTGGGAGTTTCAATGTTGCTTCCAGGAGTGTGGGGGTGTGAGGTAGGGTGGGCGAGGGTGTAGAGGATGAGGAGACAGAGACAGAAAGCAAGGCTGAGGTGCAGAAGGAGGAAGAGGCTGAGCCAAGATGGGGGTGGGGGCTGCAAGGGAAAGAGGATTTTTAAGAAATGAAAAGGGAAAAAAAAACATAGAAGAAGTTAATGAGGAATGAGAGTGAGAGCGAAGGGAGGGACGAAGTTGGTTTGAAGAGAGGATATCATAGATGTCATTTTTGGAAAAGGCCCCAGAGATCCCATTTTCATTTTCTAGCTGGGGAAATGCTATTGAGAGTGGCAAAGAAACTTGCAAGTGTGGCCATACACATGGTCATGACAGAGCAGGGTCTCATCCACAGATCCATGGTTCTGTCCTCTCTGGGAGCCCTAGAGGGGGAAGTAAAGAGAGACATATGCTGGGGACTTTTGTAGAATGTGTGGGTTCTCATTTCAAGCAGTGTGTCAACATTGCTGATCTTTGGTAAAGAAAAAGGTCCTCTCCTCCCTCCTCTTCCTCATGGTCACTAACACCAGTGTCTCTGCAGCTGCCACTGCTACTCTGGCCATGTCTTTGGAACAAACATTCCCTGTTCTGTAGGTTTGCAAATCACTTGGGTGAAATGAAGAAAGCAGAAACCCAAGTCCAGATTGGCAATACATTTAAAAAAAAAAAAAAAAAGACTGAGCAGACTCATTTCATGCTGACTCCTTTGGGGGTACCCATGCTTATTTCACAGACTCCTCATGTTCAAAGGCAGGAGCCAAGTGATACAGGTTCTAATCCCAGCTCTGACTGGATTTCTAACCCCTTTACTTCTTGCTTTGGTTTTCTTTCCTGAGCAACAAAGAGGTTGACTTGCTGACTTTCGAGGCCTGTTTGTCTTCCATGTCCAGTGACTACAGAGGCCGGATGGTTTAGGCAGAAGAGCTTGGGATGACTTACTAACTGTATAATTAGACCATTTTTGAATTCCTCTTTTCTCCATTTATGAAAAAAAAAAATGGAGGTAATAGCTTCTATCTCAGAATTTCAAGGTTGAGTTAGTGTGCTGAGGAAGTGGTTAATAAGACCTTGGTAGGGTGTAATAGGATTTTATTTTTCATTTTTCATATTTGCTTGTTGTTTAATTTCTTTAACCCTGTGGCTTTTAGGCTGGAGTCTGTGCTGAAACTAGCTCGTAGTGGCTTGCCAAAGCTGACTGTGTTCTTGCTTTTCCAACCTTCTATTCAGTTGTATCTCTTTCATAGCCTGCGGTTGTCCTTAGAATGCATATTTACACCATGGGATTTGGAAAATGTAGATCCAGCCTTTTTCCCTACCCCATGAAAAACTAGTTCTTAAAAATTTTAGAACTTCTCTGAGCCTCACTTTTTAATTTTATTTAGGTTTGCTCTGATTTCTCTAGATTTTGAACATATTAGTCACTCATGTAGCAAGTACTTGATTCAAGTCTGCTCTGCAAAAAAAAAAAAAAAAAAAGATCTACAGATAGGTTGCCAGATAAAATGCAGGGTACTTAACTAAATTTTAATGTTCAGATAAACAATGTTATAGTATGTCTTGTGCAAATTTTGGATACATTTATACTAAAAATGTAATGTTTGTCTGAAATTGACATTTAACTGGTTTTCTTGTATTTTTGTTCTCTAAAAAAAAAAATAAAAATTTTAAAAATGGTCTATGGCTGTGGAAAATCTAGTCTTAAAAGATACAGCTCTTGCCTCTCAGTTGCTTATACTAGAGAGTGCTGACTCAAAGAAATTTGAAAACAGAAGGTTAACTGGGAACTTTTGACACTATGACCCTCATCTTTATCATCATTGGTATGATTTGCATGTGCTCCCTAAAGTGCATGATTTGGAAACTTAAACCCCAATGCAATAGTGTTGAGAGATAGGGCCTAATGAAGGGTAATTAGGTTATGAGGTCTTTGCCTCCTTGAATAAATTTTGTCATCACTTTGGGAGTGCTTATGATGAGAGTAGACTGTTAGAAAAGAGAGCTCGGCCTTCTCTTGTTTTCTAGCTCTCACCCTCTTTTGCCCTTCCTCCTTCTACCATGAAATAAGGAAGCACAGATGCTAGTCCCATGCCCTTGGACTTCCCAGTCTCCAGAACTGTCAGTCTAATAAATCTATTTTTTTTTTTTAAGAAAGATTACTCAGTCTCAGGTGCTCTGGGCAACAGAAAATGAACGAAGACAACCTTTATTCAATACTTTTGGACAACCATTACATACTGGACACTGATCTAGGCATTCTGAATTCCAGGGATTCAGCAGTAGACAAAATACAAAATCCTCTCAAAGCTTTCCTCTGGTCTGGGAATGACAGATAGTAAATAAGATTAAAAGAGTAAGAGCCATAGTGTATCAGGTAAACACAATAGAGAAAAATAAAACAGAGAAGGGACCTGTAGGAAGTGAGGGAGAGGAAAATAAATGTTCTGGGTAGAACATTTATTTTCCAAAGGCCCCTCGCTGGGTGCTGGCCCTGCCTAGGCCAGGCACTGAGCTCAGTGTGTCCCTTTTGTGCTCAGTCCTCACTGCAGCTCTCCATGGTGGGCATCGTTTTCAATCTGCTTTGGCAGGAGAGTAAACTGGAGATTGGGGAGGTTAAATTTCTTGTTCAAGTCCCAAAGGGAAGGAGTCAGCTCTCTCATTCAGGGCTGGCTCAAGCTCCTGGCGTTTTCTTTCTTCCTGAGAAGTAGTTTCCAGTAAGAAGTAGGCTCCTTTGGATTCTCCTTCCGGCAGCGGGTAGGGTTGGGGTTCACAGGCCTTATTGGGGCCCGTGTGCGGTGGGCTCCCCCAAGGCCCTCTTGCATAGCATCTTCCCTCAATCCTGTGCCAGTAAGTGTCCCCCCCACCTCCACCCAGGAAGCTGATGGCCTGGCTTTGGGGCTGTTCTCCCATGGGGATGGCAGTGTGGTGACTGTAACCCTGAGGTCCCACAGAAGCTGACCTTGCACCTAAAAAGGATGCATTGTTTTCAAACCCAGCTTCCTATTCCTGCCAGATAAACCACCACATTAACAATGTGTCCAGGTTGTAAAATGTTGGCCGGGGTTTCGTTTTTAGCAGCGAACTTTTTTTTTCAACAGATTGGCATTTTCCTTTCCATTCACAAGGACCCAGCTCTCCTTTCAGAGCTGGGCGCTGGCCCCTGGGTACCCGGAGACGCACACACTCGGCTCGGTTCAGCCTCGCAGCCTTGATAACATTGTTATTATTAGACGTGGCCTCTGGAATGCCCGAGTTCATTCCCAAACAACGGCTCTTCTGGGTGAAATGAAAGAGAAGCGCCAGCTATCGCTGTGGCGCGGATCCATTACCTCCCGCTCCTCCCAGAGAGTCATCCGGGAACCTGGGTTGGAACCGGTGCCCAGGACCAGCGATCATCTGCCCCTTGTCCTCCCTGGCGCCTCCTGCCATCACGACCCACCTCCCACCCCACTCCCTGGCCAGCCCCCTGAGGCAGGAGGTAGGACCCTGGGTGGATCCCTGCCTCTTCCCTTGCTGCCTCTCTGACACTTTAATTCTGGCCCATGCCACTTTCTGTGTCCCCAATGTCTCCTCCCTCCTCTTCCCCCCACCTTCCAAACCCTCAAAACTACCACACCCAGGGAACCCCCTATTGCTGATGACCCTGAGCACCAGACCACAAGAATGTACTACCCTACCTCTTGTTTGTTGAGTTCTTCCTAAGGATACTTTAAGATCAGAG
Source organism: Ictidomys tridecemlineatus (assembly GCF_052094955.1). Classification (NCBI taxonomy): domain Eukaryota; kingdom Metazoa; phylum Chordata; class Mammalia; order Rodentia; family Sciuridae; genus Ictidomys; species Ictidomys tridecemlineatus. The sequence goes on along the minus strand of NC_135486.1, from coordinate 41,217,417 downwards.
TATGTTTTTATCATAAAATAAATGCCCTTAAGTTTTAAAAATGAGTTTTCCCAGCCAGATGTTAAGTGGGAAGTTTCTTGATGTCCATGTAGCCTCTCATGGTACCTAATAATGCTAGAGTGCAAGGTCTTCCAGGGTAGAAAAAGTCTCCTTTTCTCCCCATTGAGGTATAAAATATTTGTATAAAGTGAACTATTTTTTTTTTTTTTTTTTTTTGCACAACTGGGGTTTGAAACCAGGGTTGCTCTACCACTGAGCTATACCCATAGCCATTTTTATTTTATTTTAAAGTAGGGTCTTAAAATTTTCAGATGGGGTCTAAGTTGCCCAGTCTGGCTTCAAATCTAACAATCCTCCTGCCTCAGTTCCTGAGTATTACAGGGATGGAAAACTGTGCTGGGGCTATGTGCACTAATCTTAAGTGTGCAGCCCAGCGTGTGTGTCCACACAAACACTCTCACACACATATACAATAGATAGATATAGATCGTGTGTGTGTGTGTGTGTGTGTGTGTGTGTGTGTGTATGCGCACGCATGGCATGCAATTACAAACTAATGCACAGATCAGCTCCCTGAGATTAGCAATTTTGACTTTTATGGGATGTCTTAAATGTCTTTTCATCCCACAAAGCAAATGCTTGATAAAAACGTATTTTTTAATTAAACTGCATTATGCTTTGTAGTTAGTGAATGCTGCAGAGCAGTACTCAGTTGACTGGCAGAGGCCTGCTCTTGGGTTGTAAGGAGTTAAGCAGGCCTTAGCCTGGGGTTGTATTTCAGTAGCTTTGCTCAATGCTGGATTCAAACACAGTGGAAACCAAGTTAAGGGCAGTGCTGTTCTGTATATCAGTATGCCCACTGAGCCAAGGAGACCCATTTATTTTTAATTGAATTAAATTGCTCACAAAATGAAAGTAGCGTACTTTCATTAATATTTAATTACATACAGTGTTAAACAATGATCACAAAGAAAACTTTGCAGCGTTTTTTTTTTTTTTTTTTTTTGGTCTCGGCTTTTTTTTTTTCTTATTACTTAGTTGAACACGATACTCTTATTGGCTGTTTTATGCTTGCAATTTTAAGGGCCCTGCTCTTATACCACTTGACAAGTGCTTAACTGGCAGGACTCAGCTGAGTAAGGTGATAGGTTGGCTGTGATGCTGGCCACAGGCATTTTGCGCGCGTGTGTGTACACATATATGTGTGACAGCTTCAATTACTGGGCTAAAGAGAAATATTAGTGGGACCAGTCAGGGCCTCTATGAAAGAAAATACACATTCTGGATATTTTAAGGTCAACCAGCCACGCCCACTTCTCCAAAATATTCTATATATGCTGAGAATAGATGCTACTTTTGTGAGAAGTCTTCTGCAAGGAAAGAATGTTTTATTTGCATGACAGTTTATTTCTCTATTTTATTTTTCAGATTATTCTCTCTTCATGAAGCAGTGTTTCCCAAACTTTAAAGTACCTAAGAATTCTTTAATGTGTTTGTTAAAATACAGACTCCTTAGTAACATGGCCAGAAGTTTCAATTCAGTAGGATCCAGAGAATCTGAATTTTGTGTAGGTATCCAAGGTATTAACTATGAGGTAGGAGAGTTGGAAGGCCTCATGTTGAGAAATATCACCATGAAGGCAGAGAACAGAATTGAAGAGATCATCTCGTCTAATTTTTAGCACTGTAACTATTTTCCAAATTAAATCTTGCACAAAACCCCAATAAATAGAACAATGAAAGGATTGATGATGAAAATGATGATGCCCCCCCCATTCCCAACACTGATTTCCTCTTCCCCTTTCTCTCCCTTAGCCTCTCCCTGGGAGCTGGGAGATGTTGAATGGCAGAGCTAAAGCACTTGGAATTACAGTTTGAAAACACCTTATTAATAAATAATAATGGACGTTTTTGACTAGTTAGGTAATTTGATAACATCATCCAGGAGTTGTCTAAGATATCTAAAGAAAACAGCTAGCAGTGCAGAATCCCATCACAGGAAGAATCTAAGCAGTCATTGGCTTGTGATTGGCAGGGATATTCATTTGTTTTTTTTTATTTATTTACTCAATAAAAGCGTACTGTCCATAATGCAGGAAATTTAATGTTCACAATGCAGTGGACATTAGTGTCGGCTCTGGGGGATACTATAGTAGACAAAATAGAGACAAAGTCACTGACTTATGCTCTAATAGTGGGACAGAGATGGTAGATAAGAAAACAAAAACACAAAGGCTGTAGTGGACATAAAGAAGTCATGGATTAGTCAGGGAAGTTCTCCCAGAAAAAGTGACATTTGAGCAGAGACCTGAATGATAAGAGGGAGGCTGAATGAGAAGAACTAAGCATTGGGCATTTTGTGCTAAAACTCTGGGGTAAAAATGAAAAGAGAGAGAGTGTAGCTGCAGCCTAGCAAGCACATGGTGTGAGATGTGGGCAGAGAGTCTGGTGTGGGCTAGATCCAACTCCAAGGCCAGAAACTGGCCTGACTGCGAGACCATGCTGACTTCAGACGTGTCACTGGGTCGATGACTATGGCAGGTTGCATTTTCCAAAGATGGAAGCAACAGTATCTCCCATCTCCTGCCTTCTTCTGCAGTGTGACCTGCCTTTCACCCACCAAGAGAATACAGCTGATTTCTCCGTCTTTGGGGATCCAGGTGGAATCTGTGGCTGCCTTGACGGATAGAGCACAGCCAAAGCGATGCTATGCCAGTTCCCAGCACGGGCTCTGACCTAACCTGGAAGTGTCTGTCTCTTACTTCATGGAGCATTCACTCTTGGAACTGTTGTGCTTAGAACCCAGCCACCATGCTGTGAGTAGCCCTAGCTGCGTGAAGAGGTCACACATGGGCCCTATGATTGATGTGCTGACTGAACCCCCAGTCACCAGTCAGCGCCAAATGCCAGTCAGGAGAGGAGCCATTTTGAAATGTTCATCCCTATTGACTCTTCAAATGGCTACAGCCTGGTCAACACCTGATTCTAAACTCATGGAGAAATCCTAAGTGAGAACCTCTCAGCAGGGCCCCGCAAGCTCTAAGAGCCAGGAGAAATTGTGGCATTTCCCTTTGAGCCAATGCTTCTTCCAAAGTAGATATCCTGACCAGAGACCACTCAACACCATGGTGCCTCATAAGGAATCTGAGCTGCTTGTACATTGCTCTTTCTTCCTCTTATGGGGCCATAAAACTTTTAGTAGAGAAATTCTGAGCCAATAAGAAGCTAAGTAGAACTTAAGTGATTTTCACTTTGGGTTAATAACTCCTTGCTCTAAGAATTTTAGTAATTTTACTATTTTAAAATGCTTCTTCTCTTTGATTACATGCTCTTCCTGTTCTGGGAACTCATGCAACACAGAGAAATGAAAATTTGAGATTTTAAAAAACAAGCCTCCCAGAAATAATTTTTTTGGGGGGGGAGGGGTGTTGAAATTGCCTGGGATTTTCTTTACCCCAAGAAAGCCTTGGTTTTTGGATTCAAAAAACAGAAGATATTAAGCCCCCACTCCACCATTTTCTCATTGTGTCATTTGGTTCAATATAGCAAACTTTGAGTACATTATTTCCTCTGTAAATTGGAAGAGTTATACTGAATACCAGTGGAGAGAGGAATAAGTGAGAGCTTTTGCAAAGTGCCTGGTATACAGTAGGTAGGTATTTCCATCCTCCCATCTCCCACTCCTCTATGGTTCCCCCTTTCCCCTTTCATTTCCTTCTCTGATAGGACATAGAGCTTTAGAGCATGAAATAAAGGGGCTGAATAAATGAGAAAAGTGCAGAGCCTGGAGCCCGACAAGCATGATGTTTGACTTAGTCATGGATGTTGAAAGCAGAGCAGAAGTCCCCCTCAAAAGTCCTTGGCTGCTGATGTTTCTCCCTTCACTGGATGATTCATGATCTTGAGACTATTTCAGGCTATTGTTAATTGGCCTTTTGGTTTACAAAGCACTTCCACATACCTTATCACATTTGATCTTCATAATAACCACAGGGCAGTTATTTATTTTCTTCACATTACAGATGAGCCAAGTGAAGCTCACAATAGTTAAGAAATGAGCCCACTGCAAAGAGCAAAAGGCAAAGTCTAAACTTGAACTTGAATGATCTTGCTCCTCTGAGTGTACAGCTACACTCTTCTCCTGCTGTCTCCTGAAAGTCATCATCAAATTGGAAGCACAGTAATGGGCCACTCATCAGGCGATGTCTATTATATGAACTTTTGAAAAGGGACTTCTGGGAATAGACAAATAAGTAAATATCTAGTCCCTGCTTCTGCAATACAACTGTCATTTAGGAGAGATGAGAAAAGAGCTTTCTGACTAACCCCTCTGTCTTTTCAGCTCTCTCTCTTTAGTACTCTGACTCCAGCAATTCAATTGCTTCACTAGAATGCATCTCCTTTGATCCTACCACCACTTTGCTGTCACTCCCTTGAATGATGTCCTTGTCTCTCTTCTTCCCTAGTGGAGATTCCAAGGTCCATCATTAGAGTAATTTCCTTTTGTAGCATTTTCTCTTATCCCTTCTCTCCTTGTTGGACTTGTCTGAAAAAACTCCAACCCTGATTAAATTTAACTCAGACTAATGGCACCTCTACCTTCCTAGCTGAAGATGGCTGGGGAAAAAAATATACCACCATGGTGAGTGGCCTTGGCTTAAACTTCGAGTTTGCTCTCAGAGTTGGTTGCTAATTCCACTATCATTCCCTACACCATTCACTTTCCTTCTGGCCTAGACAATTATTTTACACCCTCTTTCTTTCCTCAAATATCCAATCTCTCCCCTCCCAAGCAGACTCAGAAGGGAAATTCCATAACCTTTACAACCACCTCTACTACCTTTCCACCTTTGTGCTCTGCATTTGATGTTCAAGTTCCTAGATAAGGAAAACCCCTCACTTGTGCTACTTGATACCATGAGTAGCCTTGGATCTTGCTGCTCAAGGACATCCTCCAGCAATTCCTCTGCATTATCCACTTCCTCTTGTCTGATGCACCAATCCAGTTAGCATGCAACCAATGCTATTTATATCCCCTTCTTAAAATAATCCCTGCTGTGACCCCTCTTTGCCCCTAAGTGTCTTCTTTATTTCTCTATTCTCCTTTTGTGGCAATACCCAAGAATGGGTGATATTGTATGTCACAATCCCTTTTCAATGCACAGTTCACTCCAGACCTCCTTTCTTTTCCACCAAACCACCCAAACTGCTCTCATCCAAGTCGCCAGTGTCATCCATGTTTCTAAATTCAGTGGTCACTTCTCAACCCTTATCTTCCTAGTCTCTCAGAAGCATTTAACTATGTAGATGACGCACTCTTTCTTGAAGCTTCCCCTTTGCTAGGCTCTTAGGAAATCATACATTTCTGGATTTCCTCCAGCTCACTGGCCACTCCTCCTCACCTTGGCTGGTTTGTGTTGTTCTTGCTGATTTCTAAACACGGAAGGGCACCAGAGCTTCAGCCTCACACCTTCTCTCCCTTTTCATATGTTCATTGCTTTAATAATCTCAGCTAATTTCTGTCCATTTATTTAAAATTCAACTATTGAAGCCTTAACCTCCAGTGGCACTGTATTTGAAGATAAGACCTTTAATGAGGTGAGGCTAGTAAAAACTGGTGTCCCTACAAGAAAAGGAAATTTGGACACATGAAGAATCACTAGGGGGCTGGGGACGTGGTTCAAGCGCTCGCCTGGCATGCGTGCGGCCCGGGTTCAATCCTCAGCACCACATACAAACAAAGATGTGTCTGCAGAAAACTAAAAAATAAATATTAAAATTCTCTCTCTCTCTCTCTCTCTCTCTCTCTCTCTCTCTCTCTGTCTTAAAAAAAAAAAAGAAAAAAAAGAATCACTAGGGATGTATGTGCACAGAGATATGACCATGTTGAGGACACAGCAAAAGGTGGACATTTACCAGCCTTACGAGAAGCCAAACCTGCAAAACATCTTGATCTTGGACTTCCTGTTTCTATGACTGTAAGGAAATGCAGTCTGTTGTAATTTGTTATGGCTGCTCAAGCAAAGAAATAGACTTCCAAATTTTCATCTCTAGCCCAGGACTCTCCCTAGAATGTTGTACCTCCAGTTGCTCACTTTGTGGTGTCTAATCAGCATCTCAGGTTTAACATGAGCTTTGCCCCCAAAACCATTTCTCTGATGATAGTCTTCTGCATCCCCATAAATGGCAACTCTAGATTTCTTGCCCAGTCCAAACCCTTGAGGTCCTCTGTGACTTCTCTTTCCCCTCATGTTTCACATTGAACTCATAAGCAAATGTTTCCAACTCTCCCTTAAAACTATACTTAAAGCTCGGTGCGGTGGCGCACGCCTGTGATCCCAGCAATTCTGGAATCTGAGGCAGGAGGATTGTGAGTTCAAAGCCAGCCTCAGCAACTTAGCGAGCCCCTGAGCAACTCTGCAAGAATCTGTCTCTAAATAAACTATAAAACAGAGGGGGTCTAGGGAAGTGGCTCAGTAGTTAAGTGATCCTGGGTTTAATCTTTGGTACCCCCCAAATTTTTATACTTAAAATTTCTCCTTTTATATCACCATCATAACCTAGCTTGGTCCAAACTCCATTATCTGTCACCTATGAAGATGGATTGGGTCACCTTACTTCTCTGCTCAAAGCCCTGCAGTCATTCCTGTATCACTCAGAAGAAAACAAAAGTCCTTGCAGCGTCGGATGGCTTGGCCTTGCCCACCCCCTCTGGCCCATCTCACTTATTTGGTTCCACCCTAACTGGACTCCAGCTATTGCTCAGACATGGCCCAACACTCCTGCCTCAGAACCTTTCCACTTAGGACTTCCTTGGCCTTGAGGGGTCAAGTCTTCTCTGATACCACTATTTCTTTAAGGTCTTTATTTAAATGATATCTTCTCATGGAGGTCTTCCTGGACCACCCCTCCATCTCTGCCTGGCATTTATCGACCCATCTTCCCTTCTGCACTTATCACACATATCTGATTTTCTATGTATGTATGTAGGTATGTATGTATGTATGTATCTATATATACATATGTATTTATTTTTATCATCTTCTTCTAGCAGGTGAGCTTCCCAGAGGCACAGTTGAGATTAAGTTTGAGGTAAAGGCTCTCTATTTTATTTTCTATTGTATAATAAGTGCCTAGAAAAGTGCTCAGATCATAGTAGAATCACAATAAATAAATTCAACCTATTGGTTGAGTGAATCAGTGAATCAAACTAGTGGAAGTCTTGAAGGTGAGTTAGACTGAGAGATTTGGAATAAATATGATAGCAGGAGAAAATTCACTAAGTCTCTTGAGTAGAAAATTTTGTTGGCTGTGTTATCTAAGGAAAGTGATTTGTGTTAATAATCATGATAACTACTTTCACGCATTTAAATTTTACCTTGAAAATTCCTAGTCATCCTTCTGGACCTAGTATAGCAGACAGTAGCCATGTTTAATCTCCCCAGATGCCTCAGGATAGAATTAACCCTCACTTCTTCTCAGGGCCTCCTCTGTGGCCACAGATCTGTTCCTGCCTCTGTCATACTGATGACTACTAAGTTTTTATGTGTTTGTCAGCTGCACTCGACTGGGCCTCTTAAGACAGGGGACCCCAAGGTCTGGTTTCTGTACCTCCTTCACCTGGCCTTATACATAGCATAGGTAATTAACAAGTATTTGCATTCAGTCAGTGAAAGAAGGAATTACAGATTCTTTTAAGGTATGGAACTAGAGAAAACTTAGATTCCAGGTTGTGAAAAGTCTTGTAAATTTGGTCACTGCAAGCCAAGTCGGAAGTCTTTCAGGAACTAGTAGGAATGAGAGGTACCGGAAGACTAAATGTGAACAAGTTTACTTCTAATCTGAAAAGAAATAAAAAAAACATACATCAGGGAAAACATTTGACAATAGGTGCTATAACAGATTTTCCTTGGGGATTTTGCAAGAACTTCAGATTCTCCAAGACCCAGGATGTCTTTACCAAGAACAGGTCATAATGAAATAGTCCCATGTCTATCTTTGACAGGCATTTTCTATTACTGAATATGGATGTGGAACTGAAGAATAAGATGCCTCATTGTTTGAAATTTGGGGAGACCAAAGAGGAAGAAGGACTGGGTAAATGGAGGGAAAATAATATGGCAGTTAAAGTTAAGTCACACTTCTTTCATTATCTTATTATGTGACCTTTAGAAAGTCACAGAAACTCTTAGAGTCTTAGTGTCCTCATTTATGAAACAGTGATTGTAATATTTGCCTCATATGGATTTTTGTGAGGACCAAAACAAGATAATTGAAAGTAAAGTTTTTCATGGGACATACACATGGAAAGGAGCCCAGAGTATGAGATAATCATATTTATATGGGTTTGTCTCTGTTTCCTCTATTCTGTACCATTGATCTACAAGTCTATTTTGGTACCAATACCATGCCATTTTTGTTACCATAGCTCTGTAGTATAGTTTAAGATCTGGTATTGTGATGCCTCCTGCTTCACTTTTCTTGCTATGGATTACTTTAGCTATTATGAGTCTATGAAGAATCATGCTCTTGGTAGTATGGCCATTTTGACAATATTAATTCTTCCTATTCAGGAGCTTGGGAGATCTTTCCATCTTCTAAGGTTTTCTTCAATTTCTTTCTTTAGCATTCTGTAGTTTTTATTGTAGAGGTCTTTCACCTCTTTTGTTAGATTGGTTCCAAGGTATTTTTTTTTTTTGAGGCTATTGTGAATGGAGTAGTTTTCCTAATTTCTCTTTCAGTGGATTAAAGATAGCCTATTCCACAAATGGTACTGGCAGAACTGGAAATCCATATGTAGCAAAAGGAAATTAAAACCTCTATCTCTCACCCTGCACAAAAATCAACTCAAAGTGGATCAAAGACTTAGACACTAGATCAGAGTCCTTGCACCTAATAGAAGAAAAAATAGGGCCAAATCTTCACCATGTCGGAAGAGGATCTGACTTCCTTAACAATACTTCTAAAGCACAAGAAGTAAAATCAAGAATCATTAATGGGATGGATTCAAATTTAAAAGCTTCTTTTCAGCAAAGGAAACAATTAATAGCATGAGGAGAGAGCCTACAGATTGGGAGAAAATCCATATCACACGCACCTTTGATAAAGCATTAATCTCTAGGATATATAAAGAACTCAAAAAACTTAACACCAACCAACAAACAAGCAAACAAACAAAAAAAAAACAAATAGCCCGATCAGTAAATGGGCTAAGGAAATGAAAAGACACCTCATAGAAGAGGAAATACAATTTCTCTAGCAATTAGAGAAATGCAAATCAAAATTACTCTAAGATTTCATCTCACTCCTGTCAGAATGGCAATCGTCAAGAGTACAGGCAACAATAAATGTTGGCGAGGATGTGGGGAAAAAGGTGCACTCATACATTGCTGGTGGGACTGAAAATTGGTGCAACCACTATGGAAAGCAGTATGGAGATTCCTCAGAAAACTTGGAATGGAACCACCATTTGACCCAGCTATCCCACTCCTTGATTTATACCCAAAGGACTTAAAGTCAGCATACTATAGTGACGCAGTCACATCAATGTTTATAGCAGTTCAATTCACAATAACTAGACTATGGAACCAACTTAAGTACCCTCAATAGATGAATGGATAAAGAAATGTGGTCTATATACTCAATGGAATATTACTCAGCTTTAAAGAAGAGTAAAATTATGGCATTTGCCAGTAAGTGATTGGAGTTGGAGAATATCATGCTAAGCGAAATAGATCTATCCCACAAAACCAAAGGCTGAATGTTTTCTCTAATATGCAGTTACTAATTCACAATAAGGCGGGAGGCACTAGGGAAGAATAACCTTACCTTAGATTAGGTAGAGATAAGTGGTGGAAGGGGAGGGGAGAGGATGTGGGGATAGAAAAGATAGTAGAACAAAACAGCATTATTACCGAATGTATATAGGCAACTACATGACCAATATGATTCCGCAACATGTGCGCTCAGAAAAATGAGAAATTATATCCCATCTATGTATGATATATTAAAGTGCATAAATACATTCTACTATTATGTTTTTTAATTAAAACAAATTTAAAAATTTTTTTAAAAGAAAAAGAAAGGAGCCCACGGTGTGTGTGTGTGTGTGTGTGTGTGTGTGTGTGTGTTTGTGTGTGTTTTAGAGGTCACATGTTGAAGGTAAATTTGAGGTTCAGGTTTTTTTTTGTCTAATCAATCAATGCTGAGCTATCCTTGGAAAGAGTTCATCCAATAAGAAGAGGAAACCAGTTATAAACTTGATAAGAAAATAAAGCCTATGATTGGAGGGAAAGAGTAAATCTGACCCACTCCCTAGTTCAACCATAGAAACTCATGTTCAGGCCCTGGGAGAAAAGTTAGATATGTAAACTAAAAGAAAGATTTTGGGAAAAAAATCATTAGATTGGTCAGTCTGAGCTGCTTAAAAAAACAAACACCAAAACAAATGAAAATTGGTAATTTATAAAGAACAGAGATTTATTGGCCACAGTTCTGGAGGCTAAGTCCAAGATCAAGGTGGCTGGAAGATTGAGTAGTCTAATAAGGAATGCTCTTCGCTTCCAAAATGGTACCTCTTTGCTGCATCTTTAGATGAAGACAAACACTGGGCTCTCATAGGGCAGAGAGCAGAAGGTAAACAGGGAATAAGAGCCTAATGCTGTGTGAAGACTCTCTTATAAGGGCTTCCATTTTATTCACAGTGGGATCTGCTATCTAATCACCTCTAGAAGTCCCACCCCTTGGTACTATCATATTGACCGTTAAGTTTCACCACCTGAATTTTGGAGGGGTCCCATTAAAACCAAAGCACACACAACACTGATGAAGATGTCAGGTTCCAGGCAGTACTGCACTGAGACTGCACTGAGCCTTCCAATAGATGGTAGCTTCAAAATGTGAAAAAGTTGGCCTCACCAAATCTGCCACAAACCACAGCCTGCTCTGGCAAATTGAGGATTCTAGTAATGGTGTTGAGCAAGAGTTGGCAAAGGTGGAAACAGTGCTTCATGAGAAACCAGCTTGGCACACATCTACTGGTTCTCAGCAGAGGCAGCAGGCGCTATATTCAGAAGGGATAGTTGCTGTTCTCACCCAAAGCAATTGTATCCAGTGGATTGGCAATGATGCCTAGTAGAGGACACAAAGTAACTGAAAAAACCTGTACATTCCCGAGTACTAGACACCACGGGGAACATCCAAAAGAACTATACTCAGTGGGTGTGGTGGAGTTGAAGGGAGGAAGATGGGGAGAATGTTCTACTGGCCCAGAAGGATTTGCAAAAACAGAGAAAAGCAAAACCAATGAGAGCTGTTTGTATTCTATGGGACCGTATCATGTCCGGAGCTGATGAAAACTGAGGAAAGTCTGGTTTTCTAAAGACATCAGGGTATGTCAGAAGCTGGTTGAATGTCCTTGCTACAAGAAATTCATGAGCAGAACTGATATCACTGAGGAGAGAAGGTGGTAAAAGTATCCTATGGACTCTACCTTCAATCATACTTTCAAAAGTTTAAATCAATGGTTTAGACAAATTCTGAAGAACATACTTATTAATTTTATTAATACATATGGGATAACTTCTAACAATGACAGATGACAGGCTCTTACTCTATGGCAAGTACATACGGCTCAGGCACAGCATATGTGAAAAAGAGACATTTTAATGTACATAAATTTCAGTATATAAAAAATATTGCAAATGACCACAAAATAGTAATGTCCTTTTAAGAGGTATTAATAGTATCTTTTAAAAGAAAGAGGTCCCAGGAGCAGTGGCACATGCCTGTAATTCAGTGACTTAGAAGGCTGAGGCAGGAGGATCACAAGTTCATGACCAATCTCAGCAACTTAGCAAGATCCTGTCTCAAAATAAAATAAAAAAATAAAAAGGACTGGGATGTTGAGTCCGTGGTAAGGTGCCTCTAGGCTTGATTCCTAGTACCAAAAATAAGTAAGTAAGTAAATAAATAAATAAAATGAAGGAGGTGGATTTCTTGTCTTATACCATAGTGTTTAGAACACCCATGGATCATGTTGTCTAGA